>NC_135576.1:46184764-46809764 GCF_965152235.1 Eretmochelys imbricata | reverse complement strand
TGACGCGCGCATCTTAGAATCATAGAATCATAGAATATCAGGGTTGGAAGGGACCTCAGGAGGTCATCTAGTCCAACCCCCTGCTCAAAAGCAGGACCCATCCCCAATTAAATCATCCCAGCCAGGGCTTTGTCAAGCCTGACCTTAAAAACTTCTAAGGAAGGAGATTCCACCACCTCCCTAGGCAACGCATTCCAGTGTTTCACCACCCTCCTAGTGAAAAAGTTTTTCCTAATATCCAACCTAAACCTCCCCCACTGCAACTTGAGACCATTACTCCTTGTCCTGTCCTCTTCCACCACTGAGAATAGTCTAGAACCATCCTCTCTGGAACTACCTCTCAGGTAGTTGAAAGCAGCTATCAAATCCCCCCTCATTCTTCTCTTCCGCAGACTAAACAATCCCAGTTCCCTCAGCCTCTCCTCATAACTCATGTGTTCCAGACCCCTAATCATTTTTGTTGCCCTTCGCTGGACTCTCTCCAATTTATCCACATCCTTCTTCTAGTGTGGGGCCCAAAACTGGACACAGTACTCCAGATGAGGCCTCACCAATGTCGAATAGAGGGGGACGATCACGTCCCTCGATCTGCTTGCTATGCCCCTACTTATACATCCCAAAATGCCATTGGTCTTCTTGGCAACAAGGGCACACTGTTGACTCATATCCAGCTTCTCGTCCACTGTCACCCCTAGGTCCTTTTCCGCAGAACTGCTGCCTAGCCATTCGGTCCCTAGTCTGTAGCGGTGCATTGGATTCTTCCATCCTAAGTGCAGGACCCTGCACTTATCCTTATTGAACCTCATCAGATTTCTTTTGGCCCAATCCTCCAATTTGTCTAGGTCCTGCTGTATCCTATCCCTGCCCTCCAGCGTATCTACCACTCCTCCCAGTTTAGTATCATCCGCAAATTTGCTGAGAGTGCAATCCACACCATCCTCCAGATCATTTATGAAGATATTGAACAAAACCGGCCCCAGGACCGACCCCTGGGGCACTCCACTTGACACCGGCTGCCAACTAGACATGGAGCCATTGATCACTACCCGTTGAGCCCGACAATCTAGCCAACTTTCTACCCACCTTATAGTGCATTCATCCAGCCCATATTTCCTTAACTTGCTGACAAGAATACTGTGGGAGACCGTGTCAAAAGCTTTGCTAAAGTCAAGATACAATACATCCACTGCTTTCCCTTCATCCACAGAACCAGTAATCTCATCATAGAAGGTGATTAGATTAGTCAGGCATGACCTTTCTTTGGTGAATCCATGCTGACTGTTCCTGATCACTTTCCTCTCATGTAAGTGCTTCAGGATTGATTCTTTGAGGACCTGCTCCATCTTTAGGAACTCCAGTCTGTTCAGAAAGCTGCAAGCAGGGTGCGGAATTGAGGCAGACTGCCTGGTAGCCAATTTTGAGCAGCCAGACACCAGGGCAATAAGAAGAGCACATTGAAGGTCAAAGCGTCTCTCTGAAGCTTTGAAAAACAGTTTCAGCAACAACCCACAGTGAAGTGACACCACAAGCGCCAACTTTCCAAAGGGCTGGGGGGTGCTCGACTCCTGGCACTGTCCCAGGCTCTGCCCCCACTGCACCCCTTTCCCAAGGCCCCACCCCCATCCCACCTCTCCCTGCCCAGTTCCGCCCCCTCCCCTGAGCGCGCCACATCCTCGCTCCTCCCCTTCCCCCCCCGCAGCCTCCTGCATGCCGCAAAACAGCTGTTCAGAGCAGGCAGGAGGCATGGGGAGGTGCTGATCCGTGGGGCCCGATGGCAGACGGGAAGTGCTGGGGGGGGGGAGAGCTGATAGGGGGCTGCTGGTGGGTGTTCAGCACCCACTATTTTTACCCCGTGGGTGCTCCAGCCCCAGAGCACCCACAGAGTCGGCGCCTATGTATGAAACTTATCTGTGTTGTTCCTTACGAAGCTGTCCCCTTCATTGCATTTTCTCCCCTGTAAACTCCACCCCCACTGACCAGAGTGTGCTGAATAAATAAAGAGCCTTTTCTCCTCAATCCATTAAGTTTTATTATGCTCATAAACACACAGAGACAGCAAAGACAAGTAAGATAACCTGGGGCTGATAACACTGGCAGGGGTTGCGGGAGAGCAAAGACAGCTTGCTTACAATTGCACTGCACTAACAATCAAAGGTGTGGGAATGGGTACTTTCTGGTCCTTGTGCCCCCCCCTGGAGTTGAGTGCAAGGGATACTGGACTCCCCTGCCCCCCCCCAATCATAGGTGCAGAAAGTAAGGGTGTGGGGCATGCTGCAGCACCCCCAGGTTTTTTGTAGGTCCACTGGCCCCATGCCCAGGGCCCAGGGGTCGACCCTACAACCTGCTCCCCTGCCGCTGGCTCTGTGCCTGGGGCTCAGATCCCAGACACCAGTCCCACACCCCAGCCACTGGCCCTGTGCCTGGCCCCACCCTCTGCTCCCAGGCCTCTGCTCCTGGGGCCCCTGCATCTGGCCGCATGGCCGGGACTCTGCTCCTGGCCACACACGTGGAGTCCCGGCTGCTGGCCCCTACCCGGAGCTCTGCTCCTAACCCCACACCCACCCCCAGCTGTAGCCACAGCCTCGGCCGTCTTACCCGTCTCTGGGTCCCTCAATCCCGGAGACACAGCCCTGCTTCCAGTCTCAGCTCTGGTGGGGAGGGGGACAGCGATAAGGGGGCTGGCTTTCAGCACCCCCACTACTAAAAATATTCTGGCGCCACTGTCCCCCATCCTAGGATATTTGGGAGAGGAGGACGTGGAACTGGGCGATGATGGCAGCAGGTCAGCATAGGCTGCAGAGGAACTCTCGCGTCCAGCTGCCTTTCTTGAACCTCAACCAGACACCTCAACATCAGTACTGGAGTTACCGTGGGGCCACTGGCACCATGTCCACAACCCAAAGGGGCCCCGGCCCGCTCTTCTCCACCCCCCCAACCCTCTCTCTCCTGCAGGGGCAGAAGCTTGGTGCTGCCAGCTCTTGGGGCTCCTGCTGCACCAGGACAGGTTCTGCTGGCAGCCAAGCTCCTCTCCCACCTCTTCCCCAGAGGGTGCTACGTTCCCTCCCCTCCCCCTCTCCCTGCCACCGAGCAGCTGTTTGCTGGCAGGAGGGAGGGGGACGAGGGGAGCCTCAGCGCGCTCGCTGCTCTGGGGATGGGGAGAGGAGGAGAAGAGGCGGGGGCGGGGCCTTGGGGAAGGGGCTGGAATGGGGCATACCCCATACATCCAGCCCCCTGCTGTGAGCACCCCCACAACCCCAGCCCACACCCCCAGCCCTCTGCCAACTCTGACTCCCTCACATACCCCCAGCCCCGTGCCCTGACCCCTGCATCCCAAACACCCCCTAGTCCCCTGCCCTGACTCCTGCACCCCCCCACCTCCCCACCCCCATCCTGAGCACCAAACAGGAGCTCCTGCACCCCCCACATCCCCACCTGCACCCCTTGCACCAAAAAGGAGCTGCCCCAGGTTAGCGCTCCACACCCCAACCTTCTGCCCCAACCCTGAGCCCCCTCCCTCACCCTAGCTTCTGGCCAGACCCCGCACCCCAATGTTTTTTTACAATATTTGGAAAGATCATTAAGTAGTTCATCGAGACCCTCCATGATTTTCAAGTGGTCTGTGGAAAAATAAGTTAGACTACAAGAACAATCAAGGTACCTCACTTTAGTTCATTGACTTGCTATTACTTATAGGACGAGGATGAAGAAAAAAAGAATGAAAAACAGGGGCGGTGGGAGATAAGAGACGATGTTCTTTTTCTTGGCTGGGTCCCAAGAAGGGGCCCCAAAAATGAAGCTGAGCACAGGGCCAGGGAGCCCCATTAACTCTAAAACCACCACTGGCTGTCACATCACCTGGGCTGGGGATACTGTGTCAGCTGATCCCCACCGTCTCCAGCCTACCTGGGCAGTACAGCAGACATGGCCCAGCCCACTAGCCCCTCTCCACTCCCTAGCCCACCCACCCCTTGCCCCCCTCCCCATTAAGCCTTAGCCCTCTCACTTTTAAAAATGATTGCTTGCCCCTCCCTCCCATCCCTCAGGCTTTTCTGGCAGCCCCGTTGCCAGATATCCAGTTTTAGACTGGAAACTCCAGTAGAAAACGGGACTTGAGTGTCCAGTTAGCAGTGCGGACTGGAAACTAAAAGTCCAGTTATAGGAGTAACCACATTAGCCTCCGCTCCTCCCGCTCCCAACACCCACCCCAGGGGGCTGGAAGAGAACCTGTCCTGCTGCTGCAGGAGGAGGGGCAGCTCAGTGCAGAGAGAGACAAAGAGAATGGGCTAGAACCAGGTAGGTACCCGCTCTATGTGGGCAGGGGTAGGGGGGTGGGGATCCTGTTTAACCCCTCCCCAGCCCTGCTGCTCTTGCAGTTTACCCCGGCCCCTCCCCCTTGCTCCAGGGACCAATCCTAGCTCCTGCCCCACTGTGCTTTTGCCCCCAGCCCCTTTTACAATCATTCCCCAGGGGGACCCAGAAATATGTTTGGGGCCGGGCCCACAGAAAGTAAATCCGGCCCTGCTCAGCACGTCTGACTGCTCCCTCATAATCTGCAGCATCTCTTCCTGCATGGCATGCTCTTGTTACCTGCATGTTCTCCTGTCCTCCCTGTCCTTATGCAAGTTGTTGGACAGTGTAATCCCCCATGCGCTGAGCTCCGTCTTGTCACTCTCAGAGGCATGCATTAACTCATTGAACATGTCCTCCCAAATATTCTTTTTCCACCTTCTAATCTGGGAAAGTCTCTGTCCTGGTGTGGAGGATGCACTGACAGAGAAGGTTTCAGCTGTAAAGAATGCAAAGCGCAAGGATAGCATTGACAGTGCATACATTGTTTCTGGGGCAAGGTTAATTTTTTTTATAAAAAAAACCACCTCTCAATGCACTTCCCTGCAAGCCACAATGTAATCACAACTGCTGGCTACCACAAGAGTTGATTTGCTGCTGCCATGGTGAGTAAGGCCACGAGGCATGGGTAAGAGGTCTTGTGCTGCAGCTTCTGTGAAGATATCCTTGGGATCACTGGTTGCAGCTTCAGAAAAAAACCCTTTTTTCTGAAGCTGCAACCAGTGAACCCAAGCAACCTGGATGCTTGGGACCACCATAGTAACCTGGATGGTGCTTGAGGACAGGCACCAGTGTAAAGCTCCCCCAAATTGTTTGTTTTTTACAAAAGCGGTACAGGGTTGGGGGGAAGAGAGACAAACAGGAAGCCCCACCCCCTTTTTTTTTTAAATGTTGGCTTCAATACATGGTGACCCCTTCCAACCACAACAATGGCATGCTTGTTTATATATACACAGAGAATATGAAACAATACCTCCTCCCACCCCACTGTCTTGCTGGTAATAGCTTATCTAAAGTGATCATCAGGTTAGGCCATTTCCAGCACAAATCCAGGTTTTCTCACCCTCCACCCCCCCACACAAATTCACTCTCCTGCTGGTGATAGCCCATCCAAAGTGACAACTCTTTACACAATGTGCATAATAATCAAGTTGGGCCATTTCCTGCACAAATCCAGGTTCTCTCACTCCCTCACCCCCCTCCAAAAACCCACCCCCATACACACACAAACTCACTCTCCTGCTGGTAATAGCTCATCCAAACTGACCACTCTCCAAGTTTAAATCCAAGTTAAACCAGAACATCTGGGGGGGGGGGGTAGGAAAAAACAAGAGGAAATAGGCTACCTTGCATAATGACTTAGCCACTCCCAGTCTCTATTTAAGCCTAAATTAATAGTATCCAATTTGCAAATGAATTCCAATTCAGCAGTTTCTCGCTGGAGTCTGGATTTGAAGTTTTTTTGTTTTAAGATAGCGACCTTCATGTCTGTGATTGCTGCTGCAGTTTCCACGGTATGCATCCGATGAAGTGAGCTGTAGCTCACGAAAGCTCATGCTCAAATAAATTGGTTAGTCTCTAAGGTGCCACAAGTACTCCTTTTCTTTTTGCGAATACAGACTAACATGGCTGTTACTCTGAAACCTGTCACTTCTGTATTGTTTTGTCATTATAGTTCCCACTTTGCTGTTGTTTGTCTGTATAATCTCTGTCTGGTTCTGTGATTGTTCCTATCTGTTGTATAATTAATTTTGCTGGGTGTAAACTAATTAAGGTGGTGGGATATAATTGGGTACATAATCATGTTACAATATGTTAGGATTGGTTAGTTAAATTTCAGGAACATGATTGGTTAAGGTATAGCAAAGCAGAACTCAAGTTTTACTATATAGTCTGCAGTCAATCAGGAAGTAAGGGAATGGGGGTAAGAAAATTGGAATCATGTTTTGCTAAAGGGGGAAATGGGAACAGGGAATGGGGGTAAGGAAATCGGAATCACGTTTTGCTAAAAGGGGAAATGTGAACAGGGAATGGGTCTGGGGAAATTGGAATCATGTTTGGCTAAGGGCAGGAATGGGAACAGGGACACAGGTGTAAGGCTCTGTGGTGTCAGAGCTGGGAAGGAGGATACTAAGGAAGGAAACTGGAATCATGCTTGCTGGAAGTTCACCCCAATAAACATCGAATTGTTTGCACCTTTGGACTTCGGGTATTGTTGCTCTCTGTTCATGCGAGAAGGACCAGGGAAGTAAGTGGGTGAAGGAATAAGCCCCCTAACATAGCCCTTCTCTCCCATGCCCCACGTGATTCTGCCATAGACATCAGTGTTTCTTCTGCTGGATCAGAGCTCTGCCTTGCACAGACTCTTCTCCCCACACAGCAATCAGATCCAACACCTCCTGTGTACTCCATGCTGGAGCATGTTTGTGGCCTTGTCTCCATACTGACGTGCTCTCCACACTTGTGTACTCCATGCTGACAAGCTCTCCACGCTGGTCAAACAGGAAGTGAAAATTCAAACATTCCTGGGGCTTTAACAACGGAGTGGTTGTTTCCAGTGTACCTGGCTGACTTGCAGTGGAGCTGAAAGTGCTCGCCAGACCGGTCACAGCGAAGCACTGTGGGCCTACTTGGAGGCCAATTCATTCTAATTACACAATGCAGTGTCTACACTATCTCCATGTTGACCCATGGATGTCAAATCAAGCACTATGCCTTTCGCAAAGGTAGAGTACACAAGTCGACTTTACAGGCCACGTAGGTCGGCGGAAGGGACTTGGCAGCGTAGACACATACATTCTTAAATCGAACTAACACCGCTTATGTCGACCTAACTTTGTAGTGTAGACCAGGCCTAACTAACTATCCCGGTAACCTTTTCTTTGAAAAGCTCTGTTGAAATTTGGCAGTGATGCTGCTTTTGTGTCAAGGATGTGCTGTGCCTTTTGCCATCCTTGTGAAAATCTGCCCAAATTTGGCCAAGTTGTAAGCCTTTAAAAAGATCAGTTTACACATGTTCAATAGAGACATTTTAGAACATCACCGCTACGCTTCCTGAAGATTGCATCTGCACAGGGCCTGCTGCACCCTGGTGCTGAGCAGGACTTTCCTTGCAATTGCAGCTTTGGGCTACTGCAGGCTGTGCCAGGTGTGGGCACCTGAACTCAGTGCAGGGAGACTGTTTTCCATGCGTTCTCAGTGAACCTACCGCTAACACCCAGGCAGCTGTCTGATTCAAATGCAGAGAGAACAAGAGCCAGACTGATGGGAGGACAGGAGGAGTAAACTGAGACAAGTTGCCTTGGGGGAGGAGACTGGGGCTGGAGAGTCTTGCAGGTGAAAGGAAAGGGAAGTTAGATCTGGTAAATAGGAGAAACTGGGACTGTCTTGGCAAGGACACTAGGACTTGCTGGAGGATACTAGACCCTGGTCTACACTACGGCGTTTGTTCGAATTTAGCTGCATTAGGTCGACTTTAAAATGAATGCGTCTACACAACCAACCCATTCCATCGACCTAAAAGGCTCTTAAAGTCGAATTCTGTACTCCTCCCCAGCGAGGGGACTAGTGCTAAAATCGATGTTGCTGGGTTAAATTGGGGTAATGCAGATGCAATTCGACGGTATTGGCCTCTGGGAGCTATCCCAGAGTGCTCCAATGTGACCACTCTGGACAGCACTTTGAACTCCGATGCACTAGCCAGGTACACAGGAAAAGTCTCGGGAAACTTTGAATTTCATTTCCTGTTTGGTCAGCGTGGTGAGCTCAGCAGCACAGGTGACCATGCAATCCCCGCAGAATTGCAAACGAGCTCCAGCATGGACCAAAATGGAGACACTGGTTTTGATTGCTGTATGGGGAGAAGAATCTGTGCAGGTTGAACTCCAATCAAAAAGAAGAAATGCTAATATATATGCCAAAATCGCACAGCGCATGGTGGACAGAGGCTACAACAGGGACACACAGCAGTGCAGCGTGAAAGTGAAGGAGCTCAGGCAAGCCTACCAAAAGACAAAGGAGACAAATGGTTGCTCCAGGTCAGAGCCCCATACATGCCACTTCTATGATCAGCTGCATGGCATTCTTCGGGGGACCACTGTCCATGGGACACCTGAAAGGGGGGAGTCTTACGCAACAGGGAGAAGGATTTGGTGGATGAGGAAGTGGAGGAGGAGAAGGTGCAGCAGGCAAGCAGTGAATCCGTTCTCCCCGGCAGCCAGGACCTTTTCATCACCCTGGAGCCAATACCCTCCCAAGCCAGGATCCCCGACCCTGAAGCCAACGAAAGCAGCTCTGGTGAGTGCACATTTGTAACTATGGTACAGGGTTTAAAAGCAATAGTGTTTAATGTTTGATTTGCCCTGAAGAATTGGCATGCATTTGTGGCCAGTACAGCAACGGGAAAAGTCTGTTAACGTGTCTGGGAATGGAGCGGGAATCCTCCAGGGACATCTCCATGGAGCTCTCCTGGAGGTACTCTGAAAGCCTTTGCAGAAGGTTTCTGGGGAGGGCTGCCTTATTTCATCCTCCATGGTAGGACACTTTACAACAGCAAGCTAGTAGCAAGTAATCTGGAATCACTGCAGCACAAAGCATGGCAGCGAATGGTCCTGGGTTTTTGGTCACATTCAAGCAACATTCGGTCTTTATTTTTCTGTGTTAGCCTCAGGAGAGAGTGACATCATTCATGGTCACCTGGTTGAAATAGGGGAATTTTTGTAAGGGAACAGTAAAAGGACCCCGTTCATGCTGGGTTGTTTGCGCTTGGTTAAAAGGGATCATCCCGGAGAATAGCCACGCGGCGGGGGGAGGGTTGAAGGCATCATCCAAGAGAATAGCCATGTGGTCAGGTGTGGGGAGGTGTGTGCTGCACATCCACCCGAAAACCGCAGCCTCTCCTTTTAAATGTGAAACCCAACCGTCATTGCCTGCTATGGGAAAGGAAGGCGCTGCAGTTTGAAACTATTCCCACATGTTATGAAGGCATAAGAAACCAATCCCTCATATCAAAAGGCCTACCATGGCTGCCTGGAAACCGAATTCTGTTGTCCAGCCATTTGCGATGTCTCACCGTACCCGCAGGCGCTCAAGGCAAAATGCGACCTTGTACCTAAAGCACATCTGCTGTGAATTGCTTGATTCACTTGTGAAAGAGTCTCCCTTTTGTTCTCTGAAATGTATCATCTTAAATTTTACTCCCCTTTTTATCTCCCCCTAGGTGCAAATGTTTCTATGCTCCCCCTGTCATTTCCATCCCTGAGGTTATTGCAGATTAGAAGGCGAAAAAAACACACTTGCGATGACATGTTTTCCAAGCTCATGCAGTCCTTCCACACTGATAAGGCACAGCTTAATGCATGGAGGCATTCAGTGGCAGAGGCCAGGAAAGCATTAAGTAAGCACAAAGAGCAGAGGCCGGAGGTAATGCTGAGGCTAATGGGGGAGCAAATGGACATGATGAAGCAACTGTTGGAGCTGTAGGAAAGCCAACAAGAGCAGAGACCCCCACTGCATCCATCGTATAACCGCCCTACCCTCCTCCCCAAGTTCCATATCCTCTTCACCGAGACACCCAAGAACAGGGGGGGAGGCTCTGGGCATTCAGCCACTCCACTCCAGAGGATGGCTGAAGCAACAGAAGGCTGTCATTCAAACAGTTTTGATTTCTAGTGTGGCTACAATAAGCAATGTTGCCTTATCCTTCCCTCCTCCTGCACCCCACCCCACCCGGGCTAACTTGTCAGTTATCTCACCTTTTTTTTTAATTAATAAAGAATGTGCATGGTTTCAAAACAATAGTTACTTTATTTCCTTTGCCAGCTGTGATCGAAGGGGGCAGGATGGTTGGCTTACAGGGAATTAAAATCAACAAAGGGGGCAGGTTTGCAGCAAGGAGAAACACACACAACCTGTCAGACCGTAGCCTGGCCAGTCATGAAACTGGTTTTCAAAGCCTCTCTGATGTGTAGTGCGCCTAGCTGTGCTCTTCTAATCGCCCTGGTGTCTGGCTGCTCAAAATTGGCTGGTAGGCAATTTGCCTCAACCTCCCACCCCACCATAAACGTCTCCCCCTTACTCTCACAGATATTATGGAGCACACAGCAAGCAGCAATAACAATGGGAATGTTGATTGCGCTGAGGTCTAACCTAGTCAGCAAACAGCACCAGCGAGCTTTTAAATGTTCAAAGGCACATTCTACCACCATTCTGCACTTGCTTAGCCTGTAGTTGAACTGCTTCTGAGTACTGTCCAGGCTGCCTGTGTATGGCTTCATGAGCCATGGGAGCAAGGGGTAGGCTGGGTCCCCAAGGATAATTATTGGCATTTCAACATCCCTAACGGTAATATTCTGGTCTAGGAAGTAAGTCCCTTCTTGCAACTGCTCAAACAGCTTGGAGTTCCTAAAGATGTGAGTGTCATGCACCTTTCCCGGCCACCCCATGTTGATGTCGGTGAAACGTCCCTTGTGATCCACCAGTGCTTGCAGCACCAATGAGAAGTACCCCATGTAGTTTACGTACTGGTTGGCAAGGTGGTCCGGTGCCAAGATAGGGATATGCGTTCTGTCTATCGCCCCACCACAGTTAGGGAACCCCATTGCAGCAAAGCCATTCACTATGACCAGCATATTTCCCTGAGTAACTACCCTTGATAGCAGAATGTCAATGATTGCATTGGCTACTTGGATCACAGCAATCCCCACAGTAGACTTGCTCTCTCCAAATTGATTCCCGACTGACCGGGAGCAGTCAGGCTTTGCAAGCTTCCAAAGGGCTATCTTCATTCACTTCTCAACTGTCAGGGAGGCTCTCAACTTGGTATTCTTGCGCTTCAGGGTGGGGGAAAGGAATTCACGAAGTTCAAGGAAAGTGGCCTTACGCATGCAAAAGTTTCTCAGCCACTGTGAATCATTCCATACTTGCAAGACTATGCGGTCCCACCAGTCTGTGCTTGTTTGCCAGGCTCAGAATTGGCGTTCCACTGTATCAACCAGCCCCACTGCCACCATGATGTCCCAACTGCCACAGCCCATGCTTTCAGGAATGTCCATGTCCATGTCCTCATCACAATCGTCCTCATGCTGGCGTCTCTTAGCCCAGTTCTGCACATCCTCCAGGATAATGCGCGAGGTGTTCACAATGCTCACAACAGCAGCAGTGAGCTGAGCAGGCTCCATGCTTGCTGTGGTATGGCGTCTGCATGGGTAACCCAGGAAAAAAGGCGTGAAATGATTGTCTGCCATTACTTTCACAGAGGGAGAGAGGGAAGGGCGACTGATGACGTACCCAAAACCACCCTCGACAATGTTTTTGCCCCATCAGGCATTGGGAGCTTAACCCAGAATTTGAATGGGCAACAGAGACTGCGGGAACTGTGGGATAGCTACCCACAGTGCACCGCTCCGTAAGTCAATGCTAGCCATGGTATTGAGAACACACTCCACCGACTTAATGCGCTTAGTGGGGACATACACAATTGACTTCTATAAAATTGACCTAATTTTATAGTGTAGACATATCCTGGTACTGGAAGTCAGGGAGGGAATGGGGATCGGTGGAATTAGAAGTCAGTGGGTCAGGAGAGACTGAGATTAGATGAGGAGCTGCAGGAAAACTGGGATTGGTTGGGCAAGGAGATTGGGAACCAATGGGGTAGGGGGAAAAAGATGGGAGGCGAGTAGATGGATCACATTAGGAGCCAGGAAGGGGGAAACTGGGTTTGGAATGGATCTGATTATTCCAGTAGAACATTTTTGAATAGCAAATTATACAAAAAATGTTTTTGTGGTCCAGCATCACATTTTTATCAGTAGACCCTAAAGACATATCATGTGGAAGGTACTCTTAGCCATTCTCTTGTCTTCACATCCTCTTAGGTTAAGGGATTACCTTTTTAAAACACAGACCACCAGAACTGACAAAGTATTTATGGTCACAGTTGCTCATCCCTGTACTTACCACTGCTTTCCAAAGTAGGAATTTTCAAAAGATCCACAAGCTAACAATGATCTTCCTAATTGATGGCTTTTGGGGACTAGAATATGGCTTTCTATGGCACTCCAAATGTTTGTTTCTCCTCCATTTCTCATATCAAATGGGACAAACTTTCTCTTTCAGCGTATAAAGTACATTTTGTGCTTCGGTGAATGTGCATGATCCTTTCTGCTGTTGCTGCTTTTCAGTATTGCTGGGAAACAGTAATGACTCTATAAATGTTATTAAAATATGAGATTGAGTGATATTTGTTAAAATGACTTTCTCTGAATTATATGGATCCTCCATTTGAGACTCCTGACCAAAATCAGCTGGGAATTTCCTTATCTCTTCTTTTTTCTAAAGCCCAAGATTTTAACATTTTCATCTCACAAATATTCTTGTATGATGACATAACATGGGACACAGTAACAGAAAAGAGATGGGTAGGAGATATTGCTCACCTTTGCACTGCTTAATTTCATACTTTTGGTTTCACTTGTCAC
Source organism: Eretmochelys imbricata (assembly GCF_965152235.1). NCBI lineage: Eukaryota > Metazoa > Chordata > Testudines > Cheloniidae > Eretmochelys > Eretmochelys imbricata. Next base: position 46,796,937 of record NC_135576.1, on the reverse strand, counting down.
CTATCTTTTCTTCTTTTTTAAATATGCCTTTAAAAATATATATAAAAATAGTGTTGTAATGCAAATGACAAATACACACATAAAGCTCCCCACAATCACTTTATATGCAGTACATAGTGTGAAAAGTCCTGGAAGTGCAGCAGTAGTGTCAGTGGTTGGGGGGGGGAGGTTAGCTGACTGAATAATAACACGGATTTCCTGCTTCTGCCTCATTCTTCTCTCTCCCCAGCTGAATGTTAACTATACAGAGAAGATGATCTCCATCAGCAACTATCCCCTCTCTGCTGCCCTGACCTGTGCCAAGATCACCACAGCCTTTGCGGGGGTATGGGGGGGTCAGGGGGCATGATGTGAGCCCTCTATAATTGGCCCTGTGGAGTAGGACTCCGATCTTTCTAGAATTGGCAGCTGTTTTTCTACTCTTGTGTGTGTGTAAGGAGCACTGAGAGCCAACCTTGGCTGAAGGCTTAGTGGTAGAGTTCAAGACATACCGCGCTGAGGTTTCCTTTCATACAGGCTGCTCCCACGGTGAGAGGCCAATGGGCACCCCTCTGGGGCTGTTCTTTCTCCTTGTTTTAAAATTACTTTTGATAAAAATGAAAAAAACCAAAAAAACAAACCAGAAATGCTGCAGTGTGGTTCCTCCAAACACACTAAGGATTTTATCCTATATGCCTCAGTAATGCAAAAAGGTTGGAAACCACTAGTCTGTAATAAAGAACCTACATGTAATAAGTCACTCATTCATTCTTTCTCTGGCACTTTCATTCATTGTAATTGTGCCTGAATTACCAGTTCTATGCTTATTGTCATGACAGATTTTCCACAAATAAAGTGTGGATTAGGGCATTAATTCTTTGTGTTTACTTAGTAATCCTTAACCTTTTTTTCCAAATACCTTGCTTAAACAGCAGACAAGGTTGAGTCTAGGCTTGCTAAGATATTTTGATCATGAGTCACTGAATGAATGGAATTCTGAATAATGGAAGCTTTATGTTGCTCCCACTGAAGTCAGTAGGAAAAAAACCTCAATGATTTCAATGGGAGCAAGATCAGGCCCTCTTTCCATTAAACTAATTTTAATTATGATCCAGGAACTAAATTGTGTAGGGTATAAAATGATAATATCTCCTAACAAATATTATACCAGATGAAGTTTTGTGTCAGCCCAGCTGATTATTATAGTATTTTATATATATATATATGTTATATTTACTGATAAAAATTTAAATAACTAAATTACCTACTCAGAATGGAGTTTTTCTATAATGGTTAGCAAGCTTTAAATGGACTGATTTGGGACTGATCTAGAGAGAGATATTACTTGTGGGAGCCAGAAGGTGTCTGCCCATGCAACCTTCATTGACCCTCATTTGGATATGCATTATGATACAGTCTTTAATTACATGATCACAGACTATTTTTTCCACAGATCGCTTCCCTTATTTAGTGCAAAGGATGGAGCTGTTCTGGATATAAATCAATATTGTGTAGTAAAGAAGGTTAAAGAAGGCTCTTAGCAGTAAGACCTCCTGCTTCATTTGTTGCAGAAGTTAGGTGGTGTATAGTAAATGAGGCAGGGGATGGTCTCTTGGTTAAGGAGGTTAAATGATTCTACACTCACCTCTGCCAGAGTCCCTGTGTGATGCTAAACAAATTACTTAAAACAAACTTTTCACAGGTGGTCACTAATTTTTGTTCCTCATTTTCTGGGATCCTGACTTCAGACCCTGGGATCTGATTTGCAGCAGTGCTGAGTGCTCACAGCTGCAAAGTCAATGAGAGCTGTGCTACAAACATAAAGTGCTACATAATGCTCCTCCTCCTCTAGTATACAGAGGTCGGAGTTCAATCCAGGTTCCATAACCAAAGGTAAGCCCCTGTATCAAGGGATTCTAGGCATTGCAAATCTCCCTCCACCATATGAGTTACTATCAGCAGCACAGCTCCACAACCACAACGTGGGGAGGAAACCAGGCCAAGCTGGTGCATAGTATTGCTGGACAAGCCAGAGAATAGCTTCTTGAGTCTTGTCCAGGATCTATGATCACGTGACAAGGAGGCAGGTGCAGTGATGGACTCCTGAATTTCCTTAGTGTGTTTGACTCTTTTCCTACTGATGTTCCATTCTGTCAGAATATAGTCTTCAGCAGGGCCACCCCTAGCTATTCTGGGGCCCTACGCAGCCCCCCGTGGGGTGGGGGTGGGGCCCCAGGCCTCCACAGCGGGAGGCGGGGCTGGCTTAGGGGGCAGGGGGGAACCACCCCACAGCACTCACCGGCGATGCAGTTGGCACTGGGCTGCTGCACTTCCCGCCACCGGTGAGTGCAGGCCCAGCCCTGCTGCACTCCTCAGGGGAGTGGGGGCAGGGCTGGGGCAGAGCAAGGGTGGGAAGAGGCGGGCTGGGGTGGGGCAGGGGTGGGAAGAGGCAGGACGGAGCAGGGGCAGGGGCTTTGGGGAAGGGGTGGAATGGGGGCAGGGCTGGGGCAGAGCAGGGGCGGGGGCCATGGGGAAGAGGCAGCGGAGCAGGGGCTGGAGCAGCACGCAGCTGTGCAGGGCACCAGAAAATATGGTGCCCCAAATTTCCTGGTGCCCTACGCAGCTGTGTACTTTGTGTACGAGTAAAGATGGCCCTGGTTTTCAGTTTCCTGGAGGCACTGATCATCTGTCCATGGTAATATGTGAGCTGCAGTAACAAAGCGGTGTGGAGAGAACATCCCTGGTATCAAACCTCGGTCTGCAGGAATGAGATTCCTCCCCTGAATACGAGTAGGCCTTTGAGTTGATGCTACATGTTGTTTCCTGTCTGAAAATGAGACATCAGTCAACCGGAGCTGTAGTAGGTTGGTTTCATCTATCACAACTCTCCAGGCAGACTTAACAGTAATGGCGTCTCGGTGAAGGTCTGGCAGATTTTTGTATGCCAGCACATACAGATTGGTGGGTGGTGTATAATTCAAGTAGCCACTAATAGTATGAACGAACAAATTCAGCTCTGTGTCAGCAAGCTGAGTGTGGCAGCTTAACCCTAGACCATAGAAGAGTATTCAGCAGAAGCAAACACCAGGGCCAAAAGAGATCTCTGAAGGACTGATGGGTCTGCTCCCCAAGACCTACCTGATAATTTTTGTATCAAGGCAGTCTGGGAACAGATCTTCATTTTCAGGTGTTCCAGATGAGGCCAGGATGTTAGGCTATGGTCAAGTTCACTCCCAAGTATGTGACAACTGGCTGGAATGACAATAACCATCCTTGTACATGGATCAAGTAGCAAGACAATTCTTTAGATGGAAAGTTGCTGCTGTCTTGGTTCATTGAGAATTAGTCTTCACTGGTGGAAGTAAGTGGTCAAAATATCCATATCTTGGTTAAGATTCCCTTCAATACTGTGGAAACCATTTCCAGTGTTCACCATACACAGCACAAGCACACACACACAGTAGATTTACTTATTAGCAACCCCTTGGTGGACAGCCAAAGTTGTCATTAACCAGCAGTTGACAACAAGCAAAAGACAGGTTTGCAGGGCTGCAGCCAGGGAAATAAGCACATACACAGCACCGCAAACCTGCCTGTGGCTGATGCTCGCAGGGCCTCCCTGGGGGGGGGGCGGGGGGCAAGTGGGGCAATTTGCCCCAGGCCCTGGTCCCCGCAGGGGCCCCCACAAGAGTTTTCAGGGACCCCCACAAGAGTTTTCGGTGGCATTTCAGCTGTGGGGGGTCCTTCAGTGCCACCGAACACACCCGGAGTGAAGGACCTGCCGCCGCTTCTTCCGCTCCAGGTCTTTGGCGGCAATTCGGTGGTGGAGGTCCTTCCGCTCCATATCTTCGGCGAAGTGCCCCGAAGACCCAGAGCAGAAGGACCCCCGCCGCCGAAGACCCCAGACCCCCTGAATCCTCCAGGCGGCCCCGGATGCTTGGCACATCCAGCACTTCATTCCAGGGTTGCAGCCCTGCAAACCTGCTTTCTGTAATAAATTTGATGTTAATATTATTGTTAATGATTGTAACTAACTTGTTGCTGATACCAAAAAGTGTAAAAATGTTTAATGTGCATGGTATTTTGGAAAAGCCCTTGAACACGTTGAGAGTGGTACATAATAGAAATCCTTATGATTATGCTGTTCGGTTCAACAAGAACACATTTTGTATTAAAAAGCCTAATAACGTTAAGATTTCACAGCTAATGCATAGACACATTTCTAAAACTTTCCACAGCAGAAAAACCACTACAAGCTTGAACTGCTGTGCAAAAGGGGAAATGAGGTAAACCTCACAGCCTTCAGCTATGGCTACACTTGCAGATGTAGAGTGCCAAGAGTTAAACCAGCCCTCAGAGACAGCAGCAGGGAAACCACTGTCATGTGTTCACACTGTCAGCTGCAAGTGCAGTGATATGGCCACATTAGCAGCTCTTGCAATGCCCCAAAGAGCAGTGCATTGTGGTAGCTGTCTCAGTGTGCAAGTGGCTGCAGCATGCTTTTCAAATGGGGAGGGGGTGGAGTGTGACAGGGCGTGTGTTGTATATATGTGGGAGGCAGAGAGTGTGTCAGCATCCTGTCTTGTAAGTTCAGACACCGGCAGGGGGAAGGGGTAAACCCCGACATCAGTCCCCACCCCTCACCTCTCTCTCTCTCTCTCTCTCTCTCGCGCACACACACACACCTGCCTCTGCAGCAGGAGCATTCCACAGTAATGGTTTACTTTGTGTCCCGGAGCAGATAAGCATGCCGGTTGTCAGAAACGGAGCTTTGAAAAGGGATATCTGCATGCCTGCAACCGAGTTCAAAACAATGACCAGAGTGGCCACTTGACTTCAAGGGATTATGGGACATTTCCAGAAGCCAATCACAGCGCAGTAATGCAACATGTCATCCACACTGACACCCCAGCATTTCAGCCAGGGCGCAGCAAGCTCTATGCTTCTCATGGAGGTGCATTACCAGGGCCGCTCCAGTCACGGAGTCCAGGCGCTCTGCGTGCTTTGCCAGTGTAGACACCTCAGGAGTTAGGGCACCCGGGGGCTGATTTAATGCGCTCTAACTTGCAAGTATAGCCAAGTCCTCCATGGCTGAATGCCAGAGTAAGTGCTCTCTGAAGAACGTTAATGGCTATGTTAAATTAACACATAGACCAAACCCTGGAATCACTAAAGTGTTTCACAAAGTATGCACTTAGTTTTTAACTTGGGCCAAAGCATGCATCAATAATTTGGCCTCACAAAGAATTCAATGAAAACACAGCTCATAGCAATGCTGAAGGTCCTTAAGGTGCATCCAGGAGCTCCAATTTTGCCCTTCCATACCAGTCTCACGTTTGGGGTTTAAAGCATGGCTAGAAAGGGTTAAACATCCTGCAAAATAAATAACCCTCATAAGACATGTGGGGAGATAATGTTTGTGTTTTTGTGGATTTACATATGTATGAGTAGGGTCAATGATGTAATCTACAGTCCTTGATATGCTGTATTCTGATAATTCAGAGGTCAAAAGAACATCCTATCATTTAAATGAATTGTAAACACGGGATATCTCGGTATTCATCTGTCTTTGAAATGTACTGTGAATGGTGGAGGAACAAGAAAATTGCCTTATGTTAATTCTATAGCTAAGTACTGGTGATGGACCTCCTTCAAAGTTATGCTAATTACCTTTTGAACTCCAACTTGTCAAAAGACATGAAAGTGTGTAAAAGATTCTTGGGTCCTGATTCTGTCATCTCCGATCTGCTTAGGCTTCATCAGGGGAAGTTTGAGTCGCAAGGCTGAGGTCCCAGTTATGCTGGTAAACCCTGAATATGATATTTGGACATTGAACTATAACCTACAAACTATTTCAGGGGTGGGAAAACTTTTTGGCCCGAGGGCCATATCTGGGTGGGGAAATTGCATGCAGGGCCATGAATATAGGGCTGAGGCAGAGGGTTGGGGTATGGGAGGGGTGCAGTCTGCAGGAAGGGGCTCAGGGAAGGGGGTTGGGGTGCAGGAGGGGATGCAGCATGCAGGAGGGGGCTCAGGGCAGGGGGTTGGGGTGCAGGAGGGGTGCAGGATGCGGCAGGGGGCTCAGGCCAGGCTAACCTGGAGCGGCTCTGGGATGGCAGCGGCGCGCACCGGGGCCAGAGCAGGGCAGGATCACAGATGGGTAGGACTCTCTTGAAGATGGTGCACTCCATGTGGCATGACCTCACACACATGGTGTATATGAGGTCATTCTAGTGGGAGTTTAAGGTTCTATGGTTATTAGCCGTCATTTTGAAAAAATTTCTGTCATCACCATTTTGAATCTGTATATGTTGTTGTTTGGGAGCCATATTGGGGTTCCTTCTTATTAAACTTTTTGGTACTCTTTTCAATTGTGGGAGGAAAAGACTGAGCACGTGACCTGGCTAATCTGCCTAGATACCGCTGGGTATATAAACCCTGCGCACCAGTCACCAAGTGCTGTCCGCCCGAGGCAGCCCGTGTCAGTTGTGTTTGCGGTGTCTTCGAGAGATAAGTCCAGCACCACCGGCACTTACCTGAGGTCCGGCTTACCTGAAAGAGCGTTCCAGCTGATCTGAGTTCCTCCTGTTTTCATCCTTCACACAGTTGAAGGCCCGGATCCACCTCCTCAGCAGCTGTTGCAGACCAGACGGATGCGCCTGTCTTCCTTGTTCTGATTGTCATCTCATCTGTAAAGTATTAATCTTGTTGTTAGTCCATAGTCTGTATTGGGGATTAGTGGGGCCTGGGCTTCAAGCCCATTGTTTCCCAAACTACCGAGTTATTATTGTTGCTTTATCCTTGTTTACCTACTAATGTTATGTTAATAAACCCTCTTTTGGTTCACCTTTAATTCTAGTAAAGTGTCATTGTTGCTGTGTCCACAGGTGATAGACCCTAACTCAGGGAATCAGAACACTATCTTTAGCAGGGGTCTTTTATATCCTCCCTATTTTCCCTTTTCCCATAATGGTGGGGGGGGGAGGTTTGTGCTGGTGCGGGCAGGCCCACGCTGTTCCCAGAAGTACACAGATGTCTGACATTCTGAGAATGCATGAGTGGCCACCCAACTGGATGCAGGAAGGTTTGCAGGGCTGAGGCCAAGTCAAAAAGCACTAGGGCTTCAGGGTACCTCTCCCTGAGCTCTCTGGGCTGTGTCCTTCCCTTGCACTGGGCTCCCAAGTTTGATGGGTCCCACTGCTTCCAGAAAACCTGCCTGTGGCCATGGCTTTCCATGGGGAGCAGGGGTGCTGGGATGTGCCAAACCTAGGCTCCTGGTGCCAGGGGAGGACAAAGCCCAGTGAACACTGTAGCCAGATTCTTTAATGATTAATAAATATATTGGTTGCCATTTGAGAGGTATGGTGCAGTCCCAGAGCACCTCCACCCCACGTGAAATGCCTTGGCACCTGAACAGCAGCTCCTCTTCCCACTGCTGCCCTGTCACAGCCAACCCTGGGGCCATGGTTCCACATGTCCTGGTGCTTTCATCCCTGGCTGCAGCCCTGGAAACCTCTCTGTGGATCAAGCTTTCCACACACAAAAACATCAATAGCCAATAGACCTGTTGCCAATATCTGGACCAATTAACATTATAGTTAATTGGATGGTATCATTTCCAGGAAGAATGTTTCCATTAACAAAAAGTTGTTATTAACAGGGTTGCTTCTCAGCTTGCATTTCAGGAAGGTTATATGTGTATATACTGAACAAAAGGGGAGCCAAAACTAACCGCTATGGAAGGCCATGGGGAGCGATGCACTGCCTCCATGTGCCCCCCTACCAGCCCCCATCTGTAGCAAAAAGTGATGCTAAAGTCGACTAAACACAAAATCGGATCTCAAGGTCTTCTTTATAATGCTAAGTACCCTGAAAAATAATGTCTTAGGTGTCCTATATTGGGCATCCAAAATTAGTGGGTACTTTTGACGTTAATCCCTCTCTGTAAAATGGAAACCTCAGAGGCTTTTGGAAAATAAATGAATTAATATTTGTGAAGCACTCAGATACTATAGCGATAAGCACCATAGAAAAGCTCATGAGGGAAATTAACAATTCTGTCTTCAAAGCAGGGTTTGAATAGTGTGCAATAAATAAGATCTAGGACCACTCATTTAATAGTGAAGATAAAACAAAATGTTGAATAGCTGCTCATTAAGTGAACACTGTCCACTTAATGAGGCAGGGGACGAGTTGACAAAATAGTTGATCTTATAATTAAAGACTATATCATAATGCATACACACAAAGGGGCTAAATTAAAGTTGTATAAGTAACCTTCATTCTCGGATTTCCTAAATTTTGTGTGCTTGAGTTTACAACCTTAATAATGTTATTTTAACATACGTTTGTGTAATATTATATAGTCCTTTTGTTTATATCCAGGAACTATGTTTTATATCACTGTTCCCCTCCATTTTATTTATCTTGGAATTAGTACTTACAGGAGTGACATACTTACAACAAGTAGTTGACGGTGCCCATTAGATTAGAGGCTAGCCAATCAGGGAAAATACCTATTTGTTACTGAATTAACAAATCATTTATATAGTGCCATAAATACATACAGTGCTTAACAATCATAGATAAAGACACATTTCCCAACCCTAAAGCACATACAGATCAGCCTAACTAAGGGCATGGCTACACTTGCAGATGTCGAGCGCTTTGAGTTAAACCAGCCCCCAGAGAGCACAATAGGGAAAGCGCTGCAGTGTGTTCACACTGTCAGCTGCAAGTGGACTGGTGTGGCCACATTTGCGGCACTTTCAGACGCATTGGGAGTGGTGCATTATGGGCAGCTATCCCACAGAGTACCTCTTCCCATTCTGGTGCTGTGGCTTGTGGGAAGGGGGCAGGGGATGCGGGGCATTCTGGGTCCTGTCCCAATGCCCCGTGATGCATCACTTCCATCCCAGCAATCCCTGTGCTTCTGTCCACATTTGGCACCATCTTTCAATGTTTTTTGTACTGCACACTCTGTCTTCCCTTTCGGTCTGCGGGAATGGAGCCCGAACTGCTGAGGAATATGCTGGTGAGTCTCGCCTGCACGTCACGTTTGGCAGTTGACTTACTCCTTAAGCTACAAACAGACAGTGAGGAGTCTGACGATGATGTCGACTTGAGTAACGCATATGACACGAGTTTGCTTGTGGCATTCACAGACATGCTCACCCCTGTGGAACACCGCTTTTGGGCTCGGGAAACAGGCACTGAGTGATGGGATCACATCGTCACGCAAGTCTGGGATGGTGAGCAGTGGCTGCAGAACTTTCGGATGAGAAAAGCCACTTTCATGGGACTGTGTGATGAGCTCGCCCTCACCCTGCCACGCAAGGACACGAGATTGAGAGCTGCCCTGACGGTGGAGAAGCGGGTGGCTATTGCAATCTGGAAGCTGGCAACTCCAGACAGCTACCCATCGGTCGCTAACCAATTTGGAGTGGGAAAGTTGACAGTTGGAATTGTGTTGATGCAAGATTGCAGGGCCATTAATCGCATCCTGCTCAGAAGAACTGTGACTCTGGGTAACGTGCATGACATTGTGGCTGGCTTTGCACAAATGGATTTCCCTAACTGCATGGGGCGATAGATGGGACGCATATTCCAATTCAGGCACCAGCCCACCTAGCCTCCGAGTACGTTAATCGGAAGGGCTATTTCTCTATGGTTCTCCAGGCGCTTGTGGATCACCGTGGGCATTTCATTGACATTAACACAGGCTGGCCCAGAAAGGTGCACGACACATGCATCTTTTGGAACACTGGCCTGTTCAGGAAGCTGCAAGCCAGGACTTTTTTCCCAGAACAGAAGATCACTGTAGGGGAAGTCGAAATGCCCATTGTGATCCTTGGAGACCTCGCTTGCCCTTTGATGCCGTGGCTTATGAAACCCTACAAAGGGAGCCTTGACAGCAGCAAAGAGCGGTTCAACAACAGGCTGAGCCGGTGCAGAATGACTGTGGAGTGTGCTTTTGGCCGTTTAAAGGACCGCTGGCGCTCTCTGTATGGAAAGCTGGACCTGGCCGATGACAAACACCCCTGTGGTTATATCTGCGTGCTGTACCCTCCATAACATTTGTGAAGGGAAGGGTGAAAGATTCACTCAGGCATGGACCTCGGAGGTTCAACACCTGGAGGCTGAATTTGAACAGCAAGAGCAGGGCTATTAGAGGGGCCCAGCGCGGGGCTGCAAGGATTAGGGATGCCTTGAGGGAGCAATTTGAGGCTGAAAGCCACCAGTAATGTTTGGTGCCCTGCATGGGAGTGAAGACCGGTGGTTCCAATGTTAGTAGGAATCTGTGTTTGCTACACTAACTTGCAGTGTCTGTTGCTTTCCTGGGTTAAGGTATCTTTTACTAAATGCAATAATAAAGAATGTTTTCAAAGCCAAAAAATCCATTTACCTTAACCTGTCCTTTAAATCAGCTTCTGTACCCAGTGGCTGGAAGATAGCTAATGTGAGGCCAATATTTAAAAAGGACTCTAGAGGTGATCCCAGAAATTGCAGACCAGTAAGTCTAACGTCAGTACCAGGAAAATTAGTTGAAACAATAGTAAAGAATAAAATTGTCAGACATATAGAAGAACATAATTGTTGGGCAAAAGTCAACATGATTTCTGTGAAGGGAACTCATGTCTTACTAATCCATTAGAGTTCTTTGAAGGGGTCAACAAACATGCGGACAAGGGGGATCCAGTGGATATAGTGTATTTAGATTTCCAGAAAGCCTTTGACAAGGTCCCTCACTAAAGGCTCTTATGTAAATTAAGTTGTCATGGGATAAGAGGGAAGATCCTTTCATGGATTGAGAACTGGTTAAAAGACAGGGAACAAAGGGTAGGAATAAATGGTAAATTTTCAGAATGGAGAGGGGTAACTAGTGGTGTTCTCCAAGGGTCAGTCCTAGGACCAATCCTATTCAACTTATTCATAAATGATCTGGAGAAAGGGGTAAACAGTGAGGTGGCAAAGTTTGCAGACGATACTAAATTGCTCAAGATAGTTAAGACCAAAGCAGTCTGTGAAGAACTTCAAAAAGATCTCACAAAACTAAGTGATTGGGCAACAATGGCAAATGAAATTTTATGTGGATAAATATAAAGTAATGAACATTGGAAAAAATAACCCCAACTATACATACGATATGATGGGGGCTAATTTACCTACAACTAATCAGGAAAGAAATCTTGGAATTGTCATGGATAGTTCTCTGAAGACGTCCACGCAGTGCGCAACGGCAGTCAAAAAAGTGAACAGAATGTTAGGAATCATTAAAAAAGGGACAGCGAATAAGATGGAGTATATCTTATTGCCCTTATATAAATTCATGGTACACTCACATCTTGAATACTGCGTACAGATGTGGTCTCCTCATCTCAAAAAAGATATACTGGCAGTAGAAAAGGTTCAGAAAAGGGCAACTAAAATGATTAGGGGTTTGGAACGGGTCCCATATGAGGAGAGAGTAAAGAGGCTAGGACTTTTCAGCTTGGAAAAAAGGAGACTAAGGGGGGATATGATAAAGATATATAAAATCATGAGTGGTGTGGAGAAAGTGAATAAGGAAGTTATTTACTTGTTCCCATAATATAAGAACTAGGGACCACCAAATGAAATTATTGGGCAGCAGGTTTAAAACAAATAAAAGGAAGTTCTTCTTCACTCAGTGCACAGTCAAGCTGTGGAACTCCTTTCCTGAGGAGGTTGTGAAGGCTAGGACTATAAAAGGGTTTAAAAGAGAACTCGATAAATTCATGGACGTTAAGTCCATTAATGGCTATTAGCCAGGATGGGTAAGGAATGGTGTTCCTAGCCTCTGTTTGTCAGAGGGTGGAGATGGATGGCAGGAGAGAGATCCACTTGATCATTACCTGTTAGGTTCACTCCCTCTGGGGCACCTGACATTGGCCACTGTCAGCAGACAGGATACTGGGCTGGATGGACCTTTGATCTGACCCAGTATGGCCATTCTTACGTTCTTATGTTCATTTATTTATTGAAAAGAAACATAACTGCTTGGGAAACAGAAAGGGCAAGGGGGTGGAGTGGGGAACAGTTCAATCACAGATTTGCGTATGTCCTGTTATCATACTCTGCCTTCCTGTCTGGAGTGCTGTGCAACGAGTGCCGTGCAACGAGTGCGGCACTTCAGGCTGGCTAAAATGCATGGTGATGGGGGTTGAGTGCAGTGGGTAAGGGTCATAGTTTGCAGGGCTGGGTGGTGAAGCTACAGGTGTTGGATGCAGCTGGTGGCGATAAGAACCCGGATGTGGGGGAAAGTGGGTTGGAGGTGACATGGGGGCACAAGGGAAAGAATTTTGGGACAAGGGCTGCAGGGGCAGGGCGGGAGCGGTAGTGCTCCGCCTGCATGGCGGCGAGTGCCTTGACTGAGTCTGCCTGGTGCTCCATAATGCTTAGCAGCCGCTTTGTGCTTTGGTGCTGGCAATCTGCATTCTGCTGGTGGACCCTCCTTTCACTCTCCCACCACTCTTGTGCTTTTTGATTTTCATTAAGGGACTGCTGCATTACTTCATGCAGCATGTCTCTTTGCTTCTACGTGGCCTCTTCCTAATTCTTTGGAGTCTTTCGGCCGGTGATAACACAGATGGCTGAGATCTCAAGGTTGCATCTGTAAAAGCAAAATGCAACACTTAACAGAGGCAGCATTGTTCACACCAGACAGAGCAATGATTCACCTGTACTTAAAGACCAGCACAATCTACACAATAGCATAATTTGCCCGTCCCAAAGTAAGTGCACATACTGGGAGCCCCAAAATGGTGAGCAGGCACAGGCGCAAGGAGGACTGATTAGTTCACGGCCGTACTGTCCTCTGGGTTTCTGTGCCTTGGGGAGAACCAACAACTGCAGGGGGCCCCTGTCATAAATAAAAAGGAAAGGGTAACCACCTTCCTGTATACAGTACTATAAAATCCCTCCTGGCCAGAGGCACAAAATCCTTTTACCTGTAAAGGGTTAAGAAGCTCAGGTAACCTGGCTGGCACCTGACCCAAAGGACCAATAAGGGGACAAGATACTTTCAAATCTGGGGTGGGGGGAAAAGGTTTTGATCTGTCTGTTGTGTGCTTGCTGGACACAGATCAAGGAAGCAAGCAATCCAACTCTATTAGATTTCAGAGTAACAGCCATGTTAGTCTGTATTCGCAAAAAGAAAAGGAGTACTTGTGGCACCTTAGAGACTAACCAATTTATTTGAGCATAAGCTTTCGTGAGCTACAGCTCACTTCATCGGATGCATACTGTGGAAACTGCAGGAGACATTATATACACAGACCATGAAACAATACCTCCTCCCATCCCACTCTCTTGCTGGTAATAGCTTATCTAAAGTGATCACTCTCCTTACAATGTGTATGATAATCAAGTTGGACCATTTCCAGCACAAATCCAGGTTTTCTCACCCCCCAATCCCCCTCTCCAAAAACCACACACACAAACTCACTCTCCTGCTGGTAATAGCTTATCCAAAGTGACCACTCTCCTTACAATGTGTATGAAAATCAAGGTGGGCCATTTCCAGCACAAATCCAGGTTTTCTCACCCCCCCCCCCCCCCAAAAAAAAACCACACACACACAAACTCACTCTCCTGCTGGTAATAGCTCATCCAAAGTGACCACTCTCCCTACAATGTGTATGATAATCAAGGTGGGCCAGTTCCAGCATAAATCCAAGTTTAACCAGAATGTCTGGGGGGGGGGTAGGAAAAAACAAGGGGAAATAGGCTACCTTGCATAATGACTTAGCCACTCCCAGTCTCTATTTAAGCCTAAATTAATAGTATCCAATTTGCAAATGAATTCCAATTCAGCAGTTTCTCGCTGGAGTCTGGATTTGAAGGTTTTTTGTTGTAAGATAGTGACCTTCATGTCTGTAATTGCGTGACCAGAGAGATTGAAGTGTTCTCCGACTGGTTTATGAATGTTATAATTCTTGACATCTGATTTGTGTCCATTTATTCTTTTACGTAGAGACTGTCCAGTTTGACCAATGTACACGGCAGAGGGGCATTGCTGGCACATGATGGCATATATCACATTGATGGATGTGCAGGTGAACGAGCCTCTGATAGTGTGGCTGATGTTATTAGGCCCTGTGATGGTGTCCCCTGAATACATATATGGGCACAGTTGGCAACGGGCTTTGTTGCAAGGATAGGTTCCTGGGTTAGTGGTTCTGTTGTGTGGTATGTGGTTGTTGGTGAGTTTTTGCTTCAGGTTGGGGGGCTGCCTGTAGGCAAGGACTGGCCTGTCTGCCAAGATTTGTGAGAGTGTTGGGTCATCCTTTAGGATAGGTTGTAGATCCTTAAGAATGCGTTGGAGGGGTTTTAGTTGGGGGCTGAAGGTGACGGCTAGTGGCGTTCTGTTATTTTCTTTGTTAGGCCTGTCCTGTAGTAGGTGACTTCTGGGAACTCTTCTGGCTCTATCAATCTGTTTCTTCACTTCCGCAGGTGGGTATTGTAGTTGTAAGAATGCTTGATAGAGATCTTGTAGGTGTTTGTCTCTGTCTGAGGGGTTGGAGCAAATGCGGTTGTATCGCAGAGCTTGGCTGTAGACGATGGATCGTGTGGTGTGGTCAGGGTGAAAGCTGGAAGCATGTACGTAGGAATAGCGGTCAGTAGGTTTCTGGTATAGGGTGGTGTTTATGTGATCATTGTTTATTAGCACTGTAGTGTCCAGGAAGTGGATCTCTTGTGTGGACTGGACCAGGCGGAGGTTGATGGTGGGATGGAAATTGTTGAAATCATGGTGGAATTCCTCAAGGGCTTCTTTTCCATGGGTCCAGATGATGAAGATGTCATCAATATAGCACAAGTAGAGTAGGGGCGTTAGGGGACGAGAGCTGAGGAAGCGTTGTTCTAAATCAGCCATAAAAATGTTGGCATACTGTGGGGCCATGCGGGTACCCATAGCAGTGCCGCTGATCTGAAGGTATACATTGTCCCCAAATGTAAAATAGTTATGGGTAAGGACAAAGCCACAAAGTTCAGCCACCAGGTTAGCCGTGACATTATCGGGGATAGTGTTCTTGACGGCTTGTAGTCCATCTTTGTGTGGAATGTTGGTGTAGAGGGCTTCTACATCCATAGTGGCCAGGATGGTGTTATCAGGAAGTTCACCGATGGATTGTAGTTTCCTCAGGAAGTCAGTGGTGTCTCGAAGGTAGCTGGGAGTGCTGGTAGCGTAGGGCCTGAGGAGGGAGTCTACATAGCCAGACAATCCTGCTGTCAGGGTGCCAATGCCTGAGATGATGGGGCGCCCAGGATTTCCAGGTTTATGGATCTTGGGTAGTAGACAGAATATCCCAGGTCGGGGTTCCAGGGGTGTGTCTGTGCAGATTTGATCTTGTGCTTTTTCAGGAAGTTTCCTGAGCAAATGCTGTAGTTGCTTTTGGTAACTCTCAGTGGGATCATAGGGTAATGGCTTGTAGAAAGTGGTGATGGAGAGCTGCCGAGCAGCCTCTTGTTCATATTCCGACCTATTCATGATGACAACAGCACCTCCTTTGTCAGCCTTTTTGATTATGATGTCAGAGTTGTTTCTGAGGCTGTGGATGGCATTGTGTTCTGCACGGCTGAGGTTATGGGGCAAGTGATGCTGCTTTTCCACAATTTCACCCCGTGCACGTCCGATGAAGTGAGCTGTAGCTCACGAAAGCTTATGCTCAAATAAATTGGTTAGTCTCTAAGGTGCCACAAGTACTCCTTTTCTTTTTCCGAATACAGACTAACACAGCTGTTATTCTGAAACCTGTCATTATGCAAGGCACTGCATTTAGCCGTATGGAGTGGAAATCTATCAACTGCATGAAAAAACTTGTACAGATACATACAGACATCATCTTCCTTTCCAAATGCAAACAGATGGACATCGTACCAAAAAGACTGAAGGTAAAAAATCCATTACAATCTACATACCACACAGACTATGCTGACAGCTTGTGCCACACGCTTTCAAAGAAACTGCGGAATCACCTGATCAACATCCTCTACAGCAAACAGGGAAAGATTAAGAATTAACAATTAACAAAAAACCTTCAAATCCAGACTCCAGCGAGAAACTGCTGAATTGGAATTCATTTGCAAATTGGATACTATTAATTTAGGCTTAAATAGAGACTGGGAGTGGCTAAGTCATTATGCAAGGTAGCCTATTTCCCCTTGTTTTTTCCTACCCCTCCCCCCCCAGACGTTCTGGTTAAACTTGGATTTATGCTGGAAATGGCCCACCTTGATTATCATACACATTGTAAGGAGAGTGGTCACTTTGGATGAGCTATTACCAGCAGGAGAGTGAGTTTGTGTGTGTGGGGGGTGTGTGTGTGTGACAAAACCTGGATTTGTGCTGGAAATGGCCCACCTTGATTATCATGCACATTGTAGGGAGAGTGGTCACTTTGGATAAGCTATTATCAGCAAGAGAGTGAGTTTGTGTGTGTTTTTTTTGGGGGGGGGGAGGGGTGAGAAAACCTGGATTTGTGCTGGAAATGGCCCACCTTGATTATCATACACATTGTAAGTAGAGTGGTCACTTTGGATAAGCTATTACCAGCAGGAGAGTGAGTTTGTGTGGGGGGGGCGGAGGGTGAGAAAACCTGGATTTGTGCTGGAAATGGCCCACCTTGATTATCACACACATTGTAAGTAGAGTGGTCACTTTGGATAAGCTATTACCAGCAGGAGAGTGAGTTGGGGGGGGGGGGGGGCGGAGGGTGAGAAAACCTGGATTTGTGCTGGAAATGGCCCAACTTGATTATCATACACATTGTAAGGAGAGTGATCATTTTAGATAAGCTATTACCAGCAGAAGAGTGGGATGGGAGGAGGTATTGTTTCATGGTCTGTGTATATAATGTCTTCTACAGTTTCCACAGTATGCATCCGATGAAGTGAGCTGTAGCTCACGAAAGCTTATGCTCAAATAAATTGGTTAGTCTCTAAGGTGCCACAAGTACTCCAACTCTATTAGAATCAGTTAAGTGGGTGCTCAGCACCCACAGGCACCAGTCAACTGTTTATGGGGCCCGTGGGTCCCATCAGCTGCTCAGCGGGGCTGTCCCGGGGGCAGATCAGCAGTTTTTTGCAGGGCCAGGAGCCGCCGCCAATCAGCTTATCATGGCCAAAACAGCTCTTCCTGGCACTGCTGTTTAGCTGTTTTTTGGCCACCAGCCAATCAGCGATGGGGACTCTGCTCCTGGAGCAGGGTCTGAGTGACCCCCCACCACCACCGGTGCCGCCCTGCCTCCTCCTCCTTCCTGCTTCTTGGGGGCAGCAGGCTGCTTTCTGTGGCCCTGCAGCTGAGCAGCTCCCAGCCTCGCTTCAACCTCTCAGCCAACTAAAGGCAGTAGCAGCAGCTGATAAATGTATTTCAAAGGGGGTTTTGGGGTGAGGGTGGCTGGGGTGGGGACTGAAACCCTTTCCCAGGTGGCTGTGCTGAGAGCCGGCACCTGGCTGCCGACGGGGTGGCCGTCTGCATGGGGGGCACCGGCTGCTGCCCAGCTCTCTGCATCTGGCAGGGGGCTCAGTCAAAGGTGTCTCCAAAAACATCCCCCGGACTCTGGCAGCACAGAGAGACTGAGAGTACCAGCCCGCGCCGGGCAGCTGGACAGGAATGGGCGGGGAGGGGGGGATGTCTCCTGGGCTGCTGCGGGGTGCAGTGCCCCTCTGCTTGCCCTCACTGCCCAGCCAGAGATGCCTGCCTCTCGGGGACAGTGGCCATGTCCATGCAGTGCGCTTGGTCCCCCTCCCTGGCATCTGGGTGACTGCATCTTACGGGAGTGGGGGGGGGGGGGAGGGGGGAGAGGTAGTGCGGAAGGGATGCAGGGGGGCGGGGGGAGAGGGAAACTTAAGCTATCAGGGGAAACCTTCCAAGCACTGCAATCTCTGCCTTGGGGTGTGGATGGAATAATCTCCCAAGGGAAGGGCTAGTGTGACCCCTGGGGTACAACCTGGGCTGGAACTATCTCCTGTTTAGTCCATGTGCTCTGGCAACATAAGTCCAAGCATCATGTTGGAGGGAGGAGGGCATTGCTGAGTCCCAGGGTTGAGTAATTCTCTGGTGATGGTCATTGAAGTGAGCTGTAGCTCACGAAAGCTCATGCTCAAATAAATTGGTTAGTCTCTAAGGTGCCACAAGTACTCCTTTTCTCTTTGCGAATACAGACTAACACGGCTGTTAGTCTGAAACCTGAATTGCTAATGGTCATTCACTTGCTGCACAATGGCTGGTGATGGTCATGTAACATCCACCCAGCCATTTGGTCAAGTGCCTTGTTGTTTCTGGGGAGTTGCCTTCTGGGCTACTCCCAAATTTGCAGCATATTTCATTAACACCATACAGCATAATTTCATACACTTTAATGATGTACATATTTCGACAGAACAGTGGATTTCAGCAAATCATAACCTTTCCCATGATACCTTACATGGCATGCTTTATATGAAATATAAAGAATATATACAAATGATGAATATGGGGCTTACAGAGCACAGCACACCACTCCCCGAGGTATAGAGCAGTGGCTCTTAAACTTTTGTACTGGTGACCCCTTTCACATAGCAAGCCCCTGAGTGTGACCCCCCCCACTTATAAATTAAAAACACTTTTTATATATTTAACACCATTATAAATGCTGGAGGCAAAGCGGGTTTGGGGTGGAGGTTGACAGCTCACGACCCCCCATGTAATAATCTCACGACTCCCTGAGGGGTCCCGACCCCCAGTTTGAGAACCCCTGGTATAGAGTGTCACAGCTAGAAACCCCAAGGCTTGGGACTTTTAAAAGGAGACTGGAAAAAACATGCAGTAAGGATAAGCCCTGCATTGGCAGGCAGATGGACTGAGCCAGGATGATCACAGAGGGCTTTTCCGCCTGTAACTTCTATAATTCCATCCCACTCTCCTGGGAGTACAAATTCTGGTAATACAGACTTGGTACCTGGATCCCATATTGCCTTGCACTGGGATTGGGAATTAGTGCCCTGATGAGCAACTCCTCCTATTGGGCCCAGTGTAGATCCTGCTGTTAGTACAGCTATTTGCAGGTGCCCTTGTGTTTAGCTGAACCCTTGGACTCAGTCCCTGAGTGTAGCCCCACTGAGCGCTAAACTGGTACTACTACCCTGCTGTATGGATCCCAGTGTGCTTGTCCTGTGAATTTTTGGCATGCACCCGTGGCTATATTTATCTCATGGTGCTGGTAGTGCTACTTCCTTGGTGTAATGATGACATTATGCTAAAATGAATCCTGAAAATAGTGCCCTGGTGTGATGGTCACTCTGTGCTGTTCATGTGAATCCTGCATTTTTGTATGCTGTGTTGTTGTAGCCCTCTTGTTCCCAGGAAATCAGAGAGACAAGGTGAGTGAGGTAATATCTTTTATTGGAGCAACTTTTGTTGTTGAGAGAGAGACAAGCTTTGGAGCTTTCACAGAGTTCTTCTTCCTGAAGAAGAGTTCTGTGAAAGCTCAAAAACTTGTCTCTCTCACCAACAGAAGCTGGTCCAATAAAAGATATTACCTCACCCACCTTTTTTCTCTAATGTGAATAGCCTCCCTCCAAAACTGTCAGAGGTGCACGGAAGAGGGGGCGTAGAGGAGCGAGCAGTGGGCAAGTGGGGGAAGGGGTGGAGTGAGGGTGGGGCCTCGGGAGGGCACCCACCGGCAAAACCAAAAGTCAGCACCTATATTAGTAAGTACTAGCAAGGGAATGCGTTATCTTATTTTTGTTTTGGCTTGTGTTTTTCTCTGTGCTGAGAGGAAGGTGTATTCCTGGTTTTCTTTTTGTAACTTTAAAGTTTGGCCCAGAGGGAAATCCTCTATGTTTTTTAATCTGATTGCCCTGTAAGATTATCTTCCATTCTAATTTTACAGAAGTGCTTCTTTTACCTTTTTTCATTATAATAAAGTTCTGTTTCTTTTAGAATCTGATTGGGGTTTTTTTAGTGTCCTAAAAAAACCCAAGGTTGGTTTGTGAGCATCTTGTTTATTGTCAAGCCTCCCCAGGAAAGGGGGTGTGGGCGGTTGGGGGGATATTAGTGGGGAGTAGGAACTCCAAGTGGTCCTTTCCCTGAGTTTGTCTAAATCACTTGGTGATGGCAGCGTTACCTAATCCAAGGTACAAGGGAGAATTTGTGCCTTGGGGAGTTTTTAATCTAAGCTGGTAGAAATAAGCTTGGGGAGGGTCTCTCATGTGGGTCCCCACGTCTGTACCCTAGAGTTCAGAGTGGGGAGGGAACCCTGACATGGTGGCAGCCCTTATACTGAACACTCTCCCCACATTTTCCACAGGAGTTCCTCCTGGAAGATATCTCGCTGCTGAGGGTGACAGCAAGGGAGGGCCTTCTACTACAATGCGGCTTCCGTCCTGGCCCATATGCAGCTTGCCTGTGTGCAGCAATGGTCTCCCCGCCCCCCCATGGCACAGTTGCACGGACATGTTAGCCTCACTGGGACAAGGAGTACAGTAGCTATCCCAAGGAACCTGTGCAAGCGCATTGCCCAGCTTCTGCATGAGAGCTTTGAAGATACCTGAGGCCGACTACCATGATGTGAGAGAAAACACCAACGCCCTATTCCGCCTCTAGGCATGCATGCAGCCCTAACCCTCCTCACCCCGAGAGCCTGCACCAAACAACTTCCTTCCCAAAATAAAAGCCGCTTACCAGGCACCTCCTCTGGTATTTGTCCTTCCCCAAGCACTGGCCGCTGCGACTGGCTACCTTCCTACTGGCTTGAGAACAGCTCCTGGCTGCATGCATCTAGGGATGTCAGGGTGTATCTCTCCTCCTCAGCACTCTCGCTTTCCTCCTCCTCCTCCTGCCTTGTTGAACTGGGCTTGGAAGTGTCCATGGTGGTCCTCGGAGTGGAGGTGGGGTCACCCTCAAGTATTGCGTCCAGCTCTTTGTAGAAACGGCAGGTCGTGGGGGCAGCACCGGAGCGGTGGTTTGCCTCGCGGGCTTTGTGATAGGCATTCTGCAGCTCCTTCACTTTAATCCTGCACTGCAGTGCATCCCAGTCATGGCCCCTTTCCATCATGCCCCTTGATATCTGCCCAAAGGTATCATAATTCTTATGGCTGGAGCGCAGCTGGGACTGGACAGATTCCTCCCCCCAGACACTGATGCGATCCAGCACCTTGCCATTGCTCCATACTGGGGATTGCCTGGAGGCATGGTCACCTGGAAGGATTCGCTGAGAGCACTCCATGCCTGGCTGAGCAAACAGGAAGGGGATTTTCAAAATTCCCAGAGAATTTAAAGGGTGGGTCTGGTGGTTGGTCACCTGAGGGCAGGGCAGTAGAGTTCAAAGTGATGACGAGAGTGGCTAGAACAGGCATTGTGGTACACTTCTTGAGGCTGCTCAGAGCACATTAACAGACCAGGGCATCCACAGTGGTGTTGCGGCACTCCAGCCGGGGTGCAGCATTATGCTTCTTGTCGAGGTGGAGTATCAGGAGCACTCCAGCCACAGAGTCCGGGCGCCCTATGTGCCTTGCCAGTGTGGACGCGTCGTGAGTTAGGGCACCCAGGGCTGCTTTAATGCGCTCTAACTCACAAGTGTAGCCAAGCTCTAAGTGGGGAAAAAAAGAAAAAAACAAGTACAAGAGAAACACAAGGTAACACCTTATGAGTGGAAGCAGGAGCACCTTATAGCTCAAGTGGCTCAGTGAGTATGACCACAGCTGGGTCACAGAAGCCCTTTCCTCACTAGTCTTAACCCTGGCCCACACTACAGGGTAAGGTCGAATTTAACCGCATTAGGTCGATTTTAAAATGAATGTGTCTACACAACCAACCTCATTCTGTTGCCCTAAAGGGCTTTTAAAATTGACTTCTGTACTCCTCCCCTGCGAGGGGGGTAGCGCTAAAATCAACCTTACTGGGTTGAATTTGGGCTTGTGCAGATGGAATTCAACGGTATTGGTTTCCAGGAGCTATCCCAGAGTGCTCCAATGTGATCACTCTGTACAGCACTTTGAACTCGGATGCACTAGCCAGGTACACAGGAAAAGTCCCGGGAAACTTTGAATTTCATTTCCTGTTTGGTCAGCGTGGTGAGCTCAGCAGCACAGGTGACCATGCAATCCCCCTAGAATCACAAATGAGCTCCAGCACGGACCAAAAGGGAGACACTGGATTTGATTGCTGTATGGGGAGAAGAATCTGTGCAAGCCGAACTCCAACCAAAAAGAAGAAATGCTAACATATATGCCAAAATCGCACAGGGCATGATGGACAGAGGCTACAACAGGGACACACAGCGGTGCTGCGTGAAAGTGAAGGAGCTCAGGCAAGCCTACCAAAAGACAAAGGAGGCAAACGGTCGCTCCGGGACAGAGCCCCATAGATGCCACTTCTATGATCAGCTGCATGGCATTCTAGGGGGGGGACCCTACCACCACCCCACCACTGTCCATGGACACCTGCAAGGGGGAAGTCTCACTCAACAGGGAGGAGGATTTGGTGGAGGAGGAAGAGGTGGAGGAGAATGCGCAGCAGGCAAGTGGTAAATCCATTCTCCTTGGCAGCCAGGACCTTTTCATCACCCTGGAGCCAATACCCTCCCAATGTGGGATCCCCGACCCTGAAGCCGGAGAAGGCAGCTCTGGTGAGTGCACATTTGTAACTACAGTACAGCGTTTAAAAGCAATAGTGTTTAATGTTTGATTTGCCCTGAAGAATTGGGATGCATTCGCGGCCAGTAGAGCCACTGGAAAAGTCTGTTAACGTGTCTGGGCATGGAACGGGAATCCAGCAGGGACATCTCCATGAAGCTCTCCTGGAGGTCTTCTGCAGAGGCTTTGCAGAAGGTTTCTGGGGAGGGCTGCCTTATTTCATCCTCCACGGCAGGACACTTTACCATGCCAAGCCAGTAGCAAGTAGTCTGGAATCACTGCAGCACAAAGCATGGCAGTGAATGGTCCTGGGTTTTGGTCACATTCAAGCAACATTCGGTCTATATCTTTCTGTGTTAGCCTCAGGAGAGTGATAATATACATGGTCACCTGGTTGAAATAGGGGAATTTTTGTAAGGGAACAGTAAAAGGACCCCGTTCATGCTGGGTTGTTTGCACTTGGCTAAAAGGGATCATCCCGGAGAATAGCCATGCAGCGGGGGGAGAGTTGAAGGGATCATCCCAGAGAATAGCCACACGGTCAGGTGGGGGGAGGTGTGTGCTCCACATCCACCCAAAAACCACAGCCCCTCCTTTTAAACGTGAAACCCAACCGGCATTGCTTGCTATGGGAAAGGATGGCGCTGCAGTTTGAAACTATTCCCACATGTTATGAAGGCATAAGAAGCCAACCCCGCATACCAAAAGGCCTACCATGGCTGCCTGGAAACCGAATTCTGTTGTCCAGCCATTTGTGATGTCTCACCGTACCGGCAGGCACTCAATATAAAAGGCAAAATGCGACCTTGTACCTAAAGCACGTGTACTGTCTGCTGTAAATTGCTTGATTCACTGTGAAAGAGTCTCCCTTTTGTTCTCAGAAATGTATAATCTTAAATTTTACTCTCCCTTTTTATCTCCCCCTACGTGCAAATGTTTCTATGCTCCCCCTATCATCCCCACCCCTGAGGTTATCACACATTAGAAGGCGAAAAAAACCACACTTGCAATGACATGTTTTCCAAGCTCATGCAGTCCTCCCACACTGAAAGGGCACAGCTTAATGCATGGAGACATTCAGTAGCAGAGACTGAGAAATTATTTAATCTCAGTATCAATGTGGACACAAGAACAAATGGATATAAACTGGTCACCAGGAAGTTTAGACTTGAAATTAGACAAAGGTTTCTAACCATCAGAGGAATGAAGTTTTGGAATAGCCTTCCAAGGGAAGCAGTGGGGGCAAAAGATCTATCTGGCTTTAAGATTAAACTCGATAAGTTTATGGAGGAGATGGTATGATGGGATAACATGGTTTTGGTAATTAAATATTCATGGTAAATAAGCTCAATGGCCTGTGATGGGATATTAGATGGGGTGGGATCTGAGTTACCGAGGAAAGAATTTTCTGTAGTATCTGGCTGGTGAATCTTGCCCATATGCTCACGGTTTAGCTGATCGCCATATTTGGGGTCAGGAAGGAATTTTCCTCCAGGGCAGATTGGAAGAGGCCCTGGAGGTTTTTCGCCTTCCTCTGTAGCATGGGGCACAGGTCACTTGCTGGAGGATTCTCTGCTCCTTGAAGTCTTTAAACCACGATTTGAGGACTTCAGTAGCTCAGACATAGGTGAGAGGTTTTTCGCAGGAATGGTGGGTGAAATTCTGTGGCCTGCGTTGTGCAGGTCAGACTAGATGATCATAATGGTCCCTTCTGACCTAAACATCTATGAATCTATAAAGCATTAAGTGAGTGAGAAGAGCAGAGGCAGGAGGCAATGCTGAGGCTAATGGGGGAGCAAACAGACATGATGAAGCATCTGTTGGAGCTGCAGGAAAGCCAACAAGAGCACAGACCCCTGCTGCATCCATTGTATAACCGCCTGCCCTCTTCCGCAAGTTCCATATCCTCCTCACCCAGATGCCCAAGAACGCGTGCGGGGGAAGGCCCTGGGCACCCATCCACTCCACTCCAGAGGATGGCCGAAGCAACAGAAGGCTGTCGTTCAAACAGTTTTGATTTGTAGTGTGGCTACAATAAGCAATGTTGCCTTGTCCTTCCCTCCTCCTGTACCCCACCCCACCCGGGCTAACTTGTCAGTTATCTCACTTTTTTTTTTTTAATTAAGAAAGAAAGAATGTGCATGGTTTCAAAACAATAGTTACTTTATTTCCTTTGCCAGCTGTGATCGAAAGGGGGAGGGTGGTTGGCTTACAGGGAATTAAAATCAACAAAGGGAGCGGGTGTGCAGCAAGGAAAAACACACACCACTGTCACACCATAGCCTGGCCAGTCATGAAGCTGATTTTCAAAGCCTCTCTGCTGCGCAGCGTGCCTAGCGGTGCTCTTCTAATCACCCTGGTCTCTGGCTGCTCAAAATTGGCTGCTAGGCAATTTGCCTCAACCTCCCACCCTGCCATAAATGTCTCCCCCTTACTCTCACAGATATTATGGAGCACACAGCAAGCAGCAATAACAATGGAAATGTTGGTTGCGCTGAGGTCTAACCTAGTCAGCAAACAGCACCAGTGAGCTTTTAAATGTCCAAAGGCACATTCTATCACCATTTTGCACTTGTTCAGCCTATCGTTGAACTGCTCCTTACTACTATCCAGACTGCCTGTGTACGGCTTCATGAGCCATGGGAGCATGGGGTAGGCTGGGTCCCCAAGGATAACTATTGGCATTTCAACATCCCCAATGGTAATTTTCTGGTCTGAGAAGTAAGTCCCTTCTTGCAACTGCTTGAAAAGCTCGGAGTTCCTAAAGATGTGAGTGTCATGCACCTTTCGCGGCCATCCCACGTTGATGTCGGTGAAACGTCCCTTGTGATCCACCAGTGCTTGCAGAACCATTGAGAAGTACCCCATGCGGTTTATATACTGGTTGGCAAGGTGGTCCGGTGCCAAGCTACGGATATGCATTCTATTGCCCCACCAGAGTTAGGGAACCCCATTACAGCAAAGCCATCCACTATGACCTGCACATTTCCCAGAGTCACTACCCTTGATAGCAGAACGTCTGTGATTGCATTGGCTACTTGCATCACAGCAGTCCCCACAGTAGACTTGCTCACTCCAAATCGATTCCCGACTGACCGGTAACAGTCAGGCTTTGCAAGCTTCCACAGGGCTATCTACATTCACTTCTCAACTGTCAGGGAGGCTCTCAACTTGGTATTCCTGCGCTTCATGGTGGGAGAAAGCAACTCACAAAGTTCAAGGAAAGCGGCCTTACGCATGCAAAAGTTTTGCACCCACTGTGAATCATCCCATACTTACAACACTGTGTGGTCCCACCAGTGTGTGCTTTTTTGCCGGGCCCAAAATCGGCATTACACTGTATCAACCACTGCCCCACTGCAGCCATGATGTCCCAATTGCCATAGCCCGTGCTTTCAGGAACGTCTGTGTCCATGTCCTCATCACAATCGTCCTCATGCTGGCATCTCTTAGCACCGTTCTGCACATCCTCCAGGATAATGCACGAGGTGTTTACAATGCTCACAACAGCAGCGGTGAGCTGAGCGGGCTCCATGCTTGCCGTGGTATCGTGTCTGCAAGGGTAACCCAGGAAAAAAGGCGTGAAACGATTGTCTGCAGTTGCTTTCATCAGAGGGAGGGAGGGGCAACTGACGACACGTACCCAAAACCACCTGCAACAATGTCTTTGCCCCATCAGGCACTGGGAGGTTAATCCAGAATTCCAATGGGCAGCGGAGACTGCAGGAACTGTGGGATAGCTACCCACAGTGCACCGCTCTGTAAGTCTATGCTAGTCACAGTACTGAGGACACACTCCACCGACTTAATGCGCTTAGTGGGGACATACACAATTGACTGTATAAAATAGATTTGTGAAAATTGACTTCTATAAAAATCGACCTAATTTCGTAGTGTAGACATACCTTTACTGTCCCCAGGATTAGTTGGCTTACTGGGGAACCAAGTGACTACATTCAAATGACTGCACAATGTATTTTATTCCAGTGTCCAAATATACAATCACTCAAATAAATCACTGTTTACTTGAATGTGACCTCACACATTCAAATGGTATTTGAATATACACTTAAAGTAATTTTTTCTCATAAAAAAACATGGTAATTAATTAAAAAATTACATTAATGTAATACTATGGTTGGGATTTTCTGATTTTTGTGTATGTAAAATCTCAAATACTATGCTGTAGTGCGTATTATGCATTTACTCTAGCACCATACTAAAGCAGGGCACCAGATCAAAGCGGCATTGCATAATGGATTAAGCATAGGACTGGGATGTATGAACTGCTAGTTATGGTTCTGCAAATGACTTGCCGTATGCTCTTGAACAAGTCAACGAGGCCAAAATTTTCAAGAGTGGTCACTGATTTTGTTATAAGAAAAGGAGTACTTGTGGCACCTTAGGAACTAACAAATTTATTTGAGCATAAGCTTTCGTGAGCTACAGCTCACTTTGCTCAAATAAATTTGTTAGTCTCTAAGGTGCCACAAGTACTCCTTTTCTTTTTGCAGATACAGACTAACACGGCTGCTACTCTGACCACTGATTTTCTTGAGTGTGCTTTTTCACAGGGGTGCGAGGCACCTGTGAGTCTTATCTGAGCCTGCTGTGGATCGGCTCCATGAAACCACCAGCTTTTGGAAACACAAGCAATATCTTCCAGGCCTCCACAGCCTTTGCTCTCTTTGTACAGGTTAGCAATAGGCACACATCAACTCCCAAGTCCACCAAGCGTCCCTCTGGAATGCCCAGGCCTTTGAACCTTCAGAGAACACTCAAATTTGCTACTCCCAAAGGAATACTACACACATCAGTTTGTAAGATTCAACTCCGGATTCCCACTCTACTTAACACACAATGTTTATATAAAAAGAAAAGGAGTACTTGTGGCACCTTAGAGACTAACCAATTTATTTGAGTATGAGCTTTCGTGAGCTATAGCTCACTTCATCGGATGCATACCGTGGAAACTGCAGCAGACTTTATATATACACAGAGAATATGAAACAATACCTCCTCCCACCCCACTGTCCTGCTGGTAATAGCTTATCTAAAGTGATCAACAGGTTAGGCCATTTCCAGCACAAATCCAGGTTTTCTCACCCTCCACCCCCCCCCACAAATTCACTCTCCTGCTGGTGATAGCCCATCCAAAGTGACAACTCTTTACACAATGTGCATGATAATCAAGTTAGGCTATAGCTCACGAAAGCTCATGCTCAAATAAATTGGTTAGTCTCTAAGGTGCCACAAGTACTCCTTTTCTTTTTGCGAATACAGACTAACACGGCTGTTACTCTGAAACCAATGTTTATATAGTGAAAACAAGAATAAGTTTATCAAAAAGTGAGCATTTTGGAAAGAAATGGTTACATATGAAACAAAATCATAACATGCTCTCTAGAGCCTATACTTACTCTCAAGGCATTCCCCCTCTACAACCAGATAGCTCACCCCAAGTCCTTTTCCCAGTGTTTTTAATTAGTTTGGCTGACATCCTTTCTCCTAAGATCAAGCCTGCTGGCAACTTGTACTCACAGATTGAAGTAATGACGGGGTTTATCTGCACCCCATATATAGTTTCAAAATCTTTAATGTCTTAATCCTAAACAGGAAAACCCCTGCTGTTTTTGTTTTTTCCTGTGACCCCTGCAATCTATTGATTAGCATTTTGCTCAGATTGTGGATGAGTGTCCATTGTGAAACCTACAATACTTAATTTGCACATGACCACTCACAGTGAGATATGCCTCTTTTCACCGCTGCATGAGGGTACGCAGATCACCTTTCCATGACTTGCCTTAACACACGGACCTAGAGAACATAATTTTTAATTATACAGTATCTACTTAACTCCTCAGGTATTACCCATACGTGTATCTCACAAGGATTATGACTGGCGGGACAGACTTTCATTAGAGACCCTCACATAACGTTCTTTGGTGGACTAGCAGATGCCAGACTAAGGGGACCTCCGTAACCCAGTGCCCCCTGCCAGCTGGCACCAAGAGGCTTCTGGACTGGGACAAGGGTACCCTGGTGCTGACTCCCGCCCACTGACTGGCCGTGACTCACCCTATTATTGGAGCGGCATACGTCGCCTGGGTGCGCAGCCAGCACCTGTTTACACTACGCTGCTTTCCGCGGGCGGGGGTGGGGGGGAATTAGTAACGGCATGTCGTGTGGACGCGACGCCTAGCAACGGTGCCAGCCGCGCCGAAGCGCGAGGTACCGCTCCGCGTGGCAGCGGCTGGGACTCACGCAGCTCCAGCGCCGCAAACACAAGCCGGCCTCGCTCCGGGGACTCCGCGGGGCCCCGCGCACCACGCCAGGGACCCGCCTTGGGAAGCAAGAGCAGCTTCCCCAGCTCCGCTCCTTGGCCCGTAGGTAACCGGCCTGAGCCGCCCCCACCCAGTCTCGCGGCCCCGCTCCCAGTTCCATGCCGCCGGTGACTCACTCAGGTCACGTGCCCCTGCGGCGTTCGAAACCCAACGTCCGCCCTCCAGGGGGGCGGAGTCGAGGCACCTGCTTGACGGCAGCTCGGCCCCGCCTCCTCGTAGGTATCTTCGAAACTGGCGGCCGGAGGAGCTCGAGCCCAGCAGGCAGCGACGTGCCGCGGGGAGTGTCCGTGCCGCAGCCCTAGTCCCGCGGAGCGCAGCCCGTCCCGGCCGGAGATGGGGGCGCGCCGCTGGCTGCAGCTGCTGCTCCTGTGCGCGGCGCTTGTGGCCGCGTCCGCCACAGGTAAGAAGAGGGCGGCCGGGAGACTCGTCCCCGCCAGCGCGGAGCGGGGCCGCCGCGCTGGGGCCGGGCTGCTGGGGCCTGGCTCCGCTACCCGCCGCGCAGGGTGGGAGCGAGGAGCTGGAATTCGGCCCGATCGGTCCAGATCCCGCCCTCGGAGCCCGGCAGGGGCTGGGGTGACTCAGCCGGGACACGGAGCCGAGACCCCCGGGAGCAGCGAGCGCGGGGAGCTGAGGCGCTCACCGCGACCCTCCCCCTAAACAGCCGCCAGCAGGCGTTCGCACCACCCGGCTACGGTTCCGAGCGCAGGGCGCGCCCCGCTGCGGCTACGCCCCTTGCCCGGAGGTCGGCGGCCCCGACCGTCAGGCGTACGGCGTGATTAGCTTGAGCAGGCAGAGATCTGCTCTTGGCGGGAGTAGGGAAGGTGGCTCTCAAGCGGCCGGGCGGGGGCTATTTTCTCTGTTAGCTGTTTTGCTGGGAGAGAAGGGACGATCTCCGCCCCAGGTTGCTCACAATCTAAAGCCAAGTCTCAGACACTTGAAGATCAATATTAACGCTTTAAATCGCACTTAGCAGTAAATAGGAGGCCAATTCGGTTTTTGAAACTCGGACATAATGGGCTATGCAAGCAAGCTGCCTCATCTTGCCCCAGCTGTAGCTTGGGTGGTCTTTGTGTATAGCCTCACCCACCAGAGTGCACTGCAGTAATCTAATCTTATGGTGAGCTGTTACCAGCGGGGTGGGGGCGGGGGAACCTTTTGTAGTGATAATCAAGGTGGGCCATTTCCAGCAGTTGGCAAGAATGTCTGGGGAATAAACATGGGGAAATAGTTTGACTTTGTGTAATGACCCATTCACTCCCAGTCTCTATTCAAGCCTAGGTTAATTGTATCCAGTTTGCAAATTAATTCCAATTCAGCAGTCTCTCGTTGGAGTCTGGTTTTGAATTTTTTTTTTTTTTTGAAGAATTGTAATACCCACCTACTGAAGTGAAGAAACAGATTGACAAGAGCCAGAAGAGTACCCAGAAGTCACCTACTACAGGACAGGCCCAACAAAGATAATAATAGAATGCCACTAGACATCACCTTCAGCCCCCAACTAAAACCTCTCCAATGCATCATCAAGGATCTGCAACCTATCCTGAAGGACGACCCATCACTCTCACAGATCTTGGGAAACAGCCAGTCCTAGCTTACAGGCAGCCCCCCAACTTGAAGCAAATACTCACCAGCAACCACACAACAGAACCACTAACCCAGGAACCTATCCTTGCAACAAAGCCCGTTGCCAACTGTGTCCACATATCTATTCAGGGGACATAGGGACATATTCATCATAGGGACTCTGATATTCCCGTAGGGACATATTCATCAAAGGGACTCTAATATCATATTCATCATAGGGACTAATCACATCAGCCACACTATCAGAGATTAGTTCACCTGCACATCTACCAATGTGGGGGGGGGAGGAATAGCTCAGTGGTTTGAGCATTGGCCTGCTAAAGCCAGGGTTGTGAGTTCAATCCTTGAGGGGGCCATTTAGGGATCTGGGGCAAAAATTGGGGATTGGTCCTGCTTTGAGCAGGGGGTTGGACTAGATGATCTCCTGAGGTCCCTTCCAACCCTGATAGTTTATGATTCTATGATATATGCCATCATGTGCCAGCAATGCCCCTCTGCCATGTACATTGGCCAAACTGGACAGTCTCTACGTAAAAGAATAAATGGACACAAATCAGACGTCAAGAATTATAACATTCAAAAACCAGTCAGAGAACACTTCAGTTTCTTTGGTCACTCGATTACAGACCTAAAAGTTGCAATTCTTCAACAAAAAAACTTGAAAACCAGACTCCAACAAGAGACTGCTGAATTGGAATTAATTTGCAAACTGGATACAATTAACTTAGGCTTGAATTGAGACTGGAAGTGGATGGGTCATTACACAAAGTAAAACTATTCCCCCCACCCCCATCCCCCACTGTTCCTCAGAGGTTCCTGTGAATTGCTGGAAATGGCCCACCTTGATTATCACTACAAAAGGTTTGTCCGTCCCCCCCCCTCCCCCCCACACACACACACCCGCCTGCAAGTAATAGCTCACCACAGAAGTTGGAGATCTAGGAGTAGCTATGAATCAACAGCACTGGCAAGGGATGGGCTGACTCAGTCAGTCATGGATAAACGCACAATTGTTTCTCTAAATGACCCTTCCCCATTCACACATCATTTCTGAAATGAGCTTTAGCCATCTTAAACTTGGTAGGGACTCACTGTGCCTTTTGAAAGGTCAAATGGTTTATCATAAATTGGATCAGATTCCCTTTTAACTTAATTAGACTCTCAAGTACAAATCACTGGAACAGACCTAAAAAACCTTTGAGGTTGAGTCTCTGACATGACTGACATAAAAAAGTTAGGTTTCTTGTAAGCAGAGCCCTTCATTTCACTACTTTTTATTTTAATAACAACCAGAATTTAACTGTTTAAAAACAGTTTGTTTCACTATTTTCAACTTGCATATTTCAATACTTTACACAGCAAAAATCTGGTGTGTCTTTTGGAGGAGGGATAGTCTTAATTTTTATGGAAGTTTAAGATGCAAAAGGCATAGTGCAATATGTAGAAAATACAATTAGCATCCTATCCCAGTGTGACTACTGCTTTAAGTAAATGTATCGTTTCTCTCTGGATGCTGAATGGTCTCAGAAGTAATGTACAACTACTGAGCTATTTTGAGCCTGCTGATGACTATTCCCCTGAACTTTATTATTACTTTTAATTTTCTTTGATAATTAACATTTGGGTTCTGTGTTTCTGCATAAAATGAGTGTTGAATATAAAATGTGGAATATTTGATTATTAACTTGTCTGAGTAAAAAAGTAACAAATTACTAAAACATTAGCTTTTTTTTTATAGAGGATCTTTTTAAATGCTGTATTTCCTATAGTATAAATCTGTATCTCATCCATTCACTATTGAAAGTTTACCACATACATGGATAGCAATTGCATCTGTTAGCACTGATACATACTGTTAGCATTAAAAAGAACAGGAGGACTTGTGGCACCTTAGAGACTAACCAATTTATTTGAGCATAAGCTTTCGTGAGCTACAGCTCACTTCATCTTCATCACTTCACTGATATATACTAGTGTTGGGTGCACACTTCTAAAATAGATATTCATTGGTTGGTTTGGAAAACATGGAGTTGTTTAGATTAATGTAGAAAACTGACATGAGAAACATGAACATTTTTCTCATTTCTGTTATATGGTAGCAGTTTTTAAAACTCTCTGGACATGTACAATATAAGTGAAATTTTATAATGCATCCAACTGGTTACTGATTGACAGACTTCACAACTATGCACCTTGCACTGTTGTTTGAAAACTGCTGAACTATGGTACAATTAATTGACTCTTAAATGTACACTGTCAAGTAACTTGAGACTTGTCTAATGGTAAAAAAAAAAAAAAAAAAAAAAAAAGTACTGCTTAAGTATACCTGTAGTGCAATCAGAACAACCTTGTTTCTGTGAATGAAGTTAGTTATCAGTACTCTATGGGAATAAGCAACAAACTGTACTGGTATAAACGCTTAGTGTAACTACTTCAGTTAACAAATGACTTTTTTTAACCAAAATAGTTTTACCAGTAAAACTGTTGCTGTAACTAATGTCAGTTGACATTAATGGGTATCATTCTCTTTATACTCCTAGCTGCCATAGTTATACTAGCAAATGCCTTAGTGTAGATTCAGTTAGCTTACTTTGTTCAGAGAAATGGCATAAGCTATAACAGCAAAGGAGCGCTAACGAGTATAAGCTTTACCAGCAAACTCTTCCCTAGTGTAGGCAAGGCCTCAGTATAAATGAAGGAAGCATACTGGTAGAGTTACACTGTAAACATGCTGCAGGGCTTTCAGGGATGCAGTTTACTTTCATATGGATGGTTCAGTGGTGTTAGGTAAGCTGCGCTTGTGTAAACTGAGATTTGCTATGGTGTATTCACATTTGTGTTTCTAACTTTAAGTATTTGTATAGTTCCCCTTCATTGTAGTTCTCCTCACAACACTCTTGGGAAGTATTTATAGATTGGGTACTGAAGCACAGAGAGAGGAAGTAACTCACATAGGAAGTTTGTGGTGGAGTAGGGAATTGAACCTATATTTCCCCTGTCTCAGGCCAGCAGCACCCTTGCAGCTTGACCATCTTCCAGCAGTATTACAAATACTAACACTCATGTTTTCTTTCCTGTCTTGCTCTGAAGACTGAGTGCAATTAGGGACTTGTCTACATGGGGAAGACTGTTATGTTTTTTTTTCCTTTTCCTCATGTAGACAAGCCTCTGTTCACGTACAATTGGCTCAAGCTTTGTTTACTTTGATTCAGTTACTTATTCAATTAGGCTTGAAAGGGTTAGGTATTAATAATTAGTTAATTCCCTCCACCAAAAATCCAAGAGAATTTGTTCATGGACATTGAATAGTTTAACATTTATACATGGTGTAATAAAGGAATTGCATCGTTGTAGGGTAATAAGTAAAAGGAGAGGGAGATAAAACTAAGGACAATATGACTGGATTCAAGCATTGTCGCTAACTTTATTTTCTGTTTAATGTCCTTCATAGTTTAGAATGGATTGGACTATCTATGTAATGACATTGTACTAATCTGTCTCTCTTTCTGTCTTCCTCTTTAGTGGAAAGTAAATCCAACCATGGAAAAGGAAGAAGTTTTATTGGCCAAAATATTGAAAATAAAAACTCCTCTGTAAAATCATATACTGTGGATGACTTTGCTACAAAAATCCTTACTGGAAAACTGACTACAGTTTTCCTTCCTGTAGTCTACATCACTGTGTTTCTTATTGGTTTACCAAGCAATGCCATGGCTTTATGGGTCTTTTTCTTCAGAACAAAAAAGAAACATCCAGCTGTGATTTATATGGCTAACCTGGCACTAGCAGATCTTTTATTTGTCTTCTGGTTCCCTCTGAAGATTGCATACCATATAAATGGCAACAACTGGATCTATGGTGAAGGACTTTGCAAAGTACTCACTGGATTTTTTTATGGAAATATGTACTGCTCCATTCTTTTTATGACATGTCTCAGTGTGCAAAGGTACTGGGTCATAGTGAACCCCATACTACACTCAAGAAAGAAGTCTGAAATGGCAGTAGGAGTTTCAATTGCAATATGGATACTGATTTTGCTGAGCACCATTCCATTGTACCTCGTTGATCAAACTGCATATATTTCAAATCTTAATATCACTACTTGTCATGATGTGTTGCCTCAGAATGTATTGGCTCATGACATGTTTAATTATTTCCTTTCTCTAGCAATTGGAGTCTTCTTATTCCCAGCTATTCTCACGGCTGTTGCCTACATACTAATGATTAAGACTTTGAATGCCTCCATTACAGATATAAACATTGGAAAGAAACGGAAAAGAGCAATCAAGCTCATTATTGCAGTACTATCCATATATCTTACCTGTTTTATACCTAGTAATATTCTACTTATAGTGCACTATTCTCTGATCAGGGACTATGGCCAAAGTCATGTGTATGCCTCATATATAACAGCATTGTGTCTTTCCACTCTGAACAGTGGCATTGATCCATTCATCTATTATTTCGTTTCAAAAGACTTCAGAGACAACCTTAAAAATGCTTTCCTTTGCCGAAGTGTGCGAACTGCAAAGAGGATGCAAGTCTCTCTTTCATCAAGTAGATACCCTAAGAAATCCAACTCTTATTCTTCCAGTTCAAACACAACTAAGACAACTTACTAAATCTTTTCTTGTAGTAGAAAAATGAACATTTATTAATATAGCAGTGAGCCTATTGTACATAACGTGAATCTTTTTATTTTTACAAGTGCGTATGAAGCAACCATCTGTTGGATTCACACTGAGACTTTAATTTCAAAACTGGCAACTGTTTACCTCTGAATTCCTCATGGGAATATTGAGTGACATGGAAAAAGCAGCACTGTACTGAGTTTGATACTGTTTAAAAAAACAGTACTTATTCTCTAAATGGCAGAGAACTTCTGTAATGTTTTAATACCTATGGATGGTGCCTTTATTTTAATCACTTCTGCATTTAACTCTTAATAATTTAGTGAAGGATGCTTAATTTTTATGACTTGGTTATTGTACTTTTGTTTTATATACTATTTTTGTATACTAGAAACAAGCAATTTAAGTATCTTGTTTCTTTAGAGCCCTGTCCCTTTGTATATTACTTCATTTGATCTTAATGGAGTTATGAGGGTAAATAAGAGAGCCTCCTCTTAAACCACAGGAGGTCAATTTCTTATGCTTAATAGAATTTATATTGTCTATTGGACTTTCCTGCTATTGCAAATACTGAAACTGGGGAAGCCTGATAAGATTATACCAGTGAGATAGCAAACTGACTATATTATCAGCTAGCATTGAGATAAATTAATTGTTCTTTGATAGGAATATATACTGAGGCAAACTGTGTTCTCAGATTTTGGACAATATGTGATCTTATTGGGGCATAATATGCTGTATTTGTAGAATTTATGTCCTGTAGCTGTTTCACTTTTACATACTACTTCATTTGTATTAAGATATATAATGTAAATTAAGTCACTTTTTATAACTTACTAAGTTTGGAAGTCCTCATTTGTGTTCCTGTTTAACACTTTCACATGTCAGTGATCTGATTTGCATTACCAGATTTTAGGTTAAAAAAAAACTGTTTTCCTAAGTACAAATGTAGAGTTTGTCAATACTGCAGTCGGATGTAAAAATGAAGTAAATTTGCCTAATGCTATAATTCATTAGTGCAAACTTTTATTGATGGGAGGCATGTGTGTAGGTGAGAGGAACAGCCAGACAAAGTAATAATTCAAAACAGCTGGCAAACAACTTGGTATGCACAAGCATATCTGTGTTCACCTTTTAGTTAAATTTGGTTAATGAACCAAAAGAGTTGGGTTTTTTTGTTTTTTAATTTGGCATTCATTAGACTTAATCCATTATGGGTGCTACATAGCATCACCCACTAGCTTTTCAGAGTAAAAGTGAGTTTATGTTCAGTTGATGCCTTGGCGTTGGGATTAAATTAAAATCATAACTTCTCCCCGAGTGCCTGGAAAAGATCTATGTACGAGTGCTTGTTTAGGGCTCTTAAGTGCTACTGCAGTCTCGTGGCGGACCAGGAGTCCATGCTGCTAGCCCCTGTTCAAACAGAACAAAAGATGCCTGAAGGAGTTTACAGTCTACTTATGGGACAACCTCGGGATACAGACAAAATGGGAGCACAAAGAAACACCTCTGTTCAGCATGACAGGAAGTGGTCTTAGCAAACCAGCTGCCTAGCCATACGGGTCAGTGGAGAAACCCTGAAACAAAAACAAAATAGATTCCTTGTTTGTTTAGTGCTGTTCTACAACAGTAGTGCCCAAACTTTTTTCAGGTTGCCCTCCCTCTCATCCCTGGCTCCCGGGAGGGATGTGGACAGGGGCCCTGGGAACAGGGATGCGAGCAAGGATGAGTGCGGAGCAGTGCCTGGGCCTCAGTCAGGGATGGGGGGGCTCTCCCTCCCTTCCCCCTGTAGGGGCTGGCCCAGCCCTGCTGTGCCCCACAATTCGGAGACTTCTACAATATATGCTCACTTCGGGTTTTGTTTTGTTTTTTAAGGTCAACTATGGTCTGCAATCCTAGTCACTTAGTGTTTCAAATGATAATTTAAAACAGTAGTGGGATATTATTCATGCCCCTATTGTTAAGTGTGAGCTCTCTAAAGCTGTGTCTACAGTAGGAAATGTGACAGGAAAGGAGCCTTTCCAGTAAGTTAACTTTCATTATAAGCTCCATGCAAAAAATGGAATCTCAAATATAGAGTGGCCACTAAAGTCAATATTGTAAGCTATGGCATTGAACAGTTTAATAATGTAGGCTGAGTTCACTGCACACAGCAGAACTTCTTGCATCTCTTCATTCTGTACTATCACCGCCACCTCCCCATCCCCTTCTTTCAGGGCATCCCTGCAACCCTCCTCCTCCCCCACTCCCCCATGCCAGAGACTCTATGCCCCTTTTCCCCAAGTCTATTTCCTACTTCACTTCATTCCTCATACGCAGAGGCTCTAGATGTTTCCTCCTTTCCACCTATGTCAGGGGCTAGATGTGTATCTCCATCCTACCTTGTTATCCTTGGCTAATCTAGCCTGGGCATAGAGCATCCCCTGTGTGAACCCCTACTTTGTGTGAGTAGCCCCCGAACTGCATCCATAATGGTGCTGTGTGCTGGGATGAATTTCAGGTACAATTTCCCATGGTTCTTAGTGGTGCATTAAACTGGGTCACACTAATGAATTCAGTGCTTGTGATGCTTCCTGAGGGTACCCAGGGTTGTGAGGCACCTCGCTACCCCCTGTGTTTACTGTAAGGAAGCATTGTCTCTGCCTGCTGGGGGTCACCTCCCCAACTTCATTGGCCATGGGTGCTACAAGCACCGCCCTCTAGGCCTTGCACTCCTCATGGTCACTTTATAGGTGACAGAGTAACAGCCGGGTATGCATCCGATGAAGTGAGCTGTAGCTCACGAAAGCTCATGCTCAGATAAATTGGTTAGTCTCTAAGGTGCCACAAGTACTCCTTTTCTTTTATAGGTGAGTGATTGGCACAGTCCTGCTCAGACCCTCTGTGCGTTTTCTTGGAGTATCTAACCCCTAGTGCGCTGGACGCACAGCTTTCACCAATCTACTACTTCTAAAGAAGTATGCCCTAGCACAGGGGTTGTCATGACAAATATTTTGGTGGCCTCAAAGTGTAGGGGTGACACATTAAGCCCTGAAGGGGGGAGAGGTAGAGGGGGGCTAGGGGCAATGGGATGGCTGTGGGAGAGTGTGTGGAGCCAAAGCCTGAGCCCCACCACCTCTGCAAAGGTGGAGAACTCACTGGCTGCCCGTTCCTGCAGGATTGTGTCCCAGGTGTCTCCAGAGGGGGGGCAGGGCCCAACTCCTGCTGGCAGCCCCAGCAACCAACACCAAGGCAGGGTATCCAGGAGCAACAGGGAGCGGGAGGGGCCACTGCTTTGCTCTCCCACACCATCACAGCCCAGGAGGCTGTGGCATGCATTTGAGAAACACTGCCCTATACCAGTTTCACCTCAGCCCACCGCTCTGCTTAACTCACAGCCCTTAGACATGATTTTATTCTAAACAAGTCTTTTATTTAGCAAAGCGCATTCAGTAGAAAGTAGAAGTATTGGGAACAAATGGTTACATATCAAATCATAACATGCATACTAGACTTAATTACCAAGTACTTTCATGTCTTGTACAGTACAGCTCATCCTAAAATCTCTGCAGTGCTGTACAGCCAGACAGGCTGTGACCCTTCTTTCATGAGACATGCATGCAATCAGTTTGCCTCTTAAGATGAAGGATTCAGTGTTTTTTCACACTCCCAAGATTTACCAGACCAAGCCTTTGTGTTTATTCAGAAATAGACTTTCCTCCCTCCTCTTTGTTTCTTCATGTAGATTTTGAAATCTCTCAATTTGTACCTGACTCAGTATGCTAATAGGCATACAGTACACAGCTGGCCAGACAGGGAGATGGAATTCAGTTACATCCTGCCTAACAGGAACATTTGCGGTATGTCACTGCCTGGTGACCTGTCTTAACTCCAAGACCCTAAGAGCATTATTTCAATATAGATACATAGCTCCTTAAATGTTATCAATACATACATTTCACAATGACTATGATGAGCAGTGGGCTAGTGGCTCTTGATAGAGATCCCTCATGTCACCCTTTGGTGAACTATTATGCAGATAGGGACTCCTTGATGTGAATACACGGAGGGCACAGAAACTGCATAGGGTTGTACAGGGATTCCCTGGGTCAGCTGAGTCAAAGTACTTTCTCGGGTAGCACAGAGCTGCTGTTTGGAAATGTCATGAGAACAATATTTTATGTAAATAACTTCCAAGTGCAGTTACTCATTTCTAATGCAGATTGAGCTAAAGATGAAAGCAGCATTTGGTAGCAATAATTTTTAATGAGAATGTCCTCGAACGAACTCAGTCTGTAAACCAGAGAATAATTCATCCTGTCCACTAAATATAAACATGTTTTGGGTACGTTTCCTCAGATTATGTGTATTGTTGATATCATAGCTTTATCAAGGCTAATGTCAGCTTCTGGCCAACTGGCAGCAGGTGAGGAGGATCTCTTGGACTGCATCTCTAGTCAAGTGCTGTTGAAGCACAGTAGAAAGAGAGCAGGCAAATGTGGAGTTACAGTACAATACTGAGCCAGTGGAGCTGATTTAGGGCTGTTCTACACTAAAAAGTTAGGTTGATTCAGCTATTTGACTCAGGTATGGGGGAAAAAACCACAACTCCTGAGCAATGAAGTTAAGCCACCTTAACCCCCAGTATAGACAGCACTAGGTTGACGGAACAATTCTTCCCTTGACCTTGCATTGCCTCTTGGGGAGGTGGATTACTATGCTGATGGGAGAATCCCTCCCTTCGCTGTGCTGAGCGGCTGTGCTGAAGTGCTACAGCAGCACAGCTGCAGCATTTAAGTGTAGACAAGGCTGTACAGTGTGGAAGAAGGGAGGAGGTAGACAAGAACCTGCAGCCCAGCTAGAATCAAAGCAACCAAGGCTTTGATTACAGTGAGAATGCAGGCTGAAGTAGGGAGGCTGCCAGCCCAGGCTGAAGCAAAACCTGAGCTCAAGCCTTTACTCTTAGCAGTGCCTGCTGGCCCTAAAGCACTTTAAGCCCGGGGTAGTGGTTTTTCTGTGTGGATAGAAGGGAGATTGGGGCAATGCTGAGGATAACTCTAATAAAGACATTCCTTCTTTCTCCCTCTTCTGGGGTGTCAACATTTTTAAACTGCTTTGGGAGGATGGGTGGAGCTAAAACAAGGGTATTGTTATGCTGCCTGGAATGTGTTAGTAGCTGCCACCAGCGGACAGTTACAGAGGTGGTTGAAGCTGGTAGCTCTTGTGTGTTCCCTATTTTCCCTGCTCGGAATGAGACAGAGCAGGGACTTGAATCTATGTCTCCCATATCCATTGTGAGTGACGTAACCACTGGCCTATTAGATATTATAAAGTAGGGCCTCTCTCTCTCTCCTTTTGACTAGAAATTCCATCCTGGATCTTAGGGTACATCTATGTCATGACTGAGGTGTCATCAGAGGAAGTTTTGGAACAAATTGATAAACAAACAGTAATAAGTCACCAGGACCAGATGGTATCACCCAAGAGTTCTGAAGGAACTCAAATGTGAAATTGAAGTGAGCTGTAGCTCACGAAAGCCTATGCTCAAATAAATTTGTTAGTCTCTAAGGTGCCACAAGTACTCCTTTTCTTTTTGCGGATACAGACTAACACGGCTGCTACTCTGAGAACTACTAGTGGTTTGTAACCTATCATTTAAATCCGCTTCTGTGCCAAATGACTGGAGGATAGCTAATGTGATGCCAATTTTTAAAAAGGGATCTAGAGGTGATCCTGGCAATTACAGGCAGTACGCCTTAC
This sequence comes from Eretmochelys imbricata, assembly GCF_965152235.1. Lineage (NCBI taxonomy): Eukaryota > Metazoa > Chordata > Testudines > Cheloniidae > Eretmochelys > Eretmochelys imbricata. The sequence continues at coordinate 46,756,025 of NC_135576.1, read as the reverse complement.
TTCAGTACTAGGCAAACTGGTTAAAACTATGGTAAAGAACAGAATTTTCAGACACATCAATTAGCATAATTTCTTGGGAAAGAGTCAACATGGTTTTTGTAAAGGGAAATCATGCCTCACCAATCTACTAGAATTGTTTGATGGTGTAATAAGCATGTGGACAAGGGGGATCCAGTGGATATAATGTACTTAGATTTTCAAAAAGCTTTTGACAAGGTCCCTCACCAAAGGCTCTTAAGCAAAGTAAGCTGTCATGGGATTAGAGGGAAGGTCAGTAGCTGGTTAAAAGATAGGGAAAAAAGGGTAGGAATAAATTGTCAGTTTTCAGAATGGAGAGAGGTAAATAGTGGTGTCCCCCAGGGGTCTGTACTGGGACTTGTACTATTCAATATATTCATAAATGATCTGGAAAAAGGGGTAAACAGTGAGATGGCAAAATTTGCAGATGATGCTAAACTATTCAAGATAGTTAAGTGCAAAGCAGACTGCGAAGAGCTACAAAAGAATCTCACAAAACTGGGTGACTGGGCAACAAAATGGCTGATGAAATTCAATATTGATAAATGCAAAGTAATGCACACTGGAAAACATAATCCAAAATGATGGAGTCTAAATTAGCTGTTACCACGCAAGAAAGAGATCTTGGAGTCATTGTGGATAGTTCTCTGAAAACATCCACTCAATATGCAGTGGCAGTCAAAAAAGTGAACAGAATGTTGGGAATCATTAAGAAAGGGATAGATAATAAGACAGAAAATATCATATTGCCTCTATATAAATCCTTGGTACACCCACATCTTGAATACTATGTGCGGATGTGGTCTCCCCATCTCAAAAAAGATATATTGGACTTGGGAAAAGGTTCAGAAAAGGGCAACAAAAATGATTAAGGGGTATGGAACGGCTGTCATATGAGGAGAGATTAATAAGACTGGGACTTTTCATCTTGGAAAAGAGAAGACTAAGGGGAGATATGATTGAGGTCAATAAAATCATGACTGGTGTGGAGAAAGTAAATAAGGAAGTGTTATTTACTCCTTATAACACAAGAACTAGGGGTCACCAAATGAAATTAATAGGCAGCAGGTTTAAAACAAACAAAAGAAAGTATTTCTACACACACAGCACAGTCAATCTGTGGAACTCTTTGTCAGAGGATGTTGTGAAGGCCAAGACTGCGACAGGGTTCAAAAAAGAACTAGATAAATTAATGGAGGATAGGTCCATCAATGGCTGTTAGCCAGGAATGGCAGGGATGGTATCCCTAGTTTCTGTTTGCCAGAAGCTGGGGATGTGTGACAAGGAATGGATCACCTGTCCTGTTCCTTCCCTCTGGGGCACCTGGCATCGGCCACTGTCAGAAGACAGGATACTGGGCTAGATGGACTTTTGGTCTGACCCAGTATGGCCGTTCTTATGCTGTGATAACAGACCCATGGCATGGCAGCAGCTGGCCCGGATCAGCTGATTCAGGCTTGCAGGGCTCGAGATGCAGGATTATAAAATTGTAGTGTAGACATTGGCGCTTGGGCAGGAGCGTGGGCTCTGAGACTCTGTGAGGGGGGTGGGCACCTGAACCCCAAGTCTACACTGAAGTTTTTAGCCTGAGTCAGCTGACCTGGGTTCTGAGACTTGGTGCTGTGGGTTTTTAAGCATTGTGTAGACATACCCCTAGACCCCTCCTGATAAAAATTTCATTGAAACTTGACACATTTTTGTGAAAAGTTTCTGCTTTGACAAATCAACATTTTCCAACAAAAGTTTTGTTAAATCCCTGACCAGCTCTAATCGCAAGTCCATGGAAGAGCTGAAATAATCACCTTCTCTGTAGGCCATGGTGCCAGTTTAATTAATCTTTTGTTCAATTACACTTAAAATTTTCCTTATGCAAAAACCTTCTGTGGTAGAAGGCCATATAGTTGTGGCCAAGCAAGGGGAGAGCAGGAAAGGAAATGTGAGTCAAAACTGGCATTATGAAGAGATGAGCTATAATATTCCCTGGCAAATGAGAGCTGTGAAGTTGCTTTGTCTACCTTGCAGCAGCCAGGATATATCTTTGCAATAGCTAAACCCAATATTTATGCCAGGTTCCATCAGCAGTAAATTTGCTGGTGGGAGGTTGCCTTTGGGAGCTGGCTTGAATGTGGAAAATACCAGGGTTGTTGGGGGCCAGGGAAGGGCTAGTAGCTTCTAGCATACCTGTTTGATTGGTATTGCTGTACAAATTTACCCCACAAATATAATTTCCAGCAGTTGACAAGAACGTGTGAGGAACAGTATGGTGGGGGGGAATAAACATGGGGAAATGGCCCACCTTGATTATCACTACAAAAGGTTTTTTTCTCCTGCTGGTAATAGCTCACCTTACCTGATCACTCTTGTTACAGTGTGTATGGTAACACCCATTGTTTCATGTTCTCTGTGTATATAAAATCTCCCCACTGTATTTTCTCTGGCATGCATTCGATGAAGTGAGTTGTAGCTCACAAAAGTTTATGCTCAAATAAATTTGTTAGTCTCTAAGGTGCCACAAGTACTCCTTTTCTTTTTGCGGATACAGACTAACACGGCTGCTACTCTGAAACTTATACCAATATAGCTATCCTGGCAGTGCCTTCTACTGGAGATGCTGCATAAACTGACTAGTTCAGCCATCATAACTATACCACTTCCCCAAATGAAATTAGCTATGCTGACAGATGCACTTTTTTCCACACTGAGGGTTTTGCTCGCATAATTATGTTGGCTAGGTAAAGTGATTTTTTTCCACACTCTTAGCTGACAGAGCTAAGCAAAATTTTGTACTGGAGACAAAGCCTGTGTACAGACAGGGCTGGATTAACTCTCCTATGGGCACGGGGCTATTAGATTTTGTGGGGCCCCTGTATACAAGACTTTTTCCTAATTTAAAACAAAATTATCACAATTATGGCATCGAGGCTATTAACATTATACTAAACTTGCCTTTTAATTAACGTAAAGCCATTCTGTGGTTACATTTCAGTCTTAAAACATATAGAATATAGTTAAGTTAATTCAAAATAGCCTACTTCTTACCTTAGAACAGCTGTTATATTAGTTTATTTCAGGGAGGGAGTTTGGGTGCAAGAGGGGGCTCCAGGCTGGGGCAGACTGTTGGGGTGCAGGAGAGGGTGAGGGGTGTAGGGTCTGGGAGGGAGTATGGTGTAGGAGGGGATTCTGACCTGGGGTAGGGGGTTGGGGTGCAGGAGGGGGTGAGGAGTCTGGGAGGGAGTTTGGGTGCAGGAAGGGATTCTGACCTGGGGCAGGGGTTTGGGGTGCAGGAGGGGGTGCAAGGTGCAGGCTCCGGCTGGGAGGCGCTTCCCACAGGTGGCTCCCAGCTGGCTGGTCTCTGCACACCCCTGTGGGTAGGTGGACAGCGTGTCTCCATGTGCTGCCCACGCCTGCAAGCACCGCCCCTGCAGCTCCAATTGGCTGGGAACCCTTTAAGTCTCTTTCAAAGAAAAGTTGGGGGAGATTTCCTTGATTCTTAATAACTGAAAAACTGTGGGTTTGTTCTCTCCCTTTCTTTCTGTCTCTTTTTTTTTTTTTTTTTTTTTTGTGGTGAGAAGAGCCATAATATGTGCAAAAACTGATTTACAGTGCTGTCACCAGGCTGTAACAGGAGCAGAAGCTCTCATTCCCTTAACTGATGGGCAGGCAGTACACAGCTGTGGGAGGGGGAAACTGCAGCCCGTTGGATGGTAAGGAATGTAAGCACTTCTTAAAGCATTTGATAGTGTTCTAACGCTTTCAGACAATACAAGTTGCCTGAAAGGAAATGGTAGGGGTGACCTCTTGTTTATTACTGAAGTCTGGTGTACTTGCAACATTGTAGTTTTACTAAAAAATAGCTATTTGTAAACTGTGGCTTAAAGGGGAACTGCAGGCTTTTAAAAAAAATGTAAAATTGTAATTTTTCAAAAATGGGGAAATGGCATATAGTCTAAAGTGTGATGAGCAAAATGTGAGATAGCCATTATCTCCCTGAAACACTCAACTGCTCATTTCCTGTTTCCTCTGCTAGAATGAGCAACATACATAAGAGAGATAAGATGGGTGAGGTAATCTTTAATTGCAGGGGTTCTCAACTTTTTTCTTTCTGAGTGCCTTCTTCCCACCCCCCTCCCCCCGTAACATGTTATAAAAACACCAGGACCCAGGTGGGTGGGCCCAAATCTCTTGGCTTTAGCCACTAGGATGGAGCAGGGAGGCTCAGGGCTATATCCCTGCAGGATGCTGGGGGCTCAGGGCTTCTGCCCCTTGGAGCATGGTGCCCCAGTGCCCCCTGTGGGGCTGAAGCCCCAAGAGGAGGGGGTCTTGGGGCTTCAGCCCCACAGGGGGCACTGGGGCACCAGGCTTTAGATCCGTGGCTCCAAGCTTCAGCCCTGCAGAAGGCTCCAGAGCTCAGGGCTTTAGACCCATGGAGGCACCGGTGCTGGGGCTTCAGCTCTGTGGGGGCACTGGGGCTTTAGTCCCACGGGGAGTGTCAGGGCTCTAGGCTTCAGCCCTGTGGCTCCACTCCCCGTTTCAGCCCAGTGGGGATGCTGGGGCTGGAGATGCCGTGGCTTGGGATGCCAGGCTTCAGCCGTGGAACCCTGTGGCCCTGAACTGCTGTTTTATTGGACCAGCTTCTGTTGGTGAAAGAGACAAGCTTTTAAGCTCAAAGGCATGTCCCTTTCATCAGCAGAAGTTCGTTCAATAAAATTACCTCACCCACCTTGTATCTAATATCCTGAGACCAACATGGCTACAAGGACTGTGCAAACAATATAAATAGAACAGGAATGGCCTGTGACTGTGTGAAACAAAGAGCTGCATTGGCATTTTGCCAGGATTCCAAAGGTCACATTTCAGAGTAACAGCCGTGTTAGTCTGTATTCGCAAAAAGAAAAGGAGTACTTGTGGCACCTTAGAGACTAACCAATTTATTTGAGCATAAGCTTTCATGAGCTACAGCTCACTTCATCGGATGCATTGAATTTTCATGTAATTTAAGTATTATTTTATGTAATGCACACAGTGATAATACCTATCTTCCTTGGATAGTAAATCTTTTGTTTGTCTTTTTAAGTAAATGAATTCTGCACCTTAGCAGCTTTGTCCTCTCTCTAAACTAAAGTTACAGGAAGAAGACAGCTGAGCCTGGCATCTGCATTTTATGAGGGCCAATGCAGCTGATTGAGCAATGTGTGTATTGATGCATTCTTGTAACACCCGTAAGTACAGGTTGAAAAAGCTATTCTTTTCATTCCTTTGTAACTTTCTCAAAACATCCTTGGAGGCTGAAATTTCTCATGTTTCATTTCACCTGAGAGGTGAATTTTATTTTTGGAAAATTTTAATTTATTGTAGCATGAAATATATAGTCCCACAAAATATTATACTTTTCAAAACCATTGCTACCTCAACAATTATTTAGTGTTTCAGCTTCAAACATGTCAATGGTAGTTCCTCTCACTTTGTCAAGGTAACTTGAAAGAAATTTTATTCACAGAAGTTAAGTGATTGAAAGTGACCCAGATAAAGTTCTGTTGCTCAGGAAACCAGAGGTTGATAAATGCTGAGTATCCATACTCCTTTCCGCCCCTATACTCACTCAAGTTAGTGGTATTCCAAAGCCTTTGTTAAGAAAAGGTGCTGGGATCAGACCAGAGACCCCCCCAGATCCAAGCAATCCCCAAGTTCAGGCTTTGCAGTGCATACAAAGGAGAGCAGAGGTCTTTGGATCTAATCTTGGCACTTTTCACCTTTAGCCCTCCCAATTTCTGGACCTGGTGACAGTGGAGTCAAGGAGCAGACGAATGGTGAAAGAGCCTGCTGCCAATACGTCTCCTAATTTTAATAGCAGCAGTGGGAGTTGGGAGAGGTCTGCTAATGACGTGTACGACAGTGTAGAACTATAATTGCTCACAGTACAATAGTAAGATTCCTGAGAGGAACTAGAGAAAAGTTAAATACTGACCGGTTTTGAATTGATTTAAAAAAAAAAAAGGGCTCAGAGAGTAGAGTGATGGATACGGTGTAAAAACCTGCAGTAGACAGAAACAAGGATATCCGGACAATCATTACCACACAACGATCAACCCGCTGAATCAAGCTTATGATATGCAGTCCTTTCCTTCAAACCTACAGACCACAAACTGGGTAGAAATGAAGAGCTGAAAAATTGAGATTTTTTTGTCAAATGTGGAGAATTTCTTGTGTCCTTTTTATGCCTCTCTTCCTTTATAGATAACCCTTTTTCTTTCTTCTCTTTTCTTCCCAGTTTTGAGGGGGGGGTTTCCCTCTCTCTCTTGTGTGCTTTTTCCCTCTGGCAAGTCTTGTTTGCACTTGTCCAACTCCTAGGGTGACCATATTTCCCAAAGGGAAAACGGGACACCACGTGGGGCTGGCTAGCTAGAGCCCCTCTCCCAGCATGGGGCTGGCCCAAGCTGCTTGCCTGAGTCCTGTCTGCCCCCAGCGCAGGCGGGGCTGGGGCTGGCAGTTGCTGCTCGCGCAAGCCCTGCCTGCCCCTTCCACAAGGCTAGGGCTTGCTGGAGTTGCTGCTTGCCCAAACCCTGTCTGTCCCCTGCCTCTTTCCCCATCCCTGGCCTGGGGCTGGCATCGCTGCTTGTCCCCTCACACATTCCTCAGCACCTGGCTTTTTTTTTGCCAAAGAGTCAGGATGCTGGGACAGGGCTTAAAAAAGGGACTGTCTTGGCCAAAATGGGAAGTATGGTCACCCTACCAGCTCCCACTTTTTATGCTTATCCCTGCTTATTTTTGTGTGGGGTGGGGCAAATAAATTTTGTTCTCTAAGGTGCCACAAGGACTCCTCATTATTTCTTGGGTGGTGACTCTTCTTAGAGGCTCCTGGAGCACAGCATCGAACTCAGCCATCAGCTCCACAATTTTAAGGAAGTTTCCATTGTTTGGTACATACAGCTTATCTGAAGTGCCACGCAGTGCTAGGTTTTAGGTAGCAAGCATTCTCACAATGGCAATGAGCCTTTTCAGAATATTTTGCCAGTACAAAGAAAAGGAGTACTAGTGGCGCCTTAGAGACTAACCAAATTATTTGAGCATAAGCTTTCGTGAGCTACAGCTCACTTCATCGGATCAGTTAGTCTCTAAGGTGCCACTAGTACTCCTTTTCTTTTTGCGAATACAGACTACCACGGCTGCTACTCTGAAATTTGCCACTACAGAGACTCTGATGCAATCTTCTCTTGATGCTGATCATCTATGGTGGTCTTTAACTTTAGTCTCATCTCAAGCTCTTTCCACCTATGTAATGCTCTCTGGTGATTTGCTGCCTTCTCATGGCATGCCAGATTTCTAGTCAGATTTTTCCAGTACTTTGTTCCTGTAGAATCCAATGTGGCTGGAACATTAGACCGGAAGAGTTCACAACAAAAACAGTATGCAGTATTCTGGGTTTTTGAGTACATAAGCCATGGCCTCTCCGTTTTGTCACCATTGGGGATTTCATGCCAGTAATGTGTTTGAAACTTCTATTTTCATTGTCTTTGGGGAATATGAAGTTGGTTATAGGGCTGTTCAAATTTCTTAACAGCTTTCACTCCATCTGAGACCTTCTCAAAGCTATCCACACTGGATCTTTCAAAAGGAAAGTCAGTGGATCCATTCACAAAAGAAAATTTCTGGCAGTTAGGAACTGAAACTTTCTTGATTGAGTCAACAGTGTGCCCTTGTTGCCAAGAAGGCTAATGGCATTTTGGGCTGTATAAGTAGGGCCGTTGCCAGCAGATCGAGGGATGTGGTCATTCCCCTCTATTCAACATTGGTGAGGCCTTATGTGGAGTACTATATCCAGTTTTGGGCCCCACACTACAAGAAGGATGTGGAAAAATTGGAAAACATCCAGCGGAGGGCAACAAAAATGATTAGGGGACTGGAACACATGCCTTATGAGGAGAGGCTGAGGGAACTGGGATTGTTTAGTCTGCAGAAGAGAAGAATGAGGGGGGATTTTGATAGCTGCTTTCAACTACCTGAAAGGGGGTTCCAAAGAGGATGGATCTAGACTGTTCTCAGTGGCAGCAGATGACAGAACAAGGAGTAATGGTCTCAAGTTGCAGTGGGGGAGGTTTAGGTTGGATATTAGGAAAAACTTTTTCATTAGGAGGGTGGTGAAGCACTGGACTGCATTACCTAGGGAGGTGGTTGAATCTCCTTCCTTTGAGGTTTTTAAGGTCTGGCTTGACAAAGCCCTGGCTGGGATGATTTAGTTGGGGATTGGTCCTGCTTTGAGCAGGGGGTTGGACTAGATGACCTCCTGAGGTCCCTTCCAATCCTGATATTCTATGATTAAATCACTTTCACTCCCTTCAGTTGCAGTAAACTGCTTGCAAAGACTACCATGAGGATTCCTTTCCCAAGGGGCTTTTCTATGCAACAATTCACCCTTCACAGAAATTTTGCCCTTATCCTCTTCACCTAGGGCTTGTGCTAAAGGAACACTTTCCTGAGCAACAACAGACTCTTTCTCAGTCTCACTTACATCCAGGATCACCTCTGGCCCATCAGGCGGATTCCTACACAATCCCCTTTCAGGCAAACTTATAAACTTACTAGATAAAAGGTTAGAAGCATTCTCCTTCCCTTTGCCACACACAAGTTTAGGAATCTTTTCCTTCTTGCTACAAGTTGTCAGACTGTCAGTAGGCAACACAATTAAATCACCTTTATGCTCTCCTTGTGCCCTGGCTAGGATATCACCCTGATCAGACAGAGTTGCTACACCCTTTTCCAACAACACACTAGCAACAAGCAAAATACAAGCACCAGAATTGCTGACTAGACAAAGCCATCAGCTCATAAGGCTGCCTAGGCTCATCCAAGCTTTCCTTACCAGGCACATTGCCACACCCCACAGATAAACTGCTGCTCTTCTCGCTACCCTGAGCTACTTCCAGCAAATCACAGTTACCCTTTTCAGGGTCACTTTTACAAGCTGTACTAGCCAACAATCCATCACCCATTAAAAATCTACCCTTTCCTTCCTCAATTAGGGCTTTAACCTGACCATCCACTTTAATCTGCTCCTGAGAAACATTGTCCTGACCAATGAGATCTTTCTGTGTTTGATCTAATTCCAGATTCATTTCTGAGACATTAGACAGACATTCAGAAACCTCATTCACAGACAAACAGCTCTTTTTCTCAGACAAACATTTGGAGAAACCCTCCCCAGGCAAATCAATGCCCATAACAGACACAGGTTTAAGATCATTCCTTTCCTGTGATCAGTTAACTGGACTGAACAAAGCTTTAATATTTCCCCAATCAAAAGATCCTTAGGCAATAACTTCCTTACAGCAGCTATAACTTCATGCTTAGTACCATTCCATTCAAGGTGGATTCTGGCTAAAGGTACACTTACAGTAAACTCATAGTGGACAACAACATTCACACTCTGATTTGCTAAGTAATCTTCCTCTTTGACAAGATCTGCTTTAACAAGAGTGATGTTAGAAGCCATAATTTGCCCTAAACAGCTTTTACCATTAACTTTCACACTCTCTATGAAGTTTCCACTAGCACTTCCATACATAGCATTGGCATAATTTATGGAGTCACCTTCTACTGAACTCACAGTAACAGCATTTACATAAAAGGTGGCAGTGTTGCGGTACATTTGGTTACACCCAGACAACTGCTCAGAGTTATACAACATACCAACATTGTTATAAACTGGACTTCCAAGACAATATGGTGTCTGCTGTTCTTCCCTTGCTTTTTTGACTTGGAGCTGGAGTCTGGCAGTTTCTTGTTGCACCTGGTGAGTCTCCTGTTGCATTTGGTGAGCTTTCTCCTCAGCAGCCAGCAGCTCCAGACCCCCCTTACGAGCCCTTTCCTTTTTTTCCATCAGCCTCCTTCTCCAGCTGGGCCAAGGCTTGCTTCTTTCTCATTCGAATTTCTGCCTGTTTTTGTTCATGTTCCAACTGCAGGCTGTCTCTCAGGGCTTGCAGTTTCATTGCTTCTGTAGTATCAGGTAAGGGCTGTGCTCCTGCCTTTTGATCACTGGCCATTAACAGATCTCTCAGTCCTTGATTTGTAGCATTCTTTCGAAAGCTTAACCCCTTTTCTGAACACAAATCTTTCAGAGCTTTTTTGTCAAGACCCTCATATGCTCTTTGCTCACCCATTGCAACTGCTCTTTAACCAACCAAACTCTCAATACCAAAATTCAAATTTGGATAGCATGGGGTTCTGATCCAAAGCTTAATTGACCTGGTTCTGTGGATCCTAGCACGACTACCCCACTGTAACAATGCTGGTTCTGGTGGGACCCAACTGGGAGCGCCAATTCAAGACAAAAAGAAAAGGAGTACTTGTGGCACCTTAGAGACTAACAATTTTATTTAAGCATAAGCTTTTGTGAGCTACAGCTCACTTCATGCTTTAAGCAGGGCAGTTACAGCCCAAGGCTGGGGTTTCTATGCACACCAAGGCAAACCAAACCAGCCAGCCAGAGAGGACTTTGGTTTTACTCCGCTGGCTAACCACAAGTCACACAAGGAATTCCCTTAGACACTCCAGTTTCCCAGTATCACCACCAGTGCCACTCACTATGGGGACAAATGGTTATGAAAACCAATACCCCAGTAAAAGAAAAAAGGTTCTCTCGATCCTAAAGGACCAAGCCCCAGACCCAGGTCAATATACAAATCAGATCTTACCCACAAATCATGTTGTTGCCAATCCTTTAGAATCTAAAATCTAAAGGTTTATTCATAAAAGGAAAAAGATATAGATGAGAGCTAGGATTGGTTAAATGGAATCAATTACATACAGTAATGGCAAAGTTCTTGTTTCAGGCTTGTAGCAGTGATGGAACAGACTGCAGGTTCAAAGCAAGTCTCTGGAGTACATCCACAGCTGGGATGGGTCTTTCAGTCCTTGGTTCAAAGCTTCAGTATAGCAAAGTTCCTCCAGAGGTATGAAGCAGGATTGAAGACAAGATGGAGATGAGGCATCAGCTTTTTATAGTCTTTTCCAGGTGTAAGTACACCTCTTTGTTCTTACTGTGGAAAATTACAGCAAAATGGAGTTTGGAGTCACATGGGCAAGTCCCTGCATACTTTGCTGAGTCACAAGGCGTATCTGCCTTCTCTCAGTGGGTCAATTGTATAGCTGATGGTCCTTAATGGGCCACCAAGCAGGCTAGGCAGAACTGACACCAACTTGTCTGGGGTGTCACCCAGAAGCATAGCATAAGTTTGAAATACAGATAGTATAGAGCCAATACTTATAACTTTAAATACAAAAATACATGCATACAGATATCATAATCATAACCAGCCAACCATAACCTTGTCTTAGACACCTTATTTGACCCCCTTGATACGAGATTTGGTGCCATTACAGGACCTTGGTTGCAACAATGATCTATACGGTCCCAGATTATGTCAATAACGTCACACCTGCACTCTGACTAACTGTAAGATCAGGCATCTCCTCACCACTTACATCCTCACAGGGACCAGAAGGCTCACCATGAACATTTGTGTCTATGTATCTCAGGAGAGCTCCTTCCTGCTTAGATAGAAAAAGCTTCCTTTGCTTTCTTTCTTTTTCTGAATGCTGCCCCAGAGGGGTGTTTTCTTCTTTCACTCATGACTGCTATTCTGTGCCAGCTATAGTGGCTCTCAACACTCAATTGAAGGGGACAAATAAGCAGGCTGGTAGCAGGGCCTGCGTGAAGGAAGATATCAGCGTCTTAAGGGCCTAACTGGGTCCTACTACTTCAGTTGACTGCCTGTTCTCCTCAGGTGGGTTCAGGGAAGCAGCAGGAAATAGGAAGCTCCCTGAGAAGCTGGTATTAAACAGTCCAGACTCCTGGGGGTGCTAGAGAGGTACATAAGAGGCTCCTCCTCCTCTCTCTCCCTGCAGCTCCTGCTGCTTTCTGTTATTCCCTCTCACCTTTTCTCCTGCCTGCCTGTTATGTCTCTTGTGCCCTCCTTCCTTCAGCACAGCACTCCACCATCTCTGTGCATCTAGAGCACAGAGAATACATATGCACCAGTGGCAGACACAATTTTCTACACTCTGGGTCCTAGTGGCGCTCCCCTTCCTACACAGTCTGGCACCTGAGGCAGCCGCCTCACTTTGCCTTATGGTAAGGCCAGCCCTGCTGAGGTCCTAGGTAAATGGTAAAAGGTGTCTTGTACGTGAACCTGTTTACAACACGGTAGTCCCTTGCCACACATTGTTCAGTCTTGATATGCAGATGAGAGCAAGCCATGCTACAATCTCAGCCTTTGCAGTTGGAAATAGCTCTCTTCCAGCATAAATGTGTCAAATTTTAGGGATTTGCTGAGATTTTCATGAATACCCTGGGATGGTGATCAGAATATTTGTGACTAGTATGATCCTCCACACAGAAGCAAGTTGAACTGGAGTTGTTTATTCATTAATATATTTATGAATATTTTTCATTATTCAGCCAGTCCTAGTTGTAATTACAATAGCTTGCCTATCACAGAAACATTTACAGTGTAGGTAGGACCTAGGGAGATATGATCCTAATTAGCTTCTCTGCAGAAAACCCTTTACACACAGAGAATGCCACAAAGTGCACAGGCTGCTGTCAGTGTAGAGCATTATGGCCTTGTTTATGCTGGGAATTTCAACCATTGGTGTTGAGCTACCCCTAGTGTAGAGAGACAAAACTGCTGTAAGCCAGGATGGTCATTGGTGCAGTTTTTTCTCGCTTGAAACAGGGATAAACTGCATCAGTGCAAATTGTAGTTTATAATGACGTTGCTTGTCTACACTAGGAGTTTTCGCTGGTGCAGCTATGCTAGGGGCTGTCCACTGATGGATGGAACTGGTGCAGATCAACTGTTGCTGGCTTTCAGGAGCTGTCCCACAATGCTCCACACTGACAATACAATCAATACACGCGTGCATGGTGAGGACACACACCATCAACAGAAGTAGCCAAGTGTGCGTGCACACAAGTGATTTAATAACTGCAGTGGCTGTATACTGACATAAGTTAGGTTAACATAACTGTAGTGTAAACATGGCCTTAGTATTTACTTGTAACAGGGTTCACGACCTGCCCTTCTTCCTGGGGCTCGCTTGCCCTCCCCAATAAGGCTCGGAGAGGCTTCAAGGGTTGTGTAACACCTGTGTCTTTATTTACTTAACGTTGTCCCACCACCCGTGTCCATCTATATTTCTCCGACAATATACAAAGATTTACAGGTTTGGTTCCCTCCTTTACAGGCAGAGTCAGCCTTCAGCTAGGAGGCCTCTAGCTCCCTCCCTGACTGATTTCAGAGTTGTAGCCGTGTTAGTCTGTATCAGCAAAAACAACAAGGAGTACTTGTGGCACCTTAGAAACTAAGAAATTTATTTGGGCATAAGCTTTCGTGGGCTAAGACCCACTTCATCAGATGTATGGAGTGGAAAATACAATAGGAAGATATATGTACATAGTACATGAAAAGATGGGAGTTGCCTTACAAATTCTAATGAGACAATTCAATTAAAGTGGGCTATTATCAGCAGGAAGAAAAAATCACTTTTGTAGTGGTAATCAGGGTGGCCCATTTCTTTCTGGCCACCCCCCCAGCCTTCTGGCTCCCTCCCAGCCTTTGTAGCCTTTGGCTTGTCAGGCCAGCAGGTGTTGCCAATCCTCAGGCCAGCATCAGGCCTTTTCCATCAGCCTCAGTCTGCTTCCCTTGACTGGAGCTGACCAGGCAGGGGCTAATTAGGTGCTTTTACACCAGTACCCTGCTACAGAGTGTGACAAAGCTCCGACCTTGTCTCAGTGGGCCCCGCGCTTCCTGGCAGATTACGCTAGCCTCAGAGGCTCACTGTGATCCTCCATGTAGCCCTTCTCTCTCTGGAAATAAGGGTCACAGCCTACTTTTCCATTTTCATCATAAGCCAGCAAGGGAGGTGAGGAGAAGCAACCCTCCCTCACACAGTCTTTGTTGTCTCCCAATCTCAGTGATTAGTCAGGGAAGGGAGGGGGAGCCCGGGCCCACCCTCTACTCTGGGCTCCAGCCCAGGGACCCTGACAGTAGCAGCTCTTGGTAGCTGACTTTTTGGAAACAGGACAAGTACAATTCCCTGGGCCACTTCCCCACAGCAGCCCCCACTTCCTCAATATCTCAGTCACCCTTACCTCAGGGCCTCCTTTCTTGTGCCTGATAGGGTTTGTACTGCTCTGTTTCTCCAGCAGCGTGGTTTCCTCCTACAGCTCCTGACATCCCCAACTGACTAACTGGGAGGCTTTTAACTAGTTTCAGCCAGCTCCTAATTGGCTTCAGGTGTCCCAATCAACTTAGCTATCTCCACTGCTTTCTGGAAGGATCTTAATTGGCCCCAGGTGTCTTGATTAACTTGGAGCAACTGCCATTTGATTACCATGGTAACAGGGATTTGTTTAGCCTGGGGCTAACATACCTGTTTCTCACTACTTTCCTATAGTCATCTAGCCTTGCCCCGTCACAAGAGCTACAGACAAAAGATTGCTCTTGTTTACTGAGGGCTTGCCCACAGTTACAGTGTAGCTTCTGCCATCAGTGTAGGTACCCCTCTTCCGCAACTGATGGGAGCCATACTGGTGGGAGAAGCCCTCCTGTCGACATAGCGCTGTCTACACTGGGGGTGAGGTCAGTATAACTATGCTGATAGGGGTGTGGATTTTCCACACCCCTGAGTGATGTAGTTATACCGACATAAGTTGGTAGTTTAGACCAGGGCTGAAAGAGGCCTCACAGGTTTTGAAATGCCACATACTGTATTCAGCATGACCAATCTGGGGGGGGGGGGGCTTATGCTTAAAATATAGAATATTCAAACAATAAGGTACTTAGAAGAACTTAATTGAGTAAATTCCAGTTGTTTCACACAGAAAGACTAAGACATAGCTTTAATGTGCACTGTGATTGCACTGCAAGGCAAGTGCTATGAGTTCTCAACAGGCCAAGTTATTTAGGGCCAGCCAGCTGCAGAACTTGGTTGAAAGTAGCTCACCTGCTATGCACTATGCTATGCTGCTGTTGCTTCTCTTTCCCTCATCTCTTTCTTGCTTCCCCGTTGTTTGTTTGTTTTGGAAATGTTAATGTATGCACTAATCAGTGTTAATGAGCAAAGAGTGGGAGGATAAGAGGAGGAATGTGTGCAGGGGTTGAGAGACTTGTCTGTAATTATAAGAAAAAACACCTCAGGGGTGCTACCACCAGTTCAGTTGCATTGGTGAGAACCCCAGGGTAAATAAGTCACTGGCAGCTTTTGGTTTTTTGTTTTTTTTTTTACCAATGTGCCAATTAAAACTGATGGAGTTTGAGACCAGGGTAAATGGAATTGGTGCAAGCCCCATTTTACAGTGCAGACAGTCTACAGTCATGCAAAAATTCTGAAGGTAGACAAGCTCTCAGCTGTCAAACCATCTTGAACCCTTCCAGTGACAAGTGCCCCCAGCCAGAACCAGCCACACATGAGCATGTCTGAGTGGATATTCATGTATGGAAATTAAGAGCCACTTTTATTTCAGTGACAGGTTTCATAGTAGCAGCCGTGTTAGTCTGTATTCGCAAAAAGAAAAGCAGTACTTGTGGCACCTTAGAGACTAACAAATTTATTTGAGCATAAGCTTTTGTGAGCTACAGCTCACTTCATCGGATGCATTCAGTGGAAAATACAGTGGGGAGATTTATATACATAGAGAACATGAAACAGTGGGTGTTACCATACACACTGTAACGAGAGTGTGTAGAGAGGGGCCTACTCTACTTGCGCTACATTGATGACATCTTCATCATCTGGACCCATGGAAAGAGAAGAACAGGGATATCCTACAGGAAGATCTGGATGACCTTGTAAACTGGAGTAATAGTAATAGGATGAAATTTAATAGTGAGAAGTGTAAGGTCATGCATTTAGGGATTAATAACAAGAATTTTAGTTATAAGCTAGGGACGCATCAATTAGAAGTAACGGAGGAGGAAAAGGACCTTGGAGTATTGGTTGATCATAGGATGACTATGAGCCGCCAATGTGATGTGGCCGTGAAAAAAGCTAATGCGGTCTTGGGATGCATCAGGAGAGGTATTTCCAGTAGGGATAAGGAGGTTTTAGTACCATTATACAAGGTACTGGTGAGACCTCACGTGGAATACTGTGTGCAGTTCTGGTCTCCCATGTTTTAGAAGGATGAATTCAAACTGGAACAGGTTCAGAGAAGGGCTACTAGGATGATCCAAGGAATGGAAAACTTGTCTTATGAAAGGAGACTCAAGGAGCTTGGCTTGTTTAGTCTAACTAAAAGAAGGTTGAGAGGAGATATGATTGCTCTCTATAAATATATCAGAGGGATAAATACCGGAGAGGGAGAGGAATTATTTAAGCTCAGTACCAATGTGGACACAAGAACAAATGGATATAAACTGGCCACCAGGAAATTTAGACTAGAAATTAGACGAAGGTTTCTAACCATCAGAGGAGTGAAGTTTTGGAATAGCCTTCCAAGGGAAGCAGTGGGGGCAAAAGATCTATCTGGCTTTAAGATTAAACTCGATAAGTTTATGGAGGAGATGGTATGATGGGATAACATGGTTTTGGTAATTAAATATTTATGGTAAATAAGCCCAATGGCCTGTGATGGGATATTAGATGGGGTGGGATCTGAGTTACCCAGGAAAGAATTTTCTGTAGTATCTGGCTGGTGAATCTTGCCCATATGCTCAGGGTTTAGCTGATCGCCATTTTTGGGGTCTGGAAGGAATTTTCCTCCAGGGCAGATTGGAAGAGGCCTTGGAGGTTTTTCACCTTCCTCTGTAGCATGGGGCATGGGTCACTTGCTGGAGGATTCTCTGCTCCTTGAAGTCTTTAAACTACGATTTGAGGACTTCAATAGCACAGATATAGGTGTGAGGTTTTTTGCAGGAGTGGTGGTGAAATTCTGTGGCCTGCGTTGTGCAGGAGGTCAGACTAGATGATCATAATGGTCCCTTCTGACCTAAATATCTATGAATCTATGAAAAGAAGCCCTTAAGGAATTCCACCATGATTTCAACAATTTCCATCCCACCATCAATCTCAGCCTGGACCAGTCCACACAAGAGATCCATTTCCTGGACACTACGGTGCTAATAAGCGATGGTCACATAAACACCACCTTTTACCAGAAACCTACTGACGGCTATTCCTACCTACATGCCTCCAGCTTTCATCCAGACCACACCACACAATCCATTGTCTACAGCCACGCTCTACGATACAACTGCATTTGCTCCAACCCCTCAGACAGAGACAAACACCTACAAGATCTCTATCAAGCGTTCTTACAACTACAATACCCACCTGCTGAAGTGAAGAAACAGATTGACAGGGCCAGAAGAGTACCCAGAAGTCACCTACTATAGGACAGGCCCAACAAAGAAAATAACAGAACGCCACTAGCCATCACCTTCAGCTCCCAACTAAAACCTCTCCAATGCATCATCGAGGATCTACAACCTATCCTGAAGGATGACCCATCACTCTCACAGATCTTGGGAGACAGGCCAGTCCTTGCTTACTGACAGCCCCCCAACCTGAAGCAAATACTCACCAGCAACCACACAGAACCACTAGCCCAGGAACCTATCCTTTCAACAAAGCCCGTTGCCAACTGTGCCCACATATCTATTCAGGGGACACCATCATAGGGCCTAATCACATCAGCCACACTATCAGAGGTTCGTTCACCTACACATCTACCAATGTGGTATATGCCATCATGTGCCAGCAACGCCCCTCTGCCATGTACATTGGTCAGACTGGACAGTCTCTATGTAAAAGAATAAATGGACACAAATCAGATGTCAAGGATTATAACATTCAAAAACCAGTCGGAGAACACTTCAATCTCTTTGGTCACTCGATTACAGACCTAAAAGTTGCAATTCTTCAACAAAACAACTTCAAAAACAGACTCCAACGAGAGACTGCTGAATTGGAATTAATTTGCAAACTGGATACAATTAATTTAGGCTTGAATAAAGACTGGGAGTGGATGGGTCATTACACAAAGTAAAACTATTTCCCCATGTTTATTCCCCCCCCAACCCCCTACTGTTCCTCAGATGTTCTTGTCAACTGCTGGAAATGGCCCACCTTGATTATCACTACAAAAGGTGTGTCCTAGTCCCCCGCTCTCCTGCTGGTAATAGCTCACCTTAAGTGATCACTCTGGTTACAGAGTGTGTGGTAACACCCATTGTTTCATGTTGTCTATGTATATAAATCTCCCCACTGTATTTTCCACTGAATGCATCTGATGAAGTGAGCTGTAGCTCACGAAAGCTTATGCTCAAATAAAGTTGTTAGTCTCTAAGGTGCCACAAGTACTCCTTTTCTTTTTAATTTCAGTGATTGCACATTTACCTACTTGGGCCCTATCCTTCAACAGGCTGAGCACCTGGGAGTTGAGGGTAGTTGACACTTTACAGTACTGGATCCTTAGGGCATTGTTTGAATGCTGTTTCCCTGGATTTCCCCAGGAATTGAGATTAGAGGGGATATTTGAATTTACAGGGGGATTGGAAAACAACTAAACTGGCAACACTAGTTGACCACTGGGGGTGATGGGAGAGTTCAGGGTGTGCAGTGAACCCGCCCCCCCACTTTCCCCCCCGAGGTGTAGGGAAATCTTTGTTTCCTACTTGAATGTTCAATCAGTCTCAGAGCCTTTGTATGTACTGAGGAGATCACCCTCATCCCAATGTACTTCTACGGTGGGACAACATATTTAATGTCTGTTCATGCAATGACATTGCCATGAGTTTATATATGCTACAAGTACAATGTAATGACAGAAATCCAGGGTGATTAAATAGAGACAAAAGGAGGTAGGAGCACACAGAAGACAGCTAGCATTATTTGATACAAGAAAAGAGGCAACAAACCCTTAGCACAATAGATCTTCTACTGAAAGAGAGAAAACAACAAGTAACATAAAACAAACCCAAACTGCCCAATGAATAAAAAGTGTTTCTGCAATGACTTCAGTGGGAGGAGGATTTTAGGCCCAGAGATATTATTACAGAGTGGGAGAAAGTCATGTGTTAATAAGAAGGGCTGGGATCAGGGGTCAAAGTAACTCTTTAGACTTACCAGTATGGGAGCTGGCTCCGGCCCCTCCTGGAAGGGGCAGGGCCTTGGGCGGAAAGGGTGGGGCTGAGGGGTCAGCATACGCCAGCCAGCCCATCCATGCTCCCTGCCTCGCGCTGCCCGGTGGTTTAAAGGGCCTAGGGCTCTGGTCGCCGCTGCCGCCCAGGGGCAGCTCCTCCTTTTGCCCGCCCCCGTCAGCAGCCAGGGATGGGGGAGCAATGACGTTAAAGTGCTGCCGCGGCAAAGGACCCTCCTTAAAATGCTGCCACTTAAAGCGCCCCGTCGGCGGCCCTGCTGGTACGGACCCTAACTCCCTGCCCTCCTCTTCTGTTACATACTGCGTGCCGGCTGGTTACCATAATCCATTCTACAGATGGCTGCATTCACTGATGCCATTCATACGTTACTGTAAAGTACTTTTAGATCCTTTGCGATGAAAGGTGCTATAGAGATGGACAGTGATATAATTATAAATTGTGACTCCAATGATATCATCAGTGAGATGGCAGATGGATCAATACTGTTATGAGTATTTGATATTATTGTGAGGGCAATATTTTTCAGTGGCAGCTTGAGTGGATACAATGTTAACTATAGAATCATATTTTGTTTAATGTTTTGGAAAACAATTTAAAAGGGCTGATAGTAAGATTAGAAGTTATAAGGGCTCCCTCGTCTGTTTATAGATGGTATTGCATGTCCTTTTAAACAACAGAAGCTTATTATGGAATAGGTTTCAGAGTGGTAGCTGTGTTAGTCTGTATCAGCAAAAAAAATTAGGCTGACTTGTGGCACCTTAGAGACTAACAAATTTATTTGGCCATAAGCTTTCGTGGGCTAAAACCCACTTCATCGGATGCATGCAGTGGAAAATACAGCAGGAAGATATATAGACCCATTTTTGCATGTTCTCTGTGTATGTAGTTTATTGAAGTTAGGAGAAGTCATGCCCAGTAGGGGTCACTATGAGCTATGTGTTTTTAAAAAATTACTTATGAAAGGACTAGCTAACAGAGTGTACTTTGGAGCAGTTCTCTGAAGTTATCCTGAGAGACTTTTCCCCTGACATCCTACTCCTTGGCAGGGAAGTCACCGGCCATTGCTGACCTGCTGCTAGTTACTCAATATCATCTCAGAGTTTAGGTGATAATTTGGGATAGTCTAAACCTATTGCTTGTCTCTGGGTGTGCTTGAATCTAATAAATACTAGTTTTAGATAAGAGCACGCTGATTTGTATCAATCTTTCATCAGCTGGAAGCGCTGGGTTCCTGTTGATTTATCCTTGACACTGCCTGGAATGAAACAGTTAAGTTACCGCTACTTTGGGTTTTAAGATCCCAGTGACAATCCCACAGCCACTGAGGAGTGATGGGGGCAGGAAACGGGACGGGGAAGGATGTGGAGCTTCCTGCAGTTGGGTGAGGTTTCTGGGGGTTGGTATGATCTGGCCCCTGTCGCTCCTTGCAGGGGCAAAGGAGCTGAGCTTGTCACAGGTTAGGAGCCACCTGCCATGGCATCCCCAGCCCTCTGATGATTTACCTGTCTACCGGCTGCCCTGGGCACCCAAAATGACGTGCTTGCACTGCTGGGGAGGAGTACATGACCACTTTTGTGGCTTCCCTTTGTTTGCCCCTCAGAAGTCATTTTTCTGTGAGGAAGCAAAGAAATCTGCAGGGGAAATGAATTCTGTGCATGAGCCGTGGCACAGAATCCCCCCAGGAGTGAGGTACTGGCATTTTAGCCACCATGTTGTCTAGATCTGTTCTGAGCGGAATTTAAAAGATGCACATTGGCAATGGAGGTGATTCCACAGCACAATTAAGAGATAACAATATATATAATTAATAATAATTTCTTCTTATTGCTATCCTTTGCCCTCACTCCCTGTCATGGTTCCCCACGTGGTATGGTGCTGCTGTGAAATACTTTTGCTTTCTGTTTTCACCACCCGGGGTAAGTTTGGGGTAAGTTCTTCAGAACCACATGTTTTCACAGCTCAGGGATATGTGTGTGACTTTCACTAACAGAATGCATGGTCTGTATTCAGCAAAGCATGTGTTTGAAGCCCATTGATTTAAAGTATCTTCAATGAGATTTAAGCATGTGCTTAAATGCTTTGCTGAATCAAGCTGTAGTAATCTGTGAGCAATAGATATTTCCTCTCTCACTCATTTTTATTCATAATATTTGTTGTTTTCCTTGATATGGCCGATACAAATCTCTTAGACTAGTGAAGCTTATTGACAGTATAAAACAAAGCAACCTCTGTGTTACCTCAAGCAAATCTGACAGAATCTTTAAACACTTTTGCCCCCCCCCCCCCGCAGAGTTAATTCTGGCAGCTGTAACTTGTGTTCAGTCTGGAGGTGAGCAGTAGCAGTTCTTCAGCAGGACACTAAGGGGCAGCTGTGTACCAAAGAAAATGATTCCCAACAGTTGTATATGCACCAACTAAGTGAAAGCTGATGTGCACACTATTTGTTAGTTTCTAAGGTGCCACAAGGACTCCTTGGTTTTTTTTTGCTGATACAGACTAACACGGCTACCACTCTGAAACCTGACACTGTTTTATCTAGCAATATAATGTTGACATTATTTGGAAAGATGGAATGAAGCCAACCTCAACACCCTCACTCCAACTGCCTTTGGGCAGTATTTATTGCTTCTCACAGCTAGAGATTGGGTCCATTTGTGTGTCACCTCTAGGCTGGACCTTTTCAACTCACAGAACCAGTGACTGAAGGCAAACACTCCCCAAATGCAGCTAATTCAAAATGGCCATCTTGCCTCTTCCGTCAAGTAGCATATACTAACTGTGCTTTATGATTTACACTGGCTCCCCGTTCCATGGTGAAGAGGCCATCTCTGCACAGGGCCCCACCCTGTGGAGCTCATCTCTCCCAGAAACCAATATTATTATTAACTGTATTACAGTAGCACCTAGAGACCCCAGCAGGGAACCTGACACCTGTTCATACACATAGCTAGAGACAGTTCCTGCCCCGGAGAGCTTACAGTCCAAATAGACAAGACAAATACAGCAAGGGAGAAAGGAAGGATTATTATCACCATTTAACACATGGAGAACTGAGGCACAGACAGATTAAATGACTTGATCAAGGTCACAGAAGAAATCTGTGGAAGAACCAGGGATTGAACCCAGCTCTCATGAGTCCCAGACAACTGCCTTAGCCAGAAGTACCTTTGTCTTGGGCAAAAACTTAGTCAGGGGCATTCAAAGAGACTACCTCTATGTACATGGCAATGGAATACCACTGAAGGGGTCTAATGCTGTAAGGTACTGAGTGCCACCTGCAAGGTGATGAGCATCCATGGCTCCTAGTGGAGTCAGTGGGGGTTGGGAGATGCTCAGCACTTTGCAGTGTTGGGCCATAGAGCGCGTCATTATTTATTTATTAAGGGCTAACGACAATGAGCCAGACTGTGCCATGCTGGGGCATGGGTATGCAAGGTGGGGCGGGCACACGTAGCCTTTCCCCCCTCCTTGCCCAAGTCTGGCACAGTTGCAATCTCTCTGTGGTCACCAGGGCACAGGAATTGTTCCATGCTAGCTGACATAGACATGTTGGTAAAGCCCCTGGGGTAGGCACAACCATGCCGGCACAGAGGAGTGCTTCTATGTCATTCGGGGACATGGTCCAGCTGCCGGTAGAACTCCTTCTGTCAGTTTATGCTGCATCTTCAGAAGGGGGCTGTGCTAACAGAGTTATATCGGTCTAGCTGTACGTGAAAAGCATTTGTATCATAGGTAAGACCCCCCACTCATCCCTCTGCACCTGCTAGTACAGCTGGCCAACCATGGCAAGGAATGCAAACTCCACAATCCTCAGGGGTGGAATAGTGGGCATGCTCCCTGGGTACATGGGAGGCAGGGGTCTGGAGTGCATGGTGCCTTCCAGAGTTCACAAACACCCTCAAAGCTGGGTTGTGCCTTAATGGCATAGTCCCACCCTATCTGTGAGAGCCTTGCATGAGATGAAGAGATGGGGCATTAATAATGTGGATTAGGAGAAATGTTTACCTCCCCGCCCCCAACACACATCCACACCTGTTTAAAAGTCATGTGAGTTTGAAGTAGGATGAAACATGAGTCAGTCAGAATTCGTATTACAAAAGGAAGGGTTTGTGTTATTAATGAGTGGATTTCCCACAAAGGAAATTACCGTCTTGGCCTGGCCTGGAAGCTGATGTAATGCCAAGTGCTAATTGCATCTTGAACTGCCAAACCTAGTGGCATTGGCTGCACAGTCTCCAGTTACAGAATGAAAGAGAGATACTCTGAGGCTATGTAACTAGAGTCCACCTGACACGAAGAAAAGCCAGCTGTATGCTGAGGCCTTGCCTACTCTGGGTATTTTGCACCCGTTGGTGCAGATCCCTAGTGTAGGCCTGCTGTGCTAATGTAAAAAGTGACTTGGACACGTGTGGTTACCTAAAGGCCTGAAAGAGCAAAAGGATGTTCAGCTGCAAGTACCTGTTTGTCACTTAAACTTAGGGCCAGTCTAGTGATGCTTTCTGTAATATTTGTTAATCAGCAGTATTTCTACTTATCTTTTTTCTTTTCTTTTTTTTTAAATCTCTGTCTTTCTTTAAAATCACCAGGAAAATAGTCTGTTGCTTATGGCAACTTGGCCTCACTGCTGTGAACTGGTAGCTGAGGCAGTTACTGATGGGGGCCTTGGAGAGGGAAACTGAACTCTGACTTCTGGGGAAGCAAAGCAAGGAGTAGGTAGTGGCTCAGATAGAAGATCTCTGGCACAGAGGTTGCTCTTATTTCTCTCCCAAAACAGTGCCACAGGAGGACTGGCAAGGAACATTCTGTGCAGAGGGAGACCTAACTGACCTGAAGGTTACTAGCTAGGACTGCATCTATGCAAGAATTTGTATGCTGGGAAAGAAAGTGCAGAGAACACACTATATTGTCCAAATGGAAATCTAAACAGCATGAGATGAGGGTATTTGAACAACAATACTCTTCAGTTTGGGTGACTGTCAAAAAGCAGCCCATTTAAAGGGGGTATTTAGGACCCGAACTCTTTGACTTGACTTAGGCTATCGCCCCATAATCCCAATTCTGTCCCCTGTGGTGCATTACAGTAAAAATGGGAAGGAAAACTGAAAGCAGAAGAAATATAGAAGGGAGAATGGCTGAATATATTGAGAGAACTGGAAAACAGATACTGAAGTTAAGAGGAGAACACAGATAAATGAAGGAGGATAGGGAAAACTCAGCTGAGGAAAGAAGGGAAAGAGATGCAAGAAGGGCACGTAGACTTGGGAAAATCCACGGTGAGAGGAGGAGGAAATAAGAAAGGAGAAATTTGACTAGAAAAGCTATCCCCAGCAGCAGACAGGTGGACAAGGTAAGTACCACATAACTACAAAGTGCTGTCTAGATAACAGCTCTTTGACTGAAAATATAAGATTTTATTGTGCAAGAAACGATAGTTTTGCACTTAAAGTGGGATTGGAACCCCACAATGTCACAGGATGGGATTTTAATCTGGATGTCAAAACCTAGAAAGCTTTAGATATATGTCAGGCTTCTGGTTTAAACTGATTTTTCCTAGTAAGAGCAATGCTAAAATGCTGATTAGAACTCACCAGTAAATATTTGTTCAAAATAAAACCCTCTTTATTTTATACTACTTCCATTCCCCAGAGCCTCCAAGTCCTCCACATTCCTTCCAGTCAAGGCTTGCGCCACCAGCATAGATTAGTCATGCATGCAGCCCGAATCTGGATGAGGCTGGTCACTGAGAGCAGAAAAAGCAAATATGTACAGGGTGGAGGTAAGGGGTTTGTGTGTGTGGAGGAAGGGCTGAATTGCCTTCTCCAGCTCAGCAATTATTTGCCAAAAGATATTACCAATATAGTTTGGGGCAAATGTTGAAAACCAGATGCTAACCAAGGGCCAGTTCTGCCACTCTTACTCACATAGATGGAGCAATACTTAATTGTGGCTTATACTGCCAGTTTGCCATCTGCTCTGGGAAGAGGCAGCATGTGGGTGTGCAGCCCCAGGAGCAGACCTGGCAAGGAATTGGGATTCTGAGCGTCACAACAACTCCCCTTGTCTCCCCTGTAGCCCTAATTTGACCTGAGTAACTTGACACAAGTAAGACCTCATGTCTCAACTGGCATGACTGGGAAGGTGAATGGAAGAATCAGCTGTAAATAAGGGCATAACAAGCATTAGGCTGGAGTCAG
Organism: Eretmochelys imbricata; assembly: GCF_965152235.1. Taxonomy (NCBI): domain Eukaryota; kingdom Metazoa; phylum Chordata; order Testudines; family Cheloniidae; genus Eretmochelys; species Eretmochelys imbricata. The sequence continues at coordinate 46,730,653 of NC_135576.1, read as the reverse complement.
TCTAGCTAAGTTAAGCAGGTGATGGAGACAATGGACAAGATAAGCCTGGAATGTAGAGCTCAGGTTATACATGAACTGCACATGGACAGATCATGCTGTACAGGGACTGGTTCCTGAAAAGTAACCAAGCCAATCATGAAGTGCGTATTGCAATATAAAGTCAGGCAATAGAGACATATATAAGGCAAAGTTTTGCTCTATAACTTTGGATATGTGGTGTGCCCTGCAGCCACCTCCCCCAGCTCTGAGCATGGCCAGCTAGGGCATAGTGTTGCTGTCAAATAGTGTTGCTGTCACCTGATTGAGAAATTCCAGAGTCGAACTGAGTTTTTGGGAAGTGAGAGGAAGAGGGTCTCAGTGGATCCTAACTCCCCTTATCCCAGGGGAAGGAGGCCACTTCTGGACTATACCAAGAGCACAGTGCTCCTCCTGCCGCCACAGCTCCGTTGTGCTAGCCAGCACGTTGTGGGGAAGCACGTGGAGCCAAGACTCCACCCATTATATGACCATCTGTGTGGAAAGGGGAGGAGTGGCCTCCACAGAGGCTGGTCTTCCCCCATGCTGGGGCCCACCAGGTCATAGCCCACACAGAAGAGTAAAGGAGTGCCTTATGCCTCCAACCCCTCTGCACAAGTGTGTAGGGCAAGGGCCAATCTTACCCTATGTGTGTAGCCCCACTGAAGTCGGATGGGCTATTTGTGCAGTAAGATACTATCCAGCATGGGTAAGGGGGACAGAATCTGGCCCTATACGGTGGACCAACATACACTAGTCACACCATACAATATGAAAACACTTCTAAACTGCCACTGCATCTCAGACAGCAATGGATTTTACAGAGTGTATTTCCATATTTAAGAGCAGGATCAAGCTCCTCTTAGTTATCAGCTGTTGGGAGGAGGGCAGCGCTGGGACTGTCTGAAAGGAGCACACAGAACATGAAGGGGATATGTCTTAAATGCTGGAGCTATATTAGCTAAGCCAGGAGATCAGGCTGTGTTTAGTTTTGTTTCTGATTTATAGGTCAGAAAGTTGAGATAAAGTTTGGTCATCAGTTATGAAGGGAATTTATATAGGACCTGATCCCACTGGGAGCCTTTCCATTGACTTCAGTGGGCTGTTATTAGCTAGCAAGATACAGTACAGCCTGTATTAAAACAGAGCAGGTAATGCAGCTTGAAAGGAAGGTGAAAGTAATGCACTGATTTCTATCAATTTTGGGTAACCACCTAATTTTCTAGGGCAGTGGTTCTCAACCAGGGGTACACGTACCCCTGGGGGTGCACAGAGGTCTTCCAGAGGGCACATCAACTCATCTAGATACTTGCCTAGTTTTACAACAGGCGACATAAAAAGCATTAGGAAAGTCAGTACAAACTAAAATTTCATACAGACAATGACTTCTTTATACTGCTGTATATACTATACACTGAAATGTAAGTACAATATTTATGTTACTATTGATTTATTTTATAAATATATGGTAAAAATGAGAAAGGAAGCAATTTTTCAGTAACAACGTGGTGTGATACTTCTGTATTTTTATGTCTGATTTGTGTAAGCAAGTAGTTTTTAAGTGAGGTGAAACTTGGGAGTATGCAAGATAAATCACACTCCTGAAAGGGTTAGTAATCTGGAAAGGGAGGGTGTTCAGCATCTTACAGGATTCCTCTAACAGAAGAGCCAAGCGAATTCATGACAGTTTCTTGGGAAACAAATGAAAAGAATCTCTTGACAAAAGAGCTTTGGCACAGCGGATCATGCTATTAAATATAAGCCAGCCCCATAGAATAAAGAGTTTCTTAGACAATTAGCTAAAGTAAAGTAGTCAGAGTGCTGAAAGGGGCTATGCAGATTATATCATTGTATAAATTATTGAACTGGTGTGGTGGAAAAGACAGATATAACTTTCTCTCTCGTGTCCTGAGGGTGGCTGCACTGAAAATTTGTACCTCTCATCTGAAAATTATACCCATTGCTTTCTCTGCTTAGTTAATTGAATTTACAATATTCAGTAGCTAGATGGTGAATGTGGTTTAGAGAGATACATGCTGAATTATATATTCGATGGTGGATGTTCTGCAGTTAGTACCCTTCATTTGTGGATTCAGCAGTGCTTAACTTTTGCTGTTTATTTAATAGTCTTATTCAGGTGTTTTTATTTGTCTTGATTAATAAACATTTCTGAGCAATGATGTAGGTATTAGTGATCATAGGAAGATACAAGCCTGAATGGCCCTGGCTGCTTGAGATACCATCTCAACAGCGCTGAGTAAAGGAAATGATCCTCCTCACAGTACCCAGATTTATGACTAAGGGCTATATGACCATGGGTAACGACGTCACCAGAGCACAAGGCTGCCTCCCAGTAGAACTCTGTGGGTGTTAGCCACCCGAAAAGGGAGAGCAAGTGGATGGTGCCAGGGAGTGGAGCACCTGCTGAATTCCATGCATAGGTATAGTACAGGGTGAGAGCCCTCTACACACTAGGTGTCTCCTAGAATCCCTGCTGGGATGGGGTACCTCTGTGAGACTCCCTTTCTCCCCCATTGTGGGTCTTTGTCTAGTAGGCACAACTGAGCTTATGTTTGCATTGATTTTTCAGGTAGGTACAATCAAAAGAGGATGGGGAGCACTTTGCCCTGATGGCAAAGGAGACAGGCAGATGAGGAATGACATCTATCGAGATGCTTATATGACTCCCATCACTGGAGTATATGAGTGCCTCACACTGATTTAAAACAGAAATGGTGATAACAATCTGTGGCGGTTCAAATACAAGACAGCACAGAGCTTTTAGCAAGCAAGCGAGCTGGTCTGCCAACCGACTTCTGCCTGTCAGCTTTCCACCTTCCCCTTTATTCTTTCTCTCCCCCCCCCGCGCATTACATTCTCCAACAGATAAAAGGAATACACTGGCTTTGTTTAACATTCTTATTTACCAATTTCTATCTACCGCATTCCTTGCTCTCGGGCCTTGAGCCCAGTCCTGGGAGGCTTCCCACGGTTCATGTCATCTGGGCGAGACTCCAAGGTTCATGTCCTTGAGAAGAGCTGTGTGTGCACAGCTCCTATACAACACTCCGGGTGTGCCCTGAATGTTGCCAAGCACATGAACCTTGTATGAATCCTACAACAATCTCTCTTTATTTCTTCCTAGGCGGTAGGAGAGATAGTTGGATTTATACATAGCATTTCTGTTTGTTTGCTTGTTTACATTTGTGTGCCAGAGAGAGAGAGAGAAAGAGAAACTAAGTGAAAGAAATGAGTTTTGTATTCAGTTCTGAAGGCGGTGGGGGCGTGTCATGAATTTTCTCTCGGGGGTGGGGTGGGGTGGGGTGAGCTGAATAATGCATGTCCTACTCCTGTACAAGCTCTGTCTTCCACTCTCACAACCCTTCCCCTACCCCCTCACCGCTGGTATGCAGCAGTGTCAGGGGTCCACTGGAACGTAGCTGTCATAGGAGGTCCTGGTCAAAGAGGGAAAGTCAATTCTTAAGTAGCTAGGGCCAATCCTGTGGAGGGCTTTGATTATCAGGACAAAGGTTCTGAACTGGGCTCTGTACTCATTGGGAAGCCAGGCCAGAGAGAGGAGCTCAGTGATGATGCATAATTGCCAAGTAGATAAACTACTGCATTTGGTATCATTTGGAGCTTTTCAGTGTGTTTGACTTCATTCATTGGTATGGTGAGAGAGACAGGAAAAGAATGTAGCACAGGGAGAGAATACCCACTGGGTATTGGGGTGAATAGGAATAGAATAATAGAATCATAGAATATTAGAGCTGGAAGAGACCAGGAGGTTTTGTAGTCCAATCCCCTGCTCAAAGCAGGACCAACACCAACTAAATCATCCCAGCCAGGGCTTTGTCAAGTTGGGCCTTAAAAACCTCTTAAGGTTAGAGATTCCATCACCTCCCTAGGTAACCCATTCCAGTGCTTCACCACCCTCCTAGTAAAACAGTGTTTCCTAATATCCAACCTAGACCTCCCCCACTGCAACTTGAGACGATTGCTTCTTGTTATGTCATCTGCCACCACTGAGAACAGCCGAGCTCCATCTTCTTTGGAACCCTCCTTCAGGTAGTTGAAGGCTGCTATCAAATCCCTCCTCACTCTTCTCTTTTGCAGACTAAATAACCCCAGTTCCCTCAGATTCTCCTCCTAAACTGGAGATAAAACATGTTCCCAAACTCTGAGGGCTGATAGCAGGAGATTCTCACTGGAAGGCCCTTGACTCTTAATTTCACTTCCCTCTTTGATCTAACAAGTCGGTTGACCTGGGGAGCAGATGCAGGACTCATCTATAAATGTACTCAGGGGCATTTGTGTAAGGGAGGTGATCTGGTTTTCTCCTGAGTACATACATACCATGATGAGGACCTTATCAAGCAAGGGCCTGATTCACAAAGGTATTTAGACTCCTAAATATTCAGATATGTGCCTAAAGGGATTTCAGTGGAAGTGAGGCACCTAAATACATTTGAGTATGTGGGTCCTAGGCACTTTTGGAGATCTCTCTAGGCATCTATTTGCACCTTGATGTGCCTAAATATCTTTGCAAATCTGGCCCCAAGTGCCTAGACATTAAGGCTTGCTGCTTTAGAAATGCACACAGATTAGATTAGAAAGAGATTGTGGTTTCATTTGGAGGGAATTTTTGAGTTGATTTTTGTCATTGTCACTTCTAATTTTGCTCTCCAGGCCCCCACATGGGCCCATTTTTAAAAGGTCAAACAATAAAAGAAGAAATATTTTGTATGCACCATTTACAGCACTTTTGTTGCTTTCAGTGATTTTTTTTTTTTGTGACGAGTTCATAGTGAAAAAAATTATTAAACATAGTAAACAAATACCCATGGAATCAGAAACAAACCTTCTCTTTGTGACCATTCCAGGAAAGCATGCTTGTCTCTGTGTGTCTAGATATTGATAAAGCACTTAATCACTATAGTAGACAGGTTTGTGTCCATGTGTTTTAGAAATTAGGTGAACATTAGCTACAGTGTTCGCTGTGTGTATTTTCTTGGTAACCTTTCATCTAGTCAGTAAAATTGATAAGGTTCAGTTTTTGCTGTATGATATTGCTATTGACTTTCCCATTATCATTATCTTCATTATGGCTTTGTAAGAGCTCTACATTGGTTTACGCAAAGCAATGTTTCCCCTTCACCTGATCTCTATTTTTAGTTATTTTCCCAATCCTCAGCTTCCTAGCAACTAATTGTATTTCCACCCTCTTCAGTTTTAATGATACTATTGCTCTTCTCTTTACAGGTTTCAGAGTAACAGCTGTGTTAGTCTGTATTCGCAGAAAGAAAAGGAGTACTTGTGGCACCTTAGAGACTAACCAATTTATTTGAGCATAAGCTTTCATGAGCTACAGCTCACTTCATCGGATGCATAATTTTTTTGGGGGGGTGTGAGAAAACCTGGATTTGTGCTGGAAATGGCCCACCTTGATTATCATACACATTGTAAAGAGAGTGGTCACTTTGGATGGGCTATTACCAGCAGGAGAGTGAGTTTGTGGGGCGGGGGGGGGGGGGGGCGGAGGATGAGAAAACCTGGATTTGTGCTGGAAATGGCCCACCTTGATTATCATACACATTGTAAGGAGAGTGATCACTTTAGATAAGCTATTACCAGCAGGAGAGTGGGGTGGGAGGAGGTATTGTTTCATGGTCTCTGTGTATATAATGTCTTCTGCAGTTTCCACAGTATGCATCCGATGAAGTGAGCTGTAGCTCACAAAAGCTTATGCTCAAATAAATTGGTTAGTCTCTAAGGTGCCACAAGTACTCCTTTTCTTTTTCCTTCTCTTTACAGAATGTTCAGTGAAGCCAGCCCCCGGAAGGCCACTTGGGGACAGAAGCTCACACCTGTTCATTCCAGGTGACTTAAAAAACCAAAACAGTAGGACCCAATAAAGTGAAAGCTGATGCTCCAGCATTTAAATCTGCTATCATTGGTGATTTCCCTCTGAGCATCAGGGAAATGGGTGCACAAGGGGGGAGCCTTCAGTATAAATGTGCGTATGAGTTAGCTATCATTACCTGTTGACAATACTCTTTTGGTTGAACAGGTAGGAGATTATGCACTGGTATAATATGCTTTCTTTATGACTGTGGTTTCAACTTGCTGTACAAATGTTTTCCTGTTGATCATACTGGATGCAGAGTAGAGCTTTCGTTTAACCCTTCACATTTATTTTCCAGATCTAATCTCTTATGTCTGAAGTACAATGTTTTGTTTTAATATCATAGTCTAGCAATGTAAACCACCATTTGATTATATGGTTCAAATGAATACATGTTTTTCAGTACTTATGACAGCTTCTGTTTTACAGCTGCACCAGGCTCACATGCTTGAGTTCTATATAATTCATGTACAGTACTAATGATTTTTGTTCTCTGTCCTAGAGCCGTTCCACTCCACAATATGCCTACACAGCTGGAGAATGCTATGGACACCTTGATCAAGATTTTTTCACCATTACTCAGGCAAAGAAGGGGACAAATACAAACTGATTAAAGGAGAACTCAAACAGCTCCTTACCAGTGAACTCACTGACTTCCTTTCAGTAAGAGGCAGTTTCTACAACTCTTTAAATTAAGGTTTAGTGGGTGAGGGAAATAGCTACTGAAGGATTCTGGAAGAGCATTTCCTTATACAATCAAGTTCATGATGTGACAGCATCTAAACTATACAATCAAATGACAACTGTGTTTGTGGATCCAAAGAGAAAGCACTAATATCAAGTGTCTTGTTTGATGAGTATATTAAAATGTGCACCTTTGCTTTGAACCACTCATCACAAATGATGAAAACTACGTAAGTCACTGATTATTCAGCTGTGTGTTTGAACATCAGTGCCAAATACAATCTAGAAATAGTAGAAAAAATGATTTCGTTAAATCAATTTTAATCAATTTAGTTAGAACTGAGTGTAGACCAGCCCTCAGCAAAATTGGGATATAATACAGGTATATAGTTCTCAGGAGGCAAGAGAAAGTTTTAAGTGCAGTGAATGGAAATGACTGTGCACTCCCAAACATATGCAGACTGATTGTGATCAGCGTCGGGAATGTTTCATGCTCTTTAAGGGCTTCTTCAGGCTTACAGTTGTATGGTACACGTTTTTTCACAGGTTTATTGGCAATCCTGTATGTTCCAAATATAGCTCCCTATCTGTACTGAACAGAGATATTGCTGAGAAGAGCTCTTACAGTCATTGCTGATTTGAATTTATTTATGCACATCTGTTGTGTTCTTAAATTATTCAAACTGAAATTCTTATGGAATCTGGTACATAATTGATTCCCTGTATTTTAGTAATCCTAACCGTTTTGTGGTCTTTAACAACAACAACAGGATTATTTTGAATCAATTTATGAAATTTCTTGGACTGGATTTTCTTTTTAATCCTGTCTATTGATTTATTATTATGGGAAGATTCTGCTGCCCTTACTCATATTGAGTAGGACCCGTACTTGCTAAGTGAGGTTCTACCAACCGTGACAACAGAAGGCATTATCTGGCCCTATATAAATAATGTCTTGAAATTATAAAAAGCATTTTAAAAAAACCAAAAAAACCCCACCCCAAACACTGATATAGTTGCTATCTTAAAATAAACATCATGAGCCAGCTTTTCACTCCACAGCTCCCCAAATCTGGTTGCTTCATGTAAGTGCCTATTTGTTGCTGAGCTCTATTGAAAACCTGGCCCTATGCTTTTAACACTGTTAATATTGATATGCTGACACTTTAAATGAAAATTTCACACAGCTCCTTCATTTTTAAGTTTTAGAACAGATTGAAATAATTGATACTACTTAAACTTTTAGCACATTACTGGATTGTACTATGATATACCAGAACTATACATTCAAGATGTGCACCACAGTTAAGTCATTTTCTTGTTAAACTGAGTGCAGATTCAAGACATTGAAATAGTTGAAGATACAGTACATGTAAAAAAGGAATTCTTGGATGGCTTGTGGGTTTAGTGTGGGTATGCTCAAGAAAATGAAACACACTTTATACCTGTATTATACAAATAAGTCCAGGCAGATTATATTTAGGCTTGGAAGGATAGATTTTCATCAGTACATTTTGGTAATCAACAATTTCACCATACACACACAAAACGAAGAAAAACTATTTTTCCATTGATAATAAAAAAATCTTACTGCTAGGCAAAGTAAGAAAAATGCTCTTTGAGAACTTATAAGAATTTAATTTAAGGAAGTTTCCTTGGTATATTTTGACATGCGATGTTGACAATTTGTGTTTTAACTGTTATAAAGCTTTAACTCTGAACATTAACATCTACTATCATTCAATAATTTCTGTCTGACCCTCTCCATAATATCCCATACCTATGAACATTTAAATTGATAAACATAGAACAAAATGCTTAAAAACATAATTGTGCACAACTGAGAAAATGTAAACAGATAAAAATGGAAAAATGCTTAAAAATAAAACTGAAATCAGTCAAATTATAAAAAAATAAAAATGGAGTTCTGCCAAGCCTAATTACATTTAAGAAACATCAAACTGAAGGTCAACAAATCTGTTTGGTTTTTTTTAAAATTTCATTTTCTTTTTTTCTTTCTAGTGCCAAAAGGATCTCCAGCTGGTTGATAAGATCATGAAAGATCTGGATACCAATAAAGACAATGAAGTGGATTTTAATGAATTTGTCATTCTGGTTGCTGCTTTGACTGTAGCATGCAATGACTTCTTTGAGGAACAGCTAAAGCAAAAGGAAATTGGAAATGATAAGTAAACAAACCACTGAGACACAAATGTACCTGAATCATGCTTCGTTAGCACTCATCAGCATTTTGTGACTACAAACTATGTCGTGTTAATGTTATTAAATCGTAAGGACCAGGTCATCAGTTGGTGTAAAACAGCAGGACTCTGCTGACTTCAGTGGGCCCATATTGATTTTCACCACCTGAGAATCTGGCCCTAAGTATCTTCCAAGATTTATTTTCTGCTTTTTTTATATCATGTATTTGTCACTTCCCAGATGCAAGAGCTCCATATGTTAGTTCACTTGACTGAGTTTCTGAGTTTTCACCCTGCTACCCGTATTCACCCCTTTTTCATCTGCCCTGTCCCACATCTAGAATGCTGCCCCCTCCACTGGCATGCATTCCTCCGGAAACTACAGTTTGCTGTCTGACATTTAGAGCTGGTTGAAATTTTTCAAACACAAAATTTTCCTGCAAAAATGGGTTATTTTTTAAAAAGTTTAAAAAAAAAATTGAGGGGGTAGTTGAAATTTCATTTGACACAATTTTTGTATGGGAAAATTTGAAATGAAATGTAATGAAAACTGAAGTTTTGAACTGAATTTTTAATGTAATTTTGAAGTGTCCTGTTGAAAACTCTAATTTTTTGGCAGGCCAAAAAGGATGATTTTTTGGACCAGTTCTGCTCAGTTTGGGCCACCTTCTTCTCTGTTTTCATTTCTCAAGCCCTCCCTTCACTTGCACTGATAGGCTGCAATCATGCCTTCCTCCCATCCAGTCGGATAGAATGCATGGCTTCCTTCAGCTTCCCAACCTCTCCCAGCTTCACTTCTATTGTGTTCATGCCGCTCTGTTCAACCCCTTCTCTCAGCATAAAAGAGTTCATGCATAGGATAAATTATTTAAACAGATGAATAGAGGACTTTGTCAGCTGATTGCTTATAGGAGGCATGGATGAGGTGGGTCTTCAGGGGAGATGTAAATGAGACCACGTGATTCTGTTTTCTTTGTGCTGCATCATTAAATGGGAGGAATCTTTGGAGCCCTGCTACAGGAGTTATGGTGGGAGGATCTTGCCACGGGCGGACACTCTCTGTTTTTCCCCTCACAATGACTTTATATTTGCTTTTTCTTCCTTCATTGTTTTCCTTAGTCTACAATAAAAGGCATCTGGCTTGAGACTGCATGATTTGCTCTTTGTGTATGGGGGGAAAAAAGTCACTTCAGATATTGTCTGGCTGGGCATGACCTAATAATGGAGTAACTGACTTATCTCTACCTCCCCAAACCTCAAACGCCTTTCGATGGTGAATCTAACATTCATATGTTTTTTGTTACATAATATAGCATTATAATTACATAAGCCCTTATCAAAGTAGCATTCTGTAATTTAGAAGAGCATCATCTGCCATGTCTGGGGCAGTTGTCATTCCCCGAAGAAGAAATCTGTCACCACCAGATGTCTTGTCATGCAATGCTGGAGGCTGTCCAGTGGTAGCAGGAGCTGAATGTGCTGCCCCTCTTTGCAATGTGGTTAGTGATTCTCTGACTGACATTTATAGCATTCACAGAGGATTCGCTGTGGTTGAATGGCAAAAAAAAAAAAAAAAGTGTCTACCAATTTTTTAATTTTTTGTCTCCGGTGATTTCTTGCCCCTTCACTTACATGTCAGTCTCACTTTCAGTGAGACCACAATGACAGCAGGTACATTATTTGGAAAATCAAGGTGCAACAGTGCTTGAGGTACTGAGGGTCAGCTTGTTACCACTTTGCCTCCAGCCAAAGGGAGACTTACATATGTGTAACTGGGTGTCAGCTCCCTGACACCATCAGCCTATTAGCTACTCAAGCTCTCGCCTCTGGGGTATGCCAGCTCTTACTTTGCCTTGCAGGCTAGCAACAGGTGCTCCCCAGTCCTCAAGCCCCTTTAAAGCATTTTCCTGTAATGTCCAGCCCTTTATCCACTGAAATTTACTCTCAGGAATACTAGGTCTGCTACTCCCATGGGAACAGTGTACATGCCAGCTTGTATGATTCAACTCAGGATCAGCTCCTTGTATCAGACCACAGTTCTCTGTATTCTCTGAAATCATCCACTCAATGTGCAGCGGCAGTCAAAAAAATAAACAGAATGTTGGGAATCATCAGGAAAGGGATAGATGATACGACAGAAAATATCATGTTGCCTCTATATAAATCCATGGTACGTGAACATCTTGAATACTGCATGCAGATGTGGTCGCCCCATCTCAAAAAAGATGTATTGGAATTGGAAAAGGTTCAGAAAAGGGCAACAAAAATGATTAGGGGTATAGAACGGCTTCCGTTTGAGGAGAGATGAATAAGACTGGGACTTTTCAGCTTGGAAAAGAGGCGAGGAAGGGGGGATAAGATAGAGGTCGATAAAATCATGAGTGGTATAGAGAAAGTAAATAAGGAAGTGTTATTTATTCCTTCTCATAATACAAGAACAAGGGGCCTCCAAATGAAATTAATAGGTAGCAGGTTTAAAACAAACACAAGAAAGTATTTTTTCACACAACGCAACGTCAACCTCTGGAACTCCTTGCCAGAGGGTGTTGCGAAGGCCAATACTATAACAGGGTTCAAAAGGCAGTGAGATAGGTTCATGGAGGATAGGTCCATCAATGGCTATTAGCCAGGATGGGTAGGAATGGTGTCCCTAGCCTCTGTTTGCCAGAAGCTGGGATTGGGTGACAGGGCATGGATCACTTGATGATAACCTGTTTGTTCATTCCCTTTGGGGCACCTGCCATTGGCCACTGTCAGAGGACAGGATACTGGGCTTGATGGACCTTTGGTCTGAGGCAGTATGGCCATTCTTATGTTCACAGCACTGATAGATATAATAGTGACAGTGAACAGTGATAAGTTTATTAGCAAAGATTCAAGGGATAGCAAGTAAGGATTATGGAAACAAGGGGTTATGTATAAAACAAAATCATAGCATGCTTTCTAGAGATTAACCTTAACTAAGTAGGCTAACCTTCCCTCTAAAGAAGTTTCTCTCCCCAAGAATATCCTTTGCAGTGTTTCAACCACCATTGGTTGTGATCCTGTTTTCATGAATGTAATTGTACTGCCTGACTACTTTCAAGGTGCAGAGTAAGGAGGTATCTTCTTTGCTTTTTCCTTATACTCCCCAAAGTTCACTGTCAATACCCAGAGTCAAGACAACCCCCTGTAATTTATTCTACAGTGTGTTGCCTTCCCATTGATTTCACATGCACCCGTTGTCATCATATGTAAATGAGGGTTCCATTGTGTTGGCTTACAATGCTTAATTTACATTCCAACAGAGTGATAGGTGAATAAACATCTTTTATCTGGCAGAAAAACTTATTTGCCAACCCTGCCTTGATACAAACGTTAGGAACACATTTTCAACATACATACATAATTCCTTGCATGTATCTGCACATGCATTTCACAGTGCTGTTAATGATCAGTGTGATCCTGGCTTTCATTTAAGACCTCGCACAATATTCTTTAATGAACTGGAATGTACATACATACATCAGTATATTCTTGTAACCCCCTGGCCAGTTGGCATTGAGGGGTTCTCAGGCTTATACAAAGTACCTCTGCTATGGTCACTTCTGGGTTCTCCAGAACATTACTGGTCCCCCTAGTCCTTCCCCTTCCTCCAGTGAGGAGCTCAGTGTAAATCTTTAGACCAGGTCACACGGAACTTAACTATTTCCTGGGTCAAGTAATATTAACCAGAAGCTAGTGTGGTAAACCCAGGATAAACAGCTACAAAAGGGGGGTAGTAAGTAGTCCCAGGGGATTAGAAGGCCCCTCCCTATCCACTGAGGAGAGAGAACCATGGGGCAATAAGGTTCAGCTGGAAAAGGGGTTGCTAGGGAACCAATTAGGTTCAGCTGACTCCAACTACTTGGGACCTTTTTAAACCCTCCCCTGGGTGGTAGGAGGGAGAGAGTGAGGGGAGCAGGAAAGCTGCCAGTAGACTGTTTGCAGCAAGACACCAGACCCTCCCAGTAGGGAGGCTGCACTCGCTCCCCAGAAGGGAAGGAAAACAAGCACAAGGGACTGACTGAGGAGAGGAGTAGCAGCAACAAAAAGAAAGCCAAGGAAAGTGTGGGCCCCTTACTGAATGAGGGAGGCAACCTAGTGACAGAGGATGTGGAAAAAGCTAATGTACTCAATGCTTTTTTTGCCTCTGTTTTCACTAACAAGGTCAACTCCCAGACTGCTGCGCTGGGCATCACAAAATGGGGAAGAGATGGCCAGCCCTCTGTGGAGATAGAGGTGGTTAGGGAGTATTTAGAAAAGCTGGACGTGCACAAGTCCGTGGGGCCGGACGAGTTGCATCCGAGAGTGCTGAAGAAATTGGCGGCTGTGATTGCAGAGCCATTGGCCATTATCTTTGAAAACTCGTGGCGAACCGGGGAAGTCCCGGATGACTGGAAAAAGGCTAATGTAGTGCCAATCTTTAAAAAAGGGAAGAAGGAGGATCCTGGGAACTACAGGCCAGTCAGCCTCACCTCAGTCCCTGGAAAAATCATGGAGCAGGTCCTCAAAGAATCAATCCTGATGCACTTGCATGAGAGGAAAGTGATCAGGAACAGCCAGCATGGATTCACCAAGGGGAGGTCATGCCTGACTAATCTAATCGCCTTTTATGATGAGATTACTGGTTCTGTGGATGAAGGGAAAGCAGTGGATGTATTGTTTCTTGACTTTAGCAAAGCTTTTGACACGGTCTCCCACAGTATTCTTGTCAGCAAGTTAAGGAAGTATGGGCTGGATGAATGCACTATAAGGTGGGTAGAAAGCTGGCTAGATTGTCGGGCTCAACGGGTAGTGATCAATGGCTCCATGTCTAGTTGGCAGCCGGTATCAAGTGGAGTGCCCCAAGGGTCGGTCCTGGGGCCGGTTTTGTTCAATATCTTCATAAATGATCTGGAGGATGGTGTGGATTGCACTCTCAGCAAATTTGCGGATGATACTAAACTGGGAGGAGTGGTAGATACGCTGGAGGGGAGGGATAGGATACAGAGGGACCTAGACAAATTGGAGGATTGGGCCAAAAGAAAGCTGATGAGGTTCAATAAGGATAAGTGCAGGGTCCTGCACTTAGGATGGAAGAATCCAATGCACCGCTACAGACTAGGGACCGAATGGCTAGGCAGCAGTTCTGCGGAAAAGGACCTAGGGGTGACAGTGGACGAGAAGCTGGATATGAGTCAGCAGTGTGCCCTTGTTGCCAAGAAGGCCAATGGCATTTTGGGATGTATAAGTAGGGGCATAGCGAGCAGATCGAGGGACGTGATCGTCCCCCTCTATTCGACATTGGTGAGGCCTCATCTGGAGTACTGTGTCCAGTTTTGGGCCCCACACTACAAGAAGGATGTGGATAAATTGGAGAGAGTCCAGCGAAGGGCAACAAAAATGATTAGGGGTCTAGAACACATGACTTATGAGGAGAGGCTGAGGGAGCTGGGATTGTTTAGCCTGCAGAAGAGAAGAATGAGGGGGGATTTGATAGCTGCTTTCAACTACCTGAAAGGGGGTTCCAAAGACGATGGCTCTAGACTGTTCTCAATGGTAGCAGATGACAGAACGAGGAGTAATGGTCTCAAGTTGCAGTGGGGGAGGTTTAGATTGGATATTAGGAAAAACTTTTTCACTAAGAGGGTGGTGAAACACTGGAATGCGTTACCTAGGGAGGTGGTAGAATCTCCTTCCTTAGAGGTTTTTAAGGTCAGGCTTGACAAAGCCCTGGCTGGGATGATTTAACTGGGAATTGGTCCTGCTTCGAGCAGGGGGTTGGACTAGATGACCTTCAGGGGTCCCTTCCAACCCTGATATTCTATGATTCTATGACCCTGTGCCACCTATAAGGATTTGCCTTGCCCCAAACCTGAGTCTCCAAGGCTAAAAAGGACTGAGCCGAACAAGGTATTCTGCCACACTAGTTTATCCACTACCAGTTTTAACTAGGAGGCCTTTGAAAGAAATCCTCAAAGCTGGGAAAGCTCACAAACCCACTGCCATTCTCTAATTAGATACTGAAAAAGAAGCAAACTGGACTCTGATGAGAATTATGCCATGTCACACTTAGCCGTGATGTGAACCTACTGCTAATGGGAGATAGCAGTCATGATGGAGCCAGTCAATGAAATAATCTAATGATCAGAATTTACAAGGGGATCAGCGTAGCATGAACTTCTTGTGAACGGGGCTGTCTTGCACATGAATGGCGTGTGATTCATAGAATGATTCAAATCATATTTATTCCAGATTAGAGACAACAAATGCTGGATAAACTCTGTAAATCACTAGAGGGTTCTTATTGCAAAGACAACTGTCAAGTTCTATCAACTTTTAAAAGAGCCCTTTTCTGAGCTCAGTCTTAAGAGCAAACAGACAGGGGAGAAAAAATCCCGAAGCATGTTCAGTACCAGAAAACAAAATAGCATAGCACACCTCAGGAGGGATTTAAGCCACCTTTGCCACCCCTAACCCTGGGCTAACTGTGTTCTGGTCCAGTCCCCAGGTGTATATTTATATCAGCTATCAATCCCCACCAAGGGACCATTAGGGCAGCTGGGGGATTGCTAGAGAGCAGGGAAGCCTCAGCTATGCTCCCTGTCTCTGGCCACAACTCCTGTGCAAGCTGCAGAGAGAGGAGTGGCATGGTAGCCATTATGCTGGCCATAATGTTGGATGAGAGATCCTTCCATGGCCAGCTATGTCAGCCTTAGGTGACGCTGGCACAGTGACCTATACGCGGGGTGGGGGTGGGGGAATCTGGGTTGATAGCTGCACACATTCACTATCTCTCTCTCAAAAAGGAAGGTTAAAATCCTTACTTCTTTGCTTCGGACATGACAGCACTATGCTTTCTATTAGTGAGACCAGTCAGAGAGAGTGCTCTTAAGACTGAAGATATATCTTTCGAAGTTAATTAAATTTGTCCTAAGTTCAAGAATTGAGAGACCTTTTTTTTTAATTGAAAAGACAACGTGCTACATGTGTTTTTCCAAAGTCAGCTCTAGTGAAGACCCCTAATTAACACAAACTAAAAAGATGCCTTTTATCAGAGTCTATCTAGAACATCAATAGAAAAGACCTGTTTATAGTCTAACATTTTTATAGTTACATTTGAGGCTGATAAAATTTTACAGCGATGTCAAGCAAGCTCCTTCCTAGCTATTGTGAGGTTCTTTTTGTATTACACATACATAACAGATGTTTAGAAGACAAATTGCATTGTCTTGAAACCTCCAGACAGTGACATTTACCTTTATTTCAGTTTCAATGACACTTTAAGTACCAGTCAGGGAAATAATTGGATTCATGCATCCTGAAGTGCTACAAATATGTGTAAATAACCTTTTAACATCCTCAGATACTATATCCAACCAGAGATCTCAATAAGCTGCTTGATGACATCAGTGTAACGATGACTATTTTGAAATGGAGCAGTCCCTTCAGGCACTGATTTACCCAGTAAATCCATCATAAGGCAACAACACCTCCTTTATTCTGTTGCAGCTTGGAGGTATCAAATGGCTCAGGAGTTATTAGTGTTCAAGGCCAACTGGAATAACCATCATTCTACAACAACTTTCAGCCATAAACAAGAGCAGCCTGGTGCTGTAGGGGGAAGAAGTAATGAGCTGTTAAAGAGACCATGACAGATTTTTCCTATTGACAATTTCCAGTAGATAGAATTCATAGTAATTTCATTCCATCAAGTAATTAAAGAAATAGTTGAAAATTAATACATGGGATCATTTTACTATTGCAGACATGCAGCTGCTGCAACACTCGTTCAAGGGACATCTTCTACACAACGTAGGAGATACCATGCTATGAAACGAATTTATTATGCAAGTGAGAATAAATGCTACAGTGAGTTAGTATTGATTACAGCATGTGTTTAGGATTCATTTGATCAATTTTTTCATGCTCAAGAAATGTGAGTTGAAACATCATCAGGCCTTTAAATATTTTCATTAGCGATATTATGTAGGTAGGGGAGCCATGCTGCACTTCATTTCAGGCTAGCCTCTGATACTTTTACTCCTACTGAGGAGCACCTTACTCCACGAGTGATACCATTCATTTCAATGAGAACATTCGTGGAGCACCCCGCAGTGTGACAGGATCAGAATCTGGCCCTTCAGTACTTGCGTTTTTGTATATAATGCTGTTGTATCACACTTGTTCATGTCACATGGTCATTTGTCCTAAATACAGATCTGTTTCCAAAGCGCCTTCTAGAAAAGAGGACTGAATAGGCAACTTCAAGTTTTCTTTCTCCCCTAGGAACCTGAAGCTGCTCTGAGTTGCTGCAGGGGGGATTATCAGCCACAGAGATGGCATAAAGCCACTTTTGTCTCCTCCTACCTCCCTGCCCAGTTCTGCTTTAAGTGCAGCTTGGCTTGACCAGAAAAACTGAGCCTCTGGGTATAGTCGCTCTCTCAGTATGTTACTTCACCCTTCCAATGTTTAAACTATTGTACAGATATATAAGCAGAGAAGCAAATATTTGGGGAAACACATGTTGGTATTTCTCTCTGCAGGTAATAATAATAGTGATCACAGCATGCACAATCCATTGTTTTAAAATGTTCTTATTTCAAAGTCAAACATTTCCTCCAAAGGCAAAGGAACTATTCCTCACTCAGGGCTACTTGTTTGCTAAGTGGTGCCTCTGCAGCTACCAAAGAGCCTGAAAACAGCACAATGGGTGTAGTTCTGCTGTGCAAGGTGTGTGGGGGAAGGATGTGGGCAGCCACTGAATTGGGTTTACAGTTTCATGCACCACAAAGCCTGCCTAGTGGAGGATCCAATCATGTGAGCATGAAGCTGCGGTTGGAACTAGACTGTGGATAGAATGGAAGAGGGGGATGTCCAGCTCATTTGTAGTTATACAGATCCACCTTCACCATCTCAACCAACGTAAAAGGCACTTCTCCATTGCAGACTATGGCAGTCCCTATGCTGCAGTACCAACAAAAGAGAAACCTGGCGGAGGAGGATTCTCTTTTCTCTGGTCATAGAGGAAGTCTCCTGCATGCAGCATGTATCGTCAAGTTGAGATGTAGGGTTGCCAGTTGTCCAGGTTTTCCCAGGTTCGTCCCTTTTTCGAGGTAGCTGTAAGGGTGCTCAGGACATACTGCCAGATGTCAATTTCATCCCAGATGTCCTGGGGGTTTTTTCCTCAGAGGTGGCAACCCTTGTCTCAAGGTCATTACCTAGCAGGAGTCGCTCAGCTACTCAAAGATTTAGGCCCGAAGATGACGGCTGAAAGATCGGCCACAAACCTGAATCTGCAATCAGATCCATGTACATCAAGGTTCTTGACAGACAGAAAGATTTGTTACACGGTGATGTGGCACCATATGCCTGTCTTAACAACATTTTTGATGGACAGTTTAACAATTAATTAATTCTTCCTTACAAAGATAATTAAGTCTGTTGCACAGTAGTATATTGTCTAGCAGAAAAATCAGTAACAGTGTCAACTTTATCTTGCTTCTGTCACATGATACGTAATGAGAGAAAATCTTTTGTTTATTATCCGGTCATTTATTTTCTAAACTAGCTCACTCTGGAGCCTCTCCTAAGAGTTACAGTATCTCAGGCTATGTGGACTGGATAGCAACCTGGGTAGTGCACAAAGCATATTGAATTGAATAAGTTAAGAAAAGGTCACTTTCTTGAGAGACACAATTCAGTCCTAGCAGGCGCAACTGCCCGTGAAGTTAGCTAGAGCTGTACCTGTTTATGACAGGGCTGAATTTAGCCCTAGCAACTAGATCCTCAGCCGGTGTAAAACTGCACAGCTCCACTGAAGTCAAAGGAGCTACGCCATTTAATATCTGCTGAGGATATGGCCCAAGGACTTTAACCTTGTTTAAATTATAAATTGTGCTTCCACTTGCTGGAAGGATTTCAGTTCAAGCTATTCATAATACAATTATCAAATACACATCTCTAAAACCCTTCATCTAAACTACCAATGTTAAACTATAAAACAATTTTATGACACAGGAGACACATTATGTAGAAATGCAGCATAAGGACTTGCCAGGGGGAAATGCTGATTAGGACAGATCTCAGGGAATATGGAAGAAGGACCTGCCCTGAGGTGTGCCAAGTAAGAGCATATCTCAGGAAGCACTGGAAAAGGGCAAGTGCCTGAGAATGCTGAATGAGGGCCTGCATTATGCAGCTCCAGATGAGGACATTTGTGGCTCTCTATATTTTCTGTGGACATTCATGAGTGATATTTTTTTGGTTTGTTTTAGTTTCAAGAAGTTTTTGTATGGCCAGCTGGACATGTCTTTGATTTCCCACCTTCTGTTTATAAACATTTCAGGCAGGGAGCAGAAACAATATAATGTGACCAGTGACCTGCTATAAATAACAGATCGTGATCAGCACATCAGGCATGGTCAAACCAGATAGCTGGCAAACAATCTGAAATATGTTTACATGAAGTATGCCAACAATTTTGTTCAAATGTATTCAGCATATAATTCTGATCAGAATGCTCACTATAATACCAGGAATAACAGAAAAAGAATCTAGGGAATGTGGAAGGAGAAGAAAAGGCATCTAGGAGAAAGTAAACAGCGCAGCAAAGATCTTAGGTATTCAGTATGTCACTCATGAGAGATTTTCCGTATCTTATCTGTCTGGATGTAGACTGAGTGCTTGATTAAATCTGTCCTTGCTCTACATTTATCTAATGCACCCATCACCATAGTATCTAGCACCACTGGTAGCAAATCCCATTTTTTGCCTTTCAAAAAAATCTGAGTCACAAAGACTCAAGCCAATTCCCATCGGGACAACAGGTGTTTCAGTTGAGAAATTATCAGTCTTTGAAACAATACAAAAAGGAAGAAAAAACCCATCTCCTTGACATGCCTTGGCTGAAATGTCTTTGCTGTGGCACGGCATGAGCTCAAGACACTGAATGTGGAGCCAAGTCAACAATCATTTTCAAATGGAAAATGAACCTGGTTTTGGTTGGGCGACACTTCTAGTCACAGGTCACAAATACCACATAAATACTTGCATGTGCTGATTATTGGTTATTTAATGTAGGCACGTACCCCATGCCCTAGTGCTGCGATGTGCAGAATGACCTGATGCAAGATACAACAGCAGGAAGCCTCCAAGCAAGTGCAACTGCAATGATGCTGACAATGCTTGTGGACTATCGCAAATACTTTTGCGTGCAGACACAGGCATGGCAGATGCATGCCAAGCCAACATTCTCTAGTGTAGATGAGGCTTAAATTACTCCCATGCCAGGGCATTCTTTCTGAGAAACTTTGAAATCTCCTGCAGAGAGTCTAGAAGGGACAGGCCCACATTAAAAATTAAACAACTTCAGTAGAACTGAGCGAGGCCGCAGGCAGGCACCTTTCTAATCTGAAGTTGGAACAGTGAGATACGCCTTCTTCAATTACTCCATTCATACAGCTACAATCGCTGTATGTTTTCCGTCAGCCTGGGTACATTTAGCCCCAGATGAAAAAATTTCATTAACTCCCACTTCTCTCTTCCAACTGCTTTGTGCAGACTTTGGGTTGAGTCATGGATGGTGATAATCATTAAAGCAGAGCTGGCAGTGATAGTTTCCTAAGGGTAATCTCAGTTTTTGAATATAATGTTTGCCTGAGTCTTTGTAACCTGTTAAACTGAGACCTTCAGTCTTCTCTCTTATTCAGTGCCAAAAATAGTGTTAATGCAACACTTGTCATCTAGCCTGTGTTAGGTCATTAGTATATAAATCATGTACATTTGACATTTCTTTAATCTCCCTTCATGACAAATCACACATCCCTTATGTCACACTGTCCACTGTTAACAAGAAGTTCTCGATTTTCCCTTATATAAAGTTTTTTTTATTTTTGAAGAAAATGTAGATACAAAAAGTAAGAGACAGTTTGACTATGATCAGAAAACGGAAGAACATTCTATTAAGACTTTTATTTGGGGACAGACTTGTCTATAAAGTTATCAAGTTTTAGAAAGGAACATTTTAAATATATTCATTAATTGGTTTAATAAAAGTGCTGCTGATGGTCCCATTTGAAGTCAATGGCAAAACTCCCATTGATTTCAAAGAAAGCGATCATGGGCTTACTACGTTAAAGCATACAGTGTTAGGAAACCTCTCTAATACCTAGATAAAAAGTTCTGAGTGCAGGACCAAGCATGATCCTTAACTCTGCAGTTTATTGCTTTGTAGAGTTCATAGCTTTGTAGGTTTCATTCAGTGTCTTAATGCTGCTACTTTTTATGTGTGAAGGTAGGTGAATACACCTATCTTACTTTCAAAATGTACACAGGCCAAATGTATTAGGCCAAATTCTGCCTCCTTTATTCACATTGAGTTGTACCTTACTACTTGAGCAGTTCCATAGAAATCACTATTCGTCATGATGCAACCATGCCTATGATGATTTAGCCTTTTGTTCATTGCAAAAAAAAAAAAAAAATCAGGGAACCCCTCCACACAATTTAGTTTCTGATAAGGCCTTGCCATGCAGCCAACTACCTTGGGTGGTGACTCCCATTATTTTCAGATACCTTATTCCATAAAGGGATTTAATTGAGCCTTCCATTTAGTCTGAATGAAAGATGCTTAGAACACTCATTGGCTTTAATCTGGTCTATAATCATCTATAGATCAAAGAGCTGCTTGATGGCACCTTCTAGCATAACTCGGACAAATAAATTGTTGGTGCTTCCAGGGTTCCTTTAAGTATCATACATTCCTAAAATACTTGCTTAACTGCTACATTTGAAAGGTTACCAAAAATGTTCCCTGTCTTTCCACTTCAGAGTAAGGCCTTGTCTACACTACAGTTTTGTTGACAAAAGTCAGGTTTCATTGACAAAACAGTGGAGGCATACACACAACAGTGCTCCTCCTGCTGATTTAACTCCAGCTATGCTGACATAATAAAACCACCTCAATGAGCAGCATAGAGCTCTTTGCAACAAGGTTCCAGTGACACAGTCTCAGTGCAGACACTGTTCTTGCTTTTGCGACTCTACGTGCCCTCCAGGAGGTCTCTAAGTGACCTCCTGTCATAAATATAAAGGGAAGGGTAAACCCCTTTGAAATCCCTCCTGGCCAGGGGAAAGCTCCTCTCACCTGTAAAGGGTTAAGAAGCTAAAGGTAACCTCGCTGGCACCTGACCAAAATGACCAATGAAGAGACAAGATACTTTCAAAAGCTGGAAGGAGGGAGAGAAACAAAAGGGTCTGTGTGTCTGTCTATATGCTGGTTTCTGCCGGGGATAGACCAGGAATGGAGTCTTAGAACTTTTAGTAAGTAATCTAGCTAGGTATGTGTTAGATTATGATTTCTTTAAATGGCTGAGAAAAGAATTGTGCTGAATAGAATAACTATTTCTGTCTGTGTATCTTTTTTGTAACTTAAGGTTTTGCCTAGAGGGGTTCTCTATGTTTTTGAATCTAATTACCCTGTAAGGTATCTACCATCCTGATTTTACAGGGGGGATTTCTTTATTTCTATTTACTTCTATTTTTATTAAAAGTCTTCTTGTAAGAAAACTGAATGCTTTTTCATTGTTCTCAGATCCAAGGGTTTGGGTCTGTGGTCACCTATGCAAATCGGTGAGGCTTTTTATCCAACATTTCCCAGGAAAGGGGGGGTGCAAGTGTTGGGAGGATTGTTCATTGTTCTTAAGATCCAAGGGTCTGGGTCTGTAGTCACCTAGGCAAATTGGTGAGGCTTTTTACCAAACCTTGTCCAGGAAGTGGGGTGCAAGGTTTTGGGAAGTATTTTGGGGGGAAAGACGCGTCCAAACAGCTCTTCCCCAGTAACCAGTATTAGTTTGGTGGTGGTAGCGGCCAATCCAAGGACAACGGGTGGAATATTTTGTACCTTGGGGAAGTTTTGACCTAAGCTGGTAAAGATAAGCTTAGGAGGTTTTTCATGCAGGTCCCCACATCTGTACCCTAGAGTTCAGAGTGGGGGAGGAACCTTGACACCTCCCACAATGCCCATCATGACCACTCTGGTAAGCAGTTTCTACTCTGCTGCCCTGCAGCCAGGTACACAGGCATGCACTCTTGCCTCTTTAAAGCCCTGGGAATTTTTGCAATTTCACTGTTTGCTCAACATGGACAACTCAAATTGCATCTTCCCAGCTGACCATGCCGGCTTTCTGCAGCAAATGCGCTCCTGCCTGAAGTACACCAGAGTTGCTGGTTCTGTTGAGTCTGTGGGAAGAGGAGGCTGTGTAGTCACAAATTCTGATCCATCTGAAGGAACTTTGGCACCTACAAGCAGACAGCTTGTGGCATGGATGAGAAGGGGCTCAAAAGGGACATGCAGCAGTGCCATGCTAAGATCAAGGATCTGAGACAGGCATACCAGAAGGCAAAGGAGGCTGACAGTCACTCTGGTGCGACACCAAAAACATGCTGCTTTTACAAGAAGCTGCACACCATCCTCAGCAGTGACCCCACCTCCACCGCCAAGAGCCTTATGGATACTTCTGGGGGACTGGAGGCAATGGCCTGTGGAGTCAACCTCGAGGATAAAGTGGTGGACGAGGAGGTTGAGTTGGAAGAGGATGTGAGACAGGCGACAGGCTCATCTGGTGACATGAGCCAAGAACTCTTTTTGACTCTGGAAAGGTCTAGCCAGTCCCAGCAGTCCAGGTCTGGCGTGCCGAAAGCAGAAAGAGGAGCTCCAGTAAGTACTCATTTTGCTTTGATATGCATGGTTACATGAGGTAGAGATGTCCTTTATTTTGTTACATGGTGCATGTGGGAGAAGGGATTGAAATTAACACTAGGCACTGTTTGCATCTGCTTCACATTCCCTTGTGCAGCTACCGAGTGGGGGCCTTGCAGAAAAGTTTGTTAATGCACACCGTGATCACCCAGGAATCCTCCATAGAGATCTCTAGGAAACTCTCCTGCAGATACTGTGCAATTCTCTGCCGAAGGTTCCTTGGCAGAACTGCTTTGTTTTTTCCTCCATTGTAGGAAACTTTGCTGCACCAATCGGCAATTACTTCTGCAGGAGCCAAAGCAGCACATAGCGAGCAGCATACAGACTCGGTCTGAAGCTGCACGCATGCAGGAGATGCACCCTTGCATCTTCGGTTCCTTCAGAAGTGTGATTTCAGCTTTGATCACCCCGGCCTGTGGGAAACTGTGCCAGTATTCAGAATTGTGTCCCAAAGCGCTTGTACTGATCCCTGTCTGAAACCACCCAGACTCTTTGCACCATCCCCATGGCCCGCCGGGTCGAGCTCACCATGTTTAGTGCCCTGGCCATGCTGTGTGCTTGCCAAGGGAAAGTGACAAAGAAGTGTATGTAACTTTTATGATTCAAGACTGTGAGTGCACACACAATATTGACTCTGTGTATTGTTTCTTTTGCTTTGGCAGATATGCCCTTGAGGGCCAGCACCTACACACCAGTGGAGTGCCTCTGTCAGATAATGAGGCGAACAAGGAGGAGTAAGGAGGACATGTTTTGCAAAGTGCTGCAATAGTCAGATCAGGTTCATAGGGAGTGCAGAGCATGGATAGAGACAATACATGAAAAACTAGAAATAGATAACCAGGAGAGGAGACAGGGGCAGGAGCAGACAATAGAGGGGCAGGAGTGGATGATAAAGCTCATGGAGAGCCAAACAGATGCTCGGGTCCCTGATTCCGCTGCAGGGAGAATACATGCAGCCCATACAGAACTGCCAACTTTATCCTCCCTAAACTCCCCACCCCCCCATTCCTCTCATGTTCCCAGCCCATTGCAGTACCCCTTACACTCCACCCCTAGTGACATTTTCCATAAGGACAGCTGGACTTACACACAGCTCTGAGAGCCTCACTTCAGAGAATGCTGCTCACTGGCGCGTCCCTTGTAAGAAATGTTAATCTGTGTATTGCTGTTTAATAAAAATTTAGTCTTACAAAGACAGTGATTCTTTATTTGTGACATACACAGAGTGGTTGCAACAGAAATTTACTCCCACCGCCCGGGCCCTGCTGCCAGGGACAGGAGCCAAGCGAGCTTCTCCTTCTCCCTTGCGCATGCTTGGCCCCTGTCCCCAGCAGTAGGGCCCGGGCAGGGAGCAGGCAGCCGTTGCCTCCCAGCCAAGCTCTCTCAGGCTGAAGCAGTTCCATCCCACTCCCCGCACAGCTGCCAAGGAGAGCAGCTGAACAGACAGGGTTGGAGGCGCAGGGAGAGAAGGACAGAGTCCACCCCTACCCCCCAGCAGGGGAGAGCGTGGCAGCTCCGGGCTGGGCACAGGGCAGGGCGGGGGGGGTCATTGGGCAGAGGAGACATGTAGGGCAGTCACATGTCCTCCTCTTTAGATTGTGATTCTCCCAGAATGGGGAGGCACGAGTTGTCTATGACAGAGGCAGTTGAAAAACTCATTAAACGTAGTCAGAAGCCCTTGGAATTATGGGATGGATAAAACTACATTATGGGATCTGACCTTCATGATGCACCACGATCCATTCCCAGATCTCCTACTGGGAGAAGGTGATGATTTGCACAGTGGGATAGCTACCCATGGTGCACTGCTCTCTCTGTCAGCACTAGAGCACCAACTGTGGACACGCTCCGTTGACACAAGGAGCGTTGTGTGAAAATGCACAAGCAATGTAATTACAGCGGTTTATGATCATCGACATAACTTAAGTCAACTTAACTCTGTAGTGTAGATGTGGCCAAATGCTATTAATGCGTTATCGACATGCGTTCTCTCTACTCAAAGAGAAAATGTAGGAAGATAATTCATTTAGTCATTTGACGTAGAAAACTCTGCTTATGTGAATTCAGAGCAGAAGAGGTGGAGGAAAAGAAAATAAGGCCAGATTTACACTACAGACCTATATTGGTATAAATATGTCATTCAAGGGTATGAAAAATCCACACCCCCTGAGCAATGTAGTTATACCAACCTAGCCCCGCATGTAGAGAGCTTCTTCTGCCAACACAGCTACTGCCCGTTGGGGAGGTGGATTAACTATGCCCATGGGAGAAGCATAGTAGCATCTTCACTGAAGAGACAATAAACCAGTCTGGTCAAAGTCTTTGGAGCAATAGGGAAGCCCAATTCATGTGACTAAAAGGTAAGAACAAACATTAAAGCTGCACGAAGACCAAAGGAAGAAGAGAGAAAAGCTGCCATATTTCTTACACACCTCAGTAGCAAATTGCAACTAAAATGACCTTTGGTACTTGCCCTATCTCCCACCTTCTCTTGTCTCCTTACTTCTGCTTCTTCTCATCCTCTCATCTCTTCAGTGTAATCTGAAACAGATTCAATGGTAGCATGAATGCCTGCCTTCAGCTCTCAGTCAAGATTTCGTGCACTGGGCGGGGGAGTCTACAGAGACTCCAAACCTTGTGTCAAGGTTCCCTCCCCACTCTGAACTCTGGGGTACAGATGTGGGGACCCGCATGAATGACCCCCTAAGCTTATTTCTACCAGCTTAGGTTAAAAATTCCACAAGATACAAATCCCTTTTGTCCTTGGACGGTATGCTGCCACCACCAAATGATTTAAACAAACATTCAGGGAGGGCCACTTGGAGCCCTATCTCCCCCCCAAAATATCCCCCCAAGCCCTTACACCCCCTTTCCTGGGGAGGCTTGAGAATAATATCCTAACCAATTGGTTACAAAGTGAGCACAGATAAACAACCCCCCACCACTACCGGGTCTTAGGACACTGAAAATCAATCAGGTTCTTAAAAGAAGAATTTTATTTAAAGAAAAGGTAAAAGAATCACCTCTGGGTAAAATCAGGATGGAAGATAACTTTACAGGGTAACAAAAGATTCACAAACACAGAGGAACTCCTGCTAGGCTTAGTTCAAAGTTACAAAAAACAGGAATAAACCTCTCTCTAGCAAAGGGAAAATTCACAAGCTAAAACAAAAGATAATCTAACATGCCTTACCTGGTTTTACTTACTATTTTTGTAATATTAGAGACTGGTTAAGGATTGGTTGGAGGAGATGGATTTTGGCCTGGCCTCTCTCAGTCCCAGGAGAGAGAACACCCAACAAAAAGCACAAACAAAGCCTCCCCCTCCTCAGATTTGAAAGTATCTTCTTTCCCCATTGGTCCTTTTGGTCAGGTGCCAACCAGGTTATTTGAGCTTTTTAATCCCTTACAGGTAAGGAGGAATTCTAGGCTACCCTAAGCTGTATGATTATGACACCCTGCTTGAAACCTGCTTCTGATATTTCTCCCTGCAATTCAGGAATTTCAGCCTGTGAACAACACTGCCTCATGAGGAGCCTGCCCTAGAACTTTTGACCTTTGCCAGAAACAGGATCTCCACACAAGTTTAGCTTCAAATTTCTGACTTGCTCAGAGAGGTTTTGAACTAAAGGCTTTCCTGAATATTATTTGACTTTGTAGTGTCCCATTAACATTGGGACCCTGATTTTTAAAGGCTCCTTAGCCTTGCCTCCTTTTTTACAGGCCCTATTTTGCACTCATAATTAATTGCAGGTGCACGGGAGACCACGACTGAAAATCTGGCCCTTCCTGTTACTTGGTGACATTTAGGAACCACTAAATCTGTATCTCCTTAAATGGGCCCTGCTAATCCCATCAATAACCAACAATATATTGAAGGAGTCAAAGTCAGTCTAGAGTCATATATACAGCAGTCCCCAAGTGACACCAGGCAATCTCCTTCCCTCCCCCGCAAAGATTGGAAATTGGCCCAGCAGGATGAGACCTCATCACACACGATAAACAGCAAGCAACAAAACTTGTTAACAAAGACCTGGCACCACCTCACAAGAGCACCAGTGGGAAAGGGAAAAGCTGACACCTAAATTATGTTTGAGTTACACTAGGGACAAGTAGGAGGGAGATAAAAGCATCACAGTGCTATCTTCTGTGCCTGAGGCAGTAGGAAGCTTAAAGTTCATCCAGACATCGCACACAGTGCATCACCCCTACCCCCTTCCTTCCCAGCCATCCTGATACCAGTGCTAGAGCAGCGGTGAGCAACCAGCACTATCAGCTGAAGATGATAGTTGGGGAGTTGCAGTGGGGGAGGTCTAGGTTGGGTATTAGGAAACACTATTTCACTAGGAGGGTGGTGAAGCACTGGAATGGGTTATCTAGGGAGGTGGTAGAATTTTCATCTTTAGAGGTTTTTAAGGCCCGGTTTGACAAAGCCTTGGCTGGGATGATTTAGTTGGTGTTGGTCCTGCTTTGAGCAGGGGGTTGGACTAGATGACCTCCTGAGGTCTCTTCCAACCCTAATATTCTATGATTCTATGAGGTGCCTGGGGCAGAAGAAGAAATCCTCTCGACTCATAGCCTTGGTGTCACATCATAACAGGTTTCAGATTAGCAGCCGTGTTAGTCTGTATTTGCAAAAAGAAAAGGAGGACTTGTGGCACCTTAGAGACTGACCAATTTATTTGAGCATAAGCATCTGATGAAGTGAGCTGTAGCTCATGAAAGCTTATGCTCAAATAAATCTCTAAGGTGCCCCAAGTACTCCTTTTCTTTTTACGTCATAACAGGCTATTCGTTGCTCATGTCAGTTCAGTAGACTAAAGTGATTAGATGGAGACAAAATGTGGCTGAGACAAATGCCTGTGAGGGACTGGGCATTGATCTGGCATCAGGATGCTCCTAGTAGTGAGAGGAGTCAGTGAGTAGTACAGGGTATGAGCTCTGAATACCCCTGCCAGGAAAATAAATCCTTGTTTAAGAACCTGGTGTTAGATTGAGATTCACCTCAACAGTAAAATGCACTGGGAATGGGCGACAGGGGATTGATCACTTAATGATTACCTGTTCTGTTCATTCCCTCTGGGGCACCTGGCAGTGGCTACTGTCGGAAGACAGGATACTGGGCTAGATGGACCATTGGTCTTGACCCAGTATGGTTGTTCTTATGTTCACCCTCTGCACGAGTCAGGGAGGCTGCAGCTAAAGGGGAGTCTCCCCATAATGGAAGAAAGGCTGTGTTTACACTACTGCCTCCCCCAGCCAGGGTCCAGAGGAGACCCAATGGTAGTGACTTCTAAGTGGATGCGCTGAGTTCAGTGTATCTCCTGGGCACCCTAGCTATTCCATTTCCTGGCTAGAGCCATCCATTTTTCAGGCAGTGCTGACCAGCTTCAAGCCCCCAGAGAACCTGGGGGCACACTGGGCCTTGTTGCAATCATTGGGCCTACAACTTTACCCTAATTGTGAGCTCAACTGTGAAAAGTAAATGAAAGTTCAGAAAATGACACAATCACCTATAACAACAAATGTTGATGGGAAAAGGTGCAAAAGGAAGACAAAAAGAAAAGGAGTACTAGTGGCACCTTAGAGACTAACCAATTTATTTGAGCATAAGCTCAATGCATTCGATGAAGTGAGCTGTAGCTCACGAAAGCTTATGCTCAAATAAATTGGTTAGTCTCTAAAGTGCCACTAGTACTCCTTTTCTTTTTGCGAATACAGACTAACACGGCTGCTACTCTAAAAGGAAGACAGAAAGACTAAATTAGTCCAAACAAAAAAAGCCTTCTGATAAGTCTGTGTTAAGATCATGCCTCCTAAACAAGAAAAGTATGGGACCAAAAACCAGGGAACCAAAATTGGTATGTGGAAATTAGGCCTAACAGATGAACAAAATAATAAGAGAAATGGCTATTCTGCCCATCACTTCCTTTTGGAGAATAAAATTGCAGAAGAAGCTGAGAGCCAACAACTACTGGCTGAGAGACAGGAAAGGAGCAAGTTTTAGCATCATGGCTGACACTGCCACAGTCTTCTGGGACCCCAAGATTTACCATAACATTGATGGCCATTGTCATCCTAATCCCAAGAGAGATCCTGACCAGACTGGGTGAAAGAGAAGAACACAGATGTCATTGCCACCTCCACCAGTTCTGACTGAATCCTGAGCACCATCTGGGATGTGTAACCAGTTAGTTCATTTTTATCATTTAACTGTGTTATTCTTGTGGGTTATTCCATATTTAATCAATGTGTGATGAATAGATTTAAATTATAAGACCATAGAATTACAAGACTGACAAGTATTTAGGAGTGATGAGTGTGTATTAGGTATATAAGTAGAGCAAGGCTCTAATGCAAGGTCTACAGGCTAAGGCCTGTAACGTTTCAGCTTAGCCACACTAGGCCTCAGACTTAAGGAGACTTGACATAAGTGGGTGACCGAAGAATGACCCTATGCCAGTAAAGGCCCAAGATTACTGTAGAGACTGTGCCAATAGGTAATGTTCAGGAAAAACAGACCGCAAGGTACCTGCTTGTAACACCATGGAAAGTTCTGCTTTGACTGTAGGTCACCATGAAAACATGTTTACATAAATGCTAATGAGAATAAGGGGAACTAAGAGAACAACCTATGAAAAGCAGGGCAACCTGAAATTTATGGGGTGTGGAAGTACAAAAAAGGAAAAGGAGGTTGAAACCCTCAGGCATATGCACAAGGTGCTAAGCATGATCAGAACAGGATAAAAGGGGTTCCCTGGTATGGATAGGGTAGCTAGACCCTGAGGGAAGACCTCATTGGGAAGACGCCGTCAGGAACCACCCCTCTATCAATGACCATATGTTGAGAGATCCACCAGGCTCTAATACATCTTTGGGAATGTGAGTATGAATATTGTAGTAGCTATTGCCTGGGCTCTCTCACGTTTTGCATATGCATGGGTGATTGTAACCTTAATCATCTGCTTAGTACAACTTATAATACAAACAAGACTTTTTACTTGTGACTGTGTGTGTGACTGTCTTCATTCTTTGTGTGTTCCCAGAACCTCCAAATCTAAGGGTGATTTCCACTCTATTGATCCTAAAAACAGTAGTTAGTACAGGAGCCAGACTCACTGTAATTCACCACAGAACTATCAATCAATTCAATTTCAAATAAAGGCTACAGATGTGAGTGTCAAGCTGTCTGGAGAGGCTCGTGGATATGGGTGCCAACCTCAGGGTGGATTGTCAACAAGCAAGGCACAAACCCCAAACTGGTTGTGTGTTCTATAATTAGATTTCACCAACCAAGTATCAAGTGTGAATGCCTCAAGCACTAGAACAGCTTTAACATGGAGTCACAGACAGTTGCTTTGGGCACTTTGATCTATCTTGCTACCCAGGCAAGCCTGTCTTTGTGATAGATGGTCCCTTACACCAAAAATCACAACAATATTCATAAAAAGAAAAGGAGTACTTGTGGCACCTTAGAGACTAACCAATTTATTTGAGCATGAGCTTTCGTGAGCTACAGCTCACTTCATCGGATGCATACCGTGGATACTGCAGCAGACTTTATATATACACAGAGAATATGAAACAATACCTCCTCCCACCCCACTGTCCTGCTGGTAATAGCTTATCTGAAGTGATCATCAAGTTGGGCCATTTCCAGCACAAATCCAGGTTTTCTCACCCTCCACTCCCCCCCCACACAAACTCACTCTCCTGCTGGTAATAGCCCATCCAAAGTGACAACTCTCTACACAATGTGCATGATAATCAAGGTGGGCCATTTCCTGCACAAATCCAGGTTCTCTCACCCCCTCACCCCCCTCCAAAAACCACACACACAAACTCACTATCCTGCTGGTAATAGCTCATCCAAAGTGACCACTCTCCCTACAATGTACATGATAATAAACACCACCCTATACCGGTCAATTGTACCATAGATCTCTTACCAAAGACAAAGCTTGTAGCCAATCCAAAACTAAACTAACTAAAGCTTTATTAAGAAAACAAAAAACGAGTTATTTACAAGTTTAAAGCAGGTAAACATACACACACAAATGAGTTACAGTCTTAGGTTTCAAAAGGTAATAGACCCTGTTGTAATATGCAAGCTCTATATGGCCTTTATGTTAACCCAAGCTAAGCAGTTTGGGGATCCTTGTTTATGCTTTGAAATATTGCTCTCTCCAAATTCCAAGCAGCACAGTGATAACAATTCCTCCTTGACAGGGATTTTTATTCCCTTCCCACAGTGTTCAAGCTGTGATGGGATGAGTGTTTGTGTACGTACCATCTTCCTGGTGTGGGGGATCAATCAACACAGTCTTTTGTCTGTTGATGTTCCACAATGGTTTATCTGGTGTCTATGAGCCTTCTTTTGTTGGGCAGGAGATGACACCTCTTGCAGTAAACTAGTATTTCACACTTGACTGTGAGAGTGTCCAGTTTCATAGCTAACACTTCTATAGTTACAGAGCAAACACAAATATTACCTTATAACATGGGATACAGATATTAGAAGTAGGATTAATAGATGCAGCATCCTACAAGCATTTCATAAAGTCTAAACACTAAGCACATTCTTACAACTTTAATATCTATTTTAACAATACTAACAGACAGGTGAGCCAGACTGGTTTCCAGTTAAGGATTTGTCAGAGTTGAGTGAGGCCTCGGGGACTTGGCATGAGCTGGCACCTGGTCTGCCAGCATCACAGTAGACTTTGTCATCTCCCTCCTCCCTCCAGTATGTCCTTTTCCTTCCCCACCTTATTTTTTCTCTTTCCTATCCCTCTCCTTTTACCTTCTGTTTAATATTTTGCAACACTGCTGTAAGCCTGTGACCAGGGAGGCAACTGAAAGCAATGCCCTCAACCGCCCCATGCTGGTACCACTTTGCCAGGTCTTGGGGTGACTGATAAGGCCATGTGCTGTGCCTGTGTTTCTCCAGCAATGATGTTGCAAGTGAGAGTCAGCACCAGAGACAGAAGCTGCATTTTCTATCTTTGCTGTTCTTTTCTCTCCCGTCTCGCATGTGTTTGTTTTGTGGAAGCAGGACTGGATTTTAACAATAACAGCTTCGGTCCAGGTCTTTTCCTCAAAAAGGACCATTATTGCCATGTCTAACACCATCTAAAAGACTGTCAAATGGGGGAGGAGGGTCCCTTTTAAGAACTCTCCAGCTAGAGGGAAAGGGAAGAAGGGATGACCTTAAAATGAAAGCCTTACTTAACCCTTCACATTTCAAATGCTTTAACCTGTTTTCATTCTTTTCTGTATCCTTAATAAGGGGTTAAAAAGATTTTTAATGGTGTGTTTGCCATGGTACTTAAGCAGGCTGCAAAACCCTGAATCTTGTTTATCACTATTTAATATTGGATAGTGACAGGGTCCCATTAATGTTATGCTATACAAAGCACACAAGATTTTTTATAGGGGAGAAGGTAAAACTCTGTATTTATTGAGAATACAACAGTTAGCATATGTTTTTTAATTGTATGCATACATTTATCTATGCACACAGTTTTGCCAGTTGATGTTTATAGTTACCAGTTTAGAGTTTGGATTAATTTAGTGGCCAGCCTTTGACTCTTTGGGCCCATATATTCCATCTAAATTAATACAACAGCCTCTATTACTGCCCTGGCAAAGCAAACTTTCTGATCCTGGGGCCCCACAGCCATGAGCTATGCTTGTGGAACCAGGGCTGAATCAAGCCCTGAACTTCGACTGGAATGAAATCATGATATGGCAGTATTTCTAGAAGCCGAGGTCTGGTCCTGCTTCTGGAATTCCAGATTAGGCTCCTGCTGATTATGGGAAATTCTTGTTCCAATGTATTAGAGAGAGCCTGGTCTCCATGCTACTGGGGACAGCCTCCTATATCATGTCCCCAGCTCAGGTTCCTCTTTCACTGTTTTAAATATCAGTTTGCAAACAACTCCCAGCATGAAGAGTATTTTGACAGTCTTGCCATGTAATCACATGTGGCCATTAAACACATAGACCCCCCTGGCTGTCACTGAGGAGCAAACCTAGAACTTTCAAGGCAAGCTCCTACAACTTGAGTAACTCCTTTAGCTGTGAGTAGCAGGCTCCTCACCCCACTGGGGCTCTGATCTTGAGGGAGACTCCATTATACACACTTACCCAGGGTATTATACTAACACAAAGCAGCTCTTGTGTTCTGAAAGGGTATGGCAAAATAATTTCATTTCAGCAGTTGTACCATTCAACTGTATTTTCCCGTCTCTTATTTACTATAACTGAGAACCCCTATCTGAGGGAAAAGTTTATGAGATGCTGTCACAGGACAGGTTCCCCTCACTCTGGATTCCTTACTGCAGACAGTCCTCACACAGAACTCATGGCAAGTTCAACACCAAGTGCTTTATTTACAGTCTGAATATAACATAACATGGTCCCCACAGCTCGAGGTTCTTACATGCTCCCTAGACACAGGTGGAGAGAGCTCATCTCCCTGAAATCCTGGGCTTCTCTGGCCTTTTCTTCCAGTTTACCTCTCTTCCTATGTCTCTTTTAGCTCTCCTCAGCTGAGGAGCTGAGCCAACTTGGTTTATCATTCAATCCTTGGCTAATTATCTTCCAAAGTTAGGCCTTGTGGGGACACTTACCAAGTGCACAGAGTGGTGAGTCAGTCTTAGGCTTCTCACACTGTCACAGATGCCTACAAGCTCTGAGAAAGCCACTGAGAATTTATAGTACATGCCAAGAGGATTCTCTCAAGCTCTCAGTTTAATCTCAAGGGAAAAAAAACAACCTAGTTCTAATAACCCTAGATTCTTATTTGACATGATTGAGGCTGAATCTGTGCTAACAAACTCCTTAGCTGTAATTTACCAGTGGTGCAGCTTCACTGGTGGAAACTATAATGTAGACAGAAACTGAGTGTTTACACTATCTGCACAACAACCTCCATCATTTATTCTATGGGTGGAGCTACATGGGTAGCGAATTACAGCTGTGTAGCTTGCTAGTGTGTAGGCTAGGCCCAAATAACACAAGAAAAAATTATTTAGCCTGAAGCAGGGTCAGACTGGAAATGTGTTTTATTAGGTTGTATAATTGGGTGTTAACAAAAGACGTATCCTCAGCAGTGTTATCTTGAGTCAATCAATGAAAGAAAAAAATAACACCCCATTGGTTTGCCAAAGGGTATGCATGGCATTTAGGATGCTTTTCATTACAAAATATTTTAAAAGCATTTTGGATACTGTGAAAAGCTCTAACTTCTTTGTGTTTGATTGTCAAAACCACACTTCCTGGACAGGGAGCTCTGCAATAAAAAGTTAGGATTTTATAAAGAGTCTTGAACAAGAGTATTGCAGTGAGAAATACAGACACTGCTCTGGGTAGGAAGTAGAAAACTACAGTATAAGCAAGATAGGGATTCATTCTATATGTTGCAGAAAGCAGTTCATTAATGAAAGTGTATTGGCATGAAGTAACAATGAAATATTATTGCATTCTGGAGCATGACATTGTGTATAGATCTCAACTTGTTATGTTAGGAGACTTATAGGTGAGTCCAAGTTTAACAAGGACACATACAAATTATTCCTATTGTCCATACTGAAACCTGATTTTACAATAGTGTAAATCTTATATTTTTCCATAGTAAAATCTTACATTTTTCCATAGGCCTTCTGATCTATCACCCATAGAAAGGATTCTGAGTAAAAGATAATATAAATACAAGATTTATGTGACTTATATGATCCTATTCTGGTCTCACAGCTGTGCAATTTTTAGGGATTCTGAAGTGATTTAAATAAGAAGATAATTTGGTCTTTAGTCATTGGATTTTGATTTTAAAGCTCAAGAGCCCCATAAATGAATATCTAGAGTAGTTTTTTTTTTTAATATTGCAGGGGGATGATGATTTAATCTGTGTTGAAAAATTGCCCCAGTGTGTTTCCGTCTAACTGGATCTCTTCACAACTGTTTTGAAGTACAAATAAAATAATTGTATTCATAGTGGGCAACTGATTTAGCTACAGTAACACCAATGAACCTCTTGCTCACATATAGGACTGAGCTTGATCCAAACCTTTATTTGAGGTTCCAGAAGATTTGGCTATGTTCCTTGCCAACACCAGTTTCTAGCCAGGACTGGAAGCAGTGAACCACCATAAGTAAAGCTGCTTGTGGCCAGACAAAAAGTGCCGTAAATCTCACAGGAAAGCCATTCCACTCATAATTGCACCTTGTTGTTCTTCCATGTGATCCTGAGCCTCTAGTGAATCTGCATGAGCAACTGGGCTCCTCAATAAGGTATCGGTAACCACTCGGGATGTCTCTGGTGCATATTCTACAAAAGGCTTAAATCTCAAATGGGAGAGCAATCTGTGAGATTTAAGGGCCACCTGGTTAT
Source organism: Eretmochelys imbricata (assembly GCF_965152235.1). NCBI lineage: Eukaryota > Metazoa > Chordata > Testudines > Cheloniidae > Eretmochelys > Eretmochelys imbricata. Next base: position 46,694,693 of record NC_135576.1, on the reverse strand, counting down.
GTTGTTACTGTTTATTAATTATATCAGACAGCAGCTTGTCACAAGTTTGAAATGATCAAGAACCTGGAAATAATGTATGAAACTCTCACATACTCATAGGCTCACCAAACATTCGCTGTCTCGTCAGCTTTTCCAGGGCTCAGGGTCTGAAAGCCATCAGGCGACATACACTAGGGGCATCCCTCATTTTAACTGGATTAGCACCAATCAAAACCATGGATTAGATTTTGTGTTGTGTCTCCAGTGGGATTCAGCACAGGAGAAACAGGTCTTGGTTCTAGGCTGCTGCTGGGGCTGAATCAGAACTGTATCTCCTCTCTTAAATGGTGACATTTCAGCTATAGCTTTGACTTCTTCTAGATGAGCCCTCATAAATTAGTTGTCTGTTACACTGTGATCTTGGTCTGTTTATGTTTTACATTTGTTTTATTCAATTTAAAAAGTGAACATATGACAATACATGCTGAATGATTCTAGATTCTCCTATAGGAGGATGAGTGAGAGCAGGGCCATCGGTGGAGTACCTCTCCAGCTCCAGTCTCTCCTAATTCCGATGTAATGTTCCCAGGGACTCTTGCAACTACTCAGGTCCTTCTCTGTCCTCGTTCTCTATGATAGCATGAGCAGGGGCTTAGAGCTGTGATTTTCATAGGGATTTGGTGTTTTACTCTCTTCGGTGCCTTTGCAAATCTCAGCATAGAACCAAAATATTTAAACATTTCAGAGCAGATTCATTGAAGACAAATTTACTATTTCATAAGAACATAAGAATGGCGATACGGGGTCAGACCAAAGATCCATCCAGCCCAGTATCCTGTCTACCAACAGTGGCCAATGCCAGGTGCCCCAGAGGGAGTGAACCTAACAGGTAATGATCAAGTGATCTCTCTCCTGCCATCCATCTCCACCCTCTGACAAACAGAGGCTAGGGACACCATTCCTTACCCATCCTGGCTAATAGCAATTAATGGACTTAACCTCCATGAATTTATCCAGTTCTCTTTTAAACCCTGTTATAGTCCTAGCCTTCACAACCTCCTCAAGCAAGGAGTTCCACAGCTTGACTGTGTACTGAGTGAAGAAGAATTTCCTTTTATTTGTTTTAAACCTGCTACCCATTAATTTCATTTGGTGGCCCCTAGTTCTTATATTATGGGACCAAGTAAATAACTTTTCCTTATTCACTTTCTCCACTCATGATTTTATATACCTCTATCATATCCCCCCTTAGTCTCCTCTTTTCCAAGCTGAAAAGTCCTAGCCTCTTTAATCTCTCCTCATATGGGACCCGTTCCAAACCCCTAATCATTTTAGTTGCCCTTTTCTGAACCTTTTCTAATGCGGGTATATCTTTTTTGAGGTGAGGGGACCACATCTGTATGCAGTATTCAAGATGTGGCCGTACCATGGATTTATATAAGGGCAATAAGATATTCTCTGTTTTCTTCTCTATCCCTTTTTAAATGATTCCTAACATCCCGTTTGCTTTTTTGACTGCTGCACATTGTGTGGACGTCTTCAGAGAACTATCCACGATGACTCCAAGATCTTTCTCCTGATTAGTTGTAACTAAATTAGCCCCCATCATATTGCATGTATAGTTGGGGTTATTTTTTCCAGCGTGCATTACTTTACATTTATCCACATTAAATTTCATTTGCCATTTTGTTGCCCAATCACTTAGTTTTGTGAGATCTTTTTGAAGTTCTTCACAGTCTGCTTTGGTCTTAACTATCTTGAGCAGTTTAGGATCATCTGCAAACGCGGGGTCAGCCACCAATTAATTACTCCGTTCACAAGACCAGTTTTGATAACTTTGAAACAAAAAAAAGTCAATATTTAAAAGTCATATGTGAACTGAATGCATGAGACGTTAGAAACAAGCCATTTTTGGAGAGGCCAAAACATGGGGAGACAATTTATCGGTTTATATTTCTTTATGAAGATTTTTGATGCAACACAAAACCATAGGTTTAAATACAGAATAAGAAGAAACAGGTTACATGAAAGTAAACTCTAAAATAGGAATTGTGTGACACTTAATAAAGAAATTCATTTGAATTCCAGTGATTAGTAAAGTACTTCAAACTATTGTCTCTGATGATATAAATCCCTTCAAATGGACAACTCCTAATGAGTGAGCTGCTGGGGGAAACTGCTGCTTCCTGGGACTTGCTCTGCCCTCCCTTCCCCCCGCCCCTTACTTTTACCTCCACGGAGTCCTTGTGACTGGAGGAAGTCATATGGAGCCTGTTGCCCATAGGAGCTGCCCCCAACCAAGAGAGGCAGGGGAGGGAAGGAAAAGGTCTCTGGCTGCTGCTGGGGGAGACCTTGTTCTACGCAGTATGCACCTGCTTTTACATCCGATGAAGTGAGCTGTAGCTCACGAAAGCTTATGCTCAAATAAATTTGTTGGTCTCTAAGGTGCCATAAGTCCTCCTGTTCTTTTTGCGGATACAGACTAATACGGCTGCTACTCTGAAACATCTCTAGGAGAGAAGACCCCATTTATCTACCTCCTCCACAAGGGCATTGTGAGGGATAATCAATTCATGTTCATATAACACTATGCAAAGCATCTCAGAGTCTAGCAAACCATTGGTAAGAGCCCTTATAGGCACTGATAGCATTGCAGACACCCAGGAAATCAGAGGGTCCAGTTAATATAGGTATGAACAGGTTCTGGTTCAGTGTGGGATGCTGCTGCTGCCTTTCCTGTGCAATTCCATGTAAGGGGAGAGGGATGCGGCGAGGCTCTTTGTTTCCTGCTTTGCCTTTGGACAGTTGGGCTAATTCTAACTATCAGTCCCACATTTAGTAGGTGCAGAGGGACAGTGCGCTTCTCCCTGTAGCTGTTTAACTATGCCAGACAGGTAAGTAGAAAAGACAGCTGCCAATGAGAAGAGCTAGACTGGCTTGGAAATTTGTGGCTGTGATTTGGACCCTCGTCATACCCACGTACTTTGTCACTGAGATAGGGTAACCCATGGTAACTGAATTCCTAGCAGTACAGGGACCAAGTGCCTCCCCTCCCAACAGCTCTATAAAAAGGGTCTGTCAAAGGAACCCCACAGGCTGCTGCCTATCAGCACAGACAAGAAAGAAAACTTAGACAGTGAGAGAGAGTCAGGGACCAGAGAGGAAGTGCCAGCATGGCTTCTGCTTTCAGACTTCAGTGCCACTGCATCCTGATCTTCTTGGCAGCCCTCAAGGGGGAAACCAGATACCTAGAGGTGAGCAATGCAACTGGCACCTATCACAGCTCATCACACCTTCTCCAGCCTTCTTCCAACTCGCTGCTCCAGGTTTAGGGCATCCTGCCTGTCTCCTCTACCCTCCCACTCCCTTCCAAAGCCTTCGGAGCAGACTGGAGGTAACATTAAAGGCAGCATGTCCTCTCCCCATGTCCCCAGCTAGTGCCCCTTCCCGCAGCCGGCTGGCAGCTTGGCTAAGGGATTGAGAGACTCACCGTGCACCCGGCTTGCTCGCGCCCTCTCTCCAGCGCGGGTCCCCTCTGGAGCCGGCTGCCTTAGACCGTGACAGGCAGGAAGTTTCAGACGAAGCGTTGTCTGCGCGGGCCCATTTGTGGAGGAGGGCGGGATGCCATTCGCTGACACCTGTGTCAGGGGGGTGCAGGGCGAGGGAGGGCTGCTGCCGTCAGCCCATGTCCCCTTGGCCCAGGCTGTTCTTGCCCGAGTGTTTCCTTTCCCCAGGCCAGGGGTGCTGGCGAGGACGAGCCCTTTCTGCTCCTCAGCGCAGACCTGAAGCGGGAGTTGTCAGGCAGGCAGCTCTACCACCGGGCGCTCAGTGAGTTTCTTCGCTTCTCGGCTAAGGGGGGAGGCCCGGGGAGAGCTCAGAGCGGGCGGTCTGAACTGGGGGGAAGGAGGAGGCTGAGGTGAGAACTCAGACACGCGTGATGTGGGGAGCTCCTGGCTAAGGGAGTGGGAGATGGGGTGCTCAGCTTGGGCCCTGGGCATGGAGGTCTAAGCCCGACTCCCGCCCAGCTCAGCTCTCCCCATGGGGGGCGGCCGGGGGTGCCTCTCTGCAGCACGGCCAGAGGGAGCTGGGCGCGGGTCCCCCTGCGGGAGCGGCGCTGAGACGCAGCCTCTGTCTCTCCAGGGTGCATTGACATGCTGAGCGTGGAGGGGCAGTTCACCTTCACCGCCGAGCAGCCCCAGCTGCACTGTGCCGCTTTCTTCATAGGAGACCCCGAGGAGCTCATCACAATAGACTATGACTTCGTCAATATTGACTGCCAAGGGGGAGACTTCCTGAAGGTAGGAGGCTGGCAGTATATGGGTGATACTCCCGTCCTCCATATACTAACCAGGCACAGGACATGGCATTTATGGGTGTGGGGGGATGGAGGGGAAATGTGTGTGTGTGTGTGTGTGTATGTGTTTCAGAGGTTTAAAAAGTAACTGTCATTCGTACTTGTGCTCCTAACCCCCTTAGGCGCTTCTGAAGCTCTCCCCCTGTAAGATCTGATCATGATGCAGGCGGAGTTGCTTGTTAAACTGCAGTGCAAACGTTTCAGCACTCTCACAGAGGACCCCTGGCTGTTTCTTCCTCCCTGTTTTCATGTGATCGGTTTTAAAGAGAAGCCCAGGTAGCCTCGTTAGTGTTGCTTTGTTGTTGCTTTTGTAACACGATGAATCACACGAATGCTGTTGATATTACTGTAGCTCTCAGAGGATTTTCACTGCACAAGCATGTAGCTTTAGTTTACTGATGAGGGGCTTGGTGCTTTCTTTCTTTTAAATGGCTCCAGTGGAGCTTTTCATGGCATTCTCCTTAAACAGAATGAACTCCATGACTCATGGTCAATTATATTTAAGAACTAAGAAAACATCACTGGAAAACTTTGACTTCAATGGCCTTACACCAGGGAGAAACTTTCACCAAGTACTTAAAAAAGGAGTACTTGTAGCACCTTAGAGACTAACAAATTTATTTGAGCAAAAACTTTCGTGAGCTACAGCTCACTTCATCGGATTCGATGAAGTGAGCTGTAGCTCATGAAAGCTTATGCTCAAATAAATTTGTTAGTCTCTAAGGTGCCACAAGTACTCCTTTTCTTTTTGTGCATACAGACTAACATGGCTGCTACTCTGAAACCAAGTACTTAATTCAGTTAATGAGACCAAGGGAGGCTTCAAAGTGCCTGGGTCATGACCTTATGGTGTCCCCTAATCTTAACATGGGAGGGGGCTATACCCTCTTCTTTCCCAGCAGGGGTCTGTGGATGAGGACAGGAAATAAGGAGGAGGTGTGGAAGGAACCAAGTCAGGCCTTGGACTTTTGACTTCCCCATGGAAATACAGTTCCCTGCTGTATTACTCCTTTGTAGTCTCTCCCATCTTGGTATCTCCACAGGGATCACATTGCCAGTGGGTGATGATAGGGGAGGGGAGAAGTGATACTGGGGACCTCCTGTGGAGCCATGGCATTTAACACTGGACCTTTTCTTTGGGGCCAGAAAAATTCAGACAGAACTTCACTAGGGGCCTTTGTGGCTTTTCTTCAACCTACACTCTGAGTTTCACAATTCTTACAAACAGCTTTACCTGCTTATATTCTAACACCCACATGTAGCCACTTGATAAGGATTTGCTGCTCTAGAAGATCTGGGGCCTGATCCTTAGGTAAGAAAGCCTTTCCCTATAAGCATAAGGATTCCTCACTAAATGCTTGCAGGTTCTGGCCCTTAGCGTCTAAGTGCTCTACATGAAAACCACTGAAGCATGTAATGGCTTGCTGAGTAAAAGCAATGAGAAGACAAGTGAATCAGGGCTCAAAAGGTAGTTGCTCAGTTAAGCTAATTGCAGTGCAGATACTTAATTTGTTTTGGCTCTGACAAACAGTATTCTCACAAATTTTCCCAGAACACCGTAAGGGCAAATTTGATGCCATGTTTACTGTTATGTTCTTTCATGGTCAGCACAAGCCTCAGAGTGAGATGAGAAGGAAATGTTGTAGCTCAGTTGGTTTCAGGATGAGAAAGGGACAAAGTGGTTGAGGTAATATTTTTTATTGGACCAACTTCTGTTGGTGAAAGGTACAAGCTCTGGAGTTTCAAAGAGCTCTTCTTCAGCTCTGGGGAAGGTTAACAGCGTGCCTAAGCTAAATACAAGTTGGGACACTCTGGTTACCTTCCCCAGACCTGAAGAAGAGCTATGTGAAGCTCCAAAACTTGTACCTTTGGTCCAATAAAAGATATTACCTCACCTACCGTGTCTCCCTCATTAAAAGGAAAGGCACAGAAAGAAAAAGGTCTGGCCTAGCACAAGCAGTAATACTGGCAGGAATTCTTCACTGAAGATTTATCATGCTGATTTTTCAAGATGAAGTGCCAGGGCTCAGGAATGTCTTCTATCCAATTAAAAACAAGCATTAAAACATTCCAAGTGGAAAAAGGCAGAGGCATCAAAGTAATTAATAGTTAGAGGTTGAGATGGTGACATATGTTTGACATTGATGCTAGATGACGTCAGTCAAAAGCTTGGCTTAGTAATAATGGAACAGTAATAATAATGGAATAATAATAAAAAAAGATAGTTTTAAACCATGAGATTCTCACTCCATCTTCCCTTCATTAAATACAATCAACATTAGCCCTGGGAAAAGTACAGTCTCTAACATAAAATACATGCATTTATATACATGCTTTGACTGAAACATCAGCAGTTACTTTCTTTTAACCACAGGGAATATAGAAACACAGATCCTTCTAATTTCATTGGTGGTTTTGGACTAAACACCTGGTGTCAAAAAAATCAACAAATCCACTACTAGTTGAGTCTGTTTGGTATTGCTGGATTAGGATTATAATACGAGATCTACTTGTAGTAATTACCAAGAAGATAATCGCTAATATAAGCATTATTTTTAGGTACATATGGTATGAAGAGCACTGAGCAAGACAGAAGATAACAAGAATAAGAGTGAGGCAGGTGGCAAATTGGGATTATTGCTATTCATTGGCCAAGGACCAGCTAGCATATTATTTTTGTTATCCCATCCCGCCATCAACTTGTTTCGTTCACCCACCTGTTCTGTGTTATCTGTTTAGATTGTAAACTGTTTGGGTCAGGGAATGTCTACTACTTGGCGTCTGTGGGCAGGGCCTAGCACAATGAGAACTGATCTGGCTGACTCCTCTGTGGCTGCCATAATATAAATGTAAATAATATGAACACATGGTACATGCCCCTGAAGTATAAATAGGACCTAACCATCTAAGGACATCATTCTGAAAACCTTTATTCATGGAAGCAGTCATCTTCTTGCAAGTAGAGTTTGCAGGATAGAACTCTATATAATCTTAAAATACTTAGTCACTCTCTGACCTAGAATACAGCTGCATTTCCGTGCCTTTGATGTGGGACCAATACCTACCCACACAAGAAAGTTTGTTAAATTGCTGATAAGGCTGCAAAAGTGCCTTTCCTCCCAGCACAACCAACAAAAAACAAGGTGATTACCAGGTAAAGCAGCATCAGAATCCCAACCAGACTCCATTCACAGACCTTACTCCTCAAAGATTAGAGTGCTCAAGTGCATTCACAGACTCCTCACCACCAGCACACAACCACCCACAACATAGTACACACGCAATTCCTCAGAATCTCACCCAAACTTTCCTGGTTTGTTGGACTGAAACTCTGACTGTCAAACCTCCACAGGTAACTGGAAGGCTGTTTGGTGCGAGAGGGAAGGATAGGTGAGATGGATTCAGCAAGGGTGAGGAGCTGGTAAGGGCATAGCTACAGAACCAGAGAGGTAACAGGGCTCTGGAAGCAGAGGGATAGGATGCACAGAGGGTGGGGAGCAGCATCAGACAGGGCAGCAAAGCCAGGCAGGAAGCTTCAGAGAATGGGTGTTGACTGTGAAGATGCATTGTTCTGTCAGCTGCCACCATGCAAAATATAATGTTATCTTTCAGCATTTTTTAAAATTGATCCCCCATGAGATCTGATATTATTTCCAGGAGCACAAAGCATTATGAGATATATCAAGGTCATAAACACTGCCTTGTGAAGGCAGAGGGGTCTGAAAAACATAAGACCCTTTGTAAAAATGTCAGGAAGGACTGGTTTTTAATCCCTTTAGTGTTTAAACATGAGGGGGAGGGGTTGGATTCTGCCAAGGATTTGTAAAATGCAAGTTTGTTTTCCTTTTTGAAGTGGCATCATTATGAGAAGGATCAGTTTCAGGGTTGGCTATTCAAAAACATCCAGGGGAGTTAGGAGCTCATTGAAAATAAATGGGTCCTGTGTTCCTAATTCCCTTATGTGCTTTTGAAAATCTTACTGTCAAACTCCACCTTTAGAGGAAAACTCTAAACTGGAGCCTCTTTTACATCTTTTACACTCTGTAATCTTTGACATGTCTGGAGACTGCTGACAGAATGGTAACAAACCTGAACTGTTCTTTGAATCACTGAACCCCTGTAGGTGTTTGATGGCTGGATACTCAAAGGTGAGAAGTTTCCTAGTTCTTTGGACCATCCTCTCCCTACTTCAGAAAGATATGTAGATTTTTGCAAAAGCGGCAACATCCGTAGGAGCATCAGGTCATCCCAGAATGTGGCAATGATCTTCTTCAGGATTCATGAACCTGGGAATGGATTTACATTTACAATAAAGAAAAATGACAACCTCTTCCGTAAGTCTGATTTTCATATTGCCACTTGGATTGTCAGATGGGCTACATTTGGATTAGGAACCAAAAAGAACCAATTATCATGAAGCAGTACAGTTGAAAAGAAGCTGGTAAACTTAAAACCACGCTCTCTGAAATCGTTTTGAAGTCTTCAGTAAATTGATAGACTTAGAAGACCAGATTCCTAGCTGCTGTAAAGTGACATTGTTCAATGGAGCTATGAGAATTTATACCAGCTGAGGACCTGGTTTAGAAAGTACTTATATAGGCTAAGCTTGTGTCTCACATTAAGAGAGAAAGTCAGTGAAATACGAGAGATTTTTTAAGAAAGCCTGCTATATGTAAGATCCAAGGAATTTTTATTTCAAAGATTTGTTCCAATCTATAACGTTAATATATCCAATAAGAGTAAATGGTATTACTTTAAGAATCTTAAATTTGGCAAATGACTAGAGCTGGGTAGGTAATGAGAAAAAATATTCAAATATGTTATTTGAAATACATGGTGAATTTTGTCAAATTACTCTATGGCAGTGTTTTTAAATGATTTGCACAGATCTATAAACTGACCAAATGAAAAATATTTACTTAAAACAGCACAAAATTCAGCAAACAATTTATTTGCCAACCCAGTCCAGTTACTATTCAACCCAGTCCAGTTACTATTCATTTGATAAACATACTAACTCAGAGCGACAGGTTTTAGGGTAGCAGCCGTGTTAGTCTATATCTGCAAAAAGAAAAGGAGTACTTGTGGCACCTTAGATTTGTGTCCATTTATTCTTTTACATAGAGACTGTCCAGTTTGGCCAATGTGCAAATCAGATGTCAAGAATTATAACATTCAAAAACCAGTCAGAGAACACTTCAATCTTTTTGGTCACTCGATTACAGACCTAAAAGTGGCAATTCTTCAACAAAAAAAAACTTTAAAACCAGACTCCAGTGAGAGACTGCTGCATTGGAATTAATTTGCAAACTGGATACAATTAACTTAGGCTTGAATAAAGACTGGGAGTGGATGTGTCATTACACAAAGTAAAACTATTTCCCCATGTTTATTCTCCCCCCCCGCCCCCCACTGTTCCTCACACGTTCTTGTCAACTGCTGGAAATGGCCCACCTTGATTATCACTACAAAAGGTTCCCCGCTCCCCCCCACTCCTGCTGGTAATAGCTCACCTTACCTGATCACTCTCCTTACAGTGTGTATGGTAATACCCATTGTTTCATGTTCTCTGTGTATATAAATCTCCCCACTGTATTTTCCACTGCATGCATCCGATGAAGTGAGCTGTAGCTCACGAAAGCTTATGCTCAAATAAATTTGTTAGTCTCTAAGGTGCTACAAGTACTCCTTTTCTTCTAACTCAGAGTGCAGTTCTGCCACCCTTACCCACACTGAATATGCCCTACTTTATATTCTAGGCCCAAACTATCCTGTGCATGGGAGGAAACTCAGAGGAAGGAATTCTCTGTGAGGATCCCCCATGGAAAGGGTGGGGTTTAATCTCCTCCCTCCCCACATGAAAGGCTGCGGGGGCTGACCCCAAATCTGGATGATCTCTGGGAGGTTTGTGCTTCCATGTGGGCTCTGATACCAGGCACTGCTTCTCTGCAGCATGGTTCCTCTGGAGCCTTCCCCTGCCTGTGACTGTTCTGAGGAAATGACAGTACAACACCCAGGGCCAGGATAAGGGGAGACCTGGATCCCCCGGTTTCACTCACTTCTCTCTTCAGCTCATCCAGTCTCCTTCTGCTCCATATGGTGGACCCTGAACCAGAGCGTGGGTCCCCTGCAGGATTGAGCAGGGTGGGAGGTGAGCTGCACAAAGTGGGTTCTGTGTGGATCTAGGGGCAATGTCTGAGCCATATATTAGAATAAATCCTCTTTAAAGGTGAAAGATTCCTTGGAATGAAAATATAGGATCTTAAATATGGCAGAAACAAGTGTGCCAAAAACAGTCGCTGCTCTGCACCACGGAGACACAAGGTAAGCTGCCATCAGTAATGGCTGAATCTATCAATTTAATGAAGATTTTAAAATAAAACCAATATTCATCCTCTGGTTTCAATGGGATCCCTTTCAGTGTGAGTAAGTGGGGGCAGAACATGCCTATCAATGAATGTTTTAATAGATACATAATGTAAGATAATAGCTAGTGGACTTCATGTAATATGTAGCTTATTATTAAATACTGACCAAAGAGCTAGGTCTTAATCCCTAAGAAACCCGTGCCCCTATGCAGAGCCCCACTGAAGTCAATTGGACTCCATGAAGATTCAAGAGTCAACCCAGGCAGAGTCAGCTGCAGGATCAGGTCTAAGGCTACATCTACACTGCAGTCAGGGGAATTATTTGCAGCTCGTGTACATGTACCCTTACTACCTTTAATATAGCCAGCTTGCTAAAAATAGCAGTGAGGATGTGGTGGTGCAGGCTTCAGTGTGGGCTAGCAATGCAAGGATGTACCTGGGGAGGACAGGCAGGCTTGTATGTCCCACAAGTATAGCTAAGCCCTGGTCTACACTACAAACTTATATTGGTATAACTACGTCACTCAGGGATGTGGAAAATCCTGACCTAACCCACTATGTCGACAGGAGGGCGTCTCTCGTAGACATAGCTACAACCTCTCGGGGAGACGGAGTAACTACGCCAATGGGAGAAGCTCTCCCGTCGGCATAGGTAGTGTCTTCACTAGGCACTACAGAGCTGTAAGAATAAACAAACCCAAAACCACAAGCCCGGGCCTTCGTGTCTTCACTGCTATTTTTAGCAGACTAGCTGGATTAAAGGTAGCTCAGATAATCTACAAAACCTTCTAATTATACCCGCAGCTACAGTGTAGATGTAGTCTAAAATACTCAGCTAAAAGGAGTTTCTTTAAGTTCTTTGACATGTGATATTACGTTCTGAGTGATATGCTGGCAATTGCTAGAGAACAATACCATGTACTAGCCAAAGGAAATGCTGAGTGAATCTTTTTTCAGCATTCTATTTATAATAAATAGTAATAAAATGAATTGTTCTTTGATAGGATCCATTATTTGAGAAAATGGGATACAGTGAAGAGTGCAGACTGGCCTATTTTGGAAATGTAATGACACGGCCTGCAGGCCAGATTCTGTTCATGATTACACCAGCTGTAAATCAAAATAACTCTGCTGAAGTCAGCAGAGGTCCCAGGGGGCAGAATCTGGCCCTGTGAGTTTGGCCTGTGAGCTGCAATTACATCAAGAGTGTCTAGAACACAGTTGGATGTCTAAATCTATGCTGTATGCAGATTGTGACTAATTACACTGTATCTTTTTCCTGTGCTGAAGCTTGCAATGTCATCTCTCAGACCCCTACGGGAAGGTTTACCCTGGTAATTCCTCATCAGCACAGAAACTGCAGTTTTTCCATAATCTATCCAGTGGTGATAAAAATATCTGACCTTATACTGGGACATTTAAATAGCCTCCATTTAAAGGTGAGTTGTTTGTTTGTGTCGTAGTAAATTAATGTCTTCAGCTGGAGTGTAGCATAGATAATGAGGTTATACAGAGTGTCATTTGTATATTTACGATTATTAATATGTTGAGTCCCCTTATATGTGCGAGGCATCTCATAAGAAACCAAGCTTCTGCTCAAAAGAGCATCCAATCTGCATTTCACATAACCAGTAGTGATGGTCCTAAACAGGCAAAAGGGTAACACATATTGTGTAGTTATGGGTGTGTTTAGTATGAAAGACATTAAAAGCAGGAATCTATTTACAATGGACCCAGTCCCATGAGGTGCTGAGAACCCTCTGTCCCTTTTTATTTCAGTAGGAGTGGAGGGGACTTGTTAACTTGCAGAATTGGACCTGGGGTGGTTTGAAATCTATGGAAATGGTATAAAATTAGTACCTTGAGTTGAGCCAGGGGAAACTCTGCTGACTGGATTCCTCTGAAGATCATAGTAACCCATTTGGACCACAACAGGTCTTCCCAAGAAGACCCATTTATAATTTAAGCCTATTAGTATGGTAGGAGGGAGGCCCAGAGCAAGCAAAGAGCCCCTCCAAATCCATAGAGAGGCAAGCAGGTTCTTCCACAGCTCAGCCATGGAGGAGCTTAAAAGGATTACACACACAACGTAACAATAAGCAGCTGTTAGTTCTGAAGGGTTCCAAGAACAGGAGGAACACCCACTGCTGCAAAGAGCCTTTCCCTCCCATAACATGCAGACTGGGGGAAGAAGTGGGGCAGATTTCTTTGTCCCAGGGGGTGCTTCTCCTGTCTTGGCTGCCTTGCAGAACTACCAGCTGATAATCTTCAAGTTGTGCAGCCTCTTTATGCTCTTCCATCACTGAGCTGTGGAGAAACCTGCTTGCCTCTCCATGGATTTGGAGGGGCTCTTTGCTTCTCTGGAGCTCCTTTGCCCAAAGGTTTTCAATAGTGTTCCATACCTATGGAGTCCCGAAAGGGGCCTGGTTTCTGTCCAGCTTCATGATATCAAGCACCATAGGGTCAAGATTTGGGTGTAAACAACGTATGGGAAAGAACAGCAAATGATTAAAGCTAAGGTACTGGATTTCATGCAGGTAACAGCAATGTTCAGGCTGTGGAATTTGAAGTATAATTTTTAACCACTTCATAAATTCTCATCATATATTGATTATACCATTGCTATTTCATAAAAACTCATTATATATTGATTATACCATTGCTGTTTTGTTTGAGGCACAGAGATAGTTTAATTTAAAAAAGAGAACATTTATGGGAGCCTGGGTGACTCAGTAAATAAACTGCATATCTTAAATCTCTGAGGATCCAGCTCAAACAAGTACCCAAGTATCACGTTGCCTTACTGGCCCTCCTTGCATGGATTTACATGGTTGTCTCTGACCAAGGAGAGAGAGTGTTCCCACAAACATAGTTCTTAGATTATTGCCAGGGCAAAAAAACCCCAATAAATGTAGGTCTCCTAAGTGAAAAAACAGAGTTTGCCCATTATAAACTAGCTGAAAATGCCTGTGGATCCAATCCTGCCAATAGATGCACACCTCTTTTGTCCAACACGGAGTCCCATGTGTCTCACTGAAGTCTCTGGGCCTGCAATCACATAAATGGTGGCAGAAGTTGTCTAGAAATGTAATTTGCACCAATTTGGCATGTGGTGGTGTGCAAAATGAGTGTGACTTAATCATTAACAGACAGACGTGGGATTGTAACAGGAAAAGGAATAGGGGAAACTAACTGAGCACAGCTAGAAGCAGCAGAATGGGAGTTGGTATAAGGTAGCGCTGGCAGTCAGCATTAAACCACAGAAGAAAATCTTCGCAGTTTTCTAAGACAATGAAGCTGCAGAAGGAGACTCTCCCCAGCTCCCTCAGTCCATAGAAGCCAAAATGTACTGAGGGGTTTCCCCAGGATTGCAGGGAAGGGACTTTTGTGTTGGCTCCAAAATCCTCTTTCACCCTGCCCCAGTGGATTTTAGGTCAGCTAAATGGGGTTTCTGTTCCTTTCACAATGCTCCCTACTTGGTAAACATGGAGGGGGAATGTTGTGCTCTCCTGATATTTTCACTGTAAGTTAACTTAGTGAGCAGCATAGCCTGGTTAGTTGTCACTCTGACAACTACCTAGAAATGTAATGGGATGGTGAAACAGAGTGGGGCACGTGCGCACACGCACACACACACACACACACACACACTCTCTCTCTCTCTCAACATTGAAATGAAACATTTTTTTGACAATTTCATTTGACCCCAAACAATTTTTCTGACTTTTCAATTTGCAAAAAAAAAAAAAAAAAATTGTTTTCAGGGTCTACTTGAAACATTTTAATTTTTTTATTTTTCGTAATTGCCAGTGAACCAAAAAGTCAGTTATTTGCACAGCTCTGTGTGTGTGTGGAATTTATAGTTAGGATTATATTAGCAGCAAAAATTCATTGCAGTACCTTTGTTAATTAACTAAACTTTGCAAAGGTAATATATTTCAGTACCACAGCTATCGTATCTTACTGTTTTGGATAGGATGATTTGGTTTGTTAGAGCCAACATGATCCAAAACCTTAATTGGGTACTCCTATTGCTAAAATCCATCTATAGATTACTTGTATGGTCTCTTAAGGACATTAAATTTGCTAACTTCAAATTAGAGCATTAAACAGGCCAAAAGGGGCCTGATTTTTACAGATCTGAGCGCCCACAACTCTACTGATTTAAATGATATCTAAATGACTGTTTAATTTATTAAGTATATTCAAAATGTATCTTCTGTCTCTGTCTTTATAGAAACCATCAACGGGCTGTGCAGGAGTGGGAGATTTTGTGGAGCTGTTGGGTGGAACTGGATTAGACCCCTCCAAGATGTTCCCACTAGCTGATCTGTGTCAATCCTTTCATGGTTCTGGTGAGAACGTCTTTTGTTTAAATTTGTGCATGAGGACATAATTAATTAGCAGTAGAGTACAGCAGAAATCTGATTTCCTGGTAGGCTTGGGTACTTCATATGGAGCAGAACCTGAGAATCAAAGCTGTTAAGAGCTCAACCAGTGTGTTTAGGTTTCCTGTATTACAGCCCCTAGATGGAATAGAATCATAGAATCATAGAATATCAGGGTTGGAAGGGACCCCTGAAGGTCATCTAGTCCAACCCCCTGCTCGAAGCAGGACCAATTCCCAGTTAAATCATCCCAGCCAGGGCTTTGTCAAGCCTGACCTTAAAAACTTCCAAGGAAGGAGATTCCACCACCTCCCTAGGCAACGCATTCCAGTGTTTCACCACCCTCTTAGTGAAAAAGTTTTTCCTAATATCCAATCTAAACCTCCCCCACTGCAACTTGAGGCCATTACTCCTCGTTCTGTCATCTGCTACCATTGAGAACAGTCTAGAGCCATCCTCTTTGGAACCCCCTTTCAGGTAGTTGAAAGCAGCTATCAAATCCCCCCTCATTCTTCTCTTCTGCAGGCTAAACAATCCCAGCTCCCTCAGCCTCTCCTCATAAGTCATGTGTTCTAGACCCCTAATCATTTTTGTTGCCCTTCGCTGGACTCTCTCCAATTTATCCACATCCTTCTTGTAGTGTGGGGCCCAAAACTGGACACAGTACTCCAGATGAGGCCTCACCAATGTCGAATAGAGGGGGACGATCACGTCCCTCGATCTGCTCGCTATGCCCCTACTTATACATCCCAAAATGCCATTGGCCTTCTTGGCAACAAGGGCACACTGCTGACTCATATCCAGCTTCTCGTCCACTGTCACCCCTAGGTCCTTTTCCGCAGAACTGCTGCCTAGCCATTCGGTCCCTAGTCTGTAGCGGTGCATTGGATTCTTCCGTCCTAAGTGCAGGACCCTGCACTTATCCTTATTGAACCTCATCAGATTTCTTTTGGCCCAATCCTCCAATTTGTCTAGGTCCTTCTGTATCCTATCCCTCCCCTCCAGCGTATCTACCACTCCTCCCAGTTTAGTATCGTCCGCAAATTTGCTGAGAGTGCAATCCACACCATCCTCCAGATCATTTATGAAGATATTGAACAAAACCGGCCCCAGGACCGACCCCTGGGGCACTCCACTTGACACTGGCTGCCAACTAGACATGGAGCCATTGATCACTACCCGTTGAGCCCGACAATCTAGCCAGCTTTCTACCCACCCTATAGTGCATTCATCCAGCCCATACTTCCTTAACTTGCTGACAAGAATACTGTGGGAGACCGTGTCAAAAGCTTTGCTAAAGTCAAGAAACAATACATCCACTGCTTTCCCTTCATCCACAGAACCAGTAATCTCATCATAAAAGGCGATTAGATTAGTCAGGCATGACCTTCCCTTGGTGAATCCATGCTGGCTGTTCCTGATCACTTTCCTCTCATGCAAGTACTTCAAGATTGATTCTTTGAGGACCTGCTCCATGATTTTTCCAGGGACTGAGGTGAGGCTGACTGGCCTGTAGTTCCCAGGATCCTCCTTCTTCCCTTTTTTAAAGATTGGCACTACATTAGCCTTTTTCCAGTCATCCGGGACTTCCCCGGTTCGCCACGAGTTTTCAAAGATAATGGCCAATGGCTCTGCAATCACAGCCGCCAATTCCTTCAGCACTTAAGAACTTAAGGACAGACTAGAAACCACAGCAGGGTTAAGCTTCAATTAAAAAAAAATTCTTATTACAGATATGTCCATAGTCAATAAGGACTGCAACAGAAGGATGTTCCTAGCAACCATGATAAGGTCAAAATAGGGCAGGCAAGTTCTGAGTGGAGGGGGAGGAGTCCTTCATATGTTACTCAAAGTCCCAAGTTGTGCGATGCGATTAAGCAATTTTTTGGTCTGCTGACTGAACCGAAAAATTGAAAATATATATATTATATATAATTTCAAGGTGACTCAAAAGCAAAATATTTAAAATAGTTTGGCAAACCAAAGTAGTTAAAAAATATACATTTCAGGTCAAACAAAATATTTTGTCCAACCCAAAATGAAATGTTTAATATTTGAGGGTGATTTTTAAGACCTTTTAAAAACTTATTTATACCTTTGATGTAAAATATAAAACAAAAAGTCATTTTGAATGGAATAATTAAAATGTTTCATTAAAAATGTCAAAACAAAACATTTTGATTTTTTCAGATTGTTTTGTTTTGTTCGGACCAAAACAATTTGCTGAATTCAGTATAAACTAGCTAAATGTTTTGGGGTCGACCTGAATCTACATTTTTTGATGAAAAAGCTTTGTCCTAAAAATTTCACCCAGCTCTAGTTCTAAGAGCCTTCTCTTCCTTTGGAAAGAAAAAATGTACTGCTTACATAAGTTCCTCTAACATGCGGGACGTTAGAAAAGCTCTAAATCAGCGTTATCTCAAGCTTTTCAGGCTGATGACCTGTTATTCAAAGTAAAAAGTTTTTGCAGTCTCCTTATATTTATTATAAAAGAAAGAGTAAAAATGTATGTGGGATAATAATAAGCCTATATAATGTACTTTTGTGGATATGTGATTTGAGAGATTGACAGAAAACTCTTGATTGTGATGAGTAAGGGTGTATGGGGCAGTGAGATTTTCTTTGCTTTAGATTGTAATTCAGCAGCTCGTGATATCTCCTCCTCCTCCCCCCAATTGCCTTTCATGATCCATCTTTGAGGTCACAACCCACCATTTGAGAAAAACTTCTCTATACCAGAGCAAACAGAATTAAAGTCTCAGACAAAAAAAATGTCACTGAGCCTATGCTGAGTGCTCCTATGAGGTAATATTGTTTCCAAGGCAGCTCTTGAATACATTGTGAAATGGTGCTCCAGTTAATGAGAGAAAGGGAAATCATACAATGGTATATTGTTGGGATGAATCTGAAGGGTTGGGAGTCCAGTGGGTTCAGGCTCCCTCCAAATACAAAAGGCCACTTTGAGTTCTTGAAATGGTCTACAAAGGTTAATGCCAAACTCCTCCTCGGGAAGCTCATCACAAAGCAGGGTTTAATAACAGGCTCAATGAGCTCTGACAAGGTTTGGGGCCTGATGCCACTCCTAATGCGTATTTGGAAAACACAGGTATATGGAGAGATACAGCAGAATAATTGGAGAAGCAATGAGAAAGACAGAGCTCAGTACTGTAGAACCTCCATACTGAGAAGTTCCACTGATTTCAGTGGGGACTCTGAGTGCACAGAAGACTTAACAGGATGAAGACCAAGAACTGGGGAAAAAGTGAAGGGGAGAAGGGACTGATCTGTGAAGGGGAGAGATGCAGAGGAAGAAAAAAGAGAGAGGGAGAAGGTACAATAGAACACAGGGGAAAAGGAAATGGAGAAAGAGTGGGAGCAAGTGTAGAAAAGGTGTGAGGATGGAAGGAATGAGGACAGGTGAGAGAATGGGAAAAGAGATGAACAACAACATAAATTCTATAGAACTGACTTGAAGCAGGATGGATAAGTTTCAGCATAATGTGTTGCTATAAAGCTTTAGGAACAATCATCACATCTTAGAGCTCAGGTTCATCCTAAAAGGGACATGCTTGGGCTCTGAAAAAGGGATAGCACAAAGGTGTGTATTTCAAAGGTGATGTGTTGAGGAAGGCATGAGGAATATCTCTGCACTGCCTTTTGATATGAGGGAAGGTTAATAGTAAGGAAAATGTGACATTCCCTCGTGGGTAAGGTTAAGATTCTGTCATAGTTATTTTTAGTAAAAGTCAGGAACAGATCACGGGCATTAAACAAAGATTCACAGAAGCCTGCAACCTGTCCCTGACTTTTACTAAAAATACCCGGGAGAGAGGAATGACAAACAGATCACTGCCCAGGCTTGCAGCTGCTCCAGACCCGCCAGTACTCCTGTGGTGGGGGCTGACCCAACCCCAGCCTCTGCTCCAGCAGCCCTGCCCAGAAGAAGTCACGGAGGTCCCAGAAAGTCATGGAATCCATGACGTCCATGACAGAATCATATCCTTACTCATTGGTAATGCAACATGGAAACACAGATGTCTTGATGCCTCTTAATCAATGTGGTGGAATAACCATGTAAATAATCAGCTATCCGTAGAAATGTAGGGCTGGAAGTAACCTCAAGAGGTTGTCTAGTCCATCCACCCCACACTGAGGCAGGACTAAATAAACCTAGACCATTCTTGACAAATGTTTGTCTAACCTGTTCTTAAAAACCTCCAATGCTGGGGATTTCACAACCTCCCTTGGTAACCTATTCCAGAGCATAGCTACCCTTCTACTTAGAAAGTTTTTCCTACTATCTAACCCAAATCTCTTTCGCTGCAGATTAAGCTGATTACGTCTTGTCCTACCTTCAGTAGACATGGAGAACAATTGATCACCAGTCTCTTTATAACAGCCTTTAACATATTTGAAGACTGTTATCAGGTCCCCTTTCAGTCTTCTTTTCACAAGACTAAACATGGCCTTTTTTTAATCTTTCCTCTATAGGTCAGGTTTTCTAAACCTTTTATTATTTTTATTGCTCTCGTCTGGACTCTCTGCAATTTGCCTAAATCTTTTTTAAAGCATGACATCTAAAAGCGGGCACAATATTCCAGATGAGGCCTCACCAGTGCTGAGTAGAGTGGGATAGTTACCTTCTGTGTCTTACATATAACACTCCTGTTAATACATCTGTCTTTTTCGCAATGGCATCTCATTGTTGACTCATATTTAATTTGTAATTCACTATAACCTCCAGATCTTTTTCTCTAGTACTACTGCCTAGCCAGTTATTTCCCATTAGTATTTGTGCATTTGACTTTTCCTTCTCAAGTGCCATGCTTTGCATTAGTCTTTATTGAATTTCATCTTGTTGATTGCAGACCAATTCTCTAAGTTACTAAGTCATTTTGAATTCCAGTCTTGTCCTCCAAAGTGCTAGCAACGCCACACAGCTTGCTGTCATTCATAAATTTGATAATCATACATTCCACTCAGTTATCCAAATCATTAATGAAAATATTGAATAGTACCAGACCCAGGACAGACTTCTGCAGGACACAATTGGACACATTCTCACAGTTTGATAGCAAACCATTGATAACTACTCTTTGAGTATGATTTTTCAACCAATTGTGTACCATTTTATAGTAATTTCATCTGGACCGCATTTCCCTAGTTTGCTTATGAGAATGTCATGTGGGACTGTGTCAAAACCCTTACTAAAATCAAGATATATCACCTCTACTGCTTCCTCCCTATCCACTAGGCCAGTAACTCTGTCAAAGAAGGAAATTAAGTTAGTTTGACAGGTTTTGTTCTTGACAAATCCATGCTGGGCTATTCCTTATAACCCTATTATTCTTCAGGTGTTTACAAATTGATTAATAATTTGTTCCAGCATCTTTCCAGGTATTGAATTTAGGCTGATTGGTTCATAATTCCTCTTAGTAAAGATAAATTCATCTTCCCCCAATGCGTGCCCCTGCCCTTTTACTTTGTTGTAATGAAAAGAGGCAGGATTGAAGTAGACATCTGTTTTGATACTCCCCCATTCACTGTGTTACAGTGCACATTGTACTCTCATCCTGAATTCTCCTATGGAGTGTTGTCTTAAGAAAACCTGACTAACGTGAGTGTTCCCTACTTGGGCATGCTATACTAGAATTTAAACACACCTTTTACATTAGGAAGAATCTTCTTGGTGTTGGCACCTAAAAACTGTCATTTTTTCAATAGGAAATATTTCACAAATGGTTTATTAATGACACCTCCGTGGTTGGGAATGGTTTCCTTTAAATATTATTATCAATGGCATTTAACATTCATATACATTTCAGGGCATAAACATAGAAAGGGGACAGGTGGAAATAACATATGGAATTAGTATTAGTAAATAGAACATTTGGTGAAATGGTCAAACCGTTTAAAAATGAATAATAAAAATACAAAATTTAATTTTTTAATTTTGTTAATATTTAACTTGTATTCAGTAGTGTCATCATTCTACAGTCAGCTAGGTGAAAAGTTCATCATAGTGGGAAAGTTATATATAAGAATGGATACTTTCAACTGTATATTTAGACATTTGTATTTAGTAATTCCTAACAATGTAAAATGCTATCTTTTCATTGATTAGCTCAAATGAAGATTGGCTGTGACAATACTGTACTACGAATGGTGTCCAGTGGCAAGCATATTAATCGTGTGTCATTTGAGTATCATCAGCTTGACCAATATGAATTGGAAAACAGAAAGGAGAATAGCATTGAGGAGTTCTGCTTCCCTAGTATTTGAGAAACCATTCAAAGCATTTTCACGCTGCTAGCAAAAATATGGTCTTGGTTGATAAACAATGTACTTTTAATTTTAACTAACTAGTATTATCAAACTTTCTACGGCATACGCATCCTTATCTTTTTCATATTAAACAGCTGTTCCCATGACCAATCAGGAAAAATGACCTAATGTGTTAATCTTTCTATTTATCATAATACTTTTTTGTTGCAATATTTGGGTTCCTTTATTGTATCCAAAATTAATAAAGAGAACAGAAGACCATGTTCCCAATATAATTATTATTTCAAAAGGACATAGGCGAAAATCCTTTATGTAGCTAGTTTGAGCACTCATAAAAACTACAAATTAATATCAAATTCAATTAGCAACTTTACCTTTTTATATCAGATGCACTCACAAAAAGAAAAAATATGGTGGAATGTACATCAGTTTTATAATAGAAAATCCATTATTAGTATGTGCAAAGATTGCTTATTTATTACTATAAATGTACTATTATTTATTTCTAATTATTTGTTTTTAATAAAAACATTTGTAGCATGGAAACTTTTCCTTATACAAGTCAAAACATGAATAAATACATTCAAAGTGTTGGCAAAATTTTATGTTGCATTTGTCTGAGAAGCTGTTTAACTCTCTGGTTAACTTTGTAAATCTTGTGCAGTTTTTTTGGAAATGGTAATCTTGGACATCTGTCACTGTAAAACTGGACCATTAAAGTAACATTATGGCCATAAATTCAGTTTGCACTGTTGCACACCCATATGAAGACTTATAGTAAGCACCAATTTAATAGTTAATTAAAAACCTTAAACAGTAAAGATAACGAAGTGGGCACTATGAGGAAAGTGTGGGTATAAGTGCCTACAAATACAGGTATTTTTGTCCCTGGACCTTTACCTACCCATAAGAGGGGGATGTTGTGTTACCATTCCAAGTACAAAGTTTCCAGAAGAGTGACAGTATATTGAAATATCAGCATTACACAAATTATCCTACCTTAGAAAAATAAGGCTCCATCTCAAGTGTATCTCAGGAGCACTTCTCGATTAATTCTTTATGTCTTTGAAATTATTGCTGCTAAATTTAGGCCTTGGTGACATTATGACTGAGATTTTTAATAGTGGGTCCCTAAAATTAGGCTCCTATATCCATATCTAGGCACCTAAGCAAATGTCCTGATTTTCAGAGCTACCAACCAGTCATCTGCTCCCACTGAAATCAGTGGAAGCTGCTAAGGTGTCAGCATCTCTGAAAATTGACACTTCTGTAGGAGCCTAACTTTTGGGACCCTGATCTGAACCTATAAATTCTGTTGTGGGTTGGGTGAATCATCATTGAAACAGGTAGGTGTAACCACTGCCCCTCACTTAAGATAGTGGTAAGAAACAGTTAGGCTCCTTTATGAAATAACAGGAGTTTTTGTCCTAAACACAGGTACATGCAGTGCCTTAACCAAAAACACGTGATTCTGCCCAGGAATTAGCATCATGTGGGCAGAGGGTTTTTAGCTGGTGTGTGTGTGAGAAGACAGAAGCAGGCAGAAAGCCAAGCTGACAGTCACAGAAATGCTGGAAATGTGGGCGTGGAAGCTTTTGGGGCATAGAATGCTGGCTCGAAAGGCAGGCTTGGAATAGGAAGCGAAGAAACTTTCTCCTGCTATTTGTTCCTACGGTGTTCAGGGAGTCAGGATTTTGTGTATAGTCTTTGTAAATAAACAAGCTTGCATCAAAGAAAATACCTGTCTCTATCATCAATTTCTCCTTCTAGTGGAAACAACCTGCAGGGCCCTGCACTCCCGCTATCAGTGTGTGTCAAAAAGGGGTAACAGTACAATTATCTTTTTGGAACCAGTTCATGACACCCTCTTCAGAATCTGTTACAAAAACCATGTTTGAGAGGTGTCCATGTAGCCCTTTCTTTCTCACAATGCAATCACGTTATGTGTGTGTGTGTGTGTGATACCCATCATGCTTTGTATCAGTGTATCCTAGGAACACCTAGAATGTTATACTCTAGCAACAGAAGGGGATAGAGGGCCTACTGTCTGCTGCTTCTTACATTATGTAGTAGTTTATATCCATGCCAAGTGAATGCAGCATTCTAACATCAACGTGAGTGGAAAGTGTCTGAGCTGATGGTACTTTACACCCTCCTTTGCAAGCATGTAAATGGTTATAACAAGCTGCAAGGCAATTAAGTGCCTAAGGGGTATATCCAGAGGACCTAGAGGCTGTATGCACAGTGGCACCAGCAACATGCAGGGCAATGCACTTTACTATGCCATTCTATATAGATAGGCTAGGAGGACCAGTCAGCCCATTACACAGCCCAGTAGAGGATTCCATCTACATAGCAAGGAGACAACCATGTGTTGCACTGACCACAGACAAGACATTTGGCTATTCGTGCACTTACTAACCATGGCAGTTATACAGCATGTGGACACAGTCAGTGTGAAGAACGAGCCATAATAGCCAGTCCTGGCACCATCCTTTGCTGCAGTCACCAGAACACCCTGCTACCCTATGAACAAGAACTCTACTGCTCACTGTTTCAGCATCTGTAATGTTTTGTTATGAAGTCTAAATTGAAAGCCTGGGATTGTAAGTGTTGCTTACAGTGCAGTAGTGATATATTCTCGTTCTGCAAGTGCTGTTTTATTACTGAGCCAATGTTAAGAGTGCACATTACTTTTCTCTAGTCCTTGTGGCACTAGTGCTGAATAACGGTTGTGTACCCCTGTGACAGGATCCCCGGGATGCAACCTGGGACTGTGGGGCCACTGTGCCCCCTTAACTTGCTAAGCTTGGTTGTCTATCACAATGCCTTACTGGTTTACAAGCAGCAAACCCCTCCAGGTGCTGTTATCACTCACTCTATCAACGTATGGAGCCCCATACCCAGCTAGATTGCATGAATGCTCCCAGAGCCACTCACGAATCACACAGAGCAGAGGTTCTCAAACTGTGGTCCACAAGCTCCATTCAGGTGGTCCAAGGATAGTTCCCTCTAAGGTGTGGGCCTGGGCGGCTGCATACAAGAGAACAAAGGGCCACGCACCTAACTAGTGGAGCTGTGCAGGATTGGCTCCACTAATGAGGTGTCTGGACCCTGGAGAAGATGCACATGTAAGGTGAGGTGGTGGCCTTGGGGAAAATAAGGGGTAGGTGGGAGGGGGCAGTGGGGTGAGAAGAGGGGGTGGGTGGAATTTGGGATGTGCAGGTCTGCGGCAGCCAGAGAAAGAGGTGACTTTCCCCAGCTCCAGGGCTGCGGCTGCCGGGGAGAGATGGCCCTCCTTCCCAGCCTCAGCTATGTGGCTGCTATGGTGCGGGAGAGACCCCCCTCCTTCCTAGCCCCAGTTCAGGGGCTGCTGTGGTACGGGAGAGAAGGAGAGACTCCCCTCTTTCCCAGCCCCAGCTCAGGGGCTGCTGCGGTGGGGGAGAGAGGGCACATCCATCACATTAGAAAGGTAAGACTACTGATATTAAAATATGAGATGTGTGCTTTTATTTGTAGAAAAAAAACATTAATTATTAACTTCTTTTATATAGCGGTTTTATCCAAAGTGCTTTATAATAGCTAACAGTACAAACAACACTTGGAAAGATCATTAAGTGGTCCGCCAAGACCCTCAGCAATTTTCAAGTGGTCCACGAAAAAAAAAGTTTGAGAACCACTGACACAGAGCAAGTCACTAGCCAAATTCTACCAGCTCCCAGACTTCTACCTCAGGAATATACCGTCTTGCACTGTTCAAGATCTTTCTTAAGCAATGCAAGTTTATTAATTGGTTCACCACTTCGTCAATGGAAAGTGGACATGCAACAGCCTTTTTAACCTGAGCAGATTTACCAAATACTTCAAACAAACTCACTGGTAAGCTTAAACATTAGAATAAGGTTACTGATTACAAAAAGATAGATTTTAAGTGATTATAAGTGATAGGCAACAATTATAGTAGTTATGAAAGGCAAATAAAAAATAAGCACTTAGTCCAAATTCTCAATCTTAATAGACCAGGCAATACCTGGACTAAGCAGTTTTTCTCACCCCACTGGATGCTGCAGGAGGGTTACAGTCATTCATACACAGGCTCTCCCTGTTAGCCTGGGGACCAGTCTCCTCATCTCCAGGATTCTCGTTGCCTTCAGCATAGGTAGGGGAGATATAGGACAAACCATGAGGCCTCTGTCCTCTATTTTATATCCTCACTCCATGCATAGATGCTGGCTGGAGCACCCATGGGGAAAAATTGATGGGTGCTCTGCAGCTCCCTGACCGCCCACCCTAGCTCACCTCTGCCTCCTCCCCTGAGCGCGCCTTCCCCACTTCTCCCCCTAGCTCCCAGCGTTTGCTGCTGTGAAACAGCTGTTTTGCAGCGTAACAAGCTGTGGGAGGGATGGGGGAGGAGTGGAAACGCAGTGCGCTCAGGGGAGGAGGCAGGGAAAAGGTGGGAATTTGGGGAAGGGGTCCAATAGGGGCAGGGAGGGGGCAGAGTTGGGGCGGGTACTTTGGAGAAGAGGTTGGAATGAGGGTGGGGCAGGGATGGAGGGGGGCACGAGCACCCACCAGCACCATGAGAAGTTGGCACCTATGATTCCATATGCTTGGCGAACACAAGACCAAGCATGTCTGGTGGGCGTTGCTGAGTCACCAGGCAAGGTTGGCCTTGTGCAAGTGAGTAATTCCCCTGGTGTCTCCTAACTTCATATGCACTAACGATATACATATTTAGATAAAACAATGGCTTTCAGCAGATCATAACCTTTCCCATGATACCTTACATGGCATGCTTTATATGAAATATCACAATTATATAAAAATGATGAATATGAGAGTTACAGGGTGCTCCCTCAAGATATAGTGTCACATATTAAGAGTGCACATTACTTTTATCTACTCCTTGTGGCTATTACTAAATAATGGTTGTTTACCTCCAAACCAAATGAAAGTATTTGTCTAGTGTCCCAGACTGCTATGTTGCTACAGTGCTATTGCGTGGTTGGAAGACATGTTGAGAGGCAAACATTTCACAGCTTCTCTCATGTTATTGGCTATCTTATATGTTTAGGGCATTAACCCTAAAATGAGGTATTTTGGAGTTTTGATTCTAACACATGGTGTGCAATTTATCACAAACCCGTGCACTTAGTGACATGGGGCCAGGTGTGTCCTCCACACTTGCAGCCCCCAAATCTCATCTGCCCCACTGGTGATTCTGCAGCACTATGCCCCCACAGGGTTGGGATCTGTGGGGGACGAAAGACAGCGCTTTATTACCTGAGGCCACGAGACGGGAAATTATGTGCTTCCCCTACCAGCCCTGTGAAGATCGACTGAAGAGGTGGCCCAGCCTCAAGCCCTATTACCTCTCCCACCAATCCTCTCTCAGCTACTGCTGTGGTCAGTGGGAGGTGGAAACTGGGTTGATATCTAGGGGCAACACTCCCATTGACTTCAATAGGGCCAGGATTTTACCCCAGGGCTCTAGAGCCAATGCAGCCACAGAGTGTGTGTGTATGGCCATGGCAGGTTTGGGGCTAGTCCTGCAGCTCATTTTGGGAGGGGTTCCAATGGAATGATGTTAGAGCAGTGGTTTTCAACCTGTGATCCACAAACCCATAAGGTCCACAGAGTTCGTCTAAGATTTCCAAAGGGGTTCGTATCTCCATTCGAAATGGGGTCCGCAAATAAAAAAAGGTTGAAAACCACTGGCCTAGAAAGTCTCCTTCTGAAGTTTTTACTATACGAGGGGTCCATCTCACCCATGGATATCACAGTCTTGCATTATATAGTCCCAGTGAAGCTGGATCACTGGGCAGAGCAGGTGAGATCACTGGGACCACCAGTAGAATTTCAAACCTAGAAGGCACATTCAAACAGGCTACCATGTTAAAAAAACTGCCTAAGAAATGTTTACTTCTTTCCTCCCCAAAGGTGGAATTTTCCCCTGGTCTGACCTGCAAGATGAGCAGCAAGCACAGGACCAGTGACAGATTTAGGGTCCAACAGCTCAGGACCAGCTCACAGATGAAAATGGCTGCTATACACCCAGGGAGTGGTTAAAGCAGACTGAAACCGAAGAACCAAAGAGATGTGGGGAGCCGTTGAGAAGAACTGCTCCTCCAAGCCAAGGAGAGGAGGTTCCTGCTACTTTCAGTAGAGGATGTGGAGTGGTACTCCCCAACTCAATGCCTCTTTCTTTAACATTGTTACAGGGTTTAAAGGTAGATTTCTGACTTTCTAATGGGACCCAGTACTGTTTTCTAGACCTAATATATTTGGCCTTAAAATAGCAATATTATTTACATAAAAGCTATTTTAGGTTATTTTCAGAGATTAAAATTTAGTTAGAATTATCTTCTTCCAAGGTATGTACATTCAGGATCTTGGTACTAAGAAATACTAACTTTATAGGTGAAGGGCTATGACAAGGAGTATTCTCTACAAATGTCTCTAGTAATTCTGCTGAGCGTTATACACACAGTGCATGACGGGGGGGTGTTTGTTGACACTTGGCTGGAATGAACTTCACGGTTCACTTGTTGTTTCACCACTTGTGATTAATGTTGCCTTCCAAACTCATGCTGATAAAGCTTTTATATAACCCCACATCATCATGTATTTTGCACAAAACCACAAGCCATTCTTTGTGCTGCAGATGCAGCTTTTCCTCATGTGAAAAATCAATGCACATTTAAGCCTATCTTCCTGTATTTATTGAGGCCTTAGTGGTTATTAAATGCAGAGAGCACAGTAGAAATGCTTTAAAACCACAATTGGAAGGCAGGTTTGCTACTTTTGGTTCCTGAGAAAACAAGACAGGAAGCAGAGCTGGGAAGGAATGGGGGCATGAGCAATCCCACACTCAAACCTCTGGCATTGTGATGCAACTGTCAGACTGCTCCATCATACTGCCTTCGATTTACTTGTTTGTTCCACCAATGAGGTCCTCGGCACTTAAAACTCAAAAGGCAACTAATCACAGATTGGCTGACATTGTCCAAGGGCAGAGAGCCACGCCAGTATTTATTTAATAGTTTTTTAAAACAGGTATTGAATTGCCTTGGTGACAACCAGGATGAACTGGTCTGTGACGATTGGCAATGGAAATAACCATGCTCAGAACAGGACAAGTGTCATCCTTCTGAATGGGAGTCTAAATATTTAAATTGTTTTCAGAATGCTTTATATTTATAACTAAATGTACTGCTAACACTAATGCGATGAAACTGTGCCATTCAATTCACTTGATTGAAGGTTGATTGCATGGAAGGTTTTATCTGTAATTAGGAAACAGTTTCCAAAAAAGCTGAACAATGAAAAATGTAGGTTTGTAGATTGCACCAAGTGCTGGATGATATAAACAGCTTTGCTATAGAATCTCTCTATTCTTAGAAGATCTAAAATGTAACTTCAATGCAGTCAAAATGTTCTTGCTTAACATTCAAGGTAGATTTTATTCTACTTATTCACCTGTACATACTGGCAATCTGTACTAGTGAACCCCATTATGGGGGATACTGCAGACATGTAATTGCCTTATGTAACAAAGAGATACTTTTTTCTTAAAGAATTTTTGATTTTCTGTATGAACTCAAGTAAAACTTCTTACAACCCCAACGCTTTACCTACTCAGTATTAAATACAAGCTAAATTATACTTCAGGGAAGTGATTCATTATAATCATTTTTATTTAGATCCACATTACTTCTGGTAGCTGAGCGATTTGCTTGTTGATAAATTGACGCACTTCTCACTTTTTTCACTTTGTCTTTAAAGATCAGCAACAACTAATCATAGCAACTATGGATTTCACTCACACATCATTTCCTATCAACGGGAAAGCAGTGTATAACACGTGAGTCACCACCAAATGAAAAGTTTTCATTATCATCCACTGTTGCAAACAAAATTGATATTCATGCTATCACGCGGCTTCAAACTCCCATCAAAGCATCGTTTACAATATTGGCTAATTTCCTAATGTTTCCTCTCAACTGTAACACAAGGGGGCTTCTGACAATAATGCGCTTTTACCCTGTTATGGAGGCACAACTCTCATCCTCCAGGGGCCCAGACTTAGCATTTTTCAGTGGCCCCGTGAAATAATTTCATGCCCATAACACCCATTATACACAGCACTGGCCTAAGGAGAACTCTTTAGGGTGCTCCCAGACATAATACACCTTTGATATAAGTGTGCAGTATTGCCAACCCTGAGTTCAAAACTCATGAGACTGATAAAATAGAATACATTTTTATGGCTGTGCCTCTTGGTGTTGGAGCTCCCAGTGTGTGGGTGACAACTGCAGACTGGCAACACAACCTCAGTGGCATACAAAATGTGCTCACAGACACATAGCTGCTTGTGCTCCAACTCTCTCCCCCTTCCGCAGCCTTCCCTGCTCCCCCTTGAAGCCTCCTATCCCTCAACCACCTGGTAGGATCTAGCAGCTGCCCCCTTTCTCCAGCTTGTAGGCTACCCAGGGCTGCTGCAGTAACACAAACTAGAGGAGGGGACAAATCTCCTGTGTTGCATCTGCTACAGACTCTCCTCTTCAGAGCACACCGGGGCAGCATGGTACTAGAGGCCACAGCTTCAGCTACTTTGTGGCCTCTGGTAGCCAAAAGGGGAACCTGTAGGCAGTTCAGGGAAAATTCAGGGGTGTGGGGTGTGTGTGTGTGTGTCTGTGGGGAGGGTGAAGAGAGATCTTTAGGTTCACCCTGACCAACACGCACACATCTCAGATTGCTAATGGAGTGTTGGAGACCAGCTGCTTATTTTGGGGTCCATGCCTAGTTGCCAGCATTTCACAGGGGTTAAGCCAGAAGGGACCATTAGATCATCTAGTCTGGCCTCCTGTATCTCACAAATCACTATATTTCATCCAGTTACCCCTTTATAGAGCCTCAAGACTTGTGGGTGACTAAAGCATAAGTTGTTATGCAAAGAACAACTGTGAAAATAAACTGGGGAGTTACTCAGCCACTGCAGGGTCTGCGTTCACCAGAAAGCATGCATACAGCATTGTACATACATTAACTAATCACCTCTTCACCCTGTCAGGTAGATAAGCATCACTCCCCATTCGAGTAGCAGATGAACTAAAACACAAAGAAGAAAAGGAGTACTTGTGGCACCTTAGAGACTAACCAATTTATTTGAAATAAATTGGTTAGTCTCTAAGGTGCCACAAGTACTCCTTTTCTTTTTGCGAATACAGACTAACACGGCTGTTACTCTAAAACACAAAGGTTAGGTGATGACTCCCTCTGACGCCTTAATCAAATGGCAGAGCTGGGATTCGCTTGTAGCCCAGTGGGTTAGAATGTCGCAATTCCTCACTCTGAGTCTGGTGCTTGCTCCACGCTGCCCGTCACACTCTGAGTAGCCCTTCCTTGTGGCAAGAAGTCACATGGGCTGCCCAGCAGAAGAGCCAGCCCCCTGGGAACATGCAGCAGTTCCAGTGCCAGCAGCAGCCGCCTATGCAGCTGCTAACTGATGTATCTTCTGAAAACCGAGGGGCCTCTGGCCATGGGTTGACAGCAGACCCTAAGGGGCCCTTTGTAAGAGGATGGGAGAAGACTGAAAACCTATGATCTTCAGGAAGGGTCAATGAGAAGCTCTCATCCTACGGACCAGCTTAAGTCTAACTTTACAAGGAACTTGTTTCCCCCTCGACCCCCGAAAGAAAAATGAGATAAGCTCTGACATCTCCTTAAATCGAGGGCAATTGTTCAAGGAGGTGGCTTAGGAAGAAAGAGCTCCCACCACACCACCCAAAAGGGGAGGGGGAGGTTGCAGAGGAGCACTGCTTATCGAAACCAGGAAGCGGAGGGGGACTACACTGCCCCAACTCCTCCCTACTCAAATTCCTGATCAAAGGGCCACAGCTTGACAGCTGTGAGCTTTGTGGCCCAAAAGCTGGCTCCAGAAAACAACTGCATTTGCAGTGTCTAAAGGTTTTCCTCTGTAATGTCTGCAAATACATTATGCCACATAACTGAAGGGTTGTGGTGAATAACCAACTGAACAGGAGCTACGTTGGATCATATTAAAGAAGTTCTGTATTAACATCACAAATGAGTTTGATTCCCCATAGTTTAAATTGCAGGGCATTAACAATTAAGGGGTCTCTTGGTTTTACTGTTTCTCTCCCTGTCTGTGTGAAACTTGCAAACCACTAATTGTGTTAGTACATCCTAAGACAGAGTCTGTTCTCAAAGCAATACTTTGTAACAACTACTCAGAGAGAGAGAGAGAGAGAGAGACTCAAAGCAATACTTTGTAATAACAGAAACAGCACACAGAGACTCCCTGCCCTTTTGTTGTATTTATCTCGCTTTGTTAACAATTGTGATTAAAATAGAGATAGAGGATGTATGTGGATGGATGCTTGGTGTGGATAATAAATGAATGATCAGGGAGGTGCCAGCCTAAGAATCCAGTGTCGATCGGCCGAAGAAGGCGTCAAGTGGAAACAACCAGAGGACACCTGCAGGGCAGATTGGAATCCACCCAACAGCCTCAAAGATGGGAGAACCGAAGAACAAGATAATATCTGGCAGCACGGAGCCATCAGGAATGTGCCATCTGCTGATTGATTCAGCAACAGCATGATGAAGCAATTCCCACAGACTGGCATAGGAATAAATTCCTATAAAAATGGAGTCTAGAAACTGAGAACTTTGGGGTCTGATTCTGCAAACCAACTTCCAGGAGCATCAAATGAGCATCTGACATGTCCCTGCTCCCTCCTCATGTCCAGGCCACCTGGCCAGTGGCTTGGCATGAGCAACTCTAAGGCTGGTAACTATGATAACAACCTTGCAGAACCTGTGCGTGTGTGTGTGTGTGTGTGTGTATATGAATGAATGTGTGAATAAATACGAAATTGAATGGAATGTTATAGCTATAACTAACTGCTTACTATGATTCTTTCTGGATTCACAATAAATGTGGCATTTTGCCTTATTCCCTTCAATAAGATCCTGCTAGTTTTTATTTTATTGGTATAACAGCTCCTCGTACAACACTATGGCCCAAGGGCTAATGTGATCCTTGAATGTGTAAACAGGGGACTAGAGAGTATGAGTAGGGTGCCTGGTGGTCCCTCCATCATGAAAAAGGGGCAGCCATGCCAAACCAGAGTGGCATTGCGATACTGCACGACGGGTTGCAATGCCACACACTGAAATTTGCGGCTGTGCCAAACCTGAGTGGTGCTGCAACTGTGCAGGCCAGGTCACAAAGCCGAGAGCAGAGAGCCAGACCCAGACCTGTGGGACAGGAGCCAAGCCGCCACTGTTACAGACTTGTGGGGGAGCAGGCGGGGTCACGTGCCCCCCCAGATTTCTGCCAGGGAGGGTTCACACCAGAACGTGGCCAGCAGCAGCCTTTTGACACTGTGTGGCAGGAAGGGACTGGAGCTGCTTCCAGACGCAGGGGGAGGAGTGGGGAAGGGATGACCTGGCCCGTGTCTTTGCAAAGCTCATCCCTTCCCTCTCCTTCCCCCCTGTGGCTGGAAGCAGCTCCCAGCCCTTCCTGCCTGCACAGCACGGAAAGGCAGCTAACACCTCCAGGCTGCTGCTGGCCACCAACAAAACCCAGCTGCCTCCTGTCCCCTGGCTTCAGCGCAGGCAGGAAGGGGTTAAGCACTAAGGAGGCATTGTGCACCGGAGCCCCAGGGAACTTCACGGCTGGGGCTTCAGCAGCCCAGGAGCCCAGCCAGAGGTGGCTTAGCAGAGGAGGGTGCCATAGGGATGGGGCAGCCCTGCACTCCCTGGGGCCAGGACCCGGAACAGTGGGTGTGTGTGAAGAGGATGCTAAGCCCCCGGGGGCTGCTGTTGAGCCTGCAGGTTGGACTGGAATTCGCTTCCCCTCCCTCCTCCAGTCCTTATCTGAAGGGTTGAGAGGCTCCCCCCGTGCCGGTGTAGTGTCCACCTGGTGCTGCACAGGGCTCCAGGTGGCTTTGGCACATGCTGGATTCAGCTCCTCCTGGGCAGTGCCCCATGCCCAGCCAGTGGCAGCAGGGGAGGAAGGAGCCTGCCAGGCAGGCTGTAGGTGTGTGGAGCGCTCCCACCAGGAGCTGGGTCTCCATATGCTGCTGGGAGTGGGACATGCCCCACCAGGGGGCGGGGGTATAGAGGAGTAATAGGTTGGTGTGGGGCGAAGGGGCAAAGCAGGAAGAGAACAGTGAGGAGGGGAGCATGTAAAGAGCTGATCGGTGGACAGCAGAGGCAACATGTGGGCCTATCCCATGATCCCCCCAACCTTTAAATTATGACCCCCCCCCCACTATTGACAGTTACAAGTCACCCAGGAGGGGTTAGTCCAGTCCAGGCTCACTCTCCAACACCCATTCTCCCTGGACTCTCCCCAGTGGTAATTTCTTTTGGAAGGGGGAGGGACCTCAGTTTCAGATTTTGCCCCAGGCCCCCAAAAACCTCTGTGTGACCCTGACCTTATGTTGCAAAATCCAGCCTGGAACAAATTTTAGAGCTGAGCTCTGAAAAAAGAAATTTTACAATGGAAATGCTACCAGAGCTTTGGCTGTAATATTATTTGTAGAAGAGGCAGGCTGCTACAGTTTTCTTTAGAAAGAAAGACTTAAAGAAAGGACATTGCACATAGATAGAACAGCAAGAGAACTTGCGTAAATTCAAAGCAATGTTCTATTTTTACCAATGTTAATTAAATGTTATCTCTCGCCCTTCATGACTTCAAATCATTTCAGCTATTGTCAAGTCTGAAGTAGCTCCTTCATTTCTTCTTCTTCAATGAAACCAATTTGAAAGTCTCTTTCACTGATTTGCTTTTAATTGGAAAGCACTCCCAAATGCAAGACCAAACAATATCTCTTCCTGTGGTCAGTGATGTGCATGGATACTCTTGAAACTGATAAAGCATGATTTGTCAATTATCCATTTAAAAGGAATGCATGACTGGAATTTTTAGCATGGTTTATTTTATTTATCACTTGTTTCTGCTGCTTCCCTCTACAACAGCAGTGTAAGGAAATGGTATGCCCCAGGACTCCGCTAAAGAATACAGAGCTCCTCTGTTGAGTCACCCTAAATTCAGGTGTAAGAACTGTGACAAAGCTCTGTCCTAGTCTCAGTGGGTCCCACACTTCCTGGCAGATTTCGCTAGCCTCAGAGGCTCACTGTAACCCTCCACGTAGCCATTCTCTCTCTAGAGGCAAGGGTCACAGCCTACTGAGCCATTTTCATCATAAGCCAGCAAGGGAGGTGAGGAGAAGCAACCTCCCTTGCACAGTCTCTGTTGTCTCCCAGTCTCAGTGATTAATTGGGGAGGGGGAGCCCGGGCCCACCCTCTATTCCAGGCCCCATCCCATGGACCCTAATAGTAGCAGCTGTGGTAGCTGACTTTTTGGAAATAGGAAGTGTACAATTCCCTGGGCCACTTCCCCACAGCAGCCCCCACTTCCTCAATATGTACTTCACCATTACCTCAGGGCCTCCTTTCTTACACCTGATATGGTTTGTACTGCTTAGTTCCTCCAACAGCACAACTTCCTCCTACAGCTCCTGACACACACCCAACTGACTAACTGGGAGGCTTTTAACTAGTTTCAGCCAGCCTCTGACTGGCTTCAGGTGTCCCAACCAACCTAGCTATCTTCCCTGCCTTCTGGAAAGATCTTAATTGGCCCCAGGTGTCTTAATTGACCTGGAGCAGCTGCCATTTACTTATCCTGGTAACAGGGATTTGTTTAGCCTGGGGCTAATATATGTGTCTCCCACTACTTTTCTATAGCCATCTGGCCTTGCCCCGTCACAGAACCTAACATAGGAGGTGATAGTTTTGGGCAGGCATAGACCTGCCCGTCCCAGTACCTGTAATAGGTGGAACCCAACATAAAAATGTATAGTAGCTCATTCTACTGGCAGCTGGATTGTGTTCATTCCCAGTAGGATATGAGGGACTGGCCATTCTCTGAGGCAGTGAAAATTAGCTTTTGGGACAGAGACGGTCCTGCAGGGAAAAAAATCTAGGAACAGCCAAGTTTGGGGAGGCTGAACTTTAGAACACAACCAACATTGGCCTATTTAAGTTAACAGTAGAGGACAAACCCACAAGAAAGTAGCATTGGACTATAGCCAGTGTATGGCTCTTCTATACAGAGGAAGCTGGGAATGCCATCTACTTCCAACTACTTTATGTTTATTGGAAGAAACTGGGACTGCAACAATTAGCTAAAACTCTGTTAGCGCTTTTGTATTATGGTGATAAGTGCCCTCTGACTTCTATGGGACTATTCTCATGAGTGAGCATTGAAGTTGACAGCTAGCCTTTGCAAACCTCATAAGATGTATGATCTGGGCTTTAACTGTTCATGTTGTTTTCTATAAGGGCAGGTCTACACTAGAAGTGCTGTGTTGGTGCAACTCCACCGCTGTAGCATGTCTGGTGAAGACGCTCTATGCTGATGGGAGAGCGCTCTCCTGTCGGCATAATTACTCCACCTCCATGAGAAGTGGAAGCTATGTCAGCGGGAGAGCATCTCCTGCTGACATAATACCAGTGTGGACAGCGCTGTAACTTGCATCGGTCAGGAACAGGGGTGCTGGAACAATTTGTATAGTGGGGGTGCTGAGAGTCATTGAACCAAACTGTAAACTGTATGATGGAAACCACTTCAAGCCAGGGGGTGCAGCAGCACCCCCAGCACCTCTAGTTCCAGCACCTGTGCTCAGGGGGTATCTTTTTCACACCCCTGAGTGACGCAAGTTAGATCGACTTAAGCGGTAGTGTAGACCTGCCCTAAGTATTCATTTTTTCAAAAGGATACAGAACCTACCTTATTTTCCTTCTCCGCTTACACTGCCATCTCAACAGAGCTGAGAAACAAGCTGCAACTTGCCAACCAGAGATACCTTAAGGACAGGAACTCCACCGGGAAGGCCTGTTTTAAGTCTGTTGTCATGATAGGGCAAACCTCTAGCAAGAGATATCAAGTGACACAACTTTAATTAGACATTGAAAAAAATGCCTCATTCTAGCAAACAGTTATTTCCAGTACCTAGCACTGCACTCACTGTTACATGGGTTATCTCGCCTTTTAAAATAAATAGTTGGAAGTGATGTTGCACAGGACTGCCCTCTGATATCCTTGCCCTGATTAATGTACAGCTCAAGAATACTTCTAATTACCCAGAGTGCTTCAAGTGCAATGTTTCAGTTATAAATGCAAGACCCTTAAATTGTTTTTACCCCTATAAGAGTTAAGACAAAAATATTAGCTACCTCCTTCATGGGCTCAAATCTGCAAGGTGCTGAACACTCCTATGAGTTACTGAGTGCCCTCAACAGCTCCTAATGGAGGGGATGGATTTTCAGTCCAACTTGGTTCAGGCCACATTCCTCTGAGGATTAGTTACATGCCGCGTTTGAACTTTAAGAGAAACCAACATGTTTTGAGTTCAAAAAGGCATCTGAACAGGTCTTTAACAGCTGAAACACTTTTGCATGCTCACTGAACTCACACAAATGAGTGGATTTTCTTTAAACTGGAAAAAATCCCAAATTTCAACCCTAATTTTTCTGAGTTGGGGAGGAATTATGAAGCACTGAAATCAGGGACTTTGCTTTACCTTGAAAAGTCTTTCTTTATCATAACTACAGTGATGCTATATTATAAAGAGCTGCATTTTAGTTAATGAGTCATTGATGAAATTGTGGTTTCAGTTCATTGCACTTTTGATTAAGGGGTATAAATATTCTTTGTTAAACAATACTGTACTATGTACTTTCACTAGAAAGGTGATAGACCTCTTCACTAGCAGACAATCTATAGAATACAGTGGTTGTCAACCTTTTTTCATTTGCGGACCCCTAAAAAATTTCGAATGGTGGAGGGCTCTTTTTGTTCAGAATGTCAGCAGGTTATGTCATCACTGGGATTCACAGTCTATTACTGTACAATTTTCAGCCAGGCAACAGCACAGGCTTTCAGCTACAGAAAGGCATGTATCTATGTGGTGCCAAGAGTCCCAGGCCATTGTGATATCAGAGGTAACTCAACCAATCATCATCCTTACTCTACAGCCAATTTGCATGCAATAATTTAATGGGTTGCATAAGAGAGACTGCAGATGGTGGGTTACTTGGCTCATCTACCAGAGTTCCTAAAAGCACCGGTTTTCACCTACTTTAAAAACTTTAAACTATTCAAATTGAATAAAAATAGTGAACAAGAAAACAAGACCTGCCATTCCAGCAAACGTGGTCCAGTTAGTCTGATGAATAGTCTTTTGTTTCAGCCCTGACTAACATTGCACCTCAGGCAGTAGGCTCTCTGATACCCTTTCTCTGTGTTATCAGTGGTCTCTGCCAGATGGAGAAGTGTCCTTGTAAAATTCCACATAGTCAATTATGCATTTCTGTCTGATTAGCAGAGGGAATCCTGATCTCAGCCGATGATCATTTTATTTCCTGAAGCATAAGACCTAATAATGAGAAGTTAAATGGTGTCCTGAATATGCAATATGAGCCATGTCCAGCTCCCACTGAAGTGAACAGGAATTGTGTATGTGTATCTGAAGGAAGCATTTAGCTCATTTAGGTTCTCTTTTCTTAAAATACATACTAATGCTCATGATAGACAAACTTCTTATGAATTTTTCATGTTGGTTTTATGTATTTGGCACTGTTCAGGAGTTAAGATAAAAACCTAATTCAGGCTATTAAATTATGGACATTCTGCCATTCTCAATTGTCGAGGTACCTTTCATATTGGTCTGTGGAGTTTTGTTCCCTAAAGAGCAAAACACATAAATAGACATGTACAAATAGAAAATAACTCACCAAAGCACTTCCCTGATTTCTCCTGAGGGAAGATTGAATGTATTAACTTCTCTTGGAATAACATTCAGAAGGGAAATGAAAATGCAAAACACTCATTACTTCTCCTTTTGAGCATGTCATGAAGGCTTTCTACTATCTTATACCAGGCAGAAAAAAATATAAAAAGGTGATGCTTGCTTTCAGATAGCTGTCATGAAAATACTGAAGAAAAGCCTTTTAAAAGATTAAAGGAAAATGTATTTTATATTTGTTGGACTTTGGGTGAAGTACATGTCTTTCCGTAACTGAATGTGCAATGTACATTTTATTGCTTTAGATGTAATTTACTAATTCATTGCATAGGAAGTCTTTGATTTTAACACCTGGTTGCGTCTTTAAAGTGGAAATCAATTGACCAGCATTTCAGCTTTCCACTGAAGTCAATAGTAGAAGGCTCAGGTCCCAGATCAAGATTGTCAAACCTGTCCTCTGACTCCAGCACACTTTTTTGGCACTTGGGACGTCTTCTTCAAGTGTTACTGAATAAATAAACTCTCTTACTTTTGTTCTTTTTTATGCAAGATCATAACCATTTCCAGAGCCAAATTGAAACCTGTCATGTGCACTTGTCATCCAGTCTGGAAACCAGGCCTGTTTTCTTCAGTTTTAGATAAGATCTGGCTTCATCTTTCAATTTCTACACAGCAAAGCTGTTTGAAAATATGCTGTATTTCTTGTCATGTAGCTGTCACTTTAATATGGATGTCTCAAAAGAAATCTTTTCTTTTTGCTACAGCACAATTGCAATTTATCATAATATCTGCTTCCCAATTCATTTCACATTTTTGCGGCAGTGCTGACTTCACAGCTGGATACAATGATAACTTTGTGATGTCACTGGTGAACTAGATAAGAGATGGGAATAAGAACCCTCTGAAATGTAAAGTGTTTTAAAAATGGCTAGCTGTGTTTGTGCTATCTTAAATTTTATTTTCTACCTTCTTTTAGAAACAGTTATCTTGGTCACCAGATTAACATTACAGCTTAAATCCTGTGTGATTTATATTTGGTTTTTACATATTGTGTATGAATATGTGGATTGTTTTTACTTTGGATAATTAATCAAACAATTACTAGATGATGTATTTTATATCACAATATTTGTTATGAATAATGACAACCTTCTCTGATCCTCACAAAACATTATTTTGATTTCTGATTAATATACAAAAGTAGTCTACATTTTTCTTGAGACAGATCAAACTCTTAGTCCCCAGATGCTCTGTAGCTGAACGTACTGGCTATAAAACTGTTTTAGCAACAGTGGTTTTTAAAACTTTGTGAATGCATTTCTGAGCTCAGGTAACACTGACAAAGGGGAGGTAGGTTTGGTCTATATCTTGGTTTATTTTATAAAGCAGCAATTTTTTGGCTGCTGGGAAAAAAAATAATTAAGTGGAAGAATTGGCTAGCTCCACCAGAAGCAAAATGGGGAATTTCCTTGATTAAGAGGGACTTGAGGCAAAATTTGATCCATGATGGAAGAACATGTAGAATATACTATGGGCAATTAAACCTACCATAATTACCATCAAAGAAATGTTGAATGGAGCACAGTAGAATTCTGCGCCAGTCACTAGTGTCATTGTGATTCACGTAAAGGAGAAGTTTCTGCTAAAGATCACCCGTATGAATATTGCTGAATGGAGGGGACTGGACACCTATGAAGATGAACCAACTACATTCATGCTGCTGTTGAATATGAAGAAACAGCTTGAAATATGCTTACAGCAATGGGAAGCAATTAAAGAGGAAATAGACTGTATTCTAAGCTAGCAGACGGAGTTCCCTTGGAAGAGGAAAACCAAACCGCTAAAAATGCTCACCCGCCTCGCTAATCCCACTGCATTGCTAGAAAATCCATCCGCTGTGTCCAGCAAGCAGATGTGAAAAAGACAAGGAAAGAAAGTCACACCACAACTTCATTTTGTTCCTGGAACTTTATGATGAGCACTGCAAGCCACTTGTCTCTCCATTGCAAAGGGACACAACATTGTGTTTGTGTAGCCACTGAACCTGATCCTTCACACACTCCTGGTTCTCCCAGCTTCTGCAGCATTGACCGGAGCAGTGGGAGGCCAGATACCAGACATCAGGTAAAAAAACACATTTATGTTCACTGGGAGAAAGGACTGCTCTGATGTTCCTTGGACAACCAAAGGATTCCCTTTTCCTTCCTGGACCTAAGTATTACCTGCACAATCTAGGGCACCCCACCTTTACCCTATCGATGGCTCAAGGCACAGTCTGGTTAATTTAGGCACCCCCACCCTTTCCCTTCCATAGGCTCAAGACATAGGGCACCCACCCTTACCTGTCTGGGGCTCAGGGCAAAACCTGGTCAGTTTAAGTATTTTGCCAGAAGCTGGGAATGGGCAACAGGGGATGGATCACTTGATGATTACCTGTTCTGTTCATTCCCTCTGAAGCACCTGGCATTGGCCACTGTCAGAAGACAGGATAGTGGGCTAGATGGACTTTTGGTTTGACCCTATATGGCCATTCCTATGTTCTTATCCCCTTACCTTTTTCCCTCGGGGCTCAGGGCCATACGGGTCTGTAGGACCTTTTCCCAGTGAAACAGCCTTACAGAGCTTGCTCTAAACATCTATTTATTAGCAACACATACAGAATACATATGCCAGGCAAGGCTACTATGCTCACCTCTCCCAATATACATTCGAATCTCACCCAATGGCCAGTCGGGATCCACTCGTCTGGGGGTTCCAGTGCCCTTACATGTCATGGTTATGCAGGGGGTATGACATCGCAGCTTGTTCTTGCACTGCAGTCCAGAGTTGATTCCCAAACAGCCTTGTATTTCATTTATGTTATATAGGTAAAACTAACTACCTCCTTTAATGCTACTAAACCTATCACATTATCTAACACCCCTAGGGAACAAAATTTAACAAATCACACACTGACACCTATGTTTCCTCCTCCCTCCCAAGTCTCTTACATTTTAGCTCTCATGCCCAAATTGTAACTTATTTATGACCTTCCTTGTTTGTGCAAATGGTCAGCATAAATTTGCTGGTCAGAGCTTATCTTATCTACAACTATTTGTTCTTGAGTCTCTCTATATCCTCCCTAAAACTTCCCAGCGCCTGTGTGTCTCTACTTTACAACCATTGGTGATTATAACTCTTGTTAGGGACATTCCTGAAGGGATGCTTTATCAGCAGCAGAGCATTCTTTTCCTCAGTTTTAGTGGTGAACTCCCTGAGTTTCACCCCAGGCTAGTTTGGGGGTGGGTTAGGTCCCAGGCTTACGTAAGTGGGCCTGCACCTTACAGACTTTAAGGTCTCCTTCACATTGCAGGCCACAGCACCTCATTCACCCACTCTTGTAATAGACCCAAAACATCTGACTGAGTTACCGAAGTCCTAAAACCATGATTTAAGGACTTCAAGTAACAGCGAATCCACCATTTACTCTGTTTAAACCAGCAAGTGACCTGAGGCCCAAGCTGCAGAGGAAAGAGCAACTGCCCCAGGATCTCTGCCAATCTGACCTGGGAGAAAATTCCTTCCCATCCCTAAATGTGGAGATCAGTTAAACCCTGAGCATGTCAGCAAGACCCACCAGCCAGACACAACGGAAAGAATTCTCTGTCCCATCTCTGGCCATTAGAGATATTTGGTACTAGCAGTCGTAGACAAGTCACATGCCATTGTAGGCAATCTCATCATACCATTCCCTCCATAAATTTATCAAACTCAGTCTTGAAACCAGTTAGGTTTTTTGACCCCACTGCTCCCCTTGGAAAGCTGTTCCAGAACTTCACTCTTCTGGTGATTAGAAACCTTTGTCTAATTTCAAGCCTAAACTTGTTGATGACCAGTTTGTATCTATTTGTTCTTGTGCCAGCATTGGCCCTTAACTTAAATATGTCCTTTCCCTTCCCAGTGTTTATCCCTGTGTTTATGTATTTATAGAGCACAATCGTATCTCCCCTCAGCCTTCATTTGGTTAAACAAGCTGAGATTGTGAAGTCTCCTCTCGTAAAGTAGGTTTTCCATTCCTCAGATGATCCTAGTAGCTCTTCTCTGTATCTGGTCCAGTTTGAATTAATCTTTCTTCAACATGGGAGACCAGGATTGCACTCAGCATTCCAGATGAGGGTTCACCAGTGCCTTGTATAATGGTACTAACATTTCCCTGTCTCTACTGGAAATACATCTCCAGATGCATCCTA
This sequence comes from Eretmochelys imbricata, assembly GCF_965152235.1. Classification (NCBI taxonomy): domain Eukaryota; kingdom Metazoa; phylum Chordata; order Testudines; family Cheloniidae; genus Eretmochelys; species Eretmochelys imbricata. Next base: position 46,652,242 of record NC_135576.1, on the reverse strand, counting down.
GGATTTCATTAGCCTTTTTCACATCAGTGGCTCATAGTCATCCAGTGGTCAACGAATATACTCAGGTCTTTCTCCTCCTCTGTCATTCCAATTGATGTGTCCCCAGCTTCTAGCAAAAATTCTTATTGTTAGACCCTAAGTCCATGACCTTGCACTATTAAATTTCATCCCATTTCCATTACTCCAGTTTACAAGTTCATCCAAATCTTCTTGTATGATATTCCAGTCCTCCTCCATATTGGCAATACCTCCCCACTTGGTGTCATCCTCAAATGTTATAAGCACACTTCCATTTTTTTGTGCCAAGGTCAATAATGAAAATGTTAAATAATGTTGGTCCCAAGACTGATCTTTGAGGAAGGTAGTTAAGGACATCATTCATGAATAATCTTTGTTATAGCTTCCACTAAACACATAATATGGGATTTCCAGAAAATCATTCATTTTTAGCCATGTCTTGCTTGGGGACCATTTAGGGGTGGAGCAGAGTGGGGCTGGGCTTCAGGCATGTAGCACCAAAGCAAGAGGGGATATTTCAGGGGCTGAAGGAGGGTCCATTGTAAAAATTATCAGCCTTGGATACTGGTTCCTACCAGAGCTCAGGATCCTCCTTGGGCTCCTTTGGGGTGGGGACTTTGTTCAACTGGTTTCACTAGGTAAAGGTGCTAAATCACATGCTCCTCTTCCTCTGGGACTCCTGGGTCTTCCTCCAAGCTCCCTGCTGGCTCCTGGCCTGATGAAGCCAACAAGGTTGAGGAGGGGCTCATAAGTCACTTCAGGCTCTGTACTGGGAGCCCTGGGGAGCACCTGGTCCATCTCATCATAGCATGGGCATATACAAGGGTCCCTCCCAGAGTGACTGTTCCAGTCCTTCTCCTTTCAGAACAGGAGCCTCAGGGGCTTCATCTGTTCCCAGCACTCAGCCTGTGTCTGGTGAATGCCCACCTCCTCCAGCCTCCGTGAAATCTCCCAGTACAAAAGAATGTTCCTGCTGCTCCAGGCAAAGTCCTGGAAGACGGTGTATTCTGAACACACCTTTATCAGCACTGGGATGTGCTCGGTGGACCAAGTGGCTGCTCTGCAAACATGATCCATGCTAACCTGTACTGACCAGAGTGTAGAGAAAAACTGTTCTGAAGTGCTCAGCACAGTTCTCTGCTACCACTGATAGTGGAGGGCCAGAGACACTGGATGAGGGTGTCACGGAGACCCTGGGCGATGCTCTGGAACTGCTCCCCATGAAGCCAGTCAGGACTCTGGGGCAGTCACCTTTCTGTGAGCAGCCTGTCTTCAGGACACACAGCTCACACTGCTTCCACCTCCCTGGGTCTGACCTCGGAGCATTCAGCATCCTCTGCCCCTCCGTGTGCTTCCCCCAGCGAGTCCGCTCAGGCAGGGCTCATGGGGAAGCCAGAGGGTCCTGCACCCCAACTTCGCAGTCAGACGTGACTCTCAGCCAGACGGTAAAACAGAGGTTTATTAGATGACAGGAACATGGTCTAACACAGAGCTTGTAGGTGCAGAGAACAGGACCCCTCAGCTGGGTCCATTTTGGGGGGCAGTGAGCCAGACAACCACGTCTGCCCTTCACTCCATGTCCCAGCCAGCCCCAAACTGAAACTTCCTCCAGCCCCTCCTCCTCTGTGCTTTGTTCCTTTCCTGGGCCAGGTGGTCACCTGATTCCTTTGTTCTCCAACCCTTCAGCTTTCACCATGCAAGGTGGGGGGGGGGAAGGGCCCAGGCCATCAGTTGCCAGGAAACAGGGTGTTGGCCATTTTCTGTGCCCAGACCCCTGCACACACCTGCCCTCTAGGGCTCTGCAATGATCATACACCCTTACCCCACCACCTAGATACTTAAGAACTGCATAGGGGAAACTGAGGCACCCCCACAATATTCGGAGGAAACATTAAGAACAGTCCCACTTCGTCACATCGGGTCAGGCAGAAACGAGTCCAATGCATTGTGGGAATGGGCCTTGAGGACGACTGAAATTTGAAACTTGGTACATGCGCCTGGCCCCCATCCACACTGCACGGTAGCATATGGGACTATGCCACAGCAGAGGCATGTACATACTCACACCCCTCATGCATGCTAGCTTTCTTGCTGTGCGCACTCTTTCATGCATGTACTTCAGGGGCTCAGATGCGGACCATGGGGGAGTGGTGGTACGACAAAGCACAGTGTTCAGTGACTAATGTAGACAGCCTGAGGTGGGGAAAAACTGACTGATGTCATCAAGCAAGAGCATAGAAATTATGATATTTCCTTCACTCACTGCAGAGGATAGGTGTTAATGAGGGGACAATCCAGGCACAATATTGCTAAATTGTTTTCATGAGTTAAGTCATTCAGTGTCTATTTCTGTCTTATACAGGTCGTATTTTCATCATCCATGAGCAGATGAGAAGCTTTGGAGTCTCACATCTGAACAGCTTTGAAACCTCGCTGACTCCTGCTGGAGTGTAAGATTGAAGGCATGAAGATCTTGAGATACCTGCACAGGTATGTCTGATACGAAGTGTTGGCCCTGGAGGAAAGCATGCTGTGAAAGTGCTCTATACACAGAAGCTGAAGAACTGCCAGAAGAAGTCACCTTTCTATTTTCTAATACTAACAATTGCAAATGGTCTGAGGTGCTCAAACTGGAGCACTCTTAATTTAAAGAAAGGAGTGAGCTGCTCACCGGACATATGGCTTTCTGCATGGAGCATCCTTGACTTTGGAGCTTACTCCTCTATTTCATCTGCCTGATTCTGGATTTGTTAATTTTCCAGGTATGCAGCAAAGTCCTTTGTTCTTTTTGGACATTTGGGGTGAAGATGGATTGATAGGTTGACTGACAGGATTACTGATGGGTTTGAGAGAATAGGATGTCGATTAGCGGTTGTTGCAGTTATTAATATTTGAAATTATTAATATTAATATGGAAACCACTAAACACTAATTTAACCATAAGTTCCTTTATTAAATCCAAAGGCCAATGGTTTTTAGACAATTGCTCTAAGCATGCCTAAAAAGCCTGACTACTAAACAATTTACTACATCCAAACAGTAACAAAACATTTATAAGCATTTGATCAAGATACTTACAAACAGACTAAACCCAGAGGTGCTTAGACCCATATTGGTTGGCTCCAAATTGGTCAGGCAGGTATTAGCAATGAACCCTTTAAGAGTTTACTTTTTATACCCATTTACAAAGAAGTGATGTCATTGCCAATTACTGACTTCAGATAAAAACCAATTTGAGACAATTCACCCTTACTTCCAGTCTTAATCCAGATAAGATTTATAACCTCTTTTCTTCCCAAGGCCTTTCCTTTCTTATCTTCTCCCCTACCTCCCTGCTTACCAGCAGAACAGTGGGAAGGGTTTGGGCTAGTTTCTTTTAAGACAATTTTTCTTTGTCTTGTTATTGCAGTTCTTTATTTTATTAATTATGTTTGGAACCATACAGCCTTCATGCTACAGGTAATCTGATTATTCTCATGGCCTTCTTTTATTTCCTGATTGGGGCCTTCTCCCTACTTGCCAAAAACTATAAATCAAATATGGTCTTTTTTTAACCAAATTTAAACTAACTCTAATTCTTTCCTGGTGGGGACCAGCTATGATCACTCAATTAGGGTGAACTGCAAAGAACGGGAAAGACAATACCCATGAAGCTGGTGGATATTCCACTACTTAGATTTACCAAGCCAGTGTAAAACAGCTTCTTTATTACCTTACTGGTTACTCAGAGGTCCAAACAACACAGTTCCCTTAAAGTGATCCAGCCTCAGGCTTCCATCCAGTTACCCACGTCAAATATGATGAAAATTTCTGTAAATCTTATTTCATCATATAAAAGAAAAGGTTCTACCCAATCCCAAAGGATCAGACACAGTACCTCCCAGGTTAATGAATGTTTCAGATCTTACCCAAGTACACGCTACAGCCAATTCTTATTAACTAAACTAAAATGTATTAAAAAACAAAAGAGAGAGAGTATGGTTAAAAGATCACTATACATACAGACATGAGTTCAATTAATTGAGGTGCAGATTCAGAGCAGAGATGGTGAGCTTTGTAGTTGCAAAGAGTTCCTTTAGAATTCAATTCATAGATAATAGTCCAATGTCCAAATATCATATTCAGGGTGTACCAGCCTACCTGGGACCGCAGTCTTGCGACTTAAACTTCACCTGATGAAGCCTAAGCAGATCTGAGATGACAGAATCAGGACCCAAGGGTCTTTTTATACAGTATTCTAGCATCCACTTGACAACACAATCCTGGTTAAACAATAGGCTTTTGATATAACCTTTTGCTTTCTAAACACCAGCAGCAATTAGTTACACAAATTAACATAGGCCAATTTATCCATTAGCAGTCCATTACAAACTTCAAAGAGACACATAGACAATGACATTATATGACCCAACACTCTCACAAATCTTAGGAGACAGGCCAGTCCTTGCCTACAGACAGCCCCCCAACCTGAAGCAAATACTCACCAGCAACCACATACCACACAACAGAACCACTAACCCAGGAACTTGTCCTTGCAACAAAGCCCGTTGCCAACTGTGCCCACATATCTATTCAGGGGACACCACCACAGGGCCTAATAACATCAGCCACACTATCAGAGGCTCGTTCACCTGCACATCCACCAATGTGATATATGCCATCATGTGCCAGCAATGCCCCTCTGCCATGTACATTGGTCAAACTGGACAGTCTCTACGTAAAAGAATAAATGGACACAAATCAGATGTCAAGAATTATAACATTCATAAACCAGTCGGAGAACACTTCAATCTCTCTGGTCACGTGATTACAGACATGAAAGTTGCAATATTACAATAGAAAAACTTCAAAACCAGACTCCAGCGAGAGACTGTTGAATTGGAATTCATTTGCAAATGAATAGTTAACTTAGGCTTGAATAGAGACTGGGAGTGGCTAAGTCATTATGCAAGGTAACCTATTTCCCCTTGTTTTTTCCTACCTGCATAACCCCTCCCCCCCTCAGATGTTCTTGTTAAACCCTGGATTTGTGCTGGAAATGGCCCACCTTGATTATCATACACATTGTAAGGAGAGTGATCCCTTTAGATAAGCTATTACCAGCAGGAGAGTGGGGTGGGGGGAGAGAAAACCTTTTGTAGTGGTAAACACCCATTTTTTCATGGTTTGTATGTATAAGAACATCTTCTGTATTTTCCACAGTATGCATCCGATGAAGTGAGCTGTAGCTCATGAAAGCTTATGCTCAAATAAATTGGTTAGTCTCTAAGGTGCCACAAGTACTCCTTTTCTTTTTGCGAATACAGACTAACACGGCTGTTACTCTGAAACCTATTATTTTACCCAAGATTCATCCAAATGTTAATATTCCCTTTTGATCTCTGAATCAATAATTATAGTGACAGACAGGAACTATCTGTTTACGGGTAGCATCTAAGATACACACAATTCATATTGCTTCTAACAATATAGGTTTGCATTTCAAAGTTCTAGCCTATTTAGCGTGAATGGCTCTAATTATCATTTGCATACCTTTCTAACATGACTTTAAAGGTGGGCTTTGGGTCATTCAGCCTGCAAGCTGTTTAACCCTTTCTAGCCATGCATCACAGTCTTGTTACTAAAAAAACAGGAGTACTTATGGCACCTTAGAGACTAACAAACTTATTAGAGCATAAGCTTTCGTGAGCTACAGCTCATATATATGTACATATATATCTTACTATATGTTCCATTCTATGCATCCGATGAAGTGAGCTGTAGCTCACGAAAGCTTATGCTCTAATAAATTTGTTAGTCTCTAAGGTGCCACAAGTACTCCTGTTCTTTTTGTGGATACAAACTAACATGGCTGCTACTCTGAAACCAGTCTTGTTACTGCAGTTCTTTATTTTATTAATTATGTTGAAACCATATTTCCTTCCCACACTACAGGTAATCTGATTTATTATTCTCACAGCCTTCTTTTATTTGCTGATTGAGGCCTTCTCCCTACTAGCCAAAAACTATAAATCAAATATGGTCTTTTCTTAACCAAATTTAAACTAACTCTAATTTGTTATGTTTATACTTATCCTACTGGGGTTATTATTCGATGGGCTTTTGTTAAGGTTACAGTATTTGCAGTTTAACACATTTCTAAAATGGTAATTGGGATAAAATACAACATGGTTTTATCAAAGGTAGATCACGCCAGACCAACTTGATCTTTTTCTTTGACAAGATAACTAATTTTCTCGACAAAAGAAATGAAGTAGAGCTCATCTTCCTGGGTTTCAGGAAGGCATTTGATAAAGTTCCACATCGGAAATTATTAGTTAAACTGGAGAAAATGGGGATTAATACGAGAATTGAAAGTTGGATAAAGAACTGGTTAAAGGGGAGACTACAGTGGGTCATACTGAACCGTGAACTGTCCAGCTAGAGGGAGGTTACTAGTGGAGTTATAGACTCATAGACATTAAGGACAGCAGGGACCTTCATTATCATTTAGTTTGACCTCCTGCACATTGCAGGCCAGAGAACCTCACCCACCTTCTCCTGTAATACACCCATAATCTTTAATATTCTTGGATGGAGATTATCCAGGCACCCCCGGTTTGGTCCCATGAAGCTGTTTGAATTTGACTTCCATCTCAGATGTGGTCATTTCTACTTCCATATCCCCATTGTCATTAGCCACCCTACCACAACCTCTAGGCTCCTCATTAGACTTATTAAAATCTGAGGTTTTGGGGCCATGCCTAGATTATTTTTAATATCTACCCCATCCTCAGTTTAGCAGTACCATTTCTTTCTTTGTTTTGTTTTTACATATATGGCTAAAGAACCTTTTAGTATTGGTTTTAATTTCCTTTGCAAGGTTCAACTGTGCTTGGCTTTTGGGAGTTCTCATATTTCCCCTACACTTTCTGACCTCTAAGAGGTAGCTTTCCTTGTTGATCCATCCCTTCTTCTATTCCTTATAGGCTTTCTGCTTTTTCTTAATAACCTGTTTGAAATGCCTTTTTATCCAGTTTGGTCTGCAGCCCTTACCTACAAATCCCCCCCCCCCACCTTGCTTGGATACAGGCTTCTGATACTTTAAGTCAAAGTTGCAGAAACTAATTCCAAGCTTCCTCCACATTCAGATCCTTGAGTTCTTCAGTCCAGTCCACTTACCTAACTACTTCCCTCAATTTTTTAAAGTTTGCCCTTTTGAAATCAAGGACCCTAGTTGCAAACCTGTTTTTGTTAATCCTTCCATTTAGTTTAAACTGAATTAGCTCATGATCACTTGAACCCAGGTTGTCCTGTACAATCAGTTCTTGTATGAGGTCCTCACTACTTAGCAATATTAGATCTAAAATGGCATCACCTTTTCTTTGTTCGGTGACTATTGGTGGAAGAAATCTGTCAGCTATCACATCCAGGAGTATCTGGGCCCTACCACCAGGGAATTATGTGATTATGGGAGATTTTAATTTCTCAGCTATAGATTGGAGGACAAATGCTACTAATAATGGATTTATTCCTACGAAGTGCCTAAGGTATAGAATTGGCTGTCTAAGTTCTTCATAAGTAGGTAAAATTAGTGATGTAGCATGATCTCATGGAGTTAGAGTAGCAAACTCATGCAAAACCCTTATCTGCAAAATTGTCAGCAGCCACGTCTGTCCAGAATAACAGGCTATCTAAACACAAGGGAGAGAGTGTGGGAAAGTACACTTGGGGACAAAAAAATCTTATGGGAGAGTTGTTTGTCAATTACTCCAGAACTGCTGTTAGCCTGCATCTGATAACTTAAACATCTAATAAATTATTAATTGAAAGGAGAACTAGTAATGAACACAGGCAAGACATTTAGGGTTGAATTTTCAGTGTTTTGCTGGCGTGTACATTAACGCATTGTGTGTTTCAATGAACGTAAAGCTGCAGCTGGATTCCTGTATGGGGTTAAGAAACAAAAAAATGCTAGAGATATCAAATTGAGAAATGTGCTGCATAAACCTAGCAATAGCACTGACTGACGCACATAAAAGTAACTCAGACGCAGATTGTGTGGATATTATTGCTGAAATGCAAAGACCGTCACATTTAACAGAGTCATTAGATGAACTTGGTACCCCTTCATTTCATTTATAAATGATATTTATTCTAATGTGTCAATAGGCCTCTGAGTAACAGTGACAACTCCTGTGACAGTTGCATCAACAGGAAGAAGCTTTTCAGAGCTGACGCTGGTATCGTATTGGCATTCAAGTACAGTGTATCCCACCAATGCCTGGCAGGCTCAAAAGTAGGAGAGATTTTACCAGATCACAGGATTTTAGGCAACTGGCTCCTTTTTAAATATGAATTTAGGAAAGGAGGGCAGCTACATTTGGGACACTCTTTATACAGTATCTTAATTTAAATTGTAGTCAACGTATGTAATTAGAGATTTAAATTAGTAGCTTGTAGGTGCCTCATAGCAGTGGCCTACCTGTCACACATTTGCTGCCTGAGATTCCCCTCTAGGTCTTAGATTAATACATTCACACTCACGTGTTTAGAATAAAATCTCCTCTTGTGGTGTCTGGCTTATTTAGACATGAAACAAATTAATAGTTCCTTTGGCCCTCCCACGTGAGAGCAGTTCCTCTCCTGAACAGCAGGATTTGACCATTAGCCCAGAGGAGTAGAATAGGATGGACAGTCCTTTCTGCCCCACAGTGCAGAGTTCTGCATACAGTTTCTCTCCCTTTGGTGCAGAGTTGTCTGCTCATGCCCCAGCAGGAGGCCCAGACACCTATCTTTCTGCAGGCTTTTGTGGAGAGGACACAGCCCCTTTTATCTCTCCCACTGTGGGAACAGCAGCCCTTCTTACAGTAGACACCACCTCCAGCTGGGCAATTGTCACATGACTCTTAGGCACCTGATTCAGGCACTGGCCAGAACTGAGGTCTTAATCCCATAGCTGACCCAGCTCATCCCATGTCCTCCCCAAAGAGACTAGCCCAGCTGATGTATGGTTGTCTTTTTTAGCTCTGGTCCCCAACCAGGATGACTCTGCCTGTTCAGCTGAAACAAGGAGGTCTACCAAGTTTTGGGTGGTAATTATCTTCTATTCATCAAAGAATGAAGTGGCCAGGCCCTGGTGTGTACCACCATCTATATAGCTAATGTGGACATAGTCTTCAGTAGTCAAAGAATCACAGAAATGTAGGTCTGGAAGGGACTTTGAGAGGTCATCAAGTCCAGCCTCCTTTGTTGAGGCAGGACCAAATAAACCTAGACCATTCCTGACAGGTGTTCATTCAGCTTGTTCTTAAAATTCTGCAACCTCCCTTGGAAATCTGTTCAGAACTTAACTACCCTTATAGTTAGACAGTTTTTCCTAATATCTAATCTAAATCTCCCTTGCTGCAGATTAAGCCCATTATTTTTTGTCCTACCTTCTGTGAACATGGAGCACAAGTGTTCTCCGTCTTCTTTATAACAGCCCTTAACAAATTTGAAAATTTATCAGATCATCCCTCAGTTTTCTTTTCACAAGCATAAACATGCCCAGTTTTTTTAACCTTTCCCCATAGGTCAGGTTCTTCTAAACCTTTAATCACTTTTTGTTGCTCTCCTCTGGATTGTTTCAAACATGTCCACATCTTCTCTACAGTGTGGCACCAGGAACTGGACACAGTACTCCAGCAGAGGCCTCACCAGTGCCGAGTGGAGCAGGACATTTACCTCTTGTATTTTATATATGACATTCCTGTTAATACACCCCAGAATATTAGCCTTTTTCGCAGCTGTATCCCATTGTTGACTCATATGCAATTTGTGATCTGCTATAATCCCCAGCCCATTTACTACTACCTAGCCAGTTATTCCCCATTTTGTAGATGTGAATTTGATTTTTCCTTCCTAAATGTAGTGCTTTGCTTTACTGAATTTCATCTTGTTAATTTCAGATTCATTCTCTAATTTGTCAAGGTCATTTTGAATTCTAATCTTGTCCTCCAAAGTACTTATCCTTGGCATATCATAGTTTACAATCTGTTTGTAATGTTCTGGGTTGCAATCCAGACCAGTAAGGGCTTGTGTCACGACCTGCCCTGAAACCTTGGGTGCTTTACAATGCTTTGCTGCTTTGGCTCACATCTCAGTGGACACCAACAACCCACAGACAGGCATGCAGTCCTCTGAGTACCTGTGTCCTGTGCCGCTCTGGCTCAGCGCTCTGACCCCAGCTGCCTGCCTATAAAACAACAGCCCCACTCCGGTTTCCACCAGCTTTGGTTACATCTGCCAAGATGACCCCAACACACTTCCAATCCCAAATTTCCCCCAAACCATCTGCCCTGAAGTTGTTGGATCATATTAAAGAAGTTCTGTATTAAAATCACAAACGAGTTTGATTCCCCATAGTTTAAATTCCAGGGTATTACTAATTAAGAGGTCTCTTGGTTTTTGGTACTGTTTCTCTCCCTCTATGTGTGAAACTTGCAAGCTGCTAATTGTGTTAGTACATTCTAAGAGAGTACAGAGTATGTTCTCAAAGCAATTCACAGAGAGAGAGTCTCAAAGCAATATTCTAACAACAGAAACAGCACCCAGAGACTCCCCGCCCTTTTGTTGTATTAACAATTGTGATTAAAATAGAGATAGAGGATGTATGTGGATGGATGCTTGGTGTGGATAATAATTGAATGATCAGGGAGGTGCCAGCCTAAGAATCTAGTGTCCATCCGCTGAAGAAGGCATAAAGTGGAAATAACCAGAGGACCCCCGGAGGGCAGACTGGAATCCACCCAACAGCCTCAAGAATGGGAGAACCAAAGAACAAGATAACATCTAGCAGCAGGGAGCCGTCAAGAATGTGCTATCTGCTGATTGATTCAGCAACAGCATGATGAAGCAATTCCCATAGACTGGCATAGGAAGAAATTCTTATAAAAATAGACTCTAAAATGTGAGAACTTTGGGGTCTGATTCTGCAAACCAACTTCCAGGAGCATTAGATGAGCATCTGACAAGGCCCTGCTCCCTCCTCATGTCCAGGCCACCTGGCCAGTGGCTTGGCATGAGCAACTCTAAGGCTGGTAACTATGATAACAACCTTGCAGAACCTGTGTGTGTGTGTTTGTATGAATGAATGTGTGAATAAATATGAGATTGAGTGGAATGTTATAGCTATAACTAACTGCTTACTATGATTCTTTCTGTATTCACAATAAATGTGGTATTTTGCCTTTTTCCCTTTAATAAGATCCTGCTGGTTTTTATTTTATTGGTATAACAAAGTGTCCAGTCCTCTCCTGGACCACTCAGAGAAATAATAAGATTTATTTGTTCCTTTAAAGAGTCAATACTCAGCAGCTTGCCACATTAATCAGAGTTAACAATTACTTAAATGTAAATAGAGCACTGGGTTGATTTAGATGAAAAGTAAAACAAGTTTATTAACAAAAGGACATAGGTTAAGTGATGCCATGTCAAAGAAATAAAGGTACAGATGGTTACAAGCACAAAGTAAAAGTGAAAACACACATCTGAAAGTCTAAAACTTAATCTAGCAAGACAGTTTTTGTTTAAGATAGTTTATATCATGATTATTCTTTGTCCAGAGGGCTGACTGTCTCTCAGTCAGGACTTTCCTGACTGAGAAGTAAGAGGTGATGGTCTTCCTTGTCTTCTTAGTGAAAGAAAAAGATGGAGTCTCTCTTTGTCCCTTATATTTCCAAAGAATTTCTATGTTCTTAAGGTCAGCAAGGTCTCAGGGGGATTCAGTCTCCTGTGTCTCTCTGGGGTTCAGGAACCATGTTAATTCTCTTTCTGTTGAGTTCAGGCTCCAAACACGCCCTGCTGTCTTAGTTTGAGAGCTTTGTTTACAGCTAATATGTAAACTGAGGTAAACACATATTCCTTTATCTAGGACAGATGTGTTTATCATCGTTATCTAGTCTAGGGTGTCTTTGTCTTAAATTTGTTCTACTAACATTATACAGAGGGAATTCATAACTTCACAAATAATGTTAACACACACCTTTTACAACAATATTAATGACACACTTTCATATGATATCCTGCAAGGCATAGTTTATACAAATATCATTGCAGTAGTGTGTGGAATGTGAATACAGGGCTTAGGGTCACATTGTTGTACATCTCAACTGTCTGATTCCCAGAATACTTCTGATGTAGACAAAAACAGGGGTGTTTACTGAGTCAAACTGGTGTAAAGGTTGCCTCTGTCTCTCTGATCAGGAATTCCTTGGGTGCAGTTTTATGGCCTGTGCTGTGCAGGAGGTCAAAGTAAATGATCATAATGATCCCTCGCCTTAAAATCTATCATGCATATTTATGCTGGACCACAGGAGCAGTGGCTGGCCTTTGCATTGTCAGACATGGCCACTGCTTCAGTTTCCCCTTGATTTCTCTCTTTTGTGTAGAGTAGCTTAATTTAACACTCCATCTAGATTAAGGAAACTCTACTCCTTCCAGGTATAATGATCACTGTGATGAGGTTGCCTGCAGGCAATGAACCCCAAACCTGTGATCTAAAGGTATGACCCTCTACTGCTGGAGCTAAAGGACCACTGTATTAACTTGGATGCAGTAGCAGACCCAGACCTCTTTTTGCAGTCCAGCCAAAAGAGGAGCAAAAAGATCCACACTCTGCAAATACAAGGTATGCTCCCCCTGACTTTACACATGGGGAAGCGTGTCCAGAACATCAGAGGACCACAGCAGCTCAAATCCTTCTATACATCAGCACTTGTAACAACATCTGTAGCTGGGCTACCCGCTGGGATTGAACCTGGGAGTTGGATCTAAAAGCAGAAACTTCTCATGCAGTTGGGGTGAATGAGTGAAAGTCCAAAATAAATACGTGTCCAGGCTATTAGGATATGAGTTTCAGACTGTTCTGAAGCTTACATTGGCTTGAACGGCACACTGGCTCAAGCATGATATTATGTACCAGTTTCATAATTCTGTGTACAACATTAGGCATTTGTCTCATTTCCCAGAGCCAATCTCCATATATGGGTATGGCATTTTCTGGGTGTGAAAGCTGGGGTTCTGAGTAGACATGCTGCACATGGGCATAGTATGGGAGGGACAAGGGGCCATTGCCCCCCAAACTGGAAGCCTCAGGCAGGTGCAGAATTTGCCCCATATGCATGGCCCCATTGGCCTGACTGTGGCGGCTGCCGCCCCCCTCCCCCAGATATACAGGTCAAACTACCACCGATGATGCTGCAGGCTCATTAAGTAGGTATCCAGCCTATGAGTTGGGAACACTCATAACACTGGTACATCCCAGCTGAGTTCATGCTTCAGCCCTCCTAATGCAATCACTGTGCACCTTGGTAAGAATGATTCAATGTTAGAACCTGCGCTAGTGTGATTAGAAGGATTAACATGATTGGATTACTTGCAACATCTATTCCAAGCAGGCTCCTTCCCTGGTGAGTATGGTGAGGTGACAAAATCTGGTGGCTGTGAATTGGGTCAGGAAGAACATCAGCCAGAAGATAAAGATATTTGCACTAATGCCTGGTTCTGAGGGGATTGCAGGGAAGATAGTTCCTGGGCCTCAAGTTCACTGTCCTCGGGTCTTTTGTCCTGATCGGTACATTGTCAGACACAGGTACAAATTTGTTCAGCCTTGATCATGAATCCATCATTAATAGCTTGAGGAGTTCTTAGCAATTGGTCTGTGGGAGAGCAGCCCTGTAACACATTCGCTGTCTCTTGTGCTAAGTAATTATTGCAACTTGATCTAGTTGGATGGCTACTGGCCAGCAGGCTGTAGCTATGGTTGTATCTGTATGGAAAAATTGTACTAGTATAAAGGTATTTCTTTTTCCCAACAAAAACTGCCTTATTTTATCTTGTGCCTTAAATCCTAGGTTTGCATCACTATGCTGTCCTGTCTTGGATGTCCAGTTCCAGAAGCAGCACTCCACCAAATGCAGCTGATCAAGGAATGTGTCATGCAGGAGCATCTGCTGGCATCTCTCCTCCTCCTCCTCTCAGAATAGCTATGCAGAATCACAGTGGTGATCCACAGTCTCCCTTAAAGCTGCCTGGCTGCTCAGCTGCCAATATCTACCAATTAATGCAGACAGGAGGATCCTGAACAGGCCTGTGATGCTTACCAGTGCTTCCTCCATGCTACCTGACAGCTCTTTGAAAATGAATGAGCCGACAAGAACCCAATGAATTATAGGATGCAGCAGGAAGAATAATGGGAGTTTGACCGCAGATTCTAATTTTCCACTCAGTACTGGCAGGTATCCCACAATCCACTGTGAAAAGCACTGAGAATGTATAGAGCCCAGTAGCAGTGCTTTGAACCCTGGAATGCCACACAGACTGCAAGGTGTTTATATTGATAGAGCGCTGTGCTGTGTGGACACTGCTCCACAAGCAAAGTGGCTTAAACCAGTACATGGAAAGCAGTATGAACTCACACAATCAAATTAGTTACATTGGTATTATGAGCTGGGTGAAATTCTGTTATGGGTTGAGTAAAAAACCTCTTTCAAACTGATGTGTGAATATACCTTCCACTTAGGATAGTTGTAAGAACCACTTCAGGGGCCATACCTAAAACAAGGCCTAATAGAATCTGCCCAGAAACTACCACCATGTGGGTGTGGGGTTCCAATGGGTATTATGACTAGGTATGTGTGTGTGTGGAGGGGTGTAAGTCTCTGAGGGAAGGCATAGAAACTGAAAACACACAGACAAGAGAGGCAGAGGCAAAAAAGCCCCTGTGGCTGGCCAGGCTCAGCTGACTCGGGCTCAGGCTCTGGGGTGGAAAAAATCACTGTGCAGACGTTTGGGCTTGGGCTGGAGCCTGAGCTCTGAGACCCTATGAGGGTCAAGGGTCCCAGAGCTCAGGCTCCCAGCCTGAGCCTGAATGTTTCCACAGAGATTTTTAGTCCGGCAGCCTGAGCTCTGTGTGCGTGAGTCAGATGACCCAAGCCAGCCGCAGCCATGCCAGAGGTCTTTTATCCCTGAATAGACATACCCAGTGTGACCCTGGAAAAAGCTAGAGAGAGTGCTTTTGGGTCTGGCGTTGGCTAAAGAGGGTTGGGCTGTAAACTAAGAAATTGCTCCTTTGTTTCTCATTCCCTCTGCATTCACAGAGGCAGGACTTTGTACATTCCTTGGAAATAAACAAGATGGCATCAAAGAAAATACCAGAATTCATCAGTTCCTGCTTTCAACTAGAATGTCCCCAGAGTTTGACAAGCTGACGCTGTCAAAAAGAGGCAACAGTATAATTAAATCAGTATAAACTCTACTGGTGCAACTTGATTGTACAGCCAAGCCCTGTGACAATGCGGTCAGACTAGGACCTAGGGGCTCCGGAAACCTTTAAGCTGCAGAGATTTACCTCCAGGTTTACAGTATAGTTATGGTGATGTGGATACAAATGTAGAACAAAATAAATGTGCAGCCTTTTGTCTTTCAGCAGAAATTCAAGTTGAGTAATTGTTCCTGTGTATCTCCAGCAATGCCCTCTCATCCAATATGCCTCCAGGAAGCTGTCTGCTGCATTGAACCTTTTGTACCCTTAATCACTTGAGCCAAGTAAATGTGAAGTGGATGTAAATTGCACCAAGAGCACAATGGCAGCATCTAATTCCCACTATGCCCGCATACTTGCATTAATGCCAGTGGCTACAAAAGGTGGTGTTAGGACAGATGGGAAGCAGCACCCCTTCATATGCAAGCTGTGCCCTCGCTAGGCCCTTTGTCTCCTCCATACCACTAGCGCATGCTAAGAGTAGCACCTAAAAGTAGCACTCAGTAGCCATTAATTGCTTTTTATCATTTAAAGTCTAAAGGGGTCCTTTTGTATCATCATTTCCAGTGGGCGTATACTTAATTGGATGGTGTCTTTCAAGCTACCCTTGTGAATCAGATAAATGTTTTGTTCTGCAATTAGTGCCCAAATAACAATAGGCTGGCAAACTCATGTTGGCCCAGTTACTTTGTATTCTTTGTATTTTGTGTGAGCACTCAATTCAGTATTGCCTTATTAGTGCCGCTAATGTAAGAATTAATATTATTTTATACCTGCTTTCTAGATATTTAGACATAGCATTTATATGGTGCCTGAGGCATCTGCTAGGCTATTGAGACAAGAACCAGTACTGAATTCACTAAATTGCTGAGTGATGGGGCCATTTCTAGGTAAACATGTGAATGAGCATTGGCTGTTCTCTTATACTTGATTTGGTCTAAACCCCTTTTTAGAATAATGCATATTCTATGGCACCAGGCTTTAATAGGAAGTTGCCTAGCGATTGCCCTGAGGTGCTTTACCACAAGCCATGCTGCTCTATTTCAAAGGATTTAACAGAAAGATTACTGGGGAATTGTGGTTTTGCAAACATATATTTTGATAGGGGTTTGAAGAGGGCTGAGGGTATGTTTCCCAGAATGGTGAGAGGATGAAAAGGAGCTGTTTTATAGCAGAGTTCCTTTTTGGATAATTATTTAAGTGTAACCCTTCTGCCCGTCAGAGTTGGCAGCAACAAGGGCCGGGTTCAATATCTAGGGGATCCATTCCAATAACACAATGCAAACCAGCTCGAGCCCCCACCCAGTGACCTGGGACAAATATATACCACCCCCGCTGGGCACCTCCAAGAGGCAATACTTCCCCGCTCGCAAGCACATAGTCTGAGTGTAGCAAAAAGCCTTTTAATAACAGAGAGAAACAATGTGGCATTGTGTTGGGGAAACACCACCAACAGGATTCATAACACAACCCATGAGCAAAAAACCCACCTCAAGCAAATTGGGGCATGCCCTTTCCCTTTTGTTCTTGAGTCCAGCAACCCCAAATCACCCAAAGTCTCAAAAGTCCAATGACCCAAAAGTCTCTGTCCCTGGTCAAGGCAGCCCCAGAGTTCAAAAGTTTATCTACAGAGCTTTACCTCCCAACCTGGGTGGAGATGGGGGCGGAGGTAAGAGGCACCTTACATGATTTGAAGCTGACTGCCCCACAGCTCCATAGGCCTTCGCTCCGCTCCACCCCACAAACTGCTTCGCTCAGCTCCACGGCCCACACGCAGCTCCTGCCATCCCACGAACTGCTCCACCAGCCGATCCATGAACTGCTCCGTGTCCCACCAGCAGCTCCCGCTGTCCTATGAACTGCTCCACCAGCCTGTCCACAAGGCACTCCAGCTGTCCTTCAAACTGCTCCACAATATATCTTCAGGCTCCCCCACTACTTAACACAACGCTCAGTGATTTCAGCTCTTAGTCAGTTCAGCTCTTTGGTGAATTCAGCTTGTAGCAGCGGAGCCTCAGTGCTGGTGCACTATTAGCCCAAAGTGAGCTCAGCAACCTGTAACTAGACTCCTAATGGAATCAAAATTAGCTCTGATATTCCACAGTGGAGAGAGGAGGACATGCAATTAGCATGTAATGCCCTCACCAAGGGGCCCATGCCACCAAGTATTAATACCTGTCCCCAGCCTCTCTCAATTCACAGAGTTTTGGAACCCATGACCCTTGCCTAGCGAGTGCTACTTAGTTGATGGTGAGTCCCTCCATCATAACAAAAGGCCAAGTACAGTTCCAAGCACAGTTCCCATAATCAGGGTAATAACAATTTATTCTTCCTGCCCCAATAACAGAGACACTGGGGATCCCACAGCAGCCAAAGTGACCATTTGGGCAGCTATGGCCTCATTCTAGGCGGGGTGGGTGTGCCTATGCAAATGAGATCAGCCCCCAAAGTTCTCTTCCACAACTTGCCACACCTCACCACCAGATGTCAGGGTGGAGCTCATCCTGACACTGCTTACATCAGTAATATTACAACAGTTATGATTCAGGATGTCTAGCACTTTGTATATGCATCTTTTTATTATTTAAATCAAAATAGAGTCAGCTGCCTCAGACACAGCCAGAGTGTTAAGAAAGCCTCTTTAGCAACATACCCAGCTTTGTATGTTTGGCATAGGGAAGCATATATTAACTGCAGCTCACATGCCTATCGCAAGGTTTCAAAACCAGCTTCACATTTATATGAACAGAAGTATTTCATTACTGAATAATTACTATGAATGAAAGACGGCAGATAGCTTTTGATGATATTTTTCACAGTTTAATACTATTTTTGCAAACAGATTAAAGCTGTCTCTCAACTTTACATAAGGTAAAGTAACACAGCAGCTTACAGAACAATATTGTGTGTGGATGACTGAAGGGAACAGATAGAGAGGAAACAGATGCCATGATACCAGTGGCGGATTTAGAGTTAGTGGGGTCCTGGGCACAGCCGCCCCCCTGCCCTGGGGACCCAGCCAAGAACAAGAACATTCTCTCTTATCTCCCCCCCCACACATTTTTCATTCTTTTTTTCTTCATTCTCCTCCTTTATTATAAGTAATGGGAAGTAAATGAAAATAAAGTGAGGTACCTTGATTGGGGCAGGGGGTTAGGGTGCAGGAGGGGTTTGGGGGTCAGGCTCTGGGAGAAAGTTTGTGTGCTGGGTGCAGGCTCAGGGCCGGGGCAGGGGGTTAGAGTACGGGAGGGGGGCAGGTGGCTCCCAAAGCGACCGCACACACAACCCTCCGGCCGTGGCTCCTAGGTGAGGGGGGGCAGGGGGTCTCTGTGTGCCGCTGCCCACAGGTGCCACCCCCACAGCTCCCGTTGGCCACAATTTCTAGCCAATGGGAGCTGCGGAGTCAGCGCTTAGGGCGGGGGCAGTGTGTAGAGACAAACCCCCCACCCCCCAGGGGCCACAGGGACATGCCAGCTGATCCTGGGAGCGAAACAGTGCAGAGAAAGGGAGGCAGAGCAGGCAGGGAGCTGCCATAGCCCTGCTGCTGGCAGGCCTCTGCATGCCCCATGGGGGGAGGGGGACAGCAGGTCTCTGTGAGCTGCCCGGGTGGGGGCAATACATGGAGCCATCTCCCCCCCGCCAGGGGCCCGCAGAGATGTGCCAGCAGCCAGCTACTTCCAGGAGCAGTGTGGGGCCACCGGCCATGACATGCAGGCAGCCTGCCTGAGCCCTGCTGCACCTCTGGCCGGGACTCAGGGGCAGGTTGTCAGATATTTGTCCTGCATTTTGGGGGTCCCCCTGTTGTTGGGGGCCCCATGCCACTGCATGGTTTGTTTCATGATAAATCTGCTCCTGCGTGATAGCACATATTGTATGTTGAGCACTGGCCATCAAAACACCCATCTTCCTGTGGCATAGAGTTTGAATTCAATTTTTCATTACATTTTTATTTTGGATAGATAATACAGTAGAACCTCAGAGTTACGAACACTAGAGTTATGAACTGATGGGTCAACCACATACCTCATTTGGAACCGGAAGTACATAATCAGGCAGCAGCAGAGCCAAAAAAACAAACAAATATAGTACAGTACTGTGTTAAATGTAAACTAGTAAAAAAATAAAGGGAAAGTTTTAAAAAGAAAGATTTGACGAGGTAAAGAAACTTGTGCTTGTTTCATTAAAATTAAGATGGTTAAAAGCAGCATTTTCTCCCTCTTTTAAAACTGTCTTAAGTCAATGTTCAGTTGTAAACTTTTGAAAGAACAACCATAATGTTTTGTTCAGAATTACAAGTGTTTCAGAGTTACGAACAACCTCCATTCCCGAAGTATTTGTAAATCTGCAGTTCTATTGTATTTAGAATGGCAGACTCTAGTTTCCATAAATATTATTTCCGCATTATACAATAGAGTTTAATGTCTTCACAGTGTGATCTTACAATGTACGGAATAGGTTCTATGGCTAGTTACTGTACTTGTTTGTATTGGTTTATGAGCATTTGTAGTGGGCATGTAGTTGTAGTACGTAGCTGGTCATGCCCCTGTTTGCATAAGACATACCTGTTTCCAGTCTCTTATCTACTGACAGCTGACAAACAACTGGGTACCACACTGTTGTACTCTTCCACGGGTTTTCTTTGTGTTGGTTTTCTGTCCCCTATATTTGCCTTGTGGGTCTTGTGCATCCACGCAGCACTCCTCAGGAATGGATCCTTTCAGCATATTGTATGAATTTGTAGCCTGAAAACCTTCAACCATAGGAGACTATCCAATTGTATAAATGATAGCCCCTCATTTTGGCTTTACACTTTTTCCTTTTAAGGGCATCAGTTGAAGGAATCAAAACCAAAATCATGCTATTTTAGGGAACTATTTTTTCTATGGCAAGAAGTGCTATCAGCTTGAATGACAAGCAATTAAAAATTATTACAGTGCCTACACAGACAGTCTAAAACTGGTATTTTCACCAACTATAATCATGTATAGTGGGACAGAGCTCCCGTATATCCATTATAAAATTAGTTTCAGGGCTTGTGAACATACTGCATTAGTGCACAGAAGCTGAAGTGTATATTCTAGTGTGCCTCAGTGTGCCATGCACTGAGGAGCTGCATGGCCCCTGCTGACACACTAAAAGTTCCTTAGTGCATGTTGACATACTACTGTTTTGAGATGTAACTATGTCGACATGACCTGGGAACCTTAGTGCATGCCAGCAGGATCCATTCAGCCAGTTAGTGTTTGACACACTGGTACGCACTAGAATTTACACCTCAGCTGGTGTGCACTTGCACACTTTGTTTGTAGGCAAGCTGTCAGAGAGTTTAATGGCAAGATAATAGAACCCTGTGTGGATATAAAAATTTGGATCCCTATCTGAGCCGCAATAGTTAACTTGCATCTCACCCACGAGCTGCACTCCACCTTTTATATGCATCCGCACCCTATCTCACTGTTAGAGCCCTGCGCAGACACAAAAATTTGGATCTGCATCCAATCTGCAATCCACAAAGATGGTACACAATACAACCACATCTGCATCCACTGAAGCAGATATACAAGGATATAAAGCGCATATCTGCGGATTTGCAGGGCTCTGTAAACTAAATCCTACACTGAAGAACTTCAACTGGAAATTAATAGTAACTGTTGCCAGCCAGCACTGGAGGGAAAGGAACTGCATTGCTTAAGGGAATAGACAGCTTTATTGGTGCATAATGGAAAATTCCTGGGCACTGATTAGATATACCTTGAAGGGTACTGTATACTTAAAGCTTAAGCACTTTTCTTCATGTATTAAGGAAGTAAAATTTCTATATTACATGCAAGGATGTAAATGTAATATAGAATGTAAATATCTGTTATTAATGTATGTTAGCACCACTGTAAATCTATTCTGTACCCTACTATGTAAAAAATTATCCTAATATGGACCCAAGGCTGAGGGGAGGCCCCTTTGCCTGACATTCCCCACCTCCTCTCTGTCCTCACCTCCATGACCACTGGCAGCAGAACATGTGCATGAAGTGAGGAGGCAGGATTTGAGACAAGGAACAGATATCCTTATGTGTTGTCTACCAGACAACACACATAAGGCGATGGGGCAGGAAGAGGACCAGAATCAATCCTGGGGCCAAAGAATCCTATCCTAGGAGTTGAGAGAGGCTTTCCAGCAAAGACTGACTCCTTCACTGTGATGCTATTTATGTTCACTCTGATGAACAGCAGTGCTTTTCAAGGCTCTGATGGCAGTTATAGTGTTGGGAACCGCTGTAGCAGCGGTCTCCAGCCCTTTTAAGTACAAGATCATTTTTTTAATTTAAATGCAACCCAGGATCTACCTCAAAGAAAATGTAGAAATAACAGTAATCACACAAACCCATACACCCTTGCCCCACCCCCTGCCCCGAGGCCATGCCCCTGCCCCACCTCTTCTCCAAGACCCCTCCCTGCTCACTCCATCCCCCCTCCCTCCATCACTTGCTCTCCCCCACCCTCACTCACTTTAACTGGGCTGGGACAGGGGGTTGGGGTACGGGCTCTGGGCTGGGGCCAAGGGTTCAAAGTGTGGGAGGAGCTGAGCTAGAGCAGAGGGTTGGGGTTCTGGAGAGGGCTCAGGGCTGGGGCAGGAGGTTGGGGTGCAGAAGGGGGTGCAGGGTGCTGGCTCCAAGAGGGGGCTCAGGCAGCAGGTTGGGGTGCAGGATGCAGGCTCTGGGAGGGGGCTGGGGCAGGGGGTTGGGGTGCAGGAGGTGTTCGGGGTGCAGGAAGGGTTCGGAGTGCAGACTCCGGCCGGGTGCCACTTACATCAGATGGCTCCCAGGTGGCGACACAGCGGGGCTAAGGCACAGCCTGTGTCACCTGTAACTCCTCCCCCTCAGGAACCTACATTCCTCTGCCAGACAAGTTTGGCAGTGACCACAGCCAGTTTCATAGTTTTATGGACCAGTACTGGCTCCTATTCCTGCTGTGCCTCACAGTCCTTTCCCACTGATGAATCTCAGGTGGGACTTAGCCTGCTGACTGGGGAAGGCATTGGCTTGGGCTTCCCTGCTCCTGGAAGAGTCTAGCCATTTCCTGAAGCAGTCTGAGGACTTTGTTCTAGCCATTAATGGTAATTTTTAATGATCTGAGCTATGTGTGCATAACTGAGGATGCACTCTAGATCAGTGGTTTTCAAACATTTTTTCTGGTGACCCAGTTGAAGAAAATTGTTGATGCCCGTGACCAAATGTAGCTGGGGATGAGAGGTTTGGGCTGTGGGAGGGGGCTCTGGGCTGGGCCAGGGGTTGGGGTGTGGGAGGGGGTCAGGGCTCTGGGCTGAGGGTGCAGGATCTGGGGTGGGGCCAGGGATGAGGGGTTTGGGGTACAGGAGGAGGCTCCAGGTTTGACCGGGTTTGAGCGGGGGGCTCAGCGCTGGGGCAGGGGATTGCGGATTGGGCCATGGGGTTGGGCCCCGGAAGGGACCAGCAGCAGGTCTGGGTCCTAGGCAGAGACAGGCAAGCAGCTCTGCACGGCTCTCGCCCACAGGCACTGCCGCCCCCCGCCCCCCAGCTCCGGAAACCGGTCAATAGGAGTGCGGAGCCGGTGCTCAGGGCAGGGGACAGCACACAGAGCCTCGTGGGCCCCCAGCCTAGGAGCCAGACCTGCTGCTAGCCTCTTCCGGGGCGCAGCACGGTTTCAGAATAGGTAGGAACTAGCCTGCCTTAGCCTGGCAGCACCACCAACGGGACTTTTAATGGCCCAGTCGGCGGTGCTGACCAGAGCTTCCGAGACCCTGTCCCTTCCATTCCGCGACCCAGTTCTGGCTCATGACCCACAGTTTGAAAACCACTGCTCTAGATCCTCCAGCAGGGACAATAGCCAGTTGCTAATTATGTCACAGAGTTTTGGCATGTGGTAGCTGACACCACATGGAACGAGGCTGCGCATTGCTACCACTCCCGCATTGGCCTGGAAGATTAAATCAATGATGAGCTGGCGCAAGTAGAGCCATGGGTCAGTCTGGACACCTTGATCAAACTCAGTATTGAGATGGACAACCGCCTACTGGAATGCCGCCTAGAGAAGGTCGGCATCCCGAACCTCGCTAGCCTCACTAGATCTAGTCTGCCATCTCCTGGTGCCCTCACCCCAGCCCAAATCTATGCAGCTTGGCCAAGCCCAGCCTCATCTCTCTGAAGCAGAGAAAATTGACATCGAGTCTGTACTGTGGGGAACTGGGACACTTCACATCAAGCTGCCCTGTGAAAGCTTGGTCTGTGTTTCCAATCAGGAAATGGCAAACCTAGACCTGGGCCTGCCCAAGGGCCTGGGTTGGTGTCTTCCCCCTCACTCTGGTACTTCACACTAACACAGGTCTGCCAGGACTTTGGCAACAGCCTTCCAACTCCTGTTCATTTTCCTACACCCCGCTATGTTGGAGGTTAACCTAGAAGTTCTAGTGCAGTGGTTCTCAAGCTGTGCGTCACAATCTCAAAGTGGATTACAAGTTTGTTCTAATGGGGTCGCCTAGACAAAGACAAATGACACAATAATAATAGTAATAAAAGTTATTTTATTTTCTAATGGGTCACTTTCTCTACTCAGGCACATGTCTGTCAGAACTGTCTGAAATGGTTACCTAGCAACTGACTCAGCACACTGTGGTTGAAGCTAGTTTGAAAAGTTGCTTGTAGAAATCATTTTAGCAATGGACCATTTTCTAAAGAAAAGTGGTGGAAAGGGGGGTAAGGAAGGGGAATTGATTGCCACTTGCAGCAAAAGAAGAGCTGACAATGAGGAACCAAACAGTGAAAAACTAAGAAATTGCAATTATGATTTGAAGTATTTGGAATCGGGATTTATATGGACTGTTTTGAGCAGGACCCACAGCCACAGTGTGTGCTGTGTGGCAAAGTTCTGGCAAAGGAGAGTTTAAAACCGTCTAAAATGTTGCGGCACTTGCAGACACGGCATAGTTCTCTTCAGACAAAACCATGCTATTTTTTTTTCAACCAAAAGCTGAGAGAGCTACAGGCCAGAAGACACTAATGGCAGTAACTGCAAATGAGAAAGCTGTTGCTGCATCTTTTGCTGCGTCACACTGGACAGCTAAAACTGGGAAAACACACACTATTGGAGAAACTTTTTTTCTGCCATGTGCCAAGGAAATGATTTTGAGTATGTTGGGGCAAAGTTCAGCAACTCAACTTGATTAGATTCCCCTGTCTAACGACACTATTGCCAGGAGTATTCACAGTATGGCAAATGACGTGACTAAATGAGTGATCAAGCAAAATCCTTTTTTTTTCTCATTCAACTTGACAAAATTACAGACGTGTTGGGTACCGCTCAGATTCTGACATACATAAAATTTGAGAATGATGAAAAACTCCAAGAGGAATTTCTGTTCTGCCAGCCATTAGAACAGCGTGCTACAGATGAACAGCTCTTTGCACATTTGGGTGCTTTTCTCTCTGATTGGAATGCTGGGAACGGCAATGCTGTGTAGGAATTCACAGTGATGGTGTTTGTGCAATGACTGGAAGAAACTGTGGGCTAGTCACCCGAGTGCAGGCTGTTGCTCCGCAAGCAGTTTGGACTCACCATATTATATACAGAGGCAAGCCCTAGTTGCAAAAAAAAAAAAAAAAATGCCACCCGTTATAAACAAGTTCTTAGTGAAGCTGTTCGCATAGTTAACTTTATCAAAAGTAGCTCAACACATGTATGTCTGTTTGGAGTTTTGTGTGATGAGATGTGACAGGAGCCGAGCATCATCAGTTACTTTAATACATCGAAGTTGGGTGGTTGTCTCAAGGAAAGGTTCTCAATCGTTTGTTTGAGCTCAGAGAGGAAGTGAGAATTTTTCTTTCAGACAAAGATTCCCCACTGGCTGAAAAGTTTGCAGATACCAAGAAGCTTGCTTTACTAATTTACCTGGCAGACTTTTGTGAATGCCTAAATGTTTTAAATACCTCATTTCAAGGGCACGATGCTTCCTTCTTTTCTCTCAGTGACAAAATTGAAAGTTTCCCTGTGGTAAGCTCATGTGGCCAGTGGCAATTTTGAAGTGTTTTTTTTGGTTTTTAGGTTTTTTTAGTGGGATGACTTTTTCGATGAAAATGCCTTGCCAAAGCATGACTTACAATCTATTATCTTCAGGCTCCTGGAAAGCCATAAACTACAGTTTCGGGAGTACTTCCCTGAAAAGGATTGGAAAACAGAGGCATGATTAGAAATCCCTTTAATGAAGAAGTGACTGCAAGTGCTGTTATGTCACTTACAGTAAAAGAAACATTTATGGACCTTTCTTGTGAGGAAACATTGATGCTGAGATTCTCTAAGAAACCTCTTGCTGACTTCTGGATTTCTTTGCTGTCATCTGCAGCATTGAAAGCACTCATGCTGTTTTCATCCACCTACCTGTGTGAAGCTGGGAACTGCAGCCAATGGGAGCTGCAGGGGTGGTGCCTGCAGGCAGGGGTAGCGCGCAGAGCCCCCTGGCCCCTCCACCTAGCAGTTACAGGAACACCCAACCCCCTACCCCAACCCTGAGGCCCCTCCCACACCCAAACTGCTTTTAGAAAGGTTAATTTTTTAGTATACTTTTAGAAAGGTTAGTTTTTTGTAACCTCAACTGAACAGAAAACTGATTAAATACTGTAAAAAAAAATAGACACCCCTAAAGTATGGCCTAAAGATAGAAACTGCTTGAAATGAATTCTTGTTAAATTGACATTGCTTGAATGACTGTAGAAGTAAAAGACAGATAAGGTGGGTGAAATATTATCTTTTATTGGACCAACTTCTGCTGGTGGGAGACACAAGCTTTCGAGTGTACACAGAGCTCTTCTTCAGGTCTTGGGAATGTACTCAGAGTGTCTCAGCTAAATACAAGGTGGAACATTCTGAAGGCTCCCTTATCATATGAAGGATTGTCAGGAACAACAAGCCCTTGGCAAGTCAATAAATTAGCTTAATCAACCTGGATATTACAGAATTTTTTCATTCCACATTTGCGGATTTCTTCAAGCTCCTTCATCAGCCTCCTGCTGGCCACCATGAAGTAAAAAGTCAGCCATCCTATCCATGATGCCAAAACAGAACCATGAAAATTTGTAATAAACCAATGCCATCTACTGGACATCAGTGAAACCAGCTGAAAAAAGCTGAACCATCATCAAATTTGGAGCACATTTGGCCATCATCTAACAAAATACTAGGGGTATCCAGGGATTTCCCTACACCCCACCCCCTGAACTCTCCCCTCCCCCCCAGTTTTATGAACTAATTACATGCAGTGTTGCCAATTTAGTGATTGTTTGGACATTTGAATTGAAATTGAAACATTAATACACACTTTAAAAGCATATAAAGTGTATGATAAAATACATGTATCTGAAAAAGTATAATAGATTTGAAAAGTATGAACATAGACTAGCTTCCTTATACAGCTTTTGTTTTTATGACAATGTCAGTGCATTCATTTCGGTGATGTTGGCCAACCTAATAATTTCAAATGATGATTTGTAAGCAAAGTCTAAATGAGCTCTCCCTGACAGCTAGTGATGAGCTGCGGACTTGGGGGGAAAGGCTTCATGACCAGATTATATTTACATTCACACCTAGGTATCCAGCAAACTAAGCTGTGTTGCCCAAGTGATAGATTTTGGCTGGGGTTGGGTTACAAATCACTTGAATGTGTGTGTGGCGGGGAGGGTAATGAAATGTTGTTATTCTTATTTTATGAGTAAAGGGCAGTAGAACCGTACTTAGCCTGTGCTGATTGAGGGCATCAAGAGAGAGGGTGGGGCTAGGTGTTTTGCTTGAGTCACAAGTACTATTTGACCTGCCCCTCTCCACTGTTTAAAGACAGAGCTGATTAGGCTCCATAGGTAGTCTTTGTTTTGTTAAGTGACCACTACAGCTGGAATCACTGATAATCAGGTCTAAGTGCTTAGACCTGCTGTGACACAGTGTTTCTATGGAAGAGACAGCCCAGTCTGCACTAGCGGCAAGGTTCTCCCCACTGAGAGCTCAGCTGAAATCACTGAGAGCTGGGTGGAACCTCAAGAGACCAACTCGCAGGGGTCACGGTGGCAGGTGGTGACCATGCAGGGCCATTGGCAACAGAGCGATGGAGTGAATGGTGACACAACAAACAACAGTGGCCAGAGTGAACGGTGAGCAGCTGGAGGAACGAGCAAAGTGCCTTCTTGCCCCCACCTGGGAGGTAAACTCATGTGAATTCTGTGAACGTGAAACTCTGAATTCTGATCTCCACTGACCAAGGACAACACTGATGAGTGTTAATGAGGCCATTAAGAATGCTGAAGACACAACACAGTTCATGCGAACAAACATGGCTGTGGCATCATACTTCCTATTTAAGCAAGAGATACCACATAACATTGGCCTCCAGTTTGTAGTAAGTGCATTGTCACTTGCTCATCCTGAAGTTGAACACTGGTTCCGAACAAGACCAGCAAATGCACACTATCTTTCTGCAAGAAACTCAGCTGACAGGCTAGAAGCATGTGGTACAAAAGTGAAAGACTCAACAATTGAAAAAGTGAAGAATTCTTTCACCACATTCAAAATATTTGCATACATGGCTCATGAATGCACCAATGCAAACAGGCATCAAGTATTACGTCATTGTGTATGTTATCTTGATGTCAGTGGTAGGCCAGTAGATGCATTTCTAGATGTTCAAGTTATAGAAGACACATTGGCTGCATCTGTGACAACCCACATCTTAGAAGAGTTAAATGCTTCTCAACTGGACCCCAAACAGATGGCTGCTTGTGCATTTGATGGAGCTGCAAACTTCTCAGGTAGACATGGTGGAGTACAAGTTTTGCTCAGATAGAAGTGTAACCCTAATGTCTCCTATACACACTGCAGGGGCCATCTACTCCAACTAGTGGTGGTACAAGCTGCAGACTCTTCAAAAGACATTTTAAAAGCTATAAATTTAATGTCTTCATTATATTCTTTTTTCAGCAAGAGTCCAAAAAGATTGAATATCTTGGAAAATATAGAAGATACACTGGGACTGAAGTTCAAATTAGTCCAACCTGGGAAAACCCTCTGGCTTTCTCATGAGCAATCCTTGGCTGTTGTTTTAAAATTACTCCAGCCATTATTACTGACTTTGGAAAGTATATTCCAAGATGCAATGGATCTAAGTAGTGAGGCTGGTGGATTACTTTTGCTACTACGTTCAGAGAAGACTATTGCCATTCTCTCTCTTGTAAGTCTACAGTTGAAACCACTTGGATCATTAAACACTGCCATCCAGGCATCTGCTACAACAGTAGTAAATCTTTGTCGAGCAACAGAAGCTAAATTTGGATCAGAGAGCTATCCATTGAAAAAGAACTGGAAGAAGCAAAGACTTCAGTCAGAAGTTGACTAAGGAAGGCATTTATATTGAATCCTTAAGTGCAGAGGACAAGAAGCGTTTGTTAAGACAACTGAAAAAGTACACAGACTTGATTCTTAAAAATCTACAACAGTGACTTCTAGATTCTACTCAACCTCCATGTAGCTTTTACAGATCCCTGTCCTATAAACCACTGACAGTTGAGTGGAGTGAGGCACTACCAGCATTGGGACTTCCATGTGCTCAGGACATAATAGAGAATTTGAACACAGAGTGGAATATCATACGACGAATGAATGAAGATTTGACTTCAACTTCTTTTTTAACATCCCCAGTGGCTCGACGCAATCTTTATGCTATGTTTCCTGGGATGAAAGAAGCAGGAATTCATCTCTTGCTACTCCCAGTCACAACAGCTACAGTTGAGTGTTCTTTTTCATCATTGAATAGAAGTTTGTGTTCTGAAAGAAGTCGCCTTCTGCATGATCATGTGACTGAACTAATGAGCATATCAATTGAAGGAATGAAAGTACTGGACACAGGAGAAACCACCAAAGATGAACACACTGCATTCAAGAAGTTCATTAACAGAGCTGAGAAAAATTATAACAAGAAACCAAGAAGGATGTAGAAGTAGTGCTTCATAGAAGGCTTGAGTAGCCAACTTTAATTTGTGTGATGATTTTAAAACATGAGTTAAATCTAATAAAATGGTCATGAAACATTTTTCAGTTTTTACTATGGTGCCATACAGCCCACCTTCACCCTCACGGTCTTACCACTCATCGGCCCCGATTTCTTCCCTCACCCCCCATAAATTTGAACACCCTCCCCTAATTTCAATTCCTGGGGAAAACACTGGGGGCATCTCTCCCTCCAACCACATCTATCCCCTGAAGAGGATATTTAAAAAACCTAAGAGGACACAAAAAACTCTAGAAGAGCACGCCTCTGCAATTGCATGTCATTGCAACCTGTCCCAGAACCCTGGGGGGGAAATGGGATGGGGGTGGCTACAGTCTCCAGAAGCTGTTCACTTGCCAAGTGTCTGGACAAGGGAGACCGAACTATCATTTCAGAAAAAGCAGATAAAAAATGATGAACCTTAAAAGCAATTAAGTGAGCAGTACTGTCCTTCACAGCATGCCACAGCACCTGTGTAAAAAAGGAGAAGGGGGAGGTTTTAGATAGTGGTGTTTTTTCAATATTAAAGTATGCTTTGAAGTTTGTTATTGGCTCTTTAGGCTCTAGAAGTCCCACTAAGAAGTTATGGGATTCAGCTACAGATATAGTGAAAGTGCTCTGCTGTAACTAAAGTCCAGGTTGCAAGTAGTGCAGAGAAGGACTGTGAGCAGGCAGTAGGCTCTGTGGACGTCCCTAGGCTGAGAGAGGCCCTAACCACTGAACTACTGGAGGCCCACAACCTTTGTTGGAAAATTCCTTTGTGTTGTCATTCCACATTTTCTTTTTTCAAGACAATAAGCAAAGCCCTGAGGCAAGGGCTATGAACTGACTTGGACTGGCTGGTTATTTCTCCATACTGGTGAGCCAGCCCATTCGCCTACATGTGGTCAAGAAGATGGGC
Source organism: Eretmochelys imbricata (assembly GCF_965152235.1). Lineage (NCBI taxonomy): Eukaryota > Metazoa > Chordata > Testudines > Cheloniidae > Eretmochelys > Eretmochelys imbricata. The sequence goes on along the minus strand of NC_135576.1, from coordinate 46,621,985 downwards.
AGATACAATAACCCCTGGGGGTGGGGTGGAGAGAAGAGGAAACTGCCTGTCAGCAAACATGGAAGAGATAGCATGACTTATCAGTGATGCAGGAACAACAGGCATTCAAGCAGGAGCAGCAGTGATGGTTTCAGACCTTCTTATAGCAGTATCTGAACAGCAAGCCACAGAAGCCTGGAACTCCAGACCAACCCCACAGAAGTGGGGAAGTTTTGCTGGTGGTTGGTCCCTCATGCATCCCACAGGGTGTACCGAGGTATTGTTAAGGAACAGGGTGAAGTTAGGAGGAGGAAGGACGTTGGGAGCAGGGGAACTAATATCTCTGTGCATCAGGCCCTGAAGGAAGAGAGCCAGGATTAAGAGAAATCAGTCCGGCTGGGGGGTGGGGGTGGGGGGTTTAAAGGCCCAAAAGAGTGGACAATAGCCAAGAGGAGACAAGGAGGGGACAAGGAGGCATTCTTCTGATGCAAGAAGGTGAACCAGATTAGAGACCCCAGATGCCAAGTGACTGAAGGACTATTCTAATGTTGGCTACCAGTGGGTTACTGTTTGACTGGCAGATAAAAGACTTAAGATGCTATAATGCTGAAAGGGGCTGGTTACTGGAAGGAGCCTGACTGGAGGAACAGGCCTCTATCACAAGTACTCACCCAGGGAGCCCTGACAGGGTCCTCTGGGATTGGCATGTTTTGTACCTCAGGTACAGACACAGAGAGGGCTGCACTCTTAGGCCTTGTCTACAAAGGAAAGCTTTTTGATATAGCTTTAGTTTTTTTCACCATGAGCTGCCTTACGTCCAACACCACAAACTATTTTTTTATTTATCTGGCACCTTATCCCACTTTAATCAATGAGCTTTAGAAGTGACATCTATTTTCGAATGAATTATACAGCTGTAAGGTTTGTGTGGCTGCATCACTATTTAAAATTAACTATGCCACTTCAGGCGTCTTCCAACTGCTATCGCACTCACCATTGCCTTCACATTGGATTGACCTGTCTGACTGCCTGTGTGCCTTCCACAGCTCCAGGGTCATCTAGACTGGACATCATCTGTCTGTTTAAAAAATGCTAGCACACACTCATACCTGCCCATTTGTAATTCAAGGTCATGTCAAGGTCACCTGCCAAGGGTTCATTATAGCAATTGCGTCCATATTTCTACACGGTCCCATCCAGAAGTCTTAGATTTCCTTGCTCTTTAGGGAGAGGAGCATGTCCAGTTCCATCTTTCCAAGAGTCAGTGCAAACATTTATGTGTACATATTGCAACAAGTGCTGGAAATTCCCAGGATATAGCCCAGTGTGATGCCAGAGCTAAAGAACTCTGGCAGAATTACAAAAACATTAAAGACAAAAACAAGACCTCAAGTAACACTCCCAGTGCATGTACTTACTATGAGGAGCTAAACCAGATTATTGCCAAGGAGGCCACCACAGAATCCTAGTACAGTAGACACTTGTTTGCAGCCACACCTTGTAAGAGCAACTGCCACTTATGAGCAACATTTCCCCTGGGAACACTTTCTCTACCATGAATTGTCCACTTTGGAACAGCATCATAGCTGCCACATAAGAGCAATATTTGTAATGTCATGACATCACATCCTCTGCTTACTTGCATCATTTTTTGTGGCAAAAACAGACAAAATGCCAAGAAGTCTCTCACTGAAAGAAAAAGTACAGATAGTCCAAGACTGTCAAATGCCAGGGGCTACTCAAAACCAACGTGCAGTCAAGTGGGAGTTGCACAGATTGGCTGTATGCAGAATGTGTAAGCAGCAGGATAAGCTTTTGGCTAAATACAAAGACAGACAGTTTAATAACTGCCGTAAACACGGGCGTGAAGGAAAAGTCCCTGATGTCAACCAGGCTCTCTTTATATGGTTCAAGGAAAAGAGGGCACAGGGAGCACTGCTTGCTGGACTCGCAATCAAGGAAAAAGCCCCTCAGCTTGCTGCTTTACTTAGATTGAATGATTGGTTGATTTACCAAATGGAAGAAACACTTCAATGTTGCTTACAAAAAAGAGTCTAGCAAAAAACATTCGGTGGACAAACCAGCAGCTGAGCAGTGGCAGTGTGAAAAACTTCCTCACATTCTTGAAAAGTTTTCCCTGTTTGACATCTACAATGCTGACAAAACAGCACTTTATCTGAAAGGGCTCTGCGACAGAGGACATGTAGAAAAAAAAATGAAAAGCTAAAAGGAGGGAATGCTTCAAAGGGCAGGAAACTGCGCTCATCTGTGCCAACATGGATGGTAGTGACAAATGCCCACCGTTCATGATCGGGAAGTCAAAATGACCCACATGCTTTCTGAAGGATTTCAGTAAACTTCCCCTCAATTTTGTCAGCTCAGCAAATGCCAGGATGACAGGTGAGATTTTCATCAACCGACTAAAAAAGTGGGATTGTCAGCTTCGCTTGCAGCATCATAAAGTATGCCTTTTACTGGATAACTGCTCTACACACCTATTGACTGAGGTGTGATTAAGAATATGAAGGGACATTATCGATCAAAAAATCACAAATTGGATTTTTGTAGCTCTTGATGCAGACCCCAACACCAGCTGTTCAGACAGTCCTGAAAACTTTAAATTTGCTAGCTTGTGTTCATTTTGTTGCTGAGGCATGGCAAGATGTAAAAGCTGACAACAATTTCCAACTATCTCAGGAAAGACAAATGTGTTGTGTCGGTGGAAAGTGTGCAAGACAAGAATATTGAAGAGTTTGATGATCCCCTAAATGATGTTCCACTTCCAGTCAACATGGAAAAAGAGGACTTAGTAGCTGCTGTGGCTATGACTGAAGATTTGCTCACATTCAGAGAGCTAACTGTTGAGAAATTATTGAGCGCTGCAGCAAGCATAGGCACCAAATCTGTGGCTGCTCGGGGCACAAGCACCCACGGAGAAAAAATAGGGGGTGCTCAGCACCCATGGAGCTGACTGGGACTGCTGGTCTAGGGGCCCTGGCCCTGTACCCCCAATCAGTTATTGAGTGGGATTGACCCTGCACCCCCAATCAGCTGTTGAGGGGGCAGGCTCTGTATTCCCCCTCAGCTGTTGAGGAGGCTGCCCTGCCACTCCCTCCTCTCTGCCCCTCCATTGCCCTTAAGGCAGGAGGGGGCGTAAAGGAGTAAGCAGCAGACAGGAGATGCTCAAGGGAGGGGGTTGTGACACTGCATCCCATATTCTTCATAGTTGTATGAATATAATTATGACATAATTATGATGCATTTTGTACAAGATGGGGCATGTGAGATGTCATTGGAAAAGTTACGATTTGCTGAAAATGATTATCCTATTTGTATTCATGTATTGTTTTTGTATCTGAAGTTATGAATATTGATTAGGGATCTGTATTTCAAATGGGCTTACTCTGGAAACACCCACAGCCAGCCTTTCAGGTACAACAATGAAGAAGTCAGATGGGGCTGATGGCCCATCAGAAAAGACAATGGACTGTGGAATAGCTTAACCTTCTTGTGGGCATTCTGGCCAATCTATAAGCAATGGCAGCTATAACATTGCAAGGGCCACATGTCTCTGGACTCCAACTTGGGATGTCAGTATTTTTCCACAAACCGGTCTGGGAACCAAATTTTGAAACAAAGGGTTCCTGCCCTATATTAAAGCTATATAAGGCAGGGAGTGACCATCATCTGTTGTTCATCACTCCCCACAAAAGAAGACTCCTGGAAACATCTGAGAAACAAAGACTGATGTGGGGGAAGTGCTGGACCCAGGCTAAAGGGATTTCTAGCCCATGTATGAAAGACCTGGGAATTCCAAGCTATAAAACAAGTGCAACTTGTCCCTTAAGAATCTGCAGCCTGCTAGTATCATCAGCCAGGGTGAGAATTTGCTAATTCGTATCCTATCTTTCAAGTTTCTTAGATATTTTTTTGTTTATTTATTAGGTAATCTGCTTTGATCTGTTTGCTATCACTTATAATCACTTAAAATCTCTCTTTTGTAGTTAATAAACTTGTTTTTGCTTTATCTAAACCACTGAGTTGGAGTGAAGTGTCTGGGACATCATAGTTCAAGGGGCAAAGGCTGTTGCATATTCCGTTCCATGGGGGGCAGGAGAAGAGAACTCTATGAGCTTACACTGTACAGTTCCCTGTGCAGCACAAGATGGTATAATTTTGGGTTTATGCTCCAGAGAGGGTACATGTCTGGAGAGCTGAGAATTACCTTGGCTTTAGCCTTTCTACTGTTGGTTCATGCACTGGCCAGTTAGAGAGCCTGCACGTAACTGCAGCTGGCTGTGTCCCTACCTGTGTGAATGCTGGTGGAAGTGTAAGACCAGGAGTGGGTCTGCAGCTTGTCACAACAGCACAGGGAGAGGGAAAGGGGTCAGAGGGTTCAGTGGTACCCCAGTTTCAGACAGCACCCCAGAGGAACCCATCACAGGAGTCTCACAGCAGAAGTGGGAAGAGGTGGAGTGGGTGGTTGTTTTAAAAGTTATTTTAGTAATATTCTGCTGTTTACAATGCTTGCATGTGTTTAGTATAAATATTTGGTTTCTAATAAACTGTGTCCGGTTTCAAAGTAGCAGCCGTGTTAGTCTTCATTCACAAAAAGAAAAGGAGTACTTGCGGCACCTTAGAGACTAACTAATTTATTTGAGCATAAGCTTTCGTGAGCTACAGCTCACTTCATCAGATGCATCATTGGGAACAGCAGCAGGGCTAAGCAAACCCCCTCTCCCAAGGGAGAGCAATGGCCGACGCGTGGACTCGTGGATGTAGATTGGCACAGCAGGATTGGGGTCGCTATTCAGTGTTTCTGCAGCGTCGTCCCGCATACGTCCCCCCCCCCGGGCACCCAGGGATGGGCGGCCGGCCGGCCAGGAATCGCTCTCGGCGAAGGCCCGACCCTCGCTCGCGTTCTACTCCAGAATTTTGCAGGCCCGGAAGCTACCGGAGGGCCGCTCTCTCGAGCAGGGCTCAAGTGCCCCCGCCCTGAACAACCAGGGTGCCCAGGCTCTCCTACGCTGCCGGCTATTTGCCCTCAGCCCCTTGTAGCCAGTCACTCCTCACCCCGCCTGTGAGGAACCACCGCATGCTGCCCTCCAACAGCGCCCCTGACGCTGAGTCCCTCCCGCTCAGCCCGCCCATGGCGGGGCCCCGTATACCGGAGTCCAACCACCCCCTGAACGACTAGTAAAGAACACTCCGCTAAGCTCCCTATATTTATAGGCCTGGGTGCACTGCGCAAGCGCATAGCAAAGCCCCAGCACTCTCGCTCACTTCCTGTTGCCCTGGGACCGTTTCCGGGTCACTCGTCGTGGCCACGCCCCTTGGTGGTAGTGTGGTGCGCAGCGTACTGCCGCAGCCTCTCGTTCCCGCCGGAAACTTTTCTTCAGGAGCGTTGGTAGCCGAGCGCGAGGGACTCCCCGGGGGGGCGGGGCCATGGCGGGAGGTGCCGGGCTGCGAGGCCGCCGCTGCCGCTTTGCCTCCTGGCTCTGGCTGCGCCCCTGCTCCGGCCGCTGAGGGTCCCTGGGAGCTAGAGCCCCAGGCATGGCCTCCCCGCCGCTCCCGGAGGCGGGCGCCGAGCTGCGGGCCCTCCAAGGGAAGGTGGAGGTGCTGGAGGCGGAGCTGGGGTGCTGTCGGAGCCAGCTGGAGCAGGTGCAGAGGCTGCTGCGCCACACGGAGCGGCTCTATCGGGAGGCCCAGGAGAGCAACGGGGCGCTACAGACACAGGTACCGATCCCGTCTCAGGCCGCTGCGGGTCCCTCCCCTCCCCACTCACCAGCCTCCCCCTGTCACCCGGGCACGCCCTCCCCTCACCTCTGGGGCTGCTCCCCTTCCCGCACTGGCGCGGCCCTTTCCTTAGCAGCCAGACACCTCATCAGTCCCTGAGTGTTCAGGGTTTTCCCTCAGAGATCCGGGTCTGCATGCCCAGCCCCATGCTCCCCTCTGGCTCTTGACAGGCTGTGGGTCTTGTTAGTCTCTCATGTCGCTGAGCTGTTTTCCTCAGCTGCAGCACCAGACAACCATAAGCTCTAACATTCTCCAGTTCACAGAAAGTCCTACAGAGATATTTGATCTAATTTAGCTTCTCAAGTTGAGTGCCCAGCACTGGAACTTAGTTCCAGCATTTTTGAAACCATCGCTTACAAGTACATTCTATATAGTATTCAGACTTACAAACCTGGTTCCTTAATCGAAAGGGAAGATTACACTAGGGAGAGGCAAGAGAAGGAAAAAGATAGAAGACAGCCTGGTAAAGATTTGGGGCAGTATGGGTCACAGAGATTTTTATAGTGTTGACACATCACTAGCTGTGGTATACTAAAATGATAAACATTATCCTTTAGGGTCACATGAAAAGTGCATGTTTGAATTTTAGTCTTGTACCTTACAAACAGTTAGTGATTTGGTCGCTTCCTTCACATTTCCTTCTTTAATCAGTATAATTTTAATATGACTGGAATGTCATCTTTGTTATGACACCCAATTGTCTAATACGTGGGAGTCTCAAGAAACTAAAATCAGTTATGGTATCTATGATAGACATAAATAGTTGTTTCTGTACAATATATGCAAGAAAATAGAGCAGTACAGTTTTCTGAGATGGATAATTATAATGGCTTTGATTTAATAGTTTTTATAATGCACGCTTTTTCTTGCAGGTCGAAGAGCTGAGTAAGGAAGTCCATGATAGGAAGAAAAAAGAGAGAGAGACATCTAGTGTAGAAGTGCAAACTGAAGACTATGATTCTTGGCAACAGTCAGGTAACCAGTGGAAATTGCACTGGAAGCAGTGGAAAGAAAGATCCTTAACACTTTCATTAATCAGTTAAATTAGTTCACTGACTTAACTAACTCCCTAAATATTGTTCTCCATTTCTTATTAATTTGAAGTTTATTTTATATGCACATGTAGCTCCCCTTCCTGTCCTGCATCAAACACAACTTCTTGTCATTGCCTTTAAGGCCTTTCACTATTAAGCCCTGTCATTGTCTGTGAAATAAAACTGCTGATCCAGGCTTTGTACTGCTGGTGATTAGTTTCAGTTGTCCAGTTTTCTGCTTCTCCTTCAAGCAGTCATGCTGCCTTCTATGCATGCAAAAATACTTCTTCATCAAAATTTGGAAAGCTACCTGTGAAGAACTGAGAATGTGATTCTACAATTTTTGAACTCTGTGTGAGATTATGAACCCCATGTGTCTGTGTCAGATTGCAAACTCTGTTTTGAATGTGCACCCTTCGGTCCTTCTCCAGGTTGTGTTTGCCTCCATGTTGGGTTGGCATTGGAAAGTCTGGTGACAAAAGAATAACAGTAGGGGGGAGTTGACCATTAAATACCCAATAGTTGCTAATTTGCTAAAAGACTGGTCCCTGCACGGAAGAACTAGTTTAATGGGGGAGGTCTCATTGGTAAATCACCTAACAGGGATCTGTGCTCATGTGAGGAAGCTGGCAAGGGGATCACTGGACCTGGGGCTAAAGGTTTTAAAAGGGTAGAAACTGATCGCTCAAGGGTCCATTTTGTTAAGTTCAGGAGGGAAAAGGCACCCCGCATATAGAAGCCTCATGAGGAAGGAGGGCCCTGTCTGCTTTCCAGAGTCTGGATGGCCCAAGGGACTCGGACCACAGCCTAAAGACCCCAGGGGATCCAGAGCAGAGCGGCTTGGTTTCCCCTCCGAGCAGTCCTAGTCAATGATTGGGAAGGGGCACTTACTAGGATCTAGGGTACCATCCCCTTATCCTCTTTTAAATCCCCCTTTAAAAACAGCCTCTGCTGCGATGCATTTAAATAACTATTGTCTGGCATTGATTAGGCAAATGTTGAGTAGCGCTTTAAGCTTTTCTACTAAAGACAGTTCATTTTATTATTGTTTCATCATCCCAGTCCATTCTGTTTTATCCACTTATTATGTGCTGTCTGATTTCTAGATTGTGAGCTTCCAGGGCAAGGAGCTCAGCTCTTTTTGTTTGTTTTTGTTTTGTTTTGTTTGACTTCTCTGTGCAGTGCCTAGCACAATGATAATGCTGATCTTTAATGGAGGCTCCTAGACACTAGCATAATAGAAGAATAAATAACAGGATTACTTGTGCATACACTTCAGCAGTTGCAGAAGTACACTTAAGAAAGTTTTCATTTGCTCAACAAAAGTGGGGTAAACCCAAAATGGTGCATACAACCTGGAAATTGAGGCTACTTAGCCTATTTGTGAAAAGTGAAGCATATGCATTAGGGTCGTCAGGCTGATTTGTGTAAAATGTTACTTTGCTAATTTATGCAATTTAAACTTTTTTCTACAGATTATTACAATTATCAGAATTATTGTAACAACATTGATGCTCAAGATAACGCATCTGAACTATCACTGCAGCAGAACCATGAGAATGAAGGTCCCAATCCTAATTCTACAGAGCAGACTCAGGCAGGTGGTGATATTCATTCACACATTGGTAGCACAGAACTTGCTGAATGTGGACAAGGGGATAACTTAATCGAGAATTTACAGGTAGTAGAACTGTGTGTTTTGAAATACTTTTGGAGTCCTTAATCTGTCAGCATGTCTATGATTTTGAAAGTCTAGCTTCAGTTCCAATATTACTGTCTGAGATAGCTGTTTCAGTGATCCAGTACTGAAGATTGTTTATAAATTTTTCTCCTTTGTGCAATAAAACTAGGGTCCCAGTTCTGCAATCAGGTCCGCCAGTATGGATCTGGGTGCAGGATTGGGGCTAGGTTGTAAAGGTGTATGCACATTTTAAAGCAAGAAAATTTTAAGAAGCACAGAATTTAGATTAGGAGCTATAATTGCAGCATGTTTTTACACAAAGAACATCCTTCTAATCTGCATTATGTAGAACCATAAACTCACAACATCATTTATAATTTTTTTTTTTTAAAGCAGTCACATAACCTTGTATCCTCTATGGATAGTAGTCCTCTGATTTAACCATCTCTGTAAAGCTGGAACCAAATGAGATTTTTTTTTCTTTTAAGGAACAATTTAAAGAAAGTGTGTGTGTGTGCGTGTGGTAGCATGGGCCTTGCCTGGCATGGCCTGGAAGCATGAAAAGTAGCCCAGTCAGAAATATTTGCAAAACATGTGCAGGTAGGTTGGAGGTGTAGCTGGAGAGGTATACAGGAGTGGACAAGGAAATTGAGATTGCAGTCAGAGGTACTGCACTGGAGGTGAGTGTGGGAAGAAGCCCCAGACGTGTGGGGAAAGAGAAAGTGTAGCAACCTGAAAGGGGAAAAAGGGATGCTTTTAGATGCGTTGAAGATAGATGGAATTAATGGATCGAACAGTGGTAAGGCTCTGACAGTGAGTAGGAACTGCAAAGGAGAAGGCTCTTGTATCATTAGTTGTGAAATTGTGGGAAAAGCCTGGGAGAGAGGGTCCGTATTAGAAGATGGGGGAAGTAGCAGAGGAGAAAGGGAGAGACATAAGGTCTGAGGTATCTTATCTAAGGCCATGTCTGCACTTACAAGCGTGCAGCAACACAACTGTACCAATACAGCTGTGCCACTGTAAGATCATTTGTGTATCCACATTATGCCAACAGGAGAGAGTTCTGCCATTGACATAATAAAACCAGCTCAATGAGCGGTGCTAGCTATGTCGGTGAGAGACATAACTTATGCTGGCAAAACTTACATCACTCAGGGTGTCGTGGTTTTTTTTAAAGTTTTGCCGACATAAGTGTCAGTGTAGACATGGCCAAAGAATTGATACTCACCATAGTATCTGAAGTTGGCTGCAACTAGTATACACAGTTTAAAAACAAAGCAGTTATTTTTTAAATGGATCCTGAAATGAATGGGGAGCAGAGGGGAGTTTGAGAAAAGGTGTGTGTTGTGGTTATACTTCTTTTGTATGCTTGAGAAGGTAGACAGTAGCATTATGTGCATGCTGGAAACTGGAGAGCTAGAATTTGAAAGGTTCTAGAGAAAGGAACTTCATCAGTTAACGGGAGAGGGGATGAAACCATGAATGGGGGATCTCAGCAAAGGTGGACTCAAACCAGTGATATTAATGTTTGTTATAGAGTTTATGGTCACTTTCTGTTAGGGGTACATTTATAAATAGTTAGATGATCTATGAAAGTTTTAATAAGTGATAGATACTGGTATAACAGAACATATTCTAGATGGTTATATGCAACCCAGTGACCTGGATATCAGTCTCTAACACATACTACTCATGTCTATAACATACTTATAACCTCTATTACTGATTTATTAACCTTTTATAAACTAATAAATGTACCCTTCATATAGTGTGTGACTCTATTTATAAATTACTCAGATAACATGGTGATGAGCACATAAATGCATAGGTAGGCCTATATGGGCATAGTTGCAGTGCTCATAAGGATTATGTCGATTACTTTATTGGATTGAAAGTACTTACACTCAAATCTTCTATCAACAGAATAGGTATAGCATGGGCATTTGGCAGTGCCAGCTCTCCCACTTCTCTATGCTGTCAGTTTGCCTTACCCCCTGATGTAGGTAGACTATATATCGGGATAAGAAATGAGTTCACTCTTTGCCTGTCAGTCTTGCACCTCTCAAAGTATCTCAGTTGTGGTGCTGGTTTTGCAATCTAGTACTTAAACGCTGAACTGAGAACCAATGTTTATTTTATAAAGGTCACTGTGGGGCCAACAGATGGTAACTTTCTTCACTACTGTCAGTAACCTGAGTCACTTTTGAATTGAGTAATGAAAAATGAAAGGCTTTGGGTGGAGTTCTGGCCCCATTGACGTTAGTGGGAGTATTGACATTGTCATCAGTGCAGTCAGCATTTCAACCTCTTTTTCTCCACTAACAATCCTCTGAGACCTCCATATCCCTGAGGCACTAGATTTGTATCAGTTCATTAACACTGATATTTCTTTAAAATGCTGAAGTGTGTTACAATGGAAGAATAAAAGCTGACCTTTCTTGTAGCAGGCAACTTACTTTTTTTATTATCTGATCTTAGGAACTAGAAGATACTTCATTAGCAGAAGGTACATTAGCAGAAAGCTTGAGAGCTGCTGCAGAAGCTGCTGTATCACAGACTGGGTTTATTTATGATGAGACTACTGGATTGTATTATGACCATAGCACTGGATTCTACTATAATTCGGTAAGTTTCTTTTTCAAAATTGTTGCTGTTTTACATATATGGATCTGTTCTATTTGCCTGATATAATAAAAGTTGGAGTAATAAAGATTGATGGAATCAACAGAGAACTAAGACCTGAGCTGATTTTATAATTTAAAGTAAATATTGAGTGTGCAAATATCCTGAGAAATAATTTGAAAAGAAAAGGAAAATTTCATCTCCAAGTACGTTTTTTTCTAAACAAAGTGACAAAACTGGAGTAACACTTGTTTTCAGTGGTTTAACTCTAGACTGAAACCAATGCAACAGAGGTCAGACGCTGCTAAATATTTTTCATGGGACATAAAGCTGTTTAAGTGGTACACTCTGAGAAAAAATCACAAAAATGTGTCCCTTGATGTGAACAATATAAATCATGTTTACCGTGTGCTAAGGAACTCTTAATAGTGTTTTCCATAATTTTTGCATTATTAAGTTGATGGTGTTACGGTTTCTGTGAACCAGTTGAAATTCACTGTAGTTCAAAGATCAGTGCAAACACTTACTCTCAAATTGTCAGGTTCCTCATACATGCAATTGCAGTGTTTTGTGCAATCATCCAGTTCACATATGCGGTTTTAAAAGTGCAATTGCTGAATGATGATAAATGCCAGTATGAAAAGCAAACGTAGGCCTTTATCTAGTTCCTTTCAGACCTTGTGTACTGTTAACATTTTTGTACTATTAACAAAGATGTCTCTTAAGGAGAAAATTATTTCTGTAGCAAATTACTCTACAATAGCAAAGCTTCTGTTGGAATCTTTATTTTAAAATTAGACTCAGAAACATGAGCTTAAAAATAAGTCAAATTTTGAACAAAACAGATTGTAGTAGCCTACCCTGAGTCATTGAGATTTCTCTGCTACCAAAAGCCTATTCAGAGAAAGTGTAGGAAACCGTTCCATTTAGCTGGATGCTCTTATGATTAATTGAAAATAATTTTGGGAGAAAATAAAAAAGAATATCAAGAGTAGGTCTACACTACAGATTACTTCAGTATAATTTACATTGCTCAGGGGTGTGAATAATCCCCACCCCTAAGCGACATAAATTATACTGACCTAAGTGTGCAGGCAGGAGTTATTAAAAGTCAACAGAGAGCTTAGGGCTTCTTCACCAGAAGTGCTGGAATGGTGCTGTTGTGCCACTGTGATGATGTAGTGTAGACATAGCCAAAGACCTCAGGCAAAGTGGATCAAACTGCTTCAAGAGTTATTCAGCTTCAACAATATAGATGAGTCTTCATTTATGAATGTGGATGTCTTTTTCTTTTGTAAGGCGTCTATTTTGCTATGAATGTAAGAGCATACATGTTAATCTTAATGGAAGTCCTATATTGAAGGAAGACTAGACTCTTAAATTTGCAACACTGCATGGGCAAACTCAGTCATATGCTTTAGCAATGTATGTAATGCTCATGAAAAGTGCTATACTGACAGCACTAGAAAGTGTAGGACAGCTACAGCATAGACATTGGTTTTACAAGCTTTCCAACACACTCACCATTTTGGCTCAACCCTGCACCACCTGTTTTATTCTCTGCATCTAGGGATGCTTATTCCTAATGTTTTATTTTTCAGTATTGTTAATGTGTTATTGATGTGATAGGATGCAATCCTGTAAACATTTGAAGCCAGTGGGGCTACTCACAGAAGTAAAGGTAAGCCTGTGTATAAATGTTTGCAAGATTGGGATCATAGGGTCCAGCCTCATTCTGCATTACAGTTACTTGACCCTTTACTTGTGTTTTCTTGTCCAATGACTGTCACTATAGTAATATGTAATAGAATTTAGCGCATTGTTACATTTATATGAACTTCACGCACAGTTCTTTATTAATTTGATGTTTCAATAGGCAGTACATAAATCTGATTAAAGGATGCATTTTGCTTTATTTTTCTTTTTAAAGGAAAATCAACTTTATTATGATCCAACCACTGGAATTTATTACTATTGTGATGTTGAAAGTGGCCGATATCAGTTTCATTCACGAGTGGATCTGCAGTCTTACCAGGCTTCAACCACTCAGACTAAGGATAAAAAAGGGAAAAAGAAAAGAAAAGATCCAGAGTGGATTACTGCAAATGAATATAAGGTAATTTATTTCAGATTTGTAAATATTTATCAAAGGCAAAAATTATTTTTCTGTGAGCAACTTGTGATTGTGTGGATTTTGTGAACTGAAGGAATGATATGTATCCAGAATGTCATCAATGCATCACTAAAAGTTAAGAATTAACACTAGAAAGTGTTAAAATAATTTTATGATTGAAGGGGCTAAAGTGGGGGCCTTAAGTCAGGACATCTTTGTTTTTCTGAGTTTGAACTGTAATTGCTGCGCAAAGTATATACAACACTTTAAACTCTCACATGAGCCATAACTCTGCAGTAGATACGTACAACAAGGTGAATTGAGGAAGAGATTGCTTTGATGTTAAACACTAATGTTACCTTAATGTGTGTGTTTTTAAGTTCTTTTTTTGTGTATAAAAACGTAGGAAAACTTTAAGAAAAATCAATGTGAATACCTTTATCCCACAAGCCCATTCCATTGACATCATCTTGAATCTATAGTCATTTGGATCCAATCTGATCTTCATAGAATTATTTTAATTAATATTATATCCCACCTTTCTATTCCAATACCATTTGTTCAGGCCATCTTTGTTATCTACTGTGTCAACTGAACTATTGCAATATACATCTTAATACATACACACTGATTTCAGTGGCTGTTTATTAAGAAAAGTTTAGCTCCTCTTTGACTATATTTTGTCTCCCAAATGCTAAAACAGTTTACTGTGTACTACATTATAAGTAGACATTTTGAACTTATACTTAGGCATATTATCATTTTCAAGTTGTACAAGTTGATGCTCATAGCAGAATTAAAGAAACATCTCCTGATGCATACCAATATTTGCTATGTCAAATGATTGTTGCAGAGGAACACCATTTGAATTGTAAATTAAGTTTTTTCTACTACTAATTTAATGATACATGTTGATTACCTCTGTTCACAGTGCTTGCTAGTTTGCATTTCTAAAACAGAATGCGGTGTTATCTATTTTCCTCCATGAAATTACATGAGCATCTCAGATTTCAGACAGTCATGTTGTCTAAAACCTAGAATAAACAAAATTAATGCTTTTTACTATAGGGATTTTCAACCTTCTTGAATCAAGTCCCCCAACTAGCATTATTCTTTTTTACTTGGAGCCCTTCCCACTCACCCTACCCTTACAATAGTGAGTGGGATATTGCCACCTAGTGTTGCTGATGCATTTGTTCAGAAGGTATCAGGCAAATTACTTAAAATGCAAGTCAAATGGTACTATAAAAAAACACCCCATCCCTGTATTAGTGCTGCCGATGTCAGTCAGCGTGAGAAGTTTGGGCTTGTTTGGTATTGGAACTAGGATCCGTGCAAGGTTCAGTGTTTGAAAGGTCATCTACTTGAAGATGTTTTCTGTACTTTGTCTTCAATGCTGTAAGTCTGGAATACCCAACTTTGCATGGGTATGATGAAGCAAAAGGTAGAAAGAGTAGAGAGCTCTGGGAATTTCTCTGTAATTGAAAGCCAGAAGTCTGAGAGAGAAAAAGTGCCAAAATGGTCCTCCTGTCTGCTGTTGCATTTCAGCTCAGTTTGTTGTTCTTCTGCCTCCCCTGAAAGATGGCTTTAACCTACAAAGATGAGCAGATCATGAGCCCAGGCAAATGAGCTGCAGTCTTCTTGGAAGTAGTAACTGAATAGTGCTTTCAGTCCCGTCACATGTTCAACAACGGCAGCTTGTAAATCATCATAATTAGGCTTGAAAGGATTAGATTTTTATCAGTAAATGTCAGTTTTACCATATACACACATACCAATGAAAAATATTTCTATCAATAATAATTGAAATTTACAGAGAGGCAAAGTAAGAAAATGGCTCCTTGAAAACTTATTAGAGTTTGGTTTAACGAATTTACTTTGTTTATTTTGACATCATGTTGACAACTCATGTTTTAATGATTATAAAGCTGGAATATCAACATCTGTCACTAAATAACTCTTGTTTGGACCCCCCATAATTTTCCACAAGTGTGCACATTTAAATAGCTAAAAGTAAAAGCTTAAAATAAACAGACATTAGCCACTACATTATAAAAGAATAAAAATCAAGTTCTGCCAAGCCTAATTGCCACCCCACAATCGTAAAGGAAATCTGAAAATGTGGGAAGTGTTGTAGTTTCCACTTGCAAATCAAGAGGCTCACATGTCCTATTTCTGAATAGAATTTGTTAATTTATCTGATAGGAGGAGATTCTTCACTTGCATAGATGCATTTAGTGAATTCAGATGGTTGAAAACTTTAACAAAGTAAGCAAATAGAGGCAGCCAAGGGCAGTCATGAAGGTCTTTGCATCAGTTAAGATGATTTTAACCCCTTCACATAACTCAAAAAGGCGAAGTATTCTTCCTCTTGATAACTACCTTTGGTTTGGAGTAGTAGGTGGTGATTATTGTCATGCTGTCTGGAGTGGCTCACAACCATGACAACCAACCTCAGGGCAGACTCAGAAAGCAGGGCAGAAACCCCAAACTGGTTGTATGCTCTATAATTAGATTTCACCAACCCAATAACAAGGTGAACTCAATTTGCTCAATATAACAGTCTTACTGTGAACTGTCACTGCAAATCCCAAGGCAGCAAATGAATATTATCTAGCACAGTGGCTCTCAACCTTTCCAGACTAGCGTACCCCTTTCAAGAGTCTGAATTGTCTTACAGACACCCAAGTTACACCTCACTTAAAAACTACTTGCTTACAAAATCAGACATAAAAATACAAAAGTGGTCACAGCACATTTTACTGAAAAATTGCTTACTTCCTCATTTTTACCATATAATTATAAAATAAATCAATTGGAATATAAATACTGTATTTACATTTCACTGTATAGTATAGAGAGCAATACATATAAATGATTGTATGAAATTTTAGATTGTACTGACTTGGCTAATGCTTTTTATGTAGCCTGTTGTAAAACTAGGCAAATATCAAGATGAGTTGATGTACCCCGTGGAAGACCTCTGCGTACCCCCAGGGGTACGTGTACCCCTGGTTGAGAACCACTGATCTAGCATTTCAGATTTCTGTTGCCTGGTGTATGTTGAAAGGGGTTGGCAAAAAAGTTCTTCAGAAGTGACTCAGTGCACAAAACTGACATAAACAAGCAGTTGTACAGCTCTAGCAATATCTGTTGTTTTCTCAAGTTGGATTGCATTGTATTGACTCATCTTAATATATTTCAACACTTGATGTTTCACACCACTGAGTTCTGAAATTCTGCAACTCACTGTGTTTGACAATGGAATGGCACCATTCTGCACAGCTGAGCTTTCCCCAGACATAATGGAACAAATCTCCTTTGCAACTGGCAACATCAGTGTGTCTGCTGTGGTTTGAGGCTTATTAGTATGACATGGCACAAGAAGCTTTCAGATGCTTTGCAGGCAGTGTAGCATGCTTACTCATAGTACTTTTTGGCTGCTTTAATGCTTTGAGACTTCCTTTGAAAAAGTCAGGTGGCTACCATTTAGTCCACGATGTTTCATCTCAATTTGCAAGATTTCAAGCTGCCATTAGCCAGTACATCACCACAGACAATGCTTTGTGGATGGGGTTCATCTGCAGGGCCAATAAATGTAAATCCCATTTCCAAGTAACTTTCTTCATATTTCCAAACTTTTTGTTTCTTCAAAGATGAAGCACTAGTACAATCACCATCTCTTTTCACGCCACAAAAACTGATCCATTTTATGTACTGTACAAGGCAGCTATTTCTAATGACTAGAAGAACTGCAAAAGTGGATGCTCCAAATGCCTGAAGGAGAGGAAAGGTATAAACCTCAGGTCTCTGGCCCCCAACTACTTACAATACCAGGTGGCAACCCCAGAAAATAGACTCCATTATCTGTTTGCAGTTATTTCCCTGAGCTAAATCCGAAGATAGAGTACTTAACCGTATCCACAAGACACTCAGGCCTAAAGTTATGAAAATGGCCTCCAGTTCTGTGGGTGCTGTTATTTACACCTGCAGTTGCATACACTTAGTAATGATCTGATTGTACCTGTAGGTTACTTCACCAGGCATCTGAAGGGCACAGACTTCAGGTTCCTGGCTCTACTCGTCCAGTTACCTACAACACTTGGTGGCAACACAGGGGTTCAGCCCATTGCCTCCCCTTTCTTAGCCTTAGGTCTGGCAATGCCCAGGGCCTCTGGGCTTGGAGAGCTACAGAGGTGCCCACATTGGCAATACCTGGAATTGTGGGAGGGGGCAAAGGGCGGGCGCAGCTTCTTGTACAATAAAGGGCTCTTAATGGTAACTCCAGCCACTCCCTGCTCCATTTCAGCCTCTGGGTAGTAGCAGCATTAAGGCTATAGGCTGTGGAGGGGAATACCCGTAATGGCTAGGGCTCTGGACAGGGATTCTGGGAGGGGGGGTTGAGGAAAGGGCTCTGGCCCTACTTCCATGCAAGCCACACACCCTTAACCTGCAGGCTTGATGCTTTGAGCTCTCCTGAGGGATTGGAACCTTTAATGGCGTTGCAACCAAATGCGCCAGGTTGCTTTGCCATTCACTCAAGTTTGGCCTGGCTGTCCTTCCGCACTCCACGTGGTAGCAATGATCCAAAGGCATGTCATGCTCAGTAGTTACATAGAAACATTTCAGTTGTTTGGGAGAATTGTTAATAAAATAAAAACATTTTGTATCAGAAAGCAAGGGAAAATTACCTTTGGGGGGAAGTGGAGTGGCAGAATTTTATTCAGTTAATGTGGATCTGATAATTTTTCATAGCAAACTTGGAGTTAATTTGTTTGGAACAGGCGCTTAAAATAGTGTTGCTTTGTCATAAGGGTCAGATCCGTATTGCCTAAAATATAGTGTTACAAATAATGGTCTTAAAGTGTTTTACTTTGTCAGTAAGTACATGTACACTTAAATTCTGGATCGTTATCTAGCATATATCATACATTGCTACTAGAAACAGCCTTTTATTTACATTCTCTGCTTTTTTGTAAGAAAAATGTTTTTTTTTTTCACAAATAACTTGGAGGGTACTCTAGCTGAAACAACTAAGATATTATTTGCCTTGCTCTCCTTCAGACTCCCTCCAGTTTTCAGTTTGAGA
Organism: Eretmochelys imbricata; assembly: GCF_965152235.1. Lineage (NCBI taxonomy): Eukaryota > Metazoa > Chordata > Testudines > Cheloniidae > Eretmochelys > Eretmochelys imbricata. The sequence continues at coordinate 46,603,671 of NC_135576.1, read as the reverse complement.
GACAAGGTGGAGAAGGATGAGACTTCCTTTTTTAGGCACCCTGCTGTTTTGAGAGACCTGTCCAAAGTAGGCACAAATTTACTGAGTATAGTTGTGCTCCATCTTTATTAGAAGACCATCTCCATTAAGGAACCAATTTTTGTTAGACCCCTTTGGTAGCTTCTTAATACAGGTTTCACAGTACAATTAATCTCTAGTTTTCTTTCATTCTAGGTGAAGAGGCCGCTAGTTGACCCCCTTTACAGTGCTAGTGGAAGTAGTTCCTTACCTAGAACAGTTGCCATGAGTAAAGTAGATTCCCACTCTGGAATATCAGAGGCAGCAGGCCATCCCAGTCTGAAAGCATGCATTTGGCAGCTAGCACGGTTGAATAGCACAGTGAACTCTTAGGCTTGTGGGAGGGAAGCTAGTGAAGGGGGCATTTGAAAGTAGTTGTATTTTGTACAAATGTCCAAATCAGTAGTAATGTGAAAGCATAACTCTACTGATGCCACTTCTCCCCCAGTATATTACAGATGCATAGCTTAATTCAGCTAATGACAGGCTGCAAGATTGAAAAGTCATAATGGTAAATGCTTGTCTGTTGGGGGGGCGGGGGAGAGAGTAGACCACTTAAAGTTAGTTCTGAGTGATAAAGTGTTTCACATATCTAACAATATTTACAAGAATAAGACACCATAAAAGTTGTTAAGGCAACCCTTTACCCTAACTAGCAAAAGCATATCAACACATCTTGGTGCTTTTCCACATTCCCCTTGTTGTCGCCCTCCACTTCTGCTGTGTAATCATATTCCATATGGCCCCTTGGATTGAATGAATTTGATTTTTAGTCAGATATTTTATATATGAAATCTTGTTAGCAAGTGAAATCTTGTATGGAGGTTGGATGGTATAGTCAAAAGGCAGGAGTAAACATTCACAATTTATGATGTGGTCTATGTTAGATGCTTTTTAGCTATGTACCTTGGTCAAGCAGGCAAATCAGTTTACAACTTGATTGGGCAACAAGATATGCATTAACATGAAAAAAACCCAAAGTAGATAAGATAGGCAGTGCACAATTTTCTTAAATGTAGATGTTGTATCTTTATGAGCACAATAATTAAGGAGAAATGGTGTTTCCAAAGTTAACAGCAGTTACTTTTTGCTGTTTTGTAAATACAAGCAAATGGCAAAACATAAATGGAAAATGAAGTGTAAAAATAGTCTTATATTCAAAATTTATATTGAAAATAGTCACTGAAAGGTTTTTTGACCATTTTTATATAATTACATAAAACTTTATTATTGTGGTGTTCTTAAGCATCTTATATAGTTGAGTTGCAATACTTCCATTTTCAGTGATCATCTTATTATATAAAGAAATGTATTGAGTAATAAGAAAATTTCCAGCTTGTGTAGAAATTGACAGCACTTGTTACATAAATACTAGGGAAGATTTTCCTGTTGTAAAACTTACCTTATAATTAATTAGCTGCTGCTGTCATAAGTCATTAGTTCATGTCCATAAGGTATGTGGTGTTTCTTGGCAGCATTGCATGTCTAGTCTTTTTTTTTTTTAAGGCATAAGAGAGTCAATTTATAGTAATTATTTTAGCGTTTTAAAGATGTCTTTTAAATCTGAAAATGAACCAGGGTTGTTTGTAACTAGTAATGTTTTATGGTTCCAGTGTTGTATCTTATGCAGATAGCTTTGCTACTAAATCTTGCTTTTGAACCATTATCTTTGCCAGATACCTTACTTTAAATACTATTTGAAAAAGTCATATCTCTTGTCCTGCACGCCAACTTTATGTATCCGTATATACAAATTTAGATCTACTCCGCTTTCCTGTCACTCTAGAGATCAGAGAATATATTTTGCATAGTCAAGGGATGTTGATTCATGTCTCTTTGTCTTATAAAGCATTCTTTTAAGAGAAAAGCAATTTAAATTTTCCCAACTTTATACTATAATCGGTCCTATCGCTTGATATCAGGAATCCTAAACAGTGTATTATAATTAAATTATGACAAAACATCAGGCACAGCCAAGACAATGAGGTTTTTTTTCTCCAGGGTAGGTAATAGAAACTTACAGGTTGCCTACAAATATTCATTGGACTAATAATGTTAGTTATCTTGAAAATGAAATTATTATTTCTGGTTATTTCACAGTGAGTTACCAATTACTTTAAAGTGCAGTTTTACTCTGAAAAGTGACTGAAAAAAGCAACTTCTTACTCAATAGACCAGGTCCATGTTTGCATTCATAGTCCTAGTTAGCCAGTAACGTAAAGAGATACATTTTTATTACAGTTTACTTTACATTTCTCTTGCAGAGTCAATATAGCTGGGAGAATGAGCTGGATTTTATTTTCATTTGCACATCGTTAACAGAATTGGTAACTTAAATTCTGAATACAGAATCTTTATTTCTGGTGATACATAAGTCAGAAGGAACCCAGCTTGACTTGCAGATTCCAGGATGAGTTAGCAGATTTAAAAAAAATATAGGAAGAGAAGGAATTTTTAATTAGACGGTTTAAAACTCCTGTACAAACAGATTAGCTCTCAAAGTTTAATTGACAAACAACAAACCTAGAGCCGCATCCATCCTATATAACAATGACTTTTCAGAGTTGAAGTGCACTTTAGTTATTAGCTTATTAAATATAAACAATTTTGTTTATAGTACATATTTTTATATAAGTATTTAAAAGAGAGGGTTCCAAATACAGAAAGTAAGGAAATTCAGAGTTGCGACAGTATAGGTTGAGTTACTCTAGGTATACTATGACATACAGTACTAATACAGTAGGTTTTTTCCACAGACGTGATGAATGAATTCCTACCAATTTATTCCATTTAAACCATTTTTCTTCAGAGTTCAGTAGTTAATCTAATAAAGGCAGTAAATTGACTAATTTCTCTCATTTATTCTTCTCAACCACATTTCTTTTAATATTTGTTTTTGCAGCCACAGTGATGAAATACATTTATTGACTATAGTCTCAAAAAATCTAAACACACATCAGTTTATTTTCAGCAAGTCAGGACATTTTCCTAACACCATAGTAATGAGCAACATATTCCCAACATTTGAAATGTTCCTTAAAGAGACACATACGTGTAGGCATACAAAAGGTTAACTGTCTTTTTTAAAAAAAAAAAATCCCACACTTTTACATATGTTGGAGAAAAAAAATTACATAATAAAAAGCCAAAGAAGGCTTCTACTAAAATATTATGCTTTTATTGCAAAAAATATTGAAAGATTTTTTTGCATCTTTAATATCACCTATAACACAAAGCTGTTTAATTTTTGTATAAATAACAGAAATGTATTCTAGTTCCTTTTAGATAACATACCTTTATGGCATTATTCATTCTTTTAGATCTCCACAGTCACTTATTACAGACATTTTTTTCTTTGCAGGCATGAAACTGAGAATTTTGCCCAAGAAATTTGTTTTTAATAGATAATCCTAACGTCTGTCTCTGATAGGACACAGAATCAGATAAACTTAGTTCTTGACCAATAAGGGCTTGGTGCAATACATATTGAAGTCAATTGAAGTTTTTCTTTTTACTTCAGTGGGCATTGGATCAGGTTTCTATTTCTTCTGGCTGTGAGGGGTTGAAAATGAATAATATTGGGTGAGGATCCTCTTCATACATGGAAAAAACTTTTAAAAGTAAGTGAATTTGGGAGAATAAAAAACAGAACCTTTAAAAACTGAACAAGGATTGAATAAATGATAAACATAGGTCTCTGATACTGTAACTAGAACCATGGGTTCCACACAGGTGCAAAGATGATGTCTCTGTGTGGCTCTGTTTGCTGGATTGGGGCCTGAGCGACTACACAAACTTACTAATTTGAGGCCTGTTGGCTGCATCCAGTTTCTTATGCAATTTGCTCATGAAAAATACATTAGTAGCTTTTATTTGATCACAATAGAAACTAGTTTTGATTGTGTCTGTGTCCTACATTTTTATCTTGATGCCATGCTGATTCTACAGTTCACTTCTCTGACAGAATTCAATAGGCTATCTCAAAACCAGATGCATCTTTGCTATCTCTCGAGGAGACAGCATTTAATAGCAAGTATTTCCCATAGAGCTCTTGAAACAGATGATATTTTTTACAGTGTGCAGTTTACTATTTGCTGCTATTCATCCTGTCTTTAGGTACATCAGTTGACAGAAACCATGGCTAATCTGAAGATTTCTTCTTTTGAATTGGCAGCTTCTGGTGAAGGTAGAGTTGAGACACCAAACATGTTAGTCTGTGGATGTTTACCTTTAACCTTGATAGATTTAAAAAATTCTTAGTAGCTGGGTAGTTGCTGTTTAAATGTTTTTTTACCTGGAGGAAATAGGATTAAATTTATTGCACCTATTTGCCATAAATCAAATCCGGTTTTTAAATTATTTTCTAATTGAATTGAAATGTACAAATCCAGACATCTGCAGAAAACTTTGACAAGCCTTCTGTCTAAATTATAGTTGCCAAAAGAAATATTAAGCATCCTGCTACATCAATATATGGTGTCTTGACTAACCAAGAATCACCTTTGATGTTCTTATGGTAACAGTCACATTTGTGCTGCTTGCTCTGTAAAGGTGCCTGCCAAAAGGACTCGGGTGGGGTTTTGGCCCCCACCCCCACTTTTTTTTTTTTTTTAATACATTGAAAACTCGGCTTCTGGGTTGCTGGAAGATGGTGATAACTGGAGAATTAGTGGAATGGTGGTATCAAACAAGTGGAAGCTTAGCTATATGATTCTCCATGCCTTGTCACCAGGCTGGGAATGAGCATCTTATAAATCCTCCAGTAGAAAAATGAGAAATCTGCAGTTTACGTTTCTCTGAATCTTAAGGAATTGACATTTGTCTCAGCTTTTGCAAATGAAGTACTGGTTCTTTCCTCTAAGCAGTGGTTATGTTGAATGAAGTCTGATTATTAATCTAGTACATGTGTTCAGGCACATTTACAGGGACGTTATGTTCTGCATCAATACTACAACTGATATATAATGAAAAGGCTTCTTCTGCACCATTACTCTTTTGTATGTCATTGCTTTTGCATTTTTTCAGATGCCATAAGATGCCTTTGTACTTTAAGAATGAATTGAAGAGTGTCTCCAGGTTTAACATTACAGAGCACCAGAGCATGAAGGAAGGAACAAAATTTATTCCTTTTAAGAATGAAAAGGTGGAAGCTGCCATCTTTAAATAAATAAATAAAACCCAGATCTTTACAAAAATATTGGATTAACCAACAAAACCATAAATATCCCATGCGTCCTTGATTCCTAAATGTATTTGTTGCTGTACCCAAAGCGTGCCAGGAGCTTTATGAACAAGTATAAAGTCATGTGCCTTTCCCAAAGAACTTAGTCTGAGTGTCTGATCCTGTGCAGGGATTTACAAGCATGGACCCTTATGCTCACAGAGTTCCATTGTCTTCAATACTTTGCTTCAGCAGTAGTTTACACATGCATAAGGATCCATGCTTGTAGGTCACTTTGCAGGATCAGGACTAAGTTAGTGTTTGTGAGGGCTCAGCATCATGCAGGATCAGGTCTCAAATAAGAACTTTTCAACAGGGGTATTCACTATATATCATGAATAACATTGCACTTTGTTTTTGTACATTTGAAACAACCAGTCAATAAATTCTTGACCCTGCTGCCATGAATTTTAGTAATAGCAGAATTGGGCCAATAAATTGTAAATTAAAAATGTAACTGTAAATTCACTTTTTTGTTGGTTTAAAGATGATCTGCAAATATCTACACTTACTTAAATAAACAGGCTTTCTATTAAGTACTGAATGCTCTCATTTAAAACAGCTGAATTGGGATGTTTCAGTACATTCCTAAAGCTGACTTTGCTTTTTTCTTTTACATGGCATAATGTGCTGAAAACCATCTATACTTGGTGATTTGAGGCAGTTAGTTGGCATGTAATACTACATTTTTGTCAGGAGGAGGGGAAGATTGCCCTTAGATAAGAATTTGTTAATGTATGTATATTCAGTTGCTTTCCTTTTTTAAACTGAGTAGTCTGTTACTGCTGAGATCAGAAGATTGTATAAGTTTTATGTTTATATTGGCATTGATACTTTTAAAAAAAATATTGCTCAGGATGCCTGTCATGCTTTTTCTTAACGTTTGATCTGCATACAAGAATTTAAAATGTGTATTGCAGTTTTCATCCAAGAGTATCTAATCTTACTGGCCAGGAAACTGTCTATTTTCTAATATACAACATCTGAAGGGATGCTAAAACAATATCTTCACATATTTGCATAAATACTAAAGTGAACAGTTTGTGTATAAACGTCTTTATGATTTAATTGACCAAAGAAGCTTCTAACATAATTCTCTCTCAGGCACTTGTGACCTGTGTAACCTCTTCACCAAGCAGGTTGCCACATTGCTAATTACAATTTTAAATAAACTTTAAAAACTCTGATTCCTAATGACCCTCTCATCTTGTCCGTCCCTAGCTGCTGGAGCCAGCCATGGCCACTTGAAGCGCAAGCATCCCCAGGAAGGGCTGCATGGAAAAGATGGTACAGTCTGAGCTGTATCAATCTTTTGTGCCTTGTTTATGTGGGGCTGGAGCAGGAATGATTTGCATTCATTCCCTCCCTCTCACCACAGGCAGGCCTACGTCTTCTCCACCCAAGGAGGAAGACATGGTGTTGCTGAGGCAATCAAGTGAATCCCTCTTGGGGCTGGTCTACACTATACAGGTTGACACAAGGCAGCTTATGTCGACCTAATTATGTCAGTGCCTACACTACAGCCTTCCTCTAACCGTTGTAAGTGCCCTACTACACTAACATCATAACTCCACCTCCACGAGTGGCGTAAGGCTTACCTTGGTATAGTTAAGGCAATGCAATGTCTATGTAGACACTGTATCCATTACATTGGCGGTCTTGTCAATTTCACAGCAGGAGCCATGAAATTGACAAGAAAGCCAGGCAGCTAGAGCCCAGCTGTCCTCTGCTCCCCAGGGAAATATGCGGCTTCGGACCCTGCTCCCTTTTAGGAGCCAGGCAACCTTGTGAATTTCACAGCTTGGTGAGCCTTGGGTGGTGCAGGGGTGAGAAGGCCCAGCCGACTTCACCTAGGGAACGGTGAGGATGCTCACCACTGACTCTAGGAGGGTAGTGTGCACATGTACTGTGGTGGCTGTAAGTCGACCTAATATCGGTCAACTTAGGTTTGTAATGTAGACACACCCTTTGATGCAGAAAGGGGAAAAATTGTGCTCTGAGAGACACCCCCACCCTTCCTATGCAGATCTAAGTGATGCAGTGTGGTGGTCCTTTGGTTGGAACAGTCTAAGGTTCTTCTATAATTACTGTGTAATGAGAATTTAATGTGTGTTGAGTGGAAAAGCTCTTTGAAAATGTTTTAAAGTTCTCAAACAGCTAAATGTGCATGTAGACTTAAATGTTCTTCGCTGCCTAGTTGGTTGAGGCCAAGGCTGGGAGGCAGGAATTCTTGTGTTCTAATGACAGTTCTGCCATCGACCAGCCGTGTGGCCTTGAGCAAGTTACTTTACCTCTCTATTCTTGTTTCCACATTTATAAAATGAAAAGTCAACCTCATGAACTACTTTCACAGGGTTTACATTAAGATTAATTCATGTTTATATAGTACCTTGAAATCTAAAGTGCTATTTATAAGGGATAAATAATCTTTTAAAAAAATACTTGAAAGGCACTTTTTTCCATTGTTTATGTGCTCTGTTTCAAGAGTATTAGATTTATTGCAAAACATCTATTCTGAGTTCAGGGTTCGAAATAAGTAAATAATTTGGGATCTTAAATATTTTTCATTTACTTGATAGTTTTTCTGTTCACTTAAGTGTCAGGGTTGATAGATTCAGAATTATGACAACAGTTTTTCTTAAATACTCTGGAAAGTTTGTAATTCTTTGTGCTGATTTAATATTTTGTCTTCCTTCACAAGACCATCAAAAATTTCTCAAAATCTAATGAATGTCATAAGCCAAACACCGATGGACAAACATGCAATAAAGCTGTGTGTGTATGTGTAATAGAGAAAAGTCTTTCAGTAAGGAAATAGATTTTTAGTATGAATCTTCTGTGGCGTTATAATGGGAACTTAAAAAATTAAACTACCTCTGCAGTGTCTTTTAATGAAAGGCTTTATTAAAGATGCAAGTTTGAAAGAAGAAAGGAAGGAAGGTCGATCGGCGAATATAGCAGGGAGTTGCAGACATAGGGAGTAGTGTGAAAAAAGAGAAGACAGAAATAGCGGACGAGATGAAGAACAATTGAGGAAGCTTGGAAGGAGCATAGGAATTGAGTGAGGGGGAAAGAGAAATTAGGAGAGAGGAGAGCAGACATGTATTTTGGATGGATTTACACAGGTCTTTCTTTGAAAGTGAGGACAAGGATCCTGAAGCTTGTTGTGAAGAAAGAGGCTGTCAGTGAAGGGATTAGAAGAAGAGAGTGATAGTTACAACATCAGAAATTGAAGATAGCCAGACATCTTGGATATACTTGAAATGGGTGAAACGTGTCATCTGGAACCTCTCTCTTGCATGCACACACAAGTTTCTTGATTTAAAAATCTCTTGACACTATTTATATCTAGTGAAGGATTTAAATCTGTGTTATTTATAGATTAAAATAATTCAGTCCCTAAAGACATGTTAAATTCCTCAAGTTTGATTTCTATAAATCCTCTCCAGGATTTGGACACAGAAGAGCAGAAATCACCCAGAAGTCTGAATTGCCTTTCCACCACTGAGCAAATAAGTTCTACTGAAGAGGAGGAGTCTCCAAATGCAAGAAAGAAGGCTAAAGTGGACATTGATGTAAGAAATAGACTAACAGCCAAAGAATCAGTTATCACAGATGGTATAAATTCACACCTTAACAGAAAAACACAAGATACTGTTGCATTTATGGATGACAGTAAAATAATAGAGACAGAGAGTGAGCCAGAAGAAGGTGAAATTACTGACTCCGAATGTGAGGAGTATAGCAGTGAAGATGAAGTAACAAGTGAAGAGAGTGTAAATTCAGAAGACTCTGAAAATGAAGGTGAATTATTATGGCTTTTATATACAGTATTTTTTGTAGTTTTTTTTCAGAAGTCCAGTAAATAAATAAGAACAAACTATTAAGAAAATGAGTGACTCATAAAAATAAAACTGAAAAGGGATGACTTGAGGTAATTTAGCTTTAAAAACTGCAGTCTTCACTGAAATATAAAAGCTTAAGCCAATATTTATTGTGTTCTTTCCACTCTTTCCTTCAAATATTGTTAGGACTAAAAACAAATATGGATTTTGTTCTTGTAAAAGCTGTCATATGAGTATATCTTTATTTTGTGATATTAACATGATACTCTCTCTGCTTACATAGACTGAATATTGTTTGTGTAGAGAAAATTGTAACAGGAGCTTTTAGACCTGGAAGCAATGCCATAATATGTACATGCTAGAGAGTGTAACCTATATATACTAAAATTAATATCACGGTCCTATGCTTATAGTAATTTCTGGGATCAATTAGTGTATAGAATTTCTGTTACTGATAAATATTCTCCATATAAATATCATATAATCCACTGAGGGTGAAGCTCATCTACGCTGCAGAGGGCGAGCACAATTCCTCCAGACCACTTTAAGTCCTACTTTGGACATGTTCAAGTGGCTGTTGATGGAGTAGGTGTACAAGGAGGCCTCTATACCCCCTTTGAAAGGATATGTCTACACTACCAGCTAGATGAGTGATTCCCAGCTTGCATAAACATACTCGCATTAGCTCTCATCAGAGCTAGTGAGCTAAAAATAGTAGTGTAATTTCAGAGGCATGGGCAGCAGCAGAATGGGCTAGTCACCCCAAGTACGTACCCAAAAGGTTCAGGTGGGTTTGTGCTCAGGGCTGCCCTGACTGCCACTACCCATGCTACCATGGCTGCACTACTGTTTTTAGTGTGCTAGTTCAGATGAGAGCTGGCATGAGTATATGTATGCGACCTGGGAATCGCATACTGAGCTCGTAGTAGTCCTTGCCAAAGTTTCTACATTGTTGGCTCTAGATAGGATAGTACAGTCCCACTGCCAACCTCTAATCTGTGGAAGAGGTCACAAGATCTGCCTTTATGCAGATCCTCTGACCCATAAACATTACCAAAAAGTGCATGGAGGGGCTGCAGTTGTTTTTCAACCCACAGATTTGAGTAGTAGCTACAAGGGCCCTGTACTGCGACCCCATGACCTGGCTACAGTTAGGAAATGTTTCTGTAACATCCCATTTCTTCATTCGGGTTACCCAGACTTTATGTAGATAAAGTGAACTCCATCCTAACTGGTTTAGAACTCTAGTATTATTATTTAATAATGAATCCCATGTAACTGGTATGATAATATATTACAGTTGCATTTAAGAGCATGACTTCAGAGGTAAGTTTTGGATTTCAGTAAACATCAGAATTACATGCATGGTAATGACCATCATGTGCTTTTGGTGTAAATAAAGGCATCCTTAGAACATACTAGTCTGAAAAATGATTGCAAAAATAGCATCTTGGTAATCCGGTGGTTCTTACCTTGTGTCACCTTGATTAATTTTTCTCCTTTTATTCATTAAAAAAATGCTTTTCTAACTATCAACTCTGCAAACTCAACCTAGGATCTGAAAGTCAAGCTCAGTTCTTTCTGGCTTGTGCATCAACACCAGACTAATAAATAAACTGCAGGCTGATTTCTGTCCTTGCATCTGTGCAACCCAGTATCTTCAAATTGTGCCTTTATAGATTCATAGATACTAAGGTCAGAAGGGACCGTTATGATCATCTAGTCTGACCTCCTGCACAACGCAGGCCACAAAATCTCACCCACCCACTCCTGTGAAAAACCTCTCACCTGTATCTGAACTATTGAAGTCCTCAAATCGTGGTTTAAAGACTTCAAGGAGCAGAGAATCCTCCAGCAAGTGACCCGTGCCCCATGCTACAGAGGAAGGCGAAAAACCTCCAGGGCCTCTTCCAATCTGCCCTGGAGGAAAATTCCTTCTCGACCTCAAATATGGCGATCAGCTAAACCCTGAGCATATGGGCAGATTCACCAGCCAGATACTACAGAAAATTCTTTCCTTATTTACACCTGTTCAACTTCATTAAAGACCGTGCTGTTGCACATGTATATCTGAAGACACATAATTTACCCCAGCAATTGGAATTCAGTTAACAGTTCTCTTGATGCACAAGAAGGAACAGAATACAGCTCATTCTCTCTTAACTGCGATAGCTCTGTAGTGCTAAAAAGTACTCAAAACTAAACTTTAGTTACTAAAGCAATCAGATATGACTCTGGATACCAATAAGGAGCACATTTGTTGAATAAGATTATATTTTAGATAGTTCCTTCTCAGAGTAGAACAACATTTTAAACAAAATGTTAATTTGTTTATCTCTAATCGACTATCCCTAAAGACCCATAAATTAATAGCATGTCAATAACTTCTACAAAGTTACTTTTTATGCTGATTGAAGTAAATATGCACTTCAATACATACAAGTAATCAAAGTAGCCCATTCCAACACACTGAGAAAAAATATTTCTGACACTTTGGTCTGGAAACGGACAAATAAGCCTTTTGAAGAATGGCTTAATCAAAGTTGCTCTGTCAGAACTGCTTGTACATTTCATTTGCTAAGATTGACACAGGATTGTGCCGGATAACACCAATCAATTGCAGTTGAGGTATGGCTAAATCCTTTCAAAGCATCTGAAAAGTTAGAGGATTGTGATATCACAGTTGTAGGCTTTGCTTCTTACTAATATTTATTTTTTATAAATATAGATGAAGAGAGAATTTGGCCTCCATGTATCAGAGTAATTGTAATTAGATCACCAGTATTGCAGACTGGATCACTTTATATCATCACAGCTGTTAAAGCTGCTACAATTGGAAGGTAAAATTGACTGGAATCTGTGCAGTCCTGGCTCATGTATAACATTGAAAATTTGTGTGATGAGTCACTAGGTTTGTGTCCATCTTCTTCTACATTAGTAATTCTGAAGTTTTGGTATAGTAATAACCAGTAGATTGCAAATGAGTGCAGTGTGATTGGCTGCAGTGAATTCAGTGAAATCTATTATCACCTCCCGAAAGGTGATAATGACTTTGAGGCCACTAAGTGCCTCTTTCACAAGTAAAAAATATATGTTAGAAATTCAGATTGAAGCATATCAGATATTTATCATGGAACCCTGGTCTCACATTCACATTCCAGTAGAGTTGACTCAACTCTTCATCTCTGAAATACATAAATTGAGTTTATTTTGCTGTGGGTGTCTTTTGGATGAGATCTTCAAAAAGTCCTGTCTGCTCCTTGTGGATATCGGAGTTCTCTTGGATGTATTTTATGCAAGAGTAGTGATATTATGTAAGAGCATTGTTGTTTGCCAACATTTCTCCTCCCTTTCAGTTGTTTAGTGTGCTGTGTGGTAGTGGCATTTCGATGGTGGGATATGTATATAGGATTTGATTCCACAAGCACAGTAAATGGACATTGTAGTATACAACTTTGTAGAGACTGGAATAGCTGGAAATTCCCCCTAACTCTAAACCTACATCCTGAGGTCCTTTACTATCTGTACAGCCACTGATCAGTTCCTACAGCAGGCTCCTAGATTGTGATGACCGTCCGCTACACAGGAATTTTGGCCAAGGGATCCATGTAGTTTATAGTTCCACTAGTCATATCCCCTGTCTGATGCTAAAAATGCACACTTGTGCCCTAAACACTGCTGTAGAGACCCATTGAAGAGCACAAAGGATGCAGGATTCCCCCATGTGGTCTCTCCACAACCAAAGCCATTTTCATACAGGCGTCGTGTGCTTGTGTGGGATCAGCATTTTTCCCTAAGTTTACAGATTCAGCTTAATTATATGTTCATTGTTTGCTCCATGGGTTAGTATTTATAGATGTAACAAGGTACATAACACAATTCTCCCCATCATATATTGCATCACAATAGCTTTGTAAAGCTTCTTAATAGTTCAGAAAGGAAACTTGATATTGCGATTTGTACGAAGTGTGGTTCTCACTGATTATATTAAAAAAAATTTCTTTAAGAAATTATAACACAACCAAATTAGTGTGACATATCTTAAATCTGTCTGGTACCATGATGTAAGTTACATAATTATGTATGACAGAAATCAAGTTAATTAACTATTTACCTGTTTTACAGAGAGAAAGATATGCAGCATACCCTCCAGATTCCTGAAGTTGGAGTCAGTAAGGTAATTCTTAAATTAAGTTATTTTTGTATTGATAGATCAAGAAATTTAAAAGAACCGTGTCAGAAATATAAACCAAAATTTTAGTGTGTGTTTGAGTCTTGCTATTAAAAGAAGTGTTTTTTTTTTAAATGAACTTGTCTTTAAGCAGAGGAATGTTTTTAATAATTTCCCTGCAGTTTTGGAAACAATACCGTCCACATGGATGGGAAACAAAGTAAAACTGACCAAAACCAGGAATTTAATTTCAGTGTCAAAGTGCAGTGAAATGAAAAACTTAAAAATTCACCATATAAATCTTGATTTTTTTTTAAATTCTTTGCATTTAAATAGCTTGTGATAGTAACACAGGAAGGAACTTATTAAATACAATTTTAATCTTGCATTTCCCATTTATTCAAAAGTTTAAAACCTATTACAGCGGTAGGTAATGGAATATTCTGGAAACCTAATTAGGACTTTTTGCTGGTCATATCAATATTCAGATCCCCACAGATGAGTTGAGATCACTAGCTCTTCATATGTTCATCTAATTTATCTTCTAGGTAATTGTTATGTAAAATGAGCTCTGAAGGGGAGAGGAAATTTAGTAGAATTCTCTTCTTTGATACAGGACAATGGAAAAATATTTTTTCCAATTAAGAGATTACCAGAGGCTAATACGATTATATTTTGTTATATACTCACTTTTATTTCACTAACTACCTCAATAAGAAAGTACAGTCCTTAAATTTAGCAGTCTTCATCAAGAAAAGCAGTATGAAGTGAGGACGTTTAGGCTATATAAACACCCTTTACACCTGTAAACAGGCTTCAGACAGAACCAGGTAAGCGGGGCCCTACCAAATTCACAGCCACGAAAAATTTATCACGGACCGTGAAATCTGGTCTTGTGTGTGTTTTACCCTACACTATACAAATTTCATGGGGCGGTCCAGCATTTCTCAAATTGGGGGTCCTGACCGAAAAGGAAGTTGCCGGGGGGGGGGGGGGGTCACAAGGTTATTTTAGGGAGGTCACAATATTGCCACTCTCACTTCCGCGCTGCCTTCAGAGCTGGGCAGCCAGAGAGGGTTGGCTGTTGGCCAGGCACCAAGCTCTGAAGGCAGCACCGCCCCGCCTCCCCCCCCCCAGCAGCAGTGTAGAAGTGAGCATGGCAATACCATACCATGCCATCATTACTTCTGCGCTACTGCCTTCAGAGCTGGGTGGCTGGAGAGTGGCGGCTGCTGACTGAGGGCCCAGCTCTGCAGGCAGCAGCTCAGAAGTAAGGGTGGCCATACCATAGCATGCCATCCTTACTGCTACGCAGCTGTTGGCACTGGCACTGCCGTCGGAGCTGAGCTCCCAGCCAGCAGCTGCTGCTCTCCAGCCGCCCAGCTCTGAAGGCGGCAGCAGCAGTGCAGAAATAAGGGCAGCAGTAACGCAAGCCCCCCACTACAATAACCTTGCAATCCCCCCCACAACTCCTTTTGGGGTCAGGACCCCTACAATTAAAACTCTGTGAAATTTCAGATTCAAATAGCTGAAATAATTAAATTGATTATTTTTAAAATCCTATGACCGTGAAATTTACCAAAGAGGATCGTGAATTTGGTAAGGCCCTACAGATAAGCTATTTAAACAAACTAGGTTCTACCAGTTATCCTTTGCTTCTGGTACCTGAAACACATTTTACTGAATCTGTTCCCTGACCATCACTCCAGTTAATCAACAGTACCATTTATCAGGATGCCAATTAAGTGGTTTCTACTGAAAACAGTGAAATTCCTTTTTCTACTATTAGTATCATAGGGCTGGAAGGGACCTCCTGGGTCATCAAGTCCAATCCCTTACTATTGCAGGCAATCTCATCATATAATCCTGTTTGTAAATGTATCAAGCTCCATCTTAAAACTAGTTAGATTGTTTGCCCCCACTACTCCTATTAGAAGGCAGTTCCAGAACCTCATTCTTCTGATGGTTAAATGATTGGTGACCATTAATGATCTTTTGGGAAGGTATTGTTCAACTCAATACAGAGATGCCATCCCTCCCTATTTTTTTGTAATCCTAATTTTTCATGTAAGTATGAAATTATTAAATAAGTTTAAATCTACAAATTTTGCTAGATGAACTATGCACACTTTATTTATATAGAGAAAAGTGTGGGTCAGTCACTCATCGCCACTTGGGTTTGACCAACACAGCAAATAGTGCCACAGTGGCATTCTTCACCACTACCCCAGTGGCACATGTGCAGACTGTGTAGTGAGGGTCTGACAGGAGGCATGCCACAGTCATTTTTGAATCTTTTGGGGGCACTGCTGGATTCATGGGCCAAGCCACAGGTTACATGTTGCACTTTAGCTGCCCTATGTGAGCTCTGTTGGACGTAGTGTGTGCCAGCAGGCTTCACGTTGAGCATCTGGAGTGTAACACACAGCTTGTGGCTTGAGCTGTGAATCCAGCAACGCAAACCCCACTGACAGTCACCGCAGCTTGCATCCTATCAGATCCAAGCCCAGGACTGGCCAAGGTACTTAAGGGATTTAGGTGGTATTGGAGGGCAGCTTTCCTAGGGCCAACCCTACCATTCTTCCTGCTTGGAGTTGTGGGGTCAGGGGCACAACAAGGGAGGGCCCAGGGAGCCAGGGCCTACTCTTGGCCATAGACTGGGAGGGGAGAGGGATCCTGGTTTCAGAGGGGAGGGGGCAGAGGTTGTGGTTTCTGCAGGAAGGGGAGGAGGAGGATAGAAGGAGAGGCCCCAGTCACTCTAACATGGACAGAATTGCATCTGAAATTCACTGCAAGTGTTCAAATGCTACCCCAGACCCTCTGCCTGTATTTGGCTTTGGTACTTGCTGCTGGTCCAAGCAATCTCCCTAATTTTTTTCATAAACATCCCTAAAATTCTCAGAACAAGATTAGCATTTCTGTCAAGAGCTTTTATTTCTCTGTAACACCATAATTTGTTTTTTTAACTCCTCCTAGTGTGAATAACCAAATTCACCAATTTTTTGTGGACAGTTGAGTTGTTTTAAAATACCTATCATGCAAGAATCTCAAACTGCTTTAATATCATAACACCCATGAGGTCAGGGCTTTTTCTCATTTTCATGGAGAAACTAAGGCAGGGAGGAGTTAAGTGACTTACCAGTGGAACCATAGAAAGTTAGTGGCACTAAGCTGTTTTCCTCCACCTGCAACACATAGCAGCATTTTGTTGCTGTGTGGATCACTTTCACATTTACATCCTTTTTTAAAAAAAGATTAAAATGAGATAATCAAAAAGCTCCAGGGTTAGCATCTTTAAAATAAACTTTAGTTGAATTGTGGTTTATCCTGTTCATAGAATCTAGAGACCGAAAAGATCTGAGGTCATCTTCGTCAATCTCTCTGCCATTATAGGATTGTTCCCTACTGTAAATCTGTACAGCCCAATCAACAAATACAGTTGTGCTGATAATATGGAATTTAGTACGCCAGAAATATTAGGTTTTGTTCATGCACTCCTCAGTTTGGTCAAGTCAGAAAGCCTGCGACAGTGTGACTTGACTTACAATACCAGAGGTATGTTAATAGACCACTAAAATACATCCTGGAATATTAAGATAATATGTAAACTAAATGCTATGCAGTAGAAACATTCTATTTTATCATTTTTCTAGTTTCATGCAGAAGTATATTTTGACCATGAATTGCAAAATTATGTTCTTGTGGATCAAGGCAGTCAGAATGGCACAGTTGTTAATGGAAATCAGATTCTACAGGTGAGCATTGCAACTTACTGTGATTAGAAAACTAGGTACTTATATTGCATTATAGAAAAGTATATCAGTCACATAGTCATTTTAAATGAAATTCTGACTTATAAATCACAGATGATTTTGCTGAGTGGTTTTTCTTCTATGCATTGATCATTTCTTTGCTTCTGCTCAGTTTTTAGGTGTACTTATGATACATTTTCCTATTTATTTTGGATTAGGAATTATGAGAAATTTGTTCCAGTTAAAAATGCAGTTAGATTACCGAGATACCAATTTAAATATACTGAATGACTCACATATAAACAATATTCCTGGAATACATGTAATGGTGAATTTTATCAGTTATTCTAATAAATACAGTTGACAAAATTGTGTAATTCTTTTTCTGTAGCCTAAAACAAAATGTGACCCCTATGTTCTGGAACATGGGGATGAAGTAAAGATTGGAGAAACTGTGCTATCCTTCCACATACACCCTGGCAGTGACACCTGTGACGGATGTGAACCAGGACAGGTCAGAGCACATCTTCGCCTTGATAAGAAAAAGGAATTTTCTGGTAAGTGATGATATTGTTGGATATGGTATTGACAGTAGCTCTTACATAACAAAATTAATTGAGACTGTAAAATAGTTACCCTTTTCCCTAACCAGATAGTTCTGTTTCAAATAGCTATAAAAAAAGAAAATGGTCTGCTGTCAACTGGGTACATTTCTGTACTATGTAGTGTGTGGTGTATTTTCCTCTCAATACATATACATTAAATACATTAAAACATTTTGGTTATTTAGTAGCATTGTGTTCTTGAAATTAACTTGTAACAGAAATACAACATTCTGATGATATCGTTGCAGCTAGCAATTTTTGTTTAGGATCTAGGAACACACAAAACAGAAAGGAATCTTAAATCTATTATATCCAGTCGTTATACTCAGTTGTATTGGTCATTTTAGCAATTGTAGAACACTAGTTAGAACAAAATATTCTATAATATTAATTCTGTCTATACTTCAAAACAGTATTATTTAATTATCCAATTAAATCTGGTCTTGTGGTCTCCCTTTAGGTCCAGCACTGAGCAAAGAAGAGAGAGAATTAGTCAGAAGAAAAGCATTAAAAAAAATACGGGTAAAATATGGTTTACAGGTAAGTTCACAATAAGTGTTTATGAAATGCTTGAAATCTGTGGAGTTTATATTTACTCTGTGATTCCTAGTTTAAATCATAGATTTTAATAGGGAAAGTTTTCAAATATGCAACTTCTTTAAAGTATGTTGGTTTAATGAGAACTTCTAGTCTTACAGGCAGTAATTATAGCTGCTATTTTACAAATATATTTTAAAGAGGAAGAGAAGTAGGTGGGGGAGGTGGACGTTCTTTCATAAAGGCTCAGAAAAAATGACCAATTGTAATGATTTGAGAATAAAGCCAGATTCCTGTCCCTTTGAAGATAAGATATCCTATGATTTTCTTACTACAAGCTGGGAAAGGGGCGCTGCAGTTCAGCACAAACTAGAGTTGGAAGGAGAGAGCCTGAAGAATAAGGAGGGAGAGAAAGGAAAAGCAATGGAGAAGAAATTATGGGAGGGAGATACAGTATTTAAGAAAAAAATTAAACGTCTTTCTTCTTTCCACCATCCCATAAAGAAACACTTGGAGTGTTCTGAAGCTTAGTTGAGGGTTCTTTTAGTCTCACTTAAGCAGTTTATTGTAAAAGATGCCATATATTTTTAATCTGTTTTATTTTTTCCATGTTATAGTACAAAATTGTTTGAGGGGGCATAATACCATTTCAATCAATAGTGTAGCGTATGTATCCATACATATCTATATGCTTTAAAATGTGATGCATATATTGTTCACATACTGTGTATATGTTGTGTGTGTGCATGTATTTACATACACTGGTTGTATTATGTGTATATAATGTGTATATGCATATGTGCATAAGGATATTTTAGAACCCAGCCTTAACATGGAGTCACAACCAGTCCCTCTCTAGTGCACATTCATGTGGGGAATAGGATGTCTTCAGGGTCCCTTTACTTTGGCAGCTAATCAAATGTCACCAATACAATCTGTATAAGTACAGAATTTCTTGTTCATTCTGTAGTAATTGACACTAATGGGCAGCAAGATTTCTGGGACACTATTTAGAGATATAAAATTGTAATACATGAAATTCCCAATGGTTTGTAAATATGGTTTTGTGCTTAATATGAGGAAATTGACTCTTCATGTCAGGAGATCACATGCATTTAATTACAGCAGGAACATGGTACTATAGAGAGATTATATGGTTTTAATTAGACTGGCATAAAACTGATGTACTTGCTAATAACACATTATCATGTGGTAGTGACATGGAACTACTGAAGGAGAATTTTATAGTATTTGGTCATGAGGTTTTGAATTAATAAAATATGGTGAAGCTATTCTAGTTGTTTGCGGAAAAGCAAAACAGGCTTAGAAAAAAGGAGCATTTAAAGCCAGTCACTAATATCTTTCCCTAATGGAATTTTTGTGTATGTAAAGAATACAGACTATGAAGACAACAAAGCAGTGAAAAATCCAAATTACAAAGATAGAGCAGGAAAACGCAGGGAGACCATTGGAAGTGAGGGGACATTTCAAAGAGACGATACTCCAGCTTCAGTCCATGTGTAAGTGTGTAAAATCTTATTCTGTGCTCTGCTAATGCATAGCAAACCTTTCATGCACGTTCATAGGTGGTGATAAAGTGAATTTGTAATGGTAACCTGATTTGATATCATTTGGGCTGAATGTACAGTGAGAGAGCTCAGATTACTGCACTGACTCCCAAATTCACATTAGGCCACCATTAACGCGTGCGCGCACACAGATTTTAATCTAGCATTAAGTTTACTCAAGTGCATTTCTTATCAGCAAAATAAGTTAAAGTCAAGGAAATAACCAGTTACACTACATTAGTATCTACAGCAACCTCACTTCGTATGCCTTATAACTAGGGCCTTACCAAATTCACGGTCCATTTTGGGCAATTTCACGGTCATAGGATTTTAAATATAATTTCATTATTTCAGCTATTTAAATCTGAAATTTCATGGTGTTATAACTGTAGGGATTCTGACCCAAAAAGGAGTTGTGGGGGATCACAAGGTTATTGTAGGGGGGGTTGTGGTCCTGCTACCCTTACTTCTGCACTGCTGCTGGCAGCGGCACTGCCTTCAAAGCTGGGCAGCTGGAGAGAGGTGGCTGCTGGCCAGCAACCCAGCTCTGAAGGCAGAGCTGCCACCACCAGCAGCGTAGCAGTAAGGATGGCATGCTATGATATTGCCACCTTTACTTCTGCGCTGCTGCCTGCAGAGCTGGGCCATCAGTCAGTAGCCACCACTGTCTGGCCGCCCAGCTCTGAAGGCAGCAGTGCGAAGTAAGGGTGGCATGGTATGGTATTGTCATCCTTACTTCTGTGGTGCTGCTGCAGGGTGCTGCCTTCAGAGCTGGGCACCCAGCCAACAGCTGCTGCTCTCCAGCTGCCCAGCTCTGAAGGCAGCGCAGAAGTAAGGGTAGCAATACCGCAACCCCCCTAACCTTTAGACACCCCACCTCCACCCTGCAACTCCCTTTTGGGTCAGAACCCTCAATTTGAGAAATGCTGGTCTCCCCTGTGAGAGCCATATAGAATAGGGTAAAAGCACACAAGACGAGATATCATGGGGGAAGACTAGATTTCATTGTCTGTGATGCATTTTTCATGGCCATGAATTTGGTAGGGCTCTACTTATAACCCATTGTAATATGCACACTTAGATTCCTCACCTCCAACATATAGTCACTCACAGTGCATACAGCCATTTCTTCTAAATCAGAGGTTCTCAACCTTTTTCTTTAAGGCCCCCGCAACAAGCTATAAAAACTCCACGGCTCACCTATGCCATAACTAGTTTTCTGTATATAAAAGCCAAGGCCGGTGTTCGGGGTAGCAAGCAGGGCTGTTGCCGGGAGCCCATGCCGCAGGGGTCCCCACAAAGCTACATTGGTCAGGCTTCAGCCCTGGTGACAGGGCTCAGGTACCGGGCCTTCAGCCCCATGCAGTGGGGTTTTGGCTTTCTACCCTGGGCCCCAGCGAGTCTAATGCTGGCCCTGCTTGGAGGCCCCCTTGAAACCTGCTCAAGGCCCCTTAGGGGGCCCCAGACCCCTCATTGAGAACCACCTTCTAAATCACATTCAGTTTCACGTGCTTAATTACGACAAGTCGTAATCTCACCAAGATTATCATTAAGAGCGGGTTTTAGAGGAATTGAATGTATGCATTCGTGGGGGGCTGTATGTGGAAATTAAAAGAAGCTTGTTGTGGCAAATAAACTTTTAAGAATTTATGAAGTTTGGGTAATAAAATAGGTGAATTGACATTGCTCTGGATGTTAATGTAGACTTAACTGGCAATATCCCTGATTTTAATTATGGTTGCACTTATAGAATATACACTTGAGCCAACCCTAATTTTGAGGCAACAAAGTTTTTTTTTGTTTGCTTTTGTTTTTTTTGTGTGTAGACATTTCTTATTTAAAGAGGAGATTAATGATAAACTCAGGGCATAAGGAAGACCAGGATAATAAAGGTTGTCAAATGGGAGAACTTGCAGATAGGGCACTTGGGATTGGTGGGCAGAGGAAGGTTTTGATGGTGGTCATGATGGAATCAGAGGATGGTGGTTTGGGATGGGGAAACAAGGGGTTTGGGACGTGTAGGGTTTGCAGTGATAGTACTGGGTGTCAAGCTGCCAGGGACTCAGACTGTACAGTGAGGCTCTGTGGAGGCAATTCATTTGGAGAACAAGAGTTACTACTGCTAACTTTTTTACACTTCTGTTCATGAAAATATAGCTCGCCAAGATTGTAATGGTCCCTTCACTTAAAATGGCAATTTTCGCAAAGGGTGACTAACTCTTTTTCGCTAAGCTAGTGTATACTAAAAGTCACTTCATTTCTTGAAACAGATTTTGTCAATGCCAACAAAAATTCAAAGTTTAAACTTTTGCATTGTGTTCAGCATAGTCTGGAGGCAGACATGAACATGTTCAGCCCCTCATACTTGCATATCAAGTAATGGCAAGTGCAATTGCCTAGTTTGCAGGAGCAGCAGTTGTGCACACAGTTGAAAATTTGACCTCAAATACTAGGAATAAAGAGTTAAAATTCTGTTCATCCTTCTCATATTAGCTAACTTTACTTTCCTTTAAAGTGAAATCAGTGATAGCAACAAGGGTCGTAAAATGCTGGAGAAGATGGGATGGAAAAAAGGAGAAGGGCTAGGCAAGGATGGTGGCGGAATGAAGAATCCGGTAGGTTTCTGTGACTTTTGCTTTGCAAGTTACACAAATATAAAAATGCATTTGCATCGAAAATGCTAGTTTCATTGTAAGTCATGAGGAACTTACAGGATTTCAAAGTACTGGATGGGGGGCATTTCAGCAGGGCAGTTACTTTAAATTATAATCAGGTATTTTGAAATTATGTATCAGTAGTTACAGTGCTTCACTGGAAAATGTTAGTGGCGTATACATTGTTGGTTGTTAGGAAATTGAGGTTGGGGCTGGGGTACAGATAACTGAACTACGGATAAGCTATCTTAATGCTTCAAACAAAACCTAGAGGAAGACAGAAGAAATTTCCTTTTTGTTCTCCCTTTTATAGGGAGCATGCAAATATTTGGGTAAGATCCTCTGCTGTGCCCCACAGTGGCATAGCACAGAACTTGCAACCAACAGAGGAGTAGAAAAGGGCTAAGGTGGTTTTAAGCCACCTTTGCACCCTTCCAGTTTTGGGTTGCCATGGAAGAATGCAGACTGGGGAAATAAATATGGGGTTTGGATTTTAGAGTGGTAGGTGTTATATTATGGAATGAGAATCTGGCACTTGCATGGAAATGTAGAGAGTGGACTGCACCTCACATTTAAAAAATATGCTAGTTGCATACATGCTAAAACATCCTCTTACATTTATTTAGATTGTTCAGCATCTAAGAAGTTCAGGGTTTGGGTTTTTGTTTTGGGGGCAGATCACCTCTAAAATGAATTGGGTGAGTAGCAGGCTTTTATCAACATGAAATCAGTGTTCGTGATTTGGGTATTTTATTGTTAGTCAGAACATAGCAGGTTTTTAAATGTTGCAGAGCTTGATAGGTGTACAGTAATGTTGAAGTATTTGTAATGTGGAATCCATAGCACTTTTCAATGTGTTTGACAGATCCAGCTTCAGATACACAAGATGCATGCAGGCTTGGGTACAAGTAGACCAGCTTCTGTTGAAGATGTTCAGATCATCAAAAGCAAGAACAAAAAGAACTGGGATAAAGCAAGAGAGCGGTTTGCTGAAAGTTTCCAGGAAGCTAAAACACAGAAAGATGCACCCAAAGTTATGCCTTGGGTTAGAGGGACAGCAGAATGAAAATACTCAGTCCCAGAGCAGGACAATTCATGTATATAAAGAGTGGGTGAGAGGTTTTTTTTATTTTTTTGCTAAATTAGAAGTTGGGTAATAATATACCTCTGTGAAGAATCTCTTCAAGATTCAGAGATGTATATTAAGATTAAAAAAAGGTGTGAACACTAGTGTAAACCAAATAAGACTATAGTTAAACACACTTTTAAATAAGTAAGCAGTGAATAAATCAGACTGCCAGTTTTGTTTAGAAAGATGTTCAAATGGAAGTACTTGAATGTGATGCTTGTTAAGGTAAGGAATTTTCTTTAAATATTTTTAACACAATAGCCCACTGAAATTAAAACTATTTTCTGATTTGCTTTTAAACTGTTTTTCCAAACTTATGAAGATTATTTTTTTAATGTTCTAACAAGCAAAAAACCCACAAAACAAGGCAAGGGATTTTTAAATGTTGCCTTTTCCTCTCTTGTGAACATTTGGTCCAAATTGCTGTGAAACTTAGCAAGAGGTACATTACAACTAAATTCATACAATTCAGTACTGATCACATGCATCTCAATTTACTCCTCATATATGAAATTAAATTCCTGATATTTTTAACAATCCATGTCTACTTTGTATTTCTAAATACTGTGCTCCATGAAATAAATGTCCACTGTTAGTAAAAGAATAATATTCAGAGGACAGTTTGTAGTAAAGTCTTATTTTCTTCTGTGAAGAATTTGTGAGTGAATCTGTAACATACCATTTAGAAGGGGTATGCTCAGAAACCCACTATCTAGGAGTATTAAAGTATTTATTAGCCTCTTCAGGCTGGCTGTTCTGATACACCCATTGCTGGCAATGGAGTTTATGCCAGGGGGGAAAAAATCAGACTTTCCGTGCACAAGGATTGCAAATCTGAAACTGAAAACTTGATATTTATTGAATGTTCTTAAACACAATAAATGAAATATTGTCAATTTAAATTGTGTGATTCTTGACATTAACTTATGAGTATGTTGGATGTGGGGGTTCTCTTTAAAATTAGGACACTTTCCTAATATCTCTCCATTCAGGTTAAAGGGACCTGATATTGCTGTCACAGGAAAGGAGACCAGTAAGCAGGCATAAAATCCACCTAGTTTACCAGGACTAAACTGTCTAACTGCAAGCAGACTGCTGAGGCCAGAACAGCTGCCAGTTATTCTTCTTAGCATTTCTTATCAGAGTCATCGGAGAGTGTAATAAGAAATAACAATGCTTTGATTACTATTTAATGTTGTAGTTTAAAGCCTTTGTTTAATAATCTGAAAGCAGCTACTGAAAAATGCCTTGCCCAAAGGTAGTATTTTAAACAGTTATGTCTAGAAGTGCTTAGAATGGCTATAGCAACACTGTTCAATTTTATATTAAACTATCTTTGAAGAAATCAAAATATTAAAATTAGTCTTTGTACACAGTATAATATAAATCTACAGGTAAACTGAAGATATCACAATTACCAATACAGTTTAGTGCTAACATTTTCTTTTAAGACTATATTCCACAATAACAAATTAACATAGTCATTTCTGAAGGTGTAGCTCCAGAAGCGTGACTTGTATTCCAAGACATTCTGAACCTTTTGTTATAGTTAAGGGGGAAGCTTAGTTCTCCAAGTACCAAAAAAAAAAATACTGGAAAAATGCAACAAGATTTTGTAAAAATATTTAAGAGATTTTGATCTTACATGAGGAAAGTATTTTCCTTGAAAATAAAAATGTATGCTTGCCCATGCATATGCAATAAGAACCTGGTGAACCTGCACCACCACAACTAAGGAATTACAGATACTATATTTCTCTGCTGCTAGCAAATATTTACTTTTCAGATCAGTGGTTCAAGCATACAATCATGTTAAATGAGTTATGTCCACAAACAGGTGTGCTTGTCCACTTCAAAGGCCCCTTGAAAATTTTTCCTTTGGTATCTGATCCTACAGTTGTCCTCTGTCAAAGCTGAGATGAATACAGCACTGCCTTTTATTTGCCTGTTTCTGCTACCCTTCTGGCATCAGGTAACATTTTCTCACATTTTCTCTCACCCCCTGCCTCCAGGGGATGAGGAGGAAGGTAGCATATGTGAAGCCTCATAGCTTGGTAAAGGAAAGGGAACTATAGTGGGCGGAAAGGACAAATGAAAGACAATGCAGCATTCTTGCAAATCTAGAGTCTTGACAGAAGTATCTGATTTAATATTTAATATCAAGTTCTGGGTACCATTGCAAAGACTAGTCAGATTTACTGTGAAAAGACAGTAGGGTAACTTAAGTATTCAGTTACAATAGAAGCATTAGTTTTCCCTCTTGGATTGCCTTTCCAAAAGTTTGTTAGAACCTAAATCTTAAGTATTACTTACTACAGTTTTAAGAACTGCTGCACTGCCAATATTTTGTAGATATTTAATAGGTGTCCCACAGTTTGCTTTGATTGTACAAGTCAAAAATTCTTCAAAGAGCGTTCAAATTGACTAAAAGCTATTTGAGTTAAATGCAATTTTACAGAGTAATAGCTTTCTCTCTACTCCTCATTCGGGAGAAGAGTTGTGCGTAAAGATATGACCATGAAAACATATCTAACAGTATTGTGTAACTGTCCATTTTTTCTATAATGGATCATCAGTTTCAAGTACTGAATGAACGCACAGAAAAATAAAAAGAAAAGGAGTACTTGTGGCACCTTAGAGACTAACCAATTTATTTGAGCATAAGCTTTCGTGAGCTACAGCTCACTTCATCTCTAAGGTGCCACAAGTACTCCTTTTCTTTTTGCGAATACAGACTAACACGGCTGTTACTCTGAAACCTGACAGAAAAATAAGATACTCATACCTGGGTGAACGTTTTTCATTAAGTGACCATCACACTGCATGCAACCTCTTTGTCCTCAAAGGAAACTTGCACAACACCTTCAAAGACAAGTTTGGAAACTTAATAATTCTGCTAGACATTACCATGGACCATTACTAAACAAACACTGGTTTTATGGCTCATTACGACAATCTAACATCCTACAGCCTGCTAACCCTTAATTGCCCACTCCATGTTAAGTTGTCTTACAGCAGGTGTGCTCTTCCCTCCTCTTCTGCCCCATATGCTTAATAGTCCCAACTGGTATTTAGCTCAGACGTGCTGGTTACCTTCCCCAGACCTGAAGAAGAGCACTGTGAAGCTCAAAAGCCTGTCCCTCCCACCAGCAGAAGCTGTTCCAATAAAAGATATTACCTCACCCACCTTGTCTCCAGCACTTTAAAGATAATTTTCAAAAATGTCAGTTGAATAAGTCAATGTAGGTTTCACAGATTCCAGAGTCTGAGTTTTCATAAGAACCTGTTGGAGTATTACTCTCATATTTGGAGAAGAGCAATAGCAGATAGAAATAGGCTGTGTTAAATAACCATCTTTGTCTAAGTGGGTCTCAACTGGGGTAGATGTACCCCTGAGGGTACATAGTGGGGTACAGTACATCAGCTCATCTAGTTATTTGCCAAGTTTTACAACAGGCTACATAAAAAGCATTAGCGAAGTCAGTACGAAATAGAAATTCATATAGAAATGACTAGTTTATATTGCTCTGTATGAGCGCTGTCAATTACAGTTAACTAACATGATTAACTCAAAATTAATCATGATTAAAAAATAGTCTTGATTAATCAGTTTAATTGAACAGTTAAACAATAGAATACCAATTGAAATGTATTAAATATGTTTTGATGTTTCTACATTTTCAAATATATTGATTTCAATTACAACACCGAATACAAAATGTACAGTGCTCACTTTATATTTTTGATTAAATATTGCACTGTAAAAATGACATAATATTTTTCAATTTACCTCATACAAGTACTGTAGTGCAATCTCTATCATGAAAGTGCAATTTACAAATAGATTTGTTACATAACTGCTCTCAAAAACAAAACAATGTAAAACTTTAGAGCCTACAAGTCCACTCAGTCCTACTTCTTGTTCAGCCAATCGCTCAAACAAGTTTTTTACATTTACAGGAGATAATGCTGCCCGCTTCTTGTTTAGAGTGTCCTCTGAAAGTGAGAATAGATGTTCTCTTGGCACTGTTTTAGCCAGCGTCGCAAGATATTTATGTGCCAGATGTGCTAAAGATTCATGCTTCAAACACTATTCCAGGGGACATGTGTCCAGGCTGATGGTGGGTTCTGCTCAATAACAATCCAAAGTAGCACAGACCAACATGTTCATTTTCAACATCTGAGTCAGATGCCACCAGCAGAAGGTTGATTTTCCTTTTTGGTGGTTTGGGTTCTGTAGTTTCCACATCCAGAGTGTTGCTCTTTTAAGACTTCTGAAAGCATACTCCACACCTTGTCCCTCTCAGATTTTGGATTGAGTGCTGTAGCTATCTTTAGAAATCTCACAGTGGTACCTTTGTTTTGTGTCAAATCTGCAGTGAAAATGTTTTTAAAACAAATATGTGCTGGGTCATCATCTGAGACTGCTATAACATGAAATATATGGCAGAATGTGGGTAAAACAGAACAGGAGACACAATCTCTCCCAAGGAGTTCAATCACAAATTTAATAAACACTTTTTTTTTTAAACGAGCGTCATCAGCATGGAAGTATGAGCTCTGGAATGGTGGCCGAAGCATGAAGGGGCATGTGAATGTTTACATGCCAGATATGCTAAATATCTTGCAATGGCAGCTACAACAGTGCAATCCAAACACCTGTTCTCACTTTCAGGTGATATTGTAAATAAGAAGCTGAGCTTTCTTTGATCCCTGCACCAGGGGCACTGATTGAGGGACTCAAGGCATACCTCGCTGGTGGAATGGGGCAGACCCTCTGGGGTAGCTCTGGCTCAAAGCGAGGTTCCCTGACTGCAGGACAAGTCCCAGTACTGGTGGTGCCAGCTACATTATCAGCACTGAAACCTGCCCCATGGCCCCAAGGGCAGCAGCTGGCACCCCAGGGGGTTCACCCAACATTCCCAGGCTGCCCGATCTGTGTCGGGAGCCTCAGAGGCCAGCGGCCTCAGTATCCCGTCCCCCTCTGGTACTCGAGGCTTCAGGGGGTAAAACCTCACAGGGCCAGGAGGACCTAGGGAAGCGAACTGCTGGACCACCAATGGATATGGAGGTTCCCGCAGCATCATCCTTGTTGTCGCCAGACGAGGCTACCAAGGGGCCCACTCTCCTTGTTCCTCAGGAAGGTGCCAAGGTGCACCAGGAACTTTTGAAGAGGGTCTCTTCTAACCTGGAGCTTCAGGCAGAGGAATTGGAAGAGCCCTCGGACTCTGATGTCCTATGTCCTAGGCCCTACCCCTTCATGAAGGGGTCTCCAAATATCACTAATGCCCTGTGGCAGACCCCCTCTTCCCTGGCCCTGTCTCTAAAAGGGCCAAACGTAAGTACTTTATGCCAACTAAAGGGCATGAGTACCTATACTCCCACCCAGCCCCCAATTCTCTTGTGGTTGAGGTGGTGAACCACAAGAGGAGGCAGGGACAACCTAGGGCCACCCCCAAAAATAAAGACTCAAGGAGGCTGGATCTTTTCGGGCAAAAGGTTTATTTGTCTTCCAGCCTTCAGCTGAAAGTAGCTCACCATCAAGCCCTCCTTAGCCAATATGATTTCAATAGGTGGCAAGCCATAGCCAAGTTCAAAGGGTCACTCCCTCAGGCTTCCCAAGAAGGAGTTCCGAGCAATTCTCGATGAGGGCACGACGGCGGCCCTCCAGGCAGCACTGGATGGTGCTGATGCTGCTGCCTGCACCATGGCTTCCGCTATTTGCATTCGGCGAGTCTCTTGGCTACTCCTCTGGGTTGTCCACAGAGGCCCAGAAGTCATTGCAGGACCTGCCCTTCAATGGCAGGGCCCTATCTGCGGAGCAAACAGACAGCAAGTTGCATAGCCTCAAGGACTCCCACACCACCCTGAAAACCCTGGGTGTCTATGTCCCAGCCCTGACGCGTAAGCGGTTCAAACTGCAGCAACCTCAGGGCCAGGGGAGCCAGCCTCAGCAGGACAAGGCCCATAAACAAGCCAAGGGCTACAAGCGCCGCCCGAACCACCCACCTCCACCCTCTGCCCAGTCGGGCTCAACCCGTAATAAGAAGGCGGCCAAACGGTCATTTCGAGAGTATGCCCAAGGGTGACCTACCAGACTATTCCCCGGATCCACCTTTCCCAGTGTTTTCCAACCACCTTTCCTCCCAGCTTGGACTGCTATAACTTCGTACCACTGGGTCCTCACCACAGTGGAACAGGGTTATACTCTCCAGTTCCTTTCTACCCCACTTCCCACCCACCTTCCCCATCCCTCTTCAGGGACCCCTCTCATAAGAGTCTCCTCATGCAGAAGGTAGAGGGGTTACTACAGCTGGATGCGGTGGAAGAAGTTCCTCTTAAGTACAGGAACAAGGGGTTCTATTCCTGGTACTTTTTTAATCCTAAAGACCAAGGGCGGTCTACAGCCCATCCTGGACCTGCGAGACCTCAACAAGTACCTACAGAAGCTAAAGTTCCGCATGGTCTCTCTGGCTTCTATTATCACCTCCCTGGATCCGGGAGGTTGGTATGCCGCCCTTGACTTGAAGGATGCATACCTCTACATAGCGATCTTTCAAGGACACAGACGCTTCTTCTGGTTTACGATGGGGCCCCACCACTACCAGTTTATGGTCCTCCCATTCTGCCTGGCAACAGCACCAAGGGTGTTTATCACATGCATGGCGGTGGTAGTGGCTTACCTCATGCGCCGGGGTATCCAGATCTACTCGTACCTTGACGACTGGCTTGTCAAGGGCAGTTCCAGGTCTCAAGTCCAAAGGGATGTTGCAGTGCTTCAAGCCACATGCCACTCTCTGAGCCTACTGGTGAACGACAAAGTCAACATTAGTGCCAGTGCAGAGGACAGAGTTCATCGGAGCAGTCCTCTACTCTACCTGTGCCAGAGTGTTCCTGCCGCTGGAAAGGTTCCACATGATGGTGAACCTCGTCACAGAAGTTTCCACGTTCCCACTGACTACAGCCAGGGTCTGTCAGCAGCTGCTGGGCCACATGGCAGTGTGCACTTATGTGGTCCATCATAGCAGGCTCCAGATGCGGCCCCTGCAACAATGGCTGGCGATGGTCTATTCCCAGTCCTGAGACCCCCTGGAAAAGGTAGCTACCATTCCCCAGGTAATACTCACCTCGCTGATGGTGGACAGTCCTTGCGGGGGTTCCATTCAACAACCCTCCTTACACCATCAAGTTGGCGTTGGATGCCTCGGACCTCGGCTGGGGGGTCGCATCTCGGCAACCTCCAGACACGGGCTGTGGTCCCCAGAGGAGGTGTGGTTACAAGTAAACCTCAAAGAGCTCCAAGCAGTCCGGCTGGCATGCAGAGTCTTTTTGCCCCACCTGTCAGGGAAGGTGGTACGAGTCCTGATGAACAACACAGCCTTAATGTTCTACATCAACAGACAATGGGGAGTGCACTCGCTGGCTCTCTGGCAGGAGGCGCTCTGTGAGACTTCTGCATCAGCCATGAAATCCACCTGGAAGCTTGTCACCTTCCTGGCAAAAGGAATACACTGGCAGACTAGCTTAGCAGAGACTTCTCCTCTCGCCACAAATGGTCACTCCATCCAGAGGTAGCCTGCATGATCTTCCAATGGTGAGGAACTCCCCAAGTGGACCTGTTCGCTACCAGACAGAACAGGAAATGCCACGAGTTTTGTTCTCGACAGGGTCTGAGCCAGGGCTCTCTCTCTGATGCCTTCCTCCTGTCATGGTCAGGGAGCCTAATCTATGCATTTCCTCTGATTATGCTCATCAGCAGGGCCCTTGCAAAGACTGAGAGGCCAGGCGCAGGTTATCATGATTGCCACAGCATGGTCTTGCCAGCATTGATTCAGCATGCTCAGGAGCCTGTCAGTGGCCCCACCCTGGCCCCTGCCCAACCGACCGGACCTGCTGTCACAGGACCACAGTCGGCTCTTACACCCCAACCTTGCGTCCCTCCACCTCTCGGCATGGATGCTGTGTGGCTGAACCTGGAGGAGCAGACCTGTTCAAAAGGACTCCAACAGGTCCTCTTGGAAAGTAGGAAGCCCGCAACTAGCCTGACTTACCTGGCCAAGTGGACGAGGTTTTCCTGCTGGGGGTCCAAATGGGGCATCTCTCCCTCATGTTCCTCCATACAGGCTGTCCTGGACTACCTGCTCCATTTGAGGAACCAGGGCCTGGCACACACTTCCATTAGAGTGCATCTTGTGGCCATCTCTGCTTTTCACCCGCCGATCCAAGGACAGATGGTGTTCTTCCATGACATGACTGTCAGATTCTTGAGAGGACTGGAGAGACTCTTTCCGCAGGTGTGGGCTCCCATCCCACAGTGGGATCTTAACTTGGTCCTCTCTAGGCTCACTGGCCCGCCCTTTGAACAACTGCGTTCCTGCTCCCTTTCCCATCTGTCATGGAAGGTTGCGTTCCTGGTGGCAGTGACATCAGCAAGACGGGTCTCGGAAATTAAAACTTTGACCTCAGAACCGCCGTACACGGTCTTCTACAAAGATAAGGTCCAGTTGTGGCCCCACCCAGCCTACCTGCCAAAGGTGGTCTCCGCCTTCCATATGAACCAGGACATCTTCCTCCCGGTGTTCAGTCCCAAACCGCACAAGAGCAGTGAAAGGCATCTTCATGCACTGGGCGTCCGGAGGGCCTTGGCATTTAAATTAGAACATACCAAGCCTTTCTGTAAATTGACTCAACTCTTCATTGCTACAGCGGATAAAATGATGGGTCATCCAGTGTCCTCGCAGAGGATTTCCAGTTGGATCACCTCATGCATAAGGACCTGTTACGACCTGGCAGGGGTTCTGCTGCCGCCAGTTGTCAGAGCCCACTCGATGAGAGATCAGGTATCTTTGGTGGCCTTCCTGGCACACATCCCTGTAAAGCCACAACATGGTCCTCTGTCCATACATTTACCGCTCATTATGTCATCACTCAGCAGGCCAGGGATGACACTGGGTTCGGCAGAGCTATGTTGCAATCTACACATCCGTGAACTCCTACCCACCTTCAGGGGTACTGCTTTGGAGTCACCTAATATGAAATGGCCATGACTGGTAACTGGTGTTCTTCGAGCTGTGTTGCTCATGTCCATTCCATGACCCGCCCTCCTTCCCCACTGTCAGTTTCCTGCAAGAAGGAACTGAGGGTGGGGGGAGCTGGCAGCGTCCCTTATATCACGCCATGCGAGTGCCACTCCAGGGGGTGCCAGAGTCAGTCCCCTATGGATACTGCTGAGGGAAAAACTTCCAGCGGCAGTGCATGTGGCGAGCTAGGGTGACCAGACAGCAAGTGTGGAAAAATCGTGATGGGGTGAGAGGTAATAGGAGCCTATACGAGAGAGACCCAAAAATCAAGACTGTCCCTATAAAAATCGAGACATCTGGTCACCCAATGGCGAGCACAAACACCTAATATGGAATGGACATGAGCAACTCATCTTGAAGAACACCAGTTACAGAAAAGGTAACTGTCTTATCTCCTGCAAATGTAACCAAACTTGTCTGTCTGAGCAATTGGCTGAACAAGAAGTAGGACTGAGTGGACTTGTAGGCTCTAAAGTTTTACTTTGTTTTATTGTTGAGTGCAGTTATTTTTTGTACATAATTCTTAAGTTCAACTTTCATGATAAAGAGATTGCACTATGATACTTGTATTAGGTGAATTGAAAAATACTATTTTTGTTTTTCACAGTGCAAATATTTAATCAAAAATATAAAGTGAGCACTGTACACTTTGTATTCTGTATTGTAATTGCAATCAATATATTTGAAAATGTGGAAAACATCAAAAATTAAGTAAATGGTATTCTATTACTGTTTAACAGCTCGATTAATCGCAATTAATATTTTAAATCACTTGACAGCCCTACTCTGTATACTGTACACTGAAATGTAAGTACAATATTTATATTCTAATTGATTTTATAACTATATGGTAAAAATGAGTCATCAATTTTTCAGTACTAGTGTGCTGTGACACTTCTCTATTTGTCTGATTTTGTAAGCAAGTAATTTAAGTGAGGTGAAACTTGGGATACACAAAACAAATCAGACTCCTGAAAGGGGGACAGCCACTGGTTTAAACAGGCTACTGTATCTAGTTCCCTATTCAGTGCTTAGTCATAATTCACTGAATTGAATGGGACTATGGCTTAAGTAGAGTGCTAAATAGGGCTCTTGGCTAGAGAATCTACTCCCTTAAACTTATCACTATAAAGAATATTTTCCAAACCAATTAAGCTCAAGTAAAACAGTCATCCGGCTATGCAAGCCATATATGCAAAGGCAGTATTGTTTCCCCTCAACTTAGGAGAGGAACATGGGTTGCTTTTGCACTATTTTAATCTTGGAGGCTATAACCAGTAAGAACCAGTACAGGATATAACTGCCTTACCTTCTCAGTCCTCCATAAATATTGATGGTCTTTCTAATGTTAAGAAGACCCATACCATTTCATCATCACCAGTTACATAAGTTATTTTTCCCCAGCACCAGGCATGAAAACTGACAAGTAAGAATACCGAGCACCAATAAATTTCACTGGAAGCATTACTTTGCACATCAGTCGGAATGCTTTTTCTAAAGCCTGCCATAAAATAGTGAAAGAGTAACACTGAAGAATATGGAAATATCTGAAGACAGCTATTAGACAAAACTAGGATGGGGGAAATTAACAGCACTACCATTATTCACTTGAAACTCAGGACAGCACCCCCTTCTGTGTATGTTTGGATCCATACTAGCATTTCAGAAAAGGCTCAGCAGTGTCGTATACTTGCAAAGCATTTTTCCAAGACACATACACAACACAGAATACAAATCCCTATGTATTCAGGCAGCTGCCCCAATCAGCTGTATCAGATACCCATTACTGACTGATCTTAATGGCTGAAAAAGTAGAGAGACTGACACCAGGATGAGATGTGGGAGTAGAGCATCTGTTTAAGAGGGGATGAACTATGATTGTAGAAAGTTGCAGACCAATATATTTTCTGTTACAAGAATGTGTATACATGATATCCTCACATTGCCAAATAGGATCATGCAATCAAAATTTCTGCATTCTTGTTTCCCTATGGTCAACATTTTTGGTGCAAATACATGCTGAGACAGACAGAAACTGTCTCTTCAAACAAAGAAAGCTCAGCAAAGCACCTAGACAGAGGGCTGTGAAGGGTGCCGATTTATATAATAAATAAAATATTGGTTCAGAACTATTATGTCGTGTACATAGATTGCTTATGTAACTACATGTTCTACTGGTGTTATCTTCATGTTCCCCCCTAGTGTTTGTGAATACTCACTTGTTGCATCTTGTTTTCAATTAAAGTGAAAGGAGCTAGGACCTGTCATCTAACAGCTTTGTACAACACCTGATACAATTGTACCTCAATCCTGATGGACCTTTGGGCACCTCTGTAATATAAACAGATAATGAATTGTTAGCGAAAGATACCTTTTTGTCCAGACATACTGTCTCTTGGAATGTTTCATTTTAATACAGTACTTGGGGTGCATTTCTTGGCTTTTCTGTAGCTTTTTAGGCCTCTTCAGGCCTGTAAAAACCAAATTGTAGAAGGTAAGCAAAGAGCACAAAATGCTATTTAGCAAACAAGACTAGGATGCAAGTCTAATAATGAATAAAAAGGAAGTAAAATATATATTAAAAAAAAGAGTAACCCAAACATGGTGTTCAATTCTGTACTGCTGAAGCCAATTGGAAAACTCCCCTCAATTTCCACTGGAGCAGAAACAGACCCTAAATTTTCATTTATTTATTCCAAAAAGGCAGCTGTGATGATTGCTAGCATTCTACACTTGAGATGATCACATGACCCAAACCAGTTCTAACTGAAATACCAGTACATTTCCAGCAAAGAATTATTAGCCCAAAGGGCTAAAGTTGTAGTCAATGGGCATTTATACAGACTGGCCACTTCTCACAATTTTATCATCAGTCCCATGGCATTTGGCATTTTTAGAGCTCCAGCTTCTGAGGTCAGGTGAGATTACATTAGAACAGCAGTGGGCAAAATACAGCCTATGGGCCGGATCCAGCCCCTCTAACATTTCTGTGCGGCCTCCTCTGCCACCTCACAATCTCTGAGTCTGAGCCACTAAAAGTCCCGCGGGGCGCTCAGGCAGGCTGCCTGCCTGCTGTGGCCCCATGCCGCTCCTGGAAGCATCTGGCTGCTGCTAGCACATTTCTGCCTGCCCCTGGTGGGGGGAAGGCAGCTCAGTTCATTGCCCCTGCCCCCAGCACCATCCCCACAGCTCCCATTGGCCAGAAACTGGCCAATGGGAGCTGCGGGCATAGGCACCGACTTCTTCTGCCACTGGTGAGTGCTTGACCCCCCGCCCCTACCCCCATTCTAACCCCTTTCCCAACTCCACCCCATCCCTGCCCCTATTCGACTCCTTTCCCAAATCCCCACCCGGGCCCTGCCTTCTCCCCTGAGTGCGCCACGTTCCTGCTCCTCCCCCCTAGAGCTTGCTACAGCTGTTTGGCAGTGGCATGCGCTGGGAGGGAAGGAAGAGTGGAGATTTGGCGCACTGGGAGGAGGTGAAGTGAGGGGGCGGGGAGCTTGGCTGCCCGTGGGTGCAGAGCACTCCCTAATTTTTCCCCGTGGGTGTTCCAGCCCCAGAGCACCCATGGAGTCAGCGCCTATGGCTGCGGGGATGGTGCTTGCGGGCACAGGCAGCGCACGGAGACCCACCCTCCCCGCAAGGGTTGCACAGAGATGTGCCAGCAACAGCCGGCCACAGCCACTTCCGGGAGCGACGTGGGGCCAGGGCATGCAGGCAGCCTGCCTGAGCCTTGCTGCGCTGCTGGCCGGGAGCCGCCTGTGGTAAGTGCCTCCTGACCAGAACCTGCACCTCGCACCCCCTCCTGCACCCCAACCCCCTGCCCCAGGTCAGAACCCTCTCCTGCACCCAAACTCCCAGACCCCTCACCTGCATCCCAACGCTCTGCACCAGCGCAGAGCTCCCTCCTGCACCTAAATTCCCTCCCAGACCCCGCTTCCCCTCCATTAATATAGTAGAAATGTGCAGCCTGTGATGACTTACCAAAATTCATGGAGTGGCCCCCCTGTGAAAATTATTGCCCACCCCTGCATTAGAATCTCGGCTTTCATTAATATATATATTTCTAGCCTTCATGATGCTAGATAAAAGCTTGAAGATGTGAACCCTAGAGGTCACATACCAAAAGGTATGGGGAGGGGGGAACACTTTTTTTAAAAAAATCATGATTTTAAGCTAGTCATGACTTTTGAATGCTTGCAGTTGGCAATGCTGCTCAGTGGCAACAGTTTTCCCAAATCTTCGTTGCAGTTTTCACAGCTGACTAGGGAATTTAGCTTCACAATTCCCATGAACTTCAAAGGGAACTGTGCAGCAAAATCCCCATACCTCCTCTTGAAATTGATGTTAGGAGGCTTCGAAAATTTCAGCTCTTAAATCCATTCTCTATATTAAGATACACTTGTAAACAATCCAACTGAGTTTTTTTTTAACATTTTAACATCTAAACTTCGAGTTTTTGAGGGTTACTGGCGCAAGTTGTTGAGCCAAAGCTGCTTTCTTGTCCTGAGTTGAATATAGCAGCGTCCCTATACTAATTTCATTTGCTCCATTCCCAAATAAAACAGGATCCAGCTGCAATCTGCAAAAAAAATCTCCCTAATCCCACCAGGCCGCAGGTCCCCTCCCTTGGCACTGCACAAGATTCTGAACTCAGTGAACTCCAATCGGAAAGGGAGTGGAAACGCTTCCTGGTTTGCGGAATTACAGAGCTGCAGCCCCTTGCTTTCTGCACAGCAGACTTCAGTTTACATTGTTCAAACTCCTTAAGGCCTTGGTGCAAACCTAGCTAACAACACTGGCGGGCCTAAGCAACTCAGAGCAGGCTGCCGCCAGGACTTCAGAACTCCCCACAGGCCACAGCACAGCACTCTGCACATGGTCCCATACCACCCTCCGTGCCCGCCCCGGGGCTCTGCAAACTCCCATCGGCACGGCTGGAGCGCTGACCTGCACCGGCAGCCTTGAGCTAACCCGAGGGGCGAAGAGACCTGGCAGACACCCTGTGCTCCGCAGCTGCCGCCTGGAGACATTTTCTTTTGCTTAGCAAACTGACACGTCACGTGCTGTGCGTCTCTTAAAGGCACAACGCTTAATTCCTGATTTGTGCTGACCACACCAGCACCTCTAAAGGGGAGCTCCCCACGTCACGTAAATGCTTTGCAAACAGCGTAAGGTCTCCAAACCAGCCACGGCCCATGCACAGCAGGCATGCGCTGAGAAATCTCAAATGCATTTATATTTCAAAATCGCTTCCTCCTTCATCTACCTGACAAGACCTGGGTTTGTGGGTCTCTCCCCGCTTAGTTCCTGGAGTGATGTTTGCCAGGCTCCCAGCTATTGCAGGAAAATCTGAGCATCACGAGCCCAGGTCTTGGCAGAAAAGTAGAGGAGGGTTTGGTGTTTAAAGATGTAAAATGTGCTAAGAAAATGGGTTGGTAGTTTTTAAGTCTACACATCCCAGACGTGTTGGGGTCTGCAGTAGCTCACGCAGCTGTTCCAGATCGGTCATTGGGAATGTTGTACTGATGAAGAAAAAGCTTGCGAAAGTGCCCGAATTCATTATCTTTGGTCAATACTTTTCACAGCCTAGATCAACTATGCATAAAGCAACTCCAAGCGTGGCTGTATGGGAGCAGGTGCTGGACTGGGGCTCAAGAGAGCTGGGCTCAATACCTCATTGAAACTGAAGATAGCAGGAGCAGACACAGAAGCAGCCTCAGGAACAGAGGTCCCCTGCGGGGCATGCCCCGCTTGGGGGGCACGGGGGAACATTTGGGAGGGGTGCAGCTGGGGCCCAGGCCAGCCTCCATGGGGGGCAGGGATGGAGCACCACCCAGCTCTGCTCCTGGCCCCAGTCTCAGCCCCCTTACTCCTCTCCGCGTGTTCCCCCTGGATCCACGGCCCCACTCTGGGCCCCAGGAGGGAGGCTAGGGTTGCCAGGTGTCCAGTTTTCAACCAGAATGCCCAGTCGAAAAGGGACCCCAGTGGCTCCGGTCAGCAGTTAAAAGTCCAGTCAGAGGTGCAGTAAGGCTAAGGCAGGCTCCCCACCCTAACCGCCTGCCCCAGCCCTGAGCCCCCTCCATCACGCCAAACCCTGCATCCCTGGCCCAAGTCGGAGCCCTCAGCCCCTCCCACACCCCCACCCTCTGCCCCAGCCTGATGAAAATGAGCGAGGGTAGAGGAAAGCGAGTGGCGGAGGGAGGGGGGATGGAGTGAGTGAGGACGGGGCCTCGGGGCAGGGCAAGGGTGTTTGGTTTTCTGCAGTTAGAAAGTTGGCCACACTAGAGGAGGTGCAGACAGGAGTAAGGGGTGGCAGGGGTTGACCCTGAAAAGTTTGGGGACCACTGTTCAGGAGGTACTGTAGCATTTGCGGAGGAGAAAGGTAGGTCAAATTGTTTTTCAACTCTCTCCAGACCTACAACTGAGTGGCATGATCTCCCTTGCTTCCTCTATGGGAGCACTAGGATCCATGCAGTACCAGTGGCATTGGAACCGTTTTTATAGTGGGGATGCTGACAGCCATTGAACAAAACTGTAAGCCCTATATATGATGGAAACTATTTCAAGCCAGGGGGTGCTGCCACACAGCACCCGTCATTTTAGCAGCCCTGTACAGTACTCCCTGGCGCTTTGTGGACTGGGAGAAGAAAGCAGTGTTCCCAACTCACAATGTTATCACAAGTCTTGCCATATTTGACATTTTTCTAACACCCAGCTCCTGGATGCTTGTAATTAGGCGAGCGTCTCCACTTTAATGAAAAAGAACGCTTTTAGCCCTCATGATTGAAAAGCTTCAAACTGTGACCCACGTGCATCCCAAAGTCTTGGAAACCAAAAGACAAATAAAATGAGCCCCAGGTTTGTTTGTTTTTTTTAATCTCATGATTTTTGAGGCCTGATCCATGATTTTTGAACACTTGGTGTTGGCAATACTGACTGAGAAAAATTCCAGGGAGGAGCCAGCCCAAAGAACAGAATCAGCCTCACCAGGTGCTGCAGCAGGGACTGGTAATAGTGTCAGACTTCTTTTCACAGCTTTCACTCTGGACGTTCTTTCCCCCTGGCTGCCTGCTCCAAACCCCTTGCAGTCTCTTCACCTCAGCCTCACTCCACTTGCCCTCCATGCGTATACTCTTACCAAGAGAAATGGTGGATTCGCTATTTCTTGATGTCTTCAGCTCAAGACAGGATGCCTTTGTGGAAGACATGTTTCAGTGATGCCCAAGTTACTGGGCTCAATACAGGAGTAACGGGGTGAAATGTAATGGCCTGTGATAAACAGGAGATCAAATTAGATGATCTAATGGTGTGTTATGGCTTTAAAATCTATTAATCCCCTACCCTGATCGCTCATCCCCTCACTTCAACATC
This sequence comes from Eretmochelys imbricata, assembly GCF_965152235.1. Lineage (NCBI taxonomy): Eukaryota > Metazoa > Chordata > Testudines > Cheloniidae > Eretmochelys > Eretmochelys imbricata. The sequence goes on along the minus strand of NC_135576.1, from coordinate 46,563,678 downwards.
CCCTCTCCGTTCCTTTGTCTTGCAGTTTAGCTAATCTCTTCCCCCCTAAAAAAGTTTTTTTTTTTAAATAAAATTGTAGCACTAACCTGAAATTTGCCACCTTCACATTGTTCTGCTTGTGTATTATCAACTTTCCCCCTACCCTTTGTCTGTTTTGTCTCTTTAGACTGTAAATTCAACAGAACAGTTTAGCATTTCTATGGTGTCTAGCACAATGGAGCCCCATTCTCAGTGAGTCTCTAGGCACTACCATAATACAAATAAAAGTAATAATAACAGTAATAATTTTCTGCCCTGTGACATTGGGCAAGTCACCTAATCTTGCTGCCTTACAAAGATGTTTTATTTTGGCGGGGGGAGTGTATGTTTGTTTCTGTCGAGGGCCTTGAGATCCAGGTTCTCTGCAGAGTTTCCTGATAGGATTGTGCGAAAATGGAGATTATGGTTGCGAGCACTGTTTGATTATTATGAATTTTTATTGTGGGGGCCTTTACAATGAGATAATAAATTATCTTAGGGAAGGAAACAGTATGTGCAATGGATTTGGTTTTGTGTGTTTTTTTCCGGGGCACAGATAGTTGTGTGAGCCAGTTCTCTTCCCATCCCTTTAGGATTTTGGATTTGAAGAACGTATTAGGGAATGGAATGTATAGCTGATAGGTAGATGTTTTCTGAGAGGCTTGTTATTTAGTTGTATAAATACTTTTTTTGAGAGCTTCCAACTGGTTTTTAATATGGCAACAATTTGGTTTTGGAATTTATCTTTTTTTGAGTTGTATGATATGCTTCATAAGGCAATTGTAGGTTCTTTAGAATAGCTTTAGTTAGTCCATTTAGGTAGTGTTAAAATAAAAATAAAACAAAGAAAAATATTGTATCAAGTGTTTGGCCTTTTCTAGACAACTTGAAGTCCTTGGGGAGCATTATGGGTTAATATATTCCACCGGTGTCATGGATTAACAAATCCCTCAATGGGCTTTGATAGCCCTTCAGATATATCTAATATTCTCTATATGGAGCACTCCTTACAGGCTCTGCCACATCCTCAAATCCTAATTAATTTTTATCTTATTTTATTTTATAGAAAGTACTGAGTAAAAACTGAACAAGGATTTCAGAATTTGGTTTGAGGATTGTAATCATTCTCTGCTACAGCAGCTGCTTTTTTCCTCCAATATTTTAGCTGGTCTCAAAACTAAGGTTAGCCATTTTGTATCTGAGAGATATTTTGCTTTCTCCCTCGCTGTGTGTATCTGCGGAGGAGACTGAGGGAAGGTTCTAAAAAGATTTACACTGAGATTTGATCTGTATGCTATTTTCTTCGGCAGTCCTATAGCTTGTGCTCAAAGCACTGGCTTTCCTCTAGACACTGTCTGTGGAAAATTCGAAATCCCAATAGTCACCATTTAAAATTACATTTTAGATTTGAAGCTTAGTGAAATTGTTTTTCACCATTAGAAATAATGATTAGAAGGCTTGATTCAGTGTCATATATTATAAGGTTTGGAAAATGATGAAGCGTGCACATATTTAGGAACACTGTCAGTTTCAATTCTCAGCACCCTTTCAGCCTTCTGTAATAGTTGACATAGTATTATTATTAGCTGCCACAATTAATTTAGGTAAGCTGCTGTGAAGCTTACCTTTCTTTGTAAGGATGTGTTCTCCTTGGGACTTTAACTGTTATGTTATGTAATTTTGCTCTCTTTTTTAGTTTTTAATTTGTTTCTTTTCGGGAGGGAAAAGATTATGCCACGTGAATGTGACAAAAATGGGTCACGTATATGGGATTTGAAATTCTGGAAGCTAAACCAGCTTGCAGATTGGGTGCTCCAAAACAATAGGAGCCAGCTCCTCAGCTGATATGATCAGCTCCAATGACTTCCATGAATACATGCTGATTTACACCTGTTGAGGATCTGGCCCCAAATGTTCATAGACTAATATTAGTAAATAAATAATAAACAGAGCAGACGAAATACACACCCCTGCTAATTCTTCATACCACTGAAGAGACTAAAATATTTGTTCCTGGCATCAGAAGAACAACATGACCACAGACAAGAAAATCCCCCCATCTCCTCATCCCCCCGCCCCCACCTCCTTGATTGTCTAAATCATTGTAATTCGCTAAGGAAGAACATTCTATTCTTACATGTTTAGAAGCCATGAAATGTTTGTGCACCTAAATGAAGTGTTTGCCCCCTGCATGGATTCGGAGATTTTGGAATGTCAGCTGAGAGCTGTGATAATCATAATGATTTACCAGGTCACAGTCCAATTACAGAAATGTTTACAAGAGTCTGCGTGAGGTCTGATTTTCAAAACACTGCTAGTCTAAGATTGTGCAATTCTAATTTGAATGATTACATGTTTTAGTCTTTTAAATACAGTTAAAAATAGTCCAGAGCTTTAAAACAGATAAAGCCGACACCTGAAGTGATTTGATTTTGATTGGCTTCATAAGCACATAAGAATGGGCATACGGGGGCAAACCAGTGTTCCACAAGTGGTTGGTGCCAGATGCGTCAGAGGGAATGAACAGAACAGGGCAATTATTGAGTGATCCATCCCCTTTCATCCAGTCCCAGGTTCTTGCAGTCAGAGATTTAGAGACACCAAGGTAATGTGGTTGTATCCCTGACCATCTTGGCTAACAGCCATTGATGGACCTATCCCCCAGGAATTTATCTAGTTCTTTTTTGAATCCTTTTGGCCTTCACAACATCCCCTGGCAACAAGTTCCACAGGTTGACTGTGCATTGTGTGAAGAGGTACTTCCTTATCTTTCTTTTAAACCTGCTGCCTATTAATTTCATTGGGTGATCCCTAGTTCTTGTGTTATCTGTAGGGGTAAATACTTCCTTAGTCATTTTCTCCACACCAGTCATGAATTTATAGATCTCGATCATACTCCCCTTTAGTTGCCTCTTTTCCAAGCTGAACAGTCCCAGACTTTTTCATCTCTTCTCATACGGAAGCTATTTTTGTTGCCCTTCTCTGTACTTTTTCCAATTCTAATATCTCTTTTTTTGAGATGGGGAAACCAGAACTGCACACAGTATTCAAGGTGTGGGCACACCATGGATTTATACAGTGGCATTATGATATTTTTTGTTTTATTATTTATCCCTTTGCTAATGGTTCCTAACATTGTTAGCTTTTTTTGACTGCTGCTGCACATAGAACAGAAGTTGTCAGAGAACTATCCGCAATGACTCCAAGATCTCTTTTTTGAGTGGGAACAGCTAATTTAGGCCCCATCATTTTGTATGTGAAGTTAGGATTATGTTTTCCAATGTGCATTACTTTGCATTTATCCACAGGCACCAACTTTCCAAAGTGCTGGGGGGGTCGACCCCTGACTCTGCCCCAGGCCCCACTCCATCCCTTGCCCCAAGGCTCCCCCTGCTTCACCCCCACCCGTCTCTTCCCACTCAGTTCTACCTCCTCCCCGAAGCGCGCCATGTCCTCACTCTTCCCCTTCCCCACCAGCCTCCTGCACGTCCTGAAACAGCTGATCATGGCGGGCAGGAGGTGTGGGGAAGGAAGGGGGAGGCGCTGATCTGCAGGGTCCACTGGTGGGCAGGAGGCACTGGAGCGGGGGAGGAGCTGATAGGGAGGCTGCCGGTGGGTGCTCAGCACCCACCATTTTCTCCCCCGGGGTGCTCCAGCCCTGGAGCACCCAGGGAGTTGGCACCTATGCATTTATCAATTGAATGTCATCAGCCATTATCCTGCCCAATCACCTAGTTTTGTAAGACCCCTTTGTAACTCTTCACAGTCAGCTTTGGACTAAACTATCTTGAATAATTTTGTATCATGTGCAGACTTTGCCACCTCACTGTTCACCCCCTTTTCCAGATCATTTCTGAACATGTTGAACAGCACTGGTCCCAGTACAGATCTTTGGAGGAGTCCACTATTTACTGCTCTCTACTGTGAAAACTGACCATTTATTCCTATCCTTTGTTTCCTATCTTTTAACCAGTTACTCCAGGAGACGACGTTCCCTCTTACCCCATGACAGCCTACTTTGCTTAAGAGCCTTTGAGGAGGGACCATGTCAAAGACTTTCTGAAAGTCCAAGTACACTATATCCACTGGATCACCCTTGTCCACATGTTTGTTGTCTCCCCCCGCCCCAAAAAACCCCCAATTCTAATAGATTTGAGGTATGATTTCCCTTTACAGAAGTCGTGGTGATTGTTCCCCAACGTATCATGTTCATCTATGTGTCTGATAATTTTCTTCATTCCTATAGTTTCAACCAATTTGCCATGTACTGAAGTTAGGCTTATTGGTCTGCAATTGCCAAGATCGACTCTGGGACCTTTTAAAAAAAAATTGGCATTACATTAGTTATCTGCCAGTCATCTGGTACAGAGGCTGATTTAAGCAATAGGCTACGTACTGCAGTTAGCAGTTCTCCAATTTAATATCTGAGTTCTCATATTTGAGAACTCTTGGGTGAATACCATCTGGTTCTGGTGACTTATTACTGTTTAATTTACCAATTTGTTCCAAAACCTCCTCTAATGACACCTCATTCTGGGATAATTCCTCAGATTTGTCACCTAAAAAGAATGGCTCAGGTGTGGGTATCTCCTTCACATCTCCTACAGCGAAGATCAATGCAAAGAATTCATTTAGCTTCTCTGCAACGGACTTGTCTTCCTTGAATGCTCCGTTAGCACCACCATCATCCAGTGGCCCCACTGATTGTTTGGCAGACTTCCTGCTTCTGATGGACTTGAACTTTTTTTTTTTTCTTGCTGTTAGTTTGTGTCTTTTGCTAGTTCCTCTTCAGATTGTTTTTTGGCCTCCATAATTATACTTTTACACTTGACTTGCCAGAATTTATGCTCCTTTCTATTTTCCTTGGTAGAATTTGACTTCCAATTTTTGAAAAATTCCTTTTTGTCTCTAACTGCCTCTTTCACTCTGCTGTTTAGCCATGTGGCATTATTTTGGTCTTGACTATTTTTTTCAAAATTTGGGGTATACATATTATTCGAGCCTCTATTATGGTGTTTTTAAAAAGTTTCCATGCAGCGTGCAGACATTTCACTGTTCTGACTGTTCCTTTTAATTTCCATTTAACTAGCCTCCTTATTTTTGTGTAGTTCCCCTTTTTTAAATTAAATGCTGTTGTGCTGGGTTTTTTTAGTATTTCCCCACCCCACACACACACAAGGGTGTTAAATTTAATTTTGTTATGGTTGCTATTACCCAGCGCAGAGGTGGGCAAACTAAGGCCCGCAGGCCACATCCAGCCCACGGAACCGTCCTGCCCGGCCCCTGAGCTCCTGGCCCAGGAGGCTATTCCCCAGCCCCTCCCCTGCTGCCCTCCTCCCCCGCAGCCACACCACCGCACAAGCAGCACTCTGGGTAGCGGGGCTGTGTGCTCCTGCAGGGTAGCACGGCAGCGTGTCTGGCTCCAGACAAGCAGCACGGCTGCCAGACATGCTGCTCTGAGTGGCATCGGAAGGGAGCAGGGGGTTGGATAAGGGGCACGGGGTCCCAGGGGGACAGGAAGCAGGGGGCTGGATAAGCGTGGGAGTCCCAGGGGGCCTGTCAGGGGGCAGGGGTGTGGCTAGGGGTTAGGGCAGTCAGGCGACAGGGAGCAGGGGGGGTTGGAGAGTGGGTGGGGTTCTGGGGGGACGGTTAGGGGTGGGGGTCCAGGGAGGGGGCAGTTAGGGGACAAGCAGGGGGCGTTGAATGAGTCAGGGGTTCTGAGAGTGGCAGTCAGGGGGCAGGAAGTGGGAGGGGGCGGATAAGGGGCGGGGGGCCAAGCTGTTTGGGGAGCCACAGCCTTCCCTACCTGGCCCTCTATACAGTTTTGCAACCCCAATGTGGCCCTTGGGCCAAAAAGTTTGCCCACCCCTGACGTAGCAGTTCAACTTTCACTTATATGCACCTCTTCTCCTAGATCCTGTGCTCCACTTAGGACCACTGTTCCCTCTAAGCTGTGCACGTGTGCACATGCACACAGATTCTAAACCCCGTGTGCACAAAAATTTGCACAGAAGAAATTTTTTGCACACACGGCCTGTCAGAAATTAGAGGGAACATTACTTAGGACTAAATCAAGAATTGCCTCTCCTCTTTTGGGTTCCAGGACTAGCTGCTCTAAGAAGCAGCCATTAACAGTGACTAGAAATTTTCTCTCAGCATTCCATCCTGAGGTGACATGTTCCAAGTCAGTATGGGGATAGTTGAAATCCCTTATTATTATTATTGGGGTTTTCTGTTTTTTGTAGCTTCTCTAATCTCAGATCACCATTTCAATTCACCATCACCATCCTGGTCAGGTGGTCGGTAGTATAGTCCCACTACTATACTCTTATTATTCAAGCATGGAATTTCTACCCATCATTCAATATTTTTCCTATATTTGATTCTATACTTTATTTCACATATAGTGCCACTCCCCCACCAGCATGACTTACTCTGTCATTCCTATATATTTTGTATCCTGGGATTACTATGTACTATTGATTATCCACTAAGTTTTTATGATGCCTATTTTATCTCAGTCCTCATTTAGTATTCGGCACTGAAGTTCACCCATCTCAGTATTTAAACTTCTTGCATTTAGTATCTTAGTATTTAAACTTCTTACAAGCACTAATTAAATTTGTCAATATTTAGTCATAGGTGTTGGAACTGGGGATGTGGGGAGTGCTGCAACTCCCCCTGGCTTGAAGTGGTTTCCATCATATACAGGGTTTACAGTTTGCTTCAATGGCTCTTAGCACCCCCATTGTAGAAATTATTCCAGCACACCTGTATTTAGTTGTCTGCCTTCATGTAATGTAATTGAATGTGACTCTTTTTTTCATTTGACTGTTTCTTGTCAGCTCCTTCCTGTACTTTATCAGCTTCTCCTGTTGAGCAGGAAATAGATCATCCCTTTTAATAAATCCTCCTCTAAGGTATGTGTCTGTCTGAACACTGTGCTTCTTTGACAGGTTTCAGAGTAGCAGCTGTGTTAGTCTCCACAAAAAGAACAGGAGTACTTGTGGCACCTTAGAGACTAACACATTTATTAGAGCATAAGCTTTTGTGGGCTACAGCCCACTTCAGATGCATAGAATGGAACATATAGTAAGTAGATAGATCTATCTATCTATCTATACACACACACACACACACACACACACACACACACAGAGAGAGAAGGTGGAAGTTGCCATACAAACTGTAAGAGGCTAATTAATTAAGATGAGTTATTATCAGCGGGAGAAAAAAACTTTAGTGATAATCAAGATGGCCCATTTAGACAGTTGAGGAGAACACTTCAACCTCTCTGGCCAGTCAGTAAAAGACTTAAGGGTGGCAAATCTGCAACAGAAAAGCTTCAAAAACAGACTCCAGGGAGAAACTGCTGAGCTTGAATTAATATGCAAACTAGATACCATTAACTTGGGTTTGAATAGAGACTGGGAGTGGCTGGATCATTACACATATTGAATGTATTTCCCCATGATAAGTATCCTCACACCTTCTTGTCAACTGTCTAAATGGGCCATCTTGATTATCACTACAAAAGTTTTTTTTTCTCCTGCTGATAATAGCGCATCTTAACTAATTAGCTTCTTACAGTTTGTATGGCAACTTCCACCTTCTGTGTGTGTGTGTATATATATATATATATAAAATCTCTTCTTACTATATGTTCCATTCTATGCAGCCGATGAAGTGGGCTGTAGCCCACAAAAGCTTATGCTCTAATAAATGTATTAGTCTCTAAGGTGCCACAAGTACTCCTTTTCTTTTTTCTTCATGCTCCTTTGCACTTTGTCAGCTTTCCCCCCAGCCCTTAGTTTAAAAACTTCTCTACAACCTTTTTAATTTTACATGCCAGAAATCCGGTTCTGTTTTGGTTTAGGTGGAGCTTATCTTTTCTGCATAGGCTCCTCCTTTCCCAAAACGTTCCCCAGTTCCTAATAAACATAAATCCCTCCTCCGAACATCATTGTCTCATCCATGCATTGAGACCCTGCAGTTCTGCCTGTCTAACTGGTCCTGCACTTGGAACTGGAAGCATTTGAAAGAATGCTACTACCCTGGAGTGACTTCAACTGGAGTGATTCAATTGTCTGACAGTTGGAATGCCTACTTTGGTATCTAAAATGCTAGCTAAAAGTAAAAATTTTATGCTGTCTAGTTTCTCTTTTAGGTTTCCAATAGTTATATAGTGTCAGAGTTTCCTCTCCTGTACACCAGTTTTTCCATCAGTGTGGCTCCGTGGAGTTACTTCTGATTTACACTAGTGTAAGAGAGGAGAAACAGAACCCTACCTATTATATTACACACACAAAAGTACATTAAAAGAACAGTTAAAGTGTAAAGTCAAGCGCTCAAAAGAGAGGAGATGTCAGAACTAAGGTTGCCTGTGCTTCCTTGCCCAACCAGTCCCAGCCTTCCACCTCTAGCTTCCAAGCACAGTTTCTTCTCCCCTACAGTTCCAGTCTCAGCAGAGTCCTTGTTCCAGTTTACTCCTTTCCCTCCTTCTGGTCCAACTTTTGCCCCCCTGCATTCAAATCAGGTGGCTTCCGCCTCCATGCTGCCTGGATGCCAGCAGAGGAATCCTTTAGAGCACAAGATAGACAGACTCGCTGCTCTCAGTTACAGTACTCACCCTGACTTTGGCCTGGAGCAGCCATTACAGAGAAAGTCCCTCTTCATCCCTGTAGCCCTGGACTGGAGCATGCTCAGTAGCTCTATGGGGATGGCACATACGCAATCTGGTCAGTATTAGCAGCTGTGAGAGGCTCAAGCATGCTTTGTGAGGACAGACTCTTTGGAGATTTTAGCTGATAAACTCTAACAAGTCTCTGCTGATCATGTGCAGCCTGTGTTTCTCAAAGGCTTAAAACTTGGCTAAATTTTGGTGGATTTTCATAGGAATGGCAAAAGGCACGTCCCTGACACAAAGGCCACCCCCTGCCCATTTCAAATTCCTGCTCCAAAGCATAGGGTAGTAGAGCATTTCAAAGAAAAGGTCTCAAGCATTTTTTTTTCACATGGGACAAAGAATGTATTTTTCTCTAGCCTTGTTCTCAGAAATAGCTGAACCATTTTGCTGACATTTTCCCCAAGAAATTCAGTCTGAGGCAAACACAGGGCATGGGAAATTTCAGCTCAAAGAGTTAGAGTTTTGCAAAGTCATAAGCAACTGAAAGTAGATACTTACGATGGGAAGTGTCAGGGAACCTTAATAATAGGTAGTGCTACGAGCCCCATCTATAATAAATTCTTCAGCGCTACTATTTCATTTTCTCCCTTTTAGTGGATTTTGGCTTGATTACTGTACCAGCTCCAGATTTATGCCAACAGCCATAGCAAGGACGTTGGTGTTTTTGTCCTCTTATTTGGGATCTAAAAACCTACTTTAAGCCTTACAAGACTCCCAGGTACCAGGGTGATAGTACCTTATGTGTCATAGGCGCCAACTCCGTGGGTGCTCTGGGGCTGGAGCACCCATGGGGAAAAATGGGTGAGTGCTCTGCACCCACCAGCAGCCCAGGCTCCCCACCCTGCCCTCTCCCTGTCCCAGCTCACCTCACCTCTGCCTCTGCCTCCTCCGCTGAGCGCGCCGTGTTCCCGCTTCTCCTCCCAGCGCTTGCCGCTGCAAAACAGCTGTTTCCCAGCGTAACAAGCTGTGGGAGGGAGAGGGGGAGGAGGAGGAATGCAGTGCACTCAGGGGAGGAGGCAGGGAAGAGACAGGGCTGGGGCAGGGATTTCGGGAAGGAGTCTAATAGGGGCAGGGAGGGGGCGGAATAGGGGCAGGGACTTTGAGGAAGGGGTTGGAATGGGGGTGGGGCAGGGGTGGAGTCGGGGCAGGGCCGGAGGTGGGGGGGGTCGAGCATCCACCGGTGCCAGGAGAAGTTGGCACCTATGACATGTTTGTTATAATAATAATAATAATTAATAATGTAACTCTGTTTTATAAACCACTTGAGTCTGAAAGTCATTGTGAACTATGGTTGCTAACTGGGTAACTATTAACTAGTAACATTAAATCACTGGAAGTATTATCTTCAGGAATCAATGGGCCTGATTCTTCCCTCGCTTACACTATTTTTACACCAGTGTTAACCCATCCATTTCAGAAAGTGGAGGAAGTTACCAGGGGACAGCCATTTTAGACTTGATTCTGACCAGCAGGGAGGAATTGGTTGTGAATCTGAAGGCGGAAGGCAATTTGGGTGAAAAGGATCATGAAATGATAGATTTCATGATTCTAAGGAAAGGAAGGAGTGAGAGCAACAGCATAAGGACAATGGACTTTAAAAAAGCAGACATTAACAAGCTCAGAGAACTGGTAGGTAAGGTCTCTTGACAAGAAGATCTAACGGACACAGGAGTTCAGGAGAGCTGGCAGTTTCTAAAGCAGACAATATTAAAGGCACAACTGCAAACTATCCCAATGCAAAGGAAAGAGAGGAAAAATGTAAGAGACCAATATGGCTCCATCAGAAGCTCTTCCATGACCTGAAAATCAAAAAGGAATCCTACAAAAAGTGGGGTCATGGACAAATTACTAAGGCGAAGTACAAAAGAACAGTATAAACTTTCAGGGACAAAATCAGAAAAGCTAGGGCACATAAAAGGCAATAAGAAGAGCTTCTTTAAATATATTAGGAGCAAGAGCCAGACGAAGGAAAGTTTAGGTCCTCTACTTAGTGGGGAAAGAGAGCGAATAACTGATGACATCAAGAATGCTGAGGTGTTTAATATCTACAGTAGAATCTCAGAGTTGTGAACACCTCGAGAATGGAGGTTGTTGATAACTCTGAAATGTTTGTAACTCTGAACAAAACGTTATGGTTGTTCTTTCAAAAGTTTACAGCTGAATATTGACTTAATACAGCTTTGAAACTTGACGATGCAGAAGAAAAATGCTGCTTTCCCTTTCATAGAATCATAGAATATCAGGGTTGGAAGGGACCTCAGGAGGTCATCTAGTCCAACCCCCTGCTTAGAGCAGGACCAATCCCCAATTAAATCATCCCAGCCAGAGCTTTGTCAAGCCTGACCTTAAAAACTTCTAAGGAAGGAGATTCTACCACCTCCCTAGGTAACGCATTCCAGTGTTTCACCACCCTCCTAGCGAAAAAGTTTTTCCTAATATCCAACCTAAACCTCCCCCACTGCAACTTGAGACCATTACTCCTTGTCCTGTCCTCTTCTACCACTGAGAATAGTCTAGAACCATCCTCTCTGGAACCACCTCTCAGGTAGTTGAAAGCAGCTATCAAATCCCCCCTCATTCTTCTCTTCTGCAGGCTAAACAATCCCAGTTCCCTCAGCCTCTCCTCATAAGTCATGTGTTCCAAACCCCTAATCATTTTTGTTGCCCTTCGCTGGACTCTCTCCAATTTCTCCACATCCTTCTTGTAGCGTGGGGCCCAAAACTGGACACAGTACTCCAGATGAGGCCTCACCAATGTCGAAGAGAGGGGGACAATCACGTCCCTCGATCTGCTCACTATGCCCCTACTTATACATCCCAAAATGCCATTGGCCTTCTTGGCAACAAGGGCACATTGCTGACTCATATCCAGCTTCTCGTCCACTGTCACCCCTAGGTCCTTTTCCGCAGAAGTGCTGCCTAGCCATTCGGTCCCTAGTCTGTAGCTGTGCATTGGGTTCTTTCGTCCTAAGTGCAGGACCCTGCACTTACCCTTATTGAACCTCATCAGATTTCTTTTTGCCCAATCCTCCAATTTGTCTAGGTCCCTCTGTATCCTATCCCTGCCCTCCAGCGTATCTACCACTCCTCCCAGTTTAGTATCATCCGCAAATTTGCTGAGAGTGCAATCCACACCATCCTCCAGATCATTTATGAAGATACTGAACAAAACCGGCCCCAGGACCGACCCCTGGGGCACTCCACTTGACACCGGCTGCCAACTAGACATGGAGCCATTGATCACTACCCGTTGAGCCCGACAATCTAGCCAACTTTCTACCCACCTTTTACTTTTTAGTAGTTTATCTTTAAGACAGTACTGTACTGTAGTTGTTTTGTTTGGTTGTTTTGTCTCTGCTGCTGCCTGATTGCGTACTTCCGGTTACATATGACGTGTGTGGTTTACTGGTCAGTTTGTATCTCTGGTATTCATAACTCTGAGGTTCTACTGTATTTTGTTTCAGTCTGCACTAAAAAGGTTAATGATGACCAGATACTCAACACAATTAATATTAAAAGGAAGGGGGAAGAAACACAGGCCAAAATAGGGAAAGAACAGGTTAAAAAATATTTAGATAAGTTAGATATTTTCAAGTCAACAGGACCTGACTAAGTTCATTCTATGGTACTTAAGGAATCTCAGAAGTGTTGGCAATTTTCTTTGAGAACTCCTAGAAGACAGATGAGGTCCCAGAGGACTGAAGAAGGGCAAACATAGTACCTACCTTTAAAACAGAGATAAACTGGGGAATTATAGACCAGTCAGCCTAGCTTTGATACTTGGAACAAATCATTAAACAATCAAATTGTAAGCACCTAGAGGATAAAGGGGTTAGATGGAATAGCCAGCATGGTGCTGGTGATTCGATAAATGGTACTCTTCCCTGATGGCTTTAACTCTAAGTATGTGAGGAGTCCTGTTGACTTCAAGTCCCATTTACTACGCACATGCTTTTAAGATAAGCTCATGATTTTTAATGCTTTTCTGCATTGGAGCCAGGGTGCTTAGCACATCATAGGGTCAGCACCTAAGTCAGTACTTGGACAATGTCCCAGTGCTGCTGGAAGTGCCCTCTTTCAGAGGAGATGTACAACCAAGGTCCTTGTCACTTGGTGATGGTTAAAGATACTATGGCACTTCTTGTAAGAGCAGAATATATTGGCCAAATCCCATCTCTGAGAGCTAAATTTCCCCTACCCTTTCAACTGTAAATAGCGTTCTTCCCTTCCTGTCTTAGCTATGCACTGGAAAACTGCTGCTGCATTCCATCATGGAGATGGCTGCATTTCAGAGTTCGCCATCTATTCCTTATCTACCTCACAGGGGTGTTGTGCAACTTAGGGCAGGTTACTGCTGCTTAAGGTGATCCAACTTGTGTCATGTGAAAAAGCCACGCCCACCCCCCTCCGAGCAACACAAGTTACAGTGACCTAAGCACTGTCCACACCAGCCCTATGTCAGTGGGAGATGCTGTCCCGCCGATGTAGCTTCTGCCTCTCATGTAGGTGGAGTAATTTTGCTAATGGGAGAGTGCTCTCCCGTCAGCATACAGCATCTTCTCCAGGCGCACTGCACTTGTGTAGCTGCATCGGTGCAGCTGCGCTGATGTAAAGCTTCTAGTGTAGGCCTGCCCTTGGGTGATGTTTGTTTGTCAGCAGTTTGAAACCCTAGGATGTTGAAAAGTGCTATATACCTGCAAAGCATTATTAAGTGCTAAGTATTTCACCTTTTATCTTTAGTGCTTCATAGCTGTTTTCAGAAAAGCACTGAACACCAATGAATGGGGAATAAGAGGAAGGAGAATAATAGGCTGCATTCACACTGCAAATGCTCCATTCTTATCCCACAGCTAGCTTAGTCCTAGTAGCTCTCAACAAGGATAGGTGTCATGATGGTAAAAATGCCTGCATCCTGTCTTCACTAGCACTTCTGTCATTGCTACCGTTGGTGCTAGACCAATGGTGGGGAAAATGCTAATATAGATATAACGCCAGAAGAAGGCACTCTTCTCTGAGTCAGCACTGAACCAGAGCCCCAGGATGGTTTCAGGATGCACCTTGGCATTCTGTTCATTCATTATATCTGCTTTAGGCCACAGCCTCCACATAGCTATGCCCACAGTTCACTCATGCTGCCATTTGCTTTGCCTATGCTTGAATAATTCTAATGCCTGCACACATGCAAATGTTAGGATTTGTACCTGGAAAACTTTCTGGGTAAAAAATGGGTTTTGTGGGAGCAGGTTGCAGTTTGGGCCCATATAGATGAATGTGCAACTTTGCCTGCGCATAGATGGAGACCAGCTAGAAGTCTAGCTGAAAATGTAGTCCACAGTTGTCTGAAGTGCACGGAGTCCATCCAAACACCCATTCTGTGCTTACATTGTCAGGGTGCAAGTAATCAGGGTATCAGCAGGATTGTTATAAAATCCACTCCAGTGTGTAAATGAGGGGCATGTTTCTAGAACTGCAGTGATGTGGGTCTAGAAAGTATGCACTTTATGCAGCTCCAATGGGGAAGGACTTGGAGAGCTACACTCTCCCTTTTCTTTTCTTTTTTTTCTTTAAAATGATTGGCAAATGAGTGAAAAACATTATTTTATCAACCTTAATCACAAGTGTCAGGGAATGGAAACAAAAAATTACAGCATGTAACTGGGCCAGATGCCACACAAGAGATTCTCCGTACCTGTTTTTGTGTTAAGCAGGAGACAGGGTGGGTGAGGTAATATTTTTTTATTGGACTAGCGTCGTTGGAGAGAAACCTACGTCTACACCACAAATCACTTAGGTATAATTTGTTGCTCAGGGATGTGAATAAACCACACCCCCAAGTGATGTAAGTTATACTGACCTAAGCGCCAGTGTAGACAGTGCTATGTCAGCGGGAGAGCTTCTCCCACCGACATAACTCCTGCCTCTGCAAGAGGTGGTAGCTATTAAGTCAACGGGCAAGCTCTTTCCTGTTGGTAGCGTCTTCACCAGAAGGGCTACAGTGGTACAGCCACTGTAAATAATGTAGTGTAGACATAGCCAGAGACAAGCTGTGAAGCTACATAGACCATTTCCGCAGGGCTGCGAAAGGTATTTAGTAGGGTTGTCGATTAATTGCCGTTAACTCACGCGATTAACTCAAAAAAATTACCTGCGATTAAAAAAAATGAATCACCATTAATTGCACCATTAAACAATAGAATACCAATTGAAATTTATTAAATATTTTGGGATGTTTTTCTACATTTTCAAATGTATTGATTTCTATTACAACACAGAATACAAAGTGTACAGTGCTTGCTTTATATTATTACTTTTTATTACAAATGTTTGCACTGTAAAAATGATAAAAGAAATAGTGTTTTTCAATTCACCTCATACAAGTACTGTAGCGCAATCTCTTTATCGTGAAAGTGTAACTTAGATGTAGATTTATTTTTTGTTGTTACATAACTGCACTCAGAAACAAAACAATGTAAAACTTTAGAGCCTACAAGTCCACTCGGTCCTACTTCTTGTTCAGCCAATTGCTAAGACAAACAAGTTTGTTTTAATTTACAGGAGATATTGCTAACTGCGTCTTATTTACAATGTCACCTGAAAGTAAGAACAAGTTTTCACATAGCATTTTTGTAGCCAGTGTTGCAAGGTATGTATGTGCCAAATATGCTAAACATTCGTATGCCCCTTCATGCTTCGGTCACCACTCCAAAGGACATGCTTCCATGCTAAAGATGCTTGTTAAAAAAATGTGTTAATTAAATTTGTGACTGAACTCCTTGGGGGAGAATTGTATGTCTCCTGTTCTGTTTTACCCTCATTCTGCCATATATTTCATGTTCTAGCAGTCTGGGATGATGACTCAGCACATGTTCGTTTTAAGAACACTTTCACAGAGATTTGACAAAATGCATAGAAGGTAGCAATGTGAGATTTCTAAGGATAGCTACAGCACTCGAACCAAGGTTTAAGAATCTGAAGTGCCTTCCAAAATCTGAGAGGGACGAGGGGTGGAGCATGCTTTCAGAAGTCTTAAAAGAGCAATATTCTGATGCGGAAACTACAGAACCTGAACCACCAAAAAAGAAAATCAACCTGCTTCTGGTGGCATCTGACACAGATGATGAAAATGAACATGTGTTGGTCCACTCTGCTTTGGATTGTTATTGAGCAGAACCCGTCATCAGCATGGACACATGTATTCTGGAATGGTGGTTGAAGCATGAAGGGACATATGAATCTTTAACGCATCTGGCACATAAATATCTTGCAATGCCAGCTACAACAGTGCCATGCGATCACCTGTTCTCACTTTCAGGTGACATTGTAAACAAGACGGGGGCAGCATTAACTCCTGAAAATTGTAACCAAACGTATTTGTCTGAGCGATTGGCTAAAGTAGGACTGAGTGGACTTGTAGGTTCTAAAGTTTTACATTGTTTTATTTTTGAATGCAGTTTTTTTTTTACATAATTCTACATTTGTAAGTTCAACTTTCATTATAAAGAGATTGCACTACAGTACTTGTATTTGGTTAATTGAAATATAATATTTCTTTTGTTTTTTACAGTCCAAATATTTGTAATAAAAATAAATATAAAGTGAGCACTGTACACTTTGTATTCTGTATTGTAATTGAAATCAATATATTTGAAAATGTAGAAAACATCCAAAAATATTTAAATAAATGGTAGTCTATTGTTTAACTGTGCGATTAATCACGATTAATTATTTTTTAGTCGCTTGACAGCCCTAGTATTTAGCTGACACTCTGAGTACAAGATCAAACATATACTTTAGCAAGTAGTTAGCACATATTAAAGGACCATTCAAGATGCAGTGGCCTGTTAACACCCCTGTAGTCACAGGACAAAAAGTGGGGGTCAGTGGTTACAGACTGTTGTAGTAAGCCATAAATCCAGTGTCTTAAGACCATGATTTAGTGTCTAGCAAAGTTATGAATTTAAGCTCCTAGGCTCATCTTTTGTCTATTAAACAACATCCTTAATACTTTGTAGTTTTATTAAATGTAAAATACCAAGGAGCCAAATTCATCCCAGAATGTGCTCAAAGTCACATTGCCTTCCACTGGAGTTCCACATGGAGATCTGGGCAAGTTAGTATTGCTGTTGCATTTAATACAATAAATCAATCTTTGTTGGTGGGCAAGTAACTTCTGAAGCTGTAATTCACCTTTGGTGAAGGGGGGGCCAGTGCAGGTCCCTCTACACCATTTAGGCCCTACATTGGGGCTGTGCAATGGGGGACTGCAATCACAGCAATGACACAGCAGAGGATGCCTGTGTACCCTCAGCGTGGCACTGGAAATATCTCCGCACTGACCTTGCGTGGGCTGTTGCAGACAGACAGCCATGCTGGAAACAGGTCCAGGGAGGGTCTGCAAATCTGTTTATACAGATCCAGTGACCTCAACATCTTTTGTAACTGGCATGGGCGGGGACTAGGAGTGCAGCCACTACTCCAGTGAATGGGCTGGGCCAGCAGCCATCGTCAGGGAAGAGGGAGCCCTGTGCCCCTTCTGGTTGGAAGGGGGATTACACATCCCCTACTCTGCTCTCTACCTGCCTAGAGCCAGATCCCTTGGGCACCATGTAGGGTAGAGTGGATTCTACCTGATTGCAAAGATTCTGTCATCCAATCACTGGCCATGGAAATAGACTATGTACTCCTCTGCAGTTTCATTTAATAGTCCCATAATTCATCCTGGTCTGCTGAAATCTTCTTCACCCCACTTCCCAACAATTCTCCCTGGACCAACGCCAGAGAGGTACATTCTATTTACCTCCATTTCTCTTGCTATCATTCTGGAATCTCTCTGATCCGGCACTACTCTGAACCGTCACACAGACTCCTGCGTTGTTCTCAGTAGTACTTCACAGTAAATAAATTAGCACAACTTCCCTGACTCCCATACTATGTAACACTTGCATCTTTTCATGACTAAGCCAGGCTCCCTGTTTTCTGCCTCACTTCACTGCATTCTGCAAAACCTAAACAGACCTTACTGTGAAACTGAATTTTTAAAATTATTTTTCTAATGTAGCCTCCGCAATCATGTTTTCCAGGTCTTCTCCGATTTCCCGTCTCTCCGTGCTCTCAGTTTCAGATTTTCCTGCTGAGTGCTGCCACTGCTGTGCAGCCTACATGTTTCCTAGGGGAAACGGAGCTGCATGGTAAATGTTTCTCCTACGTTTTTAAGATGTGGATGGATAGACTATCTTCGTATTAATCAAGGGAGAACGTGTCCCAAGCCATTCCTCTTCAACCTGAGTCCCACATGGTGGCTGATATAACAATATGACTGAGTTAAGTGGTGCATTTATTACTAAAGGGGAAAAGCTAAAAAAGATCCTGGAAAAAATGTACTTTTTTCAGGATCTGCTTACAACTTCAGAACAAAGAGAGTTAGATCCTCAGCTGATGTAAAACAGCATCGGTCCACTGACTACAAAGAGCTATGCTGATTTACAGCAGCTGAGGATCTTGCTCAGGTTGTCTTTTACTGTGTGTATTTATAGTGCCTAGCAGAATGCAGCCCTGATCTTGGCTGGAGCCTCTAGGCACTACCAGAACAACAGGTCAAAAACTCTGCAACAAGATTTGTTTGTAAATGAATCTCTTGTGCTATCTCCTACTTCAGCTTTATTAAGTGTTGGCAACTAGTCCTCTAACCTTGCTCAGGATGAATTAATTCACCTCTTATAGCTGCTAGGATTACTGTTGATGAGGTTTGGAAGAAATCTTAAAACTCCATTGCTGTTCAGATTGCTTACAAAAATTAGGGAGGTCTTTGCTATGGAAAAAAATTACGAGGATGATTTACATGAGCGGTATCTGAACCCCTGGCTTCATCACTTCAGCTGAAGCTAATAGTTGGATCAAAACCCCAGCGCTCTGCCAGAATTCTTCTCTTGACTCAGATTTGTCTACACCAGCAGTTCTCTCAGGACCCCAAAGTGTGTCACGACCCATTTTAATGGGGTCACCAGGGATGGTGTTTGACTTGCTGGGGCCCAGGGCCGAAGCTGAAGCCCTAGCCCCACCACTTGGGGCTGATGCTGAAGCCCTGGGCAGTGTGGCTCAGGCTTTGGCTTCAGCCCTGGGCAGTGGGGCTCGGGTTACAGGCTCAAGCTTTGCCCCCACCCTGTCTGGGGTGGTGGAGCTCAGGCAGGCTCAGGCTTTGGTCTCCCTCTCCTGGTGTCGTCCAGTAATTTTTGTTGTCAGAAGGGGATTGCAGTACAATGAAGTTTGAGAACCGCTGCTCTAGTCATTCCACCCAGACTGTGAGGTGACACACACACCCCTCCTGCCTCCTGCACCGTTCCAAGGGCAATGTTAACCTTTGGTACCCACTGGGTAGCAATGCAATATACAGAGGGTAACTGAACCCTGTCTAGGATTCATAAAAATATTACAGACACTTCCCACTTTGTCACGGGGCTCAAACTGGTCCTCTTTTGTATTAAGAGGAACCCCTAGATATTGAGCCTGGCCCTTGTACCTGCTGACCCCACTTGGCAGATGGACCATTTCTTAAGCTTTATTTCTCTATTTTAACCTAAGAACTCCTGATGCTATGTGATAGTTGACTAATAAACCCTACTGGTTTTTGAAAACGGGGGAACAGTACACATAGCACATACTGTCTCCAACATTCCCCCAAGACTGAGAAGAATGTCAGGGAGGAAAAGCCAGAAATACCTGTAAAAGAAATGTTGTCACAACTTCCCCAGAATATGAACAATAACCACTAGTCATATTTTAAATAATAATAAAGCATCCCACCTTTTTGCTCCTTTGCTGTCCTGTGCAGGGACAGGCACAATCAGGACCATAGGGAAGCCAGCCACAATACATCTTTTTGAAACTATATCTTCTGTGAGGAAAATCCCACATAAACCCACTGGTATATAGAAATTGTGAGATGCATAAAACATCACAACCCTATAAGGTCTTGATCATATCCAGGTGCCAGTCCTTTCCGATTGTAGGCTGCTTCCTTCCAGTTCCTGCTGCACAAAGATATTCACAACTATTCCATGAATGTCTCTTGGGCAGCTGGGTTATTCATCACTTCCCTTCCCTAAGGCGAGATGTAGCCATGTAAAAATATGATCCTCCCCACTGGGAAGGCTTTCAAACATAGCCTATGGTGGACTTAGAAATACTACTGGTACTCTTGGAGAGCCCAGAACCCTTTCCTTTGAGAAGAGTTTACACAAAAGGACATCTGCGATGAAGGATTAAATCACATTCAGCAGCAGCAAGTTTGCAATGTAAAATGGTGAATACTTGTCCTAAGACAAGCCCCACTCTTTATACAAAATTGAACAGTGTAAGTCAGGCAAACTATGGGAAAGAGCATGATGTAGTATATTTTAAATACATGTGACGTATATTTGAAAATTCAGCTGCAAAACATTAATCCCTAAAGCTGAGGTCTGTAGTCCTTGCAAGACTAAACCATTTTCTACTCATTTGCCAAACAAAATAGAAGAATGTCTGGTGCATACCCTAATATAGAGTAATAAAGAGCTTGTATTATATCTGTGCTCTCAAAAATTCTCCACTGTATGTGACCGCAATTCACATAATTAGCAGCATATAGCTTAAATCTAATTAAGAGTCAGTTGAATTAATCTTCTCTCGCCATGTTTATGGTGGCCTGTGATGTTAATTTGATTAAAAAACGAAAAACAAAAGAGAATTACTTTACAATACCATGGTAGAGTACTTCAGAACCACCAGACTTTAACCAAAAAGCCATAATTAAAATCAAGAAAATGTTGGAAACACAATACCAAAACAAAAGTTTCAAAAATATGTTCACTGAATGTTAATTGCTTCACTGTGCCTTTTATAATGCATAATTCACATGCAGTGATTAAATGTCTAAACAAAACCAACCAGAGATACTTATCCCACAATAATACATCTGTTGCTTATTTTTGTAGTGGCATAAGGTTTTAGTCAATGGAGTTGTTTGCTTTAAAATGTTACCACTAGAGGGTGCTCAAATAGCAGTATTGCCAGACTTTCATAAATTGCTCTTCTTATCTTGGCTAGAATGATCTGCTTTTATGCAGTTATTAGTGGCCTTAGGTTTTGCGTTCCTAGTTGTTCTATTTTTTCCTCCCGTCTCTTTATTTAGCGCTTCTGTATGCTGAGAGGGTCCTGCTGAATCAGCTACAAGTGAATCATTTACGTGAAAAACATCCCAGTGCTATTTTAATGGTGTTTGTCAACCCAGAGCAAATGGCACGTCCCCATTGTACCTCACCCCACGTCAGCACCACATATTGCTCACCGCTTCCGGAAGTGAAATCTGCATTAAATCAAAGGATGAAAATAGTTGTGGTGCACTACTGGGAAGAAGATTATTTCCAAGGGATCCTACATGAACAAAACTGTAGTACTATCCCCTATATGAGAAAGCAAACACGCATTCTTTCAAATACATCAACATACATTTTCTTTGCTATGGTATATTCCAGGTCACAGAGTTGCTTCATCAGCCGAGCTAAAAGTGCTAAGCAAATATACCATACTCACCCACATCTCATGCATGTCATAATTATTACAATAGGCACTCTGCATTACACAACGCTATACAACATCCCCATGCTGTGTTAAGATATACTGATATTCATCCACCTTTTGTAGAATCTCTAAGGACCTCTCCTGCATACTATTGTGTGCTCTGATGGATGAGTAAGGGAAATCCTCCTCAATCTGTGAATACGTGGGCAGCAGGTGAAGCTTCCCCTTGGGGAGGTTAGCCCCCTGCCCTGCCTCTTCCAGCGAAGGCCACACCCCTGCTTGCTGCTGTCAGCACCCCCCGTGGCGCAGACCAGGGTGAGGGGACTGGGTGCTTGGCTCCTCTCCCCCATGGTCCCCGCCGGGGTAGAGGGGGGAGCAGAGAGCTCGGTTGGGGCCACGGGAGTGGGGCTGAGAGCTCGGTCTCAACTGGGGTTGAACGCTCAACCTCAGCTGGGATCATGGCAGAGTTCTCGGCCCTGGCCGGAGCTTGAGCCTAGCCCCTCCCCCATTCTGCCCCTTCCACCTGCGGCCCTGCCCCCATTCTACCCCTGCTTTGCCTCTTCCACCCCAAGGCCCCACTCCCCAGACACTTCTACCCCCACACCATGTGGCCCTGAGACCAGAAAAGCTCTGTGTCCCTGCCACAGCCCTGGGGTCATGGAGGGGGGAGATTTTTCCAGGGGCTCCAAATCCACCCCCTGGTGGCGCAAGGTTTGGGGAGACTTAGCCTCCCCCAGCCTCCATTATGTGCTGCCCATGTGTGAATATAATAAAAATGTCTAACAGCCAGCAGAAGAGGGAGACATGAGGGGATAGAGTTGCAGGTTTGAGGCAGACAGAAGCAGGTTTACCTCAGAGTCCTGAAAGTTGCAAATACACAAATATCTCAGAAAAATTCTCTAAAAAATATGTACATGTTTCTTAAGTAAAATTAACCAGGGTCACCGCAAATCCAAACTGGTGTGATTCCTCTGGGAATTTGTTTCCTTCTTTAGCTTTATATTTATTAAACATTATTATCTGAAACCTCCTGCTACAGAAAATGTTAATCTCTTCCTATGCATAAGAAACACACTGCCATTTAAAGGTCAAATTTTAAAATGGGCTCCATCCTGGCTTCTAGATTTGCGCCTGTGGACTTTGTGTACACAATACTTTGTGCAAGCGGATAACAGAATGTAAACATCTAGCTTCCTGATGTGTGAGCAAAAATGGTTTGTATCTGCTAAGAAGGTATAAATAGTGATTTGTGGTCACAAATAATATTGCACACAGACTTACACGTGAAATTTAGAAGCCATTTTTGAATATTGAAAGCTAAATTACACTTGCTAGAGGGGGTTTTCAAGAAGTCTGTAGGATGGTCCTGGTGGGCCCCACAGATTTTGCATAATCACTCCACTACCACCTAAGATGTTCCTGAAGGAGATGCATCTCTTGTTCCTTCTCTTCTTCATGCCTCCTCTTCTTCCCCTTCTGTAGGTCAAAAGCCCTTAGCTGGCTGGGACATTGATTTGCTTCTGTCTCTATCATTTCCCAAATTTTCATGACAGGTTTCAGAGTAGCAGCCGTGTTAGTCTGTATTCGCAAAAAGAAAAGGAGTACTTGTGGCACCTTAGAGACTAACCAGTTTATTTGAGCATGAGCTTTCATGAGCTACAGCTCACTTCATCTGATTTTCATGGAAGATCCTAGTCTAGGACCTTCCTTAGCTGATCTTACAGCCGCTGCAAGATAAACGTATGATGTCGCTACTTGACATTTTGAACTGCCTGTGTGCAGTGGTATCACTGATTGGCATTTCTCAAATTGACTCTCAGGTTAGCTTTCAAAGTGTAATGAATTAAGTAATTGTGCATTGCAACCATGCCTCTTTGTTGCCTTAGATGTAATATTGTTTCTTGTCCCAACTTCTGCCTTTTACAACCTGCCATGGTTTGTTTGGTTTGAAGTTCTGCTCTGTCTGTCTCACTCATCACCATGGTATCTGAGCACCTTACAAAATTACATAAGTCCACTGTATAGTCTGATCAGTGCTGATCTTTGCTTTACTCCCCTCTTCCCATAGATAGGAAGGGAGACAAATACTGCTAATTGTATTGTTGCAATAAATCAATAGTAAAGAGTCTTAAATGTTGTCCGGAAGACAGTGAGATGCATACTCATCCCAATCTGTTGTGTAAGGGGGTGGATTGGAGTTGTTGGTCTTGTTTTCTTACTGTTTAGATGGCAACATGCAGTTCAGAAAAAATATACACAATGCCTCTCATATATCCCCTCAGGAACTGTTATATTCCCCTATGGTTTCTATTTAAAGGATTTTGCCCCTTTCTTTTTTATTTCTGCTCCACATATTGTTTCTGTTCAGACCTTGACTTACAATTATACATTACAATTTCATGTGATTTCCTCTCCCTCCCCTTTCAAATAATGATCCAGATGGTCCTCAGCATAAGCTTTTCTAAAAGTAAAGAGCTCTGGTCACTCCAAGAGCAATGGTATGTTATATTCTCATAATTGTTTGTACCTTCTTACACATAACTCATAAAATATGGGAAGACAAAGAAAAGATCTGTGCTGTCTGAGCTGAGGCCATCTGTGGATAGTTGGGATCTGCAGATATGAATATCAATCTCTTGACACAGTACACTGGGATTAGACACTGGAGCATATAAAGACAGGGATTCTCTTCGCCTCGCAGTCTCTTCACGATAGTTTCACTCCACACTTGTTCCTCCCTTCCCCTGCCCCGCTCACCTTCCTCCCTCCCCTTTTTCTTTCCATTTAACTGATCCCCTTCTAAGTAACCTCCCCCCAATCATGGAACTAACATGACATTTGCCACCATCACATTGTTCACTCTGCTTCTGGGGTCTACCCCTTGCCCCACCCTGTGTCTGTCTTGTCTATTTAGACAGTATTATCTCATTGTTTCCTTGTATTCCTTCATCTGTCTGCATCCATCCATTATCTCTTGTCTTATTCTTTGATTATAAACTGTCTGGGGCAGGGGCCATCTTTTTGTTCAGTGTTTGTACAGCATCTAGCCCAATGGGGTCCTGGTCCATCATTGGGGCTCCTAGGTGGTATGGGTAATACAAATAATAACAATAACAACTCAGGTACGTTACATGATTACAAAAAGCTGAAAAAACTCAGATTGAGATTTTATGTATTGAGGTAGAGAGCTGTGTGGTAGTTTCTTAGCTACAGAATGAGAGAGATTTCAAACACATGCATTACATGCAGTCTATATTTCTTATCTCCACATGAGTTTCAGTTGTAAGCATAGTAATAATGCTGCTTTGTACTTGTATAGCACAGTTTGTCCAATGATCTCCACAAATATTAATGGCTTACGCATGCAGCTTTTATCAATCAGGGCTGCACTACACTGAGTCCTGTACTGTTCAGTCATGCATAGTTACGCACAGGCACAAACTACATGATGCAATCTGAATTTACTAATGTAGATTAAGCAGTGTTAAATAATTTCATTGTAGATTGTTTTACCATGTCAGTATGAATGTTTATATATGTCCCAAACACTTGTTTAGTGCTTTGTTTGAGAGTTCATGGAGACAAAGTGATTAATCTTAATTCTTTCTTTTGTATAATAGCCAAGGACTCTTGTCCTTCTAAGTACTGTAGCCCAGTGCTTCTCAATCAGGGGTAGGTGTACCCTTGGGGGTACTCAGAGGTCTTCCAGGGGGTACTCAATTCATCTAGATCAGTGTTTCTCAATCTGGGAGTTGCAGCTCCCCAGGGGCTCATGGGACAGGTTGGGGGGAGGGGGGGGCAAATGAAGGGCCAGCATTAGGGGATGGCAAGCAAGGCTTCAGCCCCAGGCAGCAGGGCTTGGGCTTCAGACAAGGCTCACAAATGAAAAAGAGGCTCAAGTAGCACACTGAAATATAAGTACAATATTTATATTCCAATCAATTTATTTTATAATTATATGGTAAAAATGAGAAAGCAAGCAATTTTCCAGTACTAGTGTGCTGTGACACTTTTTTGTATTTTTGTGTCTGATTTTATAAACAAGTAGTTTTTAAGTGAGGTGAAACTTGGGGTACGCAAGACAAATCAGACTCCTGAAAGTCTGGAAAGGTTGAGAACCACTGCTATAGCCTTACCTGTATATATAATAGGAATGTTCATATCTTTCTGTTGGAACTGATACCTTTGAGCAGTGTCTAGCC
This sequence comes from Eretmochelys imbricata, assembly GCF_965152235.1. NCBI lineage: Eukaryota > Metazoa > Chordata > Testudines > Cheloniidae > Eretmochelys > Eretmochelys imbricata. The sequence continues at coordinate 46,538,217 of NC_135576.1, read as the reverse complement.
TCCCAAAAGAAGTCGAATTTTTGAAAAGGGGTCTTCCTGCCCTCTAAATAAAGAGATGAACATTCCTGGTCATGTGCTATAGCAAAGTGTAATTTGTTCATCGTTCAATGGGAAATTCCCCCAAGATATAACTTGGAATAATTTTGTAAAAGAGGTAGGGGGCACTGAATTGTTGGGGATGGAGGATTTCTCATTTCATGTTGCTTTAATATCTGAGTCTACTTCAGAATGGTGAAATACATTTCATTTTTGAAAGATGTCTTTTGAAGATGCAACAATATACATTTAGAGTTATTTGGGATTTCTAAGCATCACCTTTTAGCTTCAGAATGTATCCTGCCTCAAAGGGGGGATTTTCTGTTTTTATTAGACGCACAGGGGTCTTCCAGGGTCAGGAGACCATACGATCTAAGAAATCTGTATGTTATGCAACAATGAGAAAGATAAGATAACATTCATTATGTTAACGTCAGTGGCTGTAGGATAGGTGCTCAGATAATGTGGTTATGGATGTCCTCAAAATACTCTAGATAGATTACATTAAATTCCTTTCTTCTCCAAAAAATGTGTACAGTACACTCCCTTGCCATCTCCTCTAATTGTTTTATAAAGGTCTGTCAATTGGTTCTATATTCCAACCATGCAGGGTTTACAGGAATTCTGTCAGAATTGCGCATAGGTCCATCATTTCTTTAACTTCAGTCAATGAGCTCTTGTTTTGTTACTGCATACATTACTCCTCAGATGCACATTACTCTGTGTAGAAGCGAGACCGCTCATTGATGTTTGTGTTAGCAATACAATATGTCATTTTTGTTAAAAAGAAGTTTTCCTGATTTTAATAGAATATTTAGACACTGCACTATCTTTTTATAGATTTGCTTCACAAGAACATAAAGGGAACCCAATCACATTTCAGAACGTAATATAAGTAAAAATAAAGTGATTGTCTAATAACTAAATGAATGACTCAAGGCAAAACCAGAAACGACGGTACATGTCATCAGATTCAATTTATATTTGAGTTAAAATAACACGGCATTGACTGCACACAAAGCTTAAACTGTCAAAGGTTAAGTAGGGCAAATTAAAAGTGAATTTAACAACGGATACACTCTGAAGCCTACAGATAACAGAATTGATGCTGGATCCTATGGTCCTTACTCATACCTGTAGTCCTAACAAAATCAATGGGCCAGATAAATTGGATTATACAAAGCTCACAGGAGGTCCTTTGAACACGGATCTCCATTTCCCATAAGGATGGAAGGTCAGTTGCCTCTTTAGTACCATCCAGTTTCCTCTGCAGGGTTACAGATCCATAGCTGCAGATGGGGTGAGCTGGGGCAGCCAAGAGCAGGGGCTGTGGATGACAAAACCCACTTCTGTGCACTACCAAAAAGCCAGTGCAGACATAATGCAATCTGGGGCTTCCTGAACTCTTCTTTTTCCTCTCCATGCTGAGGGAATACCTCATAAGGGGACTATGGAACAACTGCAGTTGAGGAAACCTTGGCAGGGTGGCTTTTTAGACCTGTGCTGAGAACTGGGATGAGCTGCAGAGTATCCACGGAGCTAAGGGAAGGAACTGTCTATTCTCCAAGGGAAAGAGGGAAGAAATAACAAAGCTCTTCATGACTAAATGGTCCTAGAAAGTCTCTGCAGGGGAAGGGGTTTCCACCCTCTATGTCCCAGGATTATTTCTGTATGGGCATAGGAGGGGAAAACTGAGCCAATGGCCACTGAAATCAATATGGCTACATGCATGGATATGTGTTGCAGGATCAGGAGCCTAGACTGCATCGTAGGACAAACAGCTTTATCAGGCTTATGTATGCCTTTATAACAACTATAGCTGCACATTCAGGAGTGCAAATCTATTGTTATTATAGAAAGCCACACTCCCTTCTCTGAAGAATGGCCCTTTTTATGTGTTAATGACAACAGCAAGTATAATTTTGAGCAAATGTTTTCCATGGCATGTTTTTGTAGGACATCCTGCTGTAGTCCTACCAAGCTGTATGCTACCATTAGCTGATCACATTCTCTTATGATATATTGCCATCAATTCATGATCTCATGGTTAGACAGGTGTCCCTGCTTGTCCTTGGCAAGACCTTAAGATCCGAGGAAAGGTGAAACAAACATAACTTCAAACCTATCGGGACTGGGTAGTAATGAAAAATAACAATCATAAGGAATAATATTGGCAAAGAGTCCTGTTATAGACTAACAGACGTATAGGAATAATATGTGCACCCTCACTTATGAATATATATTATTATAATATATGAATCCTCACTTTGTGGTCTGCCTCAACATTCCACTGGCAAATCCTGAAAGAGCATGTTGGCCTGACTGGGAAGGTACAAAAGGAAACACATTGAAAAGCCCAGAGGGAAACTGCAAAAGATCTCAGTTTGACATTGCTTTACAATAACCAACGGAAGCTGATTTTGAAACCTGCATATAAGGCTAGATTAAACCTGCCACTTGTGAGGATGCATGAGGGATGGGGAAGGGTCTTGTGCCCCTGTGCTAAGGTTAGGCACAGGCACAGTCCTTACTCTCAGGGAGCTTCCTTCTAGAGCCCTAGGGATGCAGGCTATCCTAAAACCCAATCCTGCATCTCTGAAATCAATGGCGAAACTCCCATTCATTTCAGTGGTGCAGGATCAGGGTCCTGAAGAGAATGGAAATGAGGTGGGTCCCCTTTACACCGGCCATTGGAGATGGATGGCTACAAAGAGGACAACATGCTGCATCCTCCTTAAGGATGTTTCCGGAGATGCACTCCCTGTGCATGCCAAAGAGCTCTGGGAGGAATCGTTTCTCCTGATGGTGTTTCTTCTGAGAGTTCTCCCTGGAGTACCAGCCAGTTAAAGAAGTATGGGCTGGATGAATGGACTATAAGGTGGATAGAAAGTTGGCTAGATTGTCAGGCTCAATGGGTAGTGATCAATGGCTCCATGTCTAGCTGGCAGCTGGTATCAAGCAAAGTGCTCTAAGGGTCGGTCCTGGGGCCGGTTTTGTTCCATATCTTCATAAATGATCTGGAGGATGGTGTGGGTTGCACCCTCAGCAAGTTTGCAGATGACACTAAAATGGGAGGAGTGGTAGATACGCTGGAGGGTAGGGATAGGATACAGAGGGCCCTAGACAAATTAGAGGATTGGTCCAAAAGAAATCTGATGAGGTTCAACAAGGACAAGTGCAGAGTCCTGCACTTAGGACAGAAGAATCCCATGCACCGCTACAGACTAGGGACCGAATGGCTCAGCAGCAGTTTGGCAGAAAAGGACCTAGGGGTTACAGTGGACGAGAAGTTGGATATAAGTCAACAGTGTGCCCTTGTAGCCAAGAAGGCCAATGGCATTTTGGGATGTATATGTAGGGACATTGCCAGCAGATCGAGGGACGTGATCGTTCCCCTCTATTCGACATTGATGAGGCCTCATCTGGAGTACTGTGTCCAGTTTGGGCCCCACACTAGAAGGATGTGGAAAAATTGGGAAGAGTCCTGCAGAGGGCAACAAAAATGATTAGGGCACTGGAACACATGACTTATGAGGAGAGGCTGAGGGAACTGGGATTGTATAGTCTGCGGAAGAGAAGAATGAGGGGGGATTTGATAGCTGCTTTCAACTACCTGAAAGGGGGTTCCAAAGAGGATGGCTCTAGATTGTTCTCAGTGGTAGCTGATGACAGAACAAGGAGAAATGGTCTCAAGTTGCAGTGGAGGAGATTTAGGTTGGATATTAGGAAAAAACTTTTTCACTATGAGGGTGTTGAAACACTGGAATGCGTTACCTAGGGAGGTGGTGGAATCTCCTTCCTTAGATATTTTTAAGGTCAAGCTCGACAAAGCCCTGGCTGGGATGATTTAGTTGGGGATTGGTCCTGCTTTGAGCAGGGGGTTGGACTAGATGACCTCCTGAGGTCCCTTCCAACCCTGATATTCTATGATTCTATGATACTGCAGCACCTCACAACCTTCAGCATGGAGCGGTGTCTATCAGGCACAATGTCTTGACCCATATTGTTTTGCTTTTCCTATTTATAACTTAATTTCTAGAGATTTGCAATGGTGGTAGTGTGGGGATTTTGGTCAGGCAGCTGGTTTGCTGTGAGCACTGCTTTATCTTGCTGTTCACAATCTTCTCACTGTTAAATTTGCCTTTGTTGTGTCCACCTGCTGTGTCTCATTCTGTACTCAGATCATAGGCTCTTCAGGGCAGGGACTGTCTTTTTTCTATGTTTGTACAATGCTTAGCCCTGATCCCTATTTGGAGTCCCTCATTGCTACATAAAACTAATAATAGTAATAATAATAATAAATGATAAATACATGTATTGCGGGAGTTCTAAACCAGTTATTAAATCAATTTGAATACTATGCTATACCTCCAATACATTTTCCAAGCCTATTTTCAGAAAAAATAACATTTGGAAGAGGTGCACTTAAAATATGAGTGAGAGAAAGAGCGATTTCAGTGAACTCCAATGGAATCATCCTCCGGAAATGTTATTTAAAATACCTGACACTTGTTGCAAACTGGCATATTTCTGATTTGCTCCTGGGAGTATTTCTATGATCCTTGGGGATCAAAGTCATCTCTGGCAGTCATGATTTACCCAGGGAGTAGAATGCTCGCCATCAGACACAGGAAAATCACCTCCTTCTTCCTTCATCTTGATGATGGAATTTTAACATACAGGTCCTGACAACTCCTTTCAGTGCATCACTACAGTTACTGTGGGTTATTTTAGATATATATCAAAGTATATTTGCGTGTGCAAGTGTGTTTATCATTTTCAAAAGACTCCCACTTGTAATGGGTTGTAACAAGACCTGCTACAGAGCACGTATTTGTTTTACTAGCACCGTTGGCGCCTGTAAGCCCTTTTCTTTACGTTATTTTCTCTATAATAAGTTTTTCTACTCAGGGGCTACTCTAAATTGAGCAAAGGGTGGGGGAGGAGTGGAGGAGAGGATGGCACAAGGGTGAAGAGCTTTGAGGTGAGTACAAGAAGCTTGAATTTGATGCAAGAGGCAGACGGAGAAGGAGTGGAAGGCGCTGAAGAAGGAGGCGTGAGACGTTGTCAGAGTGAAAGGCCGGGACGATTCTCTCAGCAGCTTTCTTTTGAATGGAGTGGGGGTGTCAGGAAGTCCCTCACCTGTCCTTTTAAAGCACGGGGGCTAAGCCCATCCCTGCCCCTGTTATTCTGCGGGTGCCTTATTCTCTGGAACGCCTGTCTGAGCGCGGCAGGGTCTTATTGCGTGTGGCTCTGCGGGGCGTTATTGGCTAGGCAGTGCCCAGCGGTGCCGCCGCACCTGTTGTAGGGCAGAGGGAACTGCGTGCTGCGGGAGGGGGAGGAAACCAGAGATTGGATGAAGGAGCCGCCATAGGTCCAGCAAGAGCAGGAGGGGCGCTGGGAGCCAGCCGTCCTATGGGGGAGCCGGAGGCAGGGAGAGAGTGAAAGCTGAACTTGGAGACTTCTTTAGTCCTTCCTCACCTGGGATCAGCCGACGGGACGTCCGCTGGCTGCCCCGGACCAGCTCCCAGATTGACCCCATGTTAGAGGACACAGAGCGGCCCACTTCACTCTGAATTTAACAGATTCCTTCAGCCTGGGAGCCCTTCTCGGCGCTCGGCCACGGGAATCCCTTTACAATGAATGGGATCAGCTGCACGGAAGCGCTGCTGAACGGACCAAAGGAGAAGGTAACAGGGCTGTGTGGGGCAGCCGAGCTACTAGGGAGTTGATAAGCAAAACAGAGGCGCTGGAAAAGAAGTGCAGCTCCGTTCCTGTGTGGGTGAATCGGGTCCCTTTAGACTTAACACAAGGCATGTCCACACGCAGGATGCGCTAGCACCCAGCCTGCTTTGGTGCAGGAGCAGTGGCTACACGTGTTCTCCATTCCTGCCAGGGAATTTGAGGGCCAAAATGTAGATGGATCCACCAGGCTCCAGGTGCCAGAGTCAGAATTTTGCCGTGTTCATGCTCTGCGATGTGTCTAGGTCTGTTGTAGGGGGGAGAGAATTGGAATGATTTGGTGCAGTGGAAGTGGCTACACTTGTTCTCCATTCAGGCAGGGATATCGGAGGGGTTGAAGGCCAAGAATTGGACGGATTCAAATAGGAGGATCCACCTACTAGATCCTGGGTTTTATGCATTAGGGTGTATCGGGGTCCAGATTTTTTTTTGGTGCAGTTGGAGCAACTAGATTTGTTCTCTATTTAGGTATCAGAACAAGGGGAATCAGGGCCAAAGTTTGGCTGGGTCCAGAGGCTGGTTTTGGGACACTCATGATCTAGGATGAATCAAGATCCAGATATTTTTGGTACAGTCCGAGCAGTTAGACTTGTTCTCTATTTGATTGGGAACTTGCGGGGGGGGGGGGGGGGGGAGGAGATCAGGCAGTATCCAAGTATATCCAGCTTTTACCCTTGTCTCACTCTGAGCTTTGGTTTTGGGATTTTCCACAAAATTTCTGCCTAAATCTTGTTGTCATGTAGGTCAGAGGTTCTCGACCTTTTTCTTTCTGAGGTCCCCCTCTCCCCACATACTCTAAAAACTCTATGGTCCACCTGTGCTACAACAACTGTTTTTCTGTATATAAAAGTCAGGGCTGGCGTTAGGGGGTAGCAAGCAGGGCAATTGCCTGGGGCCCCATGCCACAGTGGGCCCTGGAAGCTAAGTTGCTCACTTTTTGGCTTCAGCCCCAGATGGCAGGGCTTGGAGCCCCAGCAAGTTTAATGGTGGCCCTGCTTGGTGAACCCCCTTAAAACCTGTTCACAGCCCCCCAGTGGGCCCTAGAACCCTGTTGAGAACCACTGATGTAGGTGATTCTTCCATAAAATTCCATATCTTCCTTCACAAAGTTTTAGGGTTACAAAGGGTATGTCCTTCAAAGTCTTTAGACAAACATTTCATGAAGTGCGTGCATCCAGCCAATGAGAGAATTCCATTCCCAGCTTCTATCCCCTGCTTCCCACTGGGCAGTCACTGGGGGAGACTTTTACACTCTCATTTGCTCTGATTCTGCTGCCTGTCCTGGGAGTCCCAAGTATTTCTCAGAAACACAGCACGCAAGCAGACTTGCAAGCCCCATGTAATTTACACTGCAGCCCCTATTCGACCTTGCTTAACCTAATAAGGTGCAGATTGCTGGCAAAAATCAACTTAGATATTTGGAGCCAAAAGTTTCTTTCAAATGTGGTAACCACCTAGGCAGTATTTACTGCGCAAATAGAAAGAACATGTTGATTTAACAATTAATCAATAGGAAACAATAATGTTACAAAGTGAAACAAACAAATGATACGTTTGTTATGAAGAAATGACCATCCTTCTTTTCCCCACAGGAGACTGGTGAAGGAGAAGTAGCTGCTCTCCTGTAAATGCAGGGGCTGCACTTCTTCCTTGCCCTTATTCAAGGGCAGGGAGAAAAGGTGGAAACTCCTTCCAGCCTCCACTTCACTACACACCCACATCAGGGCCACCCAAAATCTGTCCAGTTCTGCCACCCTTAGCAATATTGAGTCGTATTTCCCCAGGTAAAGCAAACAGACTCACTGCGTTTAATGGGACTAGACACCGAAGTAAGTACCACTCAACCTGAGTCACAGTGGCAGTAGTACCTTACTATGCAAGTGTTCCCACTGGGAGATTATCCTGAGTTAGAACTAGAGGATCAGGCCCCTAAACTATGTTTGTTTATTGTGGCAACTTACCATTTTTGCAGTGACAAGGTGAAAGTGACCCTGGGCAGCATAAAGATATAGGTCTGGATTCTGATTTCAGTTAAATAGAGGGAGTTCACTGACCTGAATGAAGTTCCTCCAAGTTTACATTGATATAAACAGGAGCACAGTCTGACTCATGGAGTGCAAAGTATGGTCTAGTCTTCCTGAGGTAAAGATTGAAAAAACAACCCTGTGTTACAATATTTGGAAAGGAGAAGCAAGGTGAATGCAATTTCCTTTGCATTGTGTTTGTGAGTAAGAGCATGAAATTAATGCTTGATAAATTATCATTTCAGAGATTACAAAAACAAAACCACACATAAAAGGCTTCTTGTGGTATTCTATTTATCGTGGCTACTATTTCAAAATTGATATATGGAAGATTAAAAACCACAGCACTTAATTTAATTTAAATTATCCAGACTAATTTAAGTATGTATTTTGCTTTAGTCTAGATATGCATCACATTAGTTTGCACTGTAGTTTTTAAATCTCCCTGGTTTGATATGAATGGGGCTGAGGACTTGCCAAGCTGTATGGGAGCTCCCACACTAGTCTAAGGAACTTTTTCCTACTCAGGATTATTTATAAATTTTAAACTGGTTTTATGGCAAATCAACATAAATAGAGGTAATTGTCTTCAGAAGAAATTTGTCAGAGACCAGATTTTTAGATCCCTGTAAAATGTGACCAGTAATCTATTGTCTCACTGTGATGAGCTGGAATTTACAGATGTAACTTCCAATAATACTAATATAAACTTTGAAATTTACCAAACTACCAATACCATAAACTCTTAATATTGAGGGCAAAGTGAAGCCTATGATTGGCTTTGGAAGCGATCTGAAGTTTGGAGGAGTATATTCTCCTCTCATTGTGCGGGGATTTACAGGTTTAATTCCCTTTAATATTAACAGAAAGATGTATTCCCATTGCTTTGCACTGAGAGAAGAATAGACCCTTCCACGTTTCAGAGTTCTCTTCCAGAGCTATTCATGTACTTATGTTCATCTCACTGAAATGCACAGGAAAGCAGTTTCTTGTAAGTGCAAAGTTTGTTAGAGGGTGTACAGTTTCATAGCACTTACCCTAAAAGCCTTTATCAATGAAAGCTTCTTTTTAGTGGGAAAGCAAATAAAACAAAACAGCCCTTTTATGCTCACTGCATGTGTTTTCCAGAGGTGGAATATAATGGGTCAAATTCTGGAGGTGCACAAAGTGTGTATAAGTGAGGTCAAAGTTTGGCTGACTACATTTAGCAACTTCTGTCTTTGGTTCCCTGCTCTCCTGTATATCCCTGGCTGAATTCACACATTCCAATTACTACTAGTTTGCCACTTCAGTTTTGTCTTCTCTTCTCTCTCTGTCTCCTCGCATCCAAACTCTTGCTATATCCTATCTCTTCTTCCTCTAGAGCATCTCTAAAATCCATCCTTAACTCTTCACCCACACACCCCCCACTGCTAAAACCTTTGTCCATGCCTAGGTAATTTCTCATGTCCGCTACTCCTCTCTGGCTACCTGGCATCTCATTTTGCTCTGCTCCTCCAGTCTATGTTGCTGCCAGACTCATCCGTCTCTCTTGCTGTTCTGACTAAATAATTGCCGCCTTCTCACTCTCTGCATCAAATTCAAGACTTACCTTCAAGGACCTGCACTACTCCTCTTCTGCCTACTACATCTCAGCTGATATCTTCTTCCGTTCTCCATCCTGTAGCCTACGCTCTTGTCAAGCCTGTCTTAAATGCTCCACTACCTCTCAACCTCAGACCCCTACACCAAGAAACATCCCAGAATTTAATTTAATATGAATCATTTCCATTTTTTCAAGTTAGTATTCTCTGCATTTAAAAATCATATGTTGGGTGGGCATTTTGAAAAGTCAAGATCCTCCTTATTATAAAGGAAATGGAAAATTAATCACAATTCAAGAAGGGTGTTGATAAATTGGAGAGGGTCAAAGAAGAGCCAGTAGAATGATTATCATGAGCTATGCTTTTCAATCCTTTAAACTCAAATAGCTCAACAAAGAGAAGGTTAAGGAGTGACACAGTTTATAAGTATCTACATGGGGAACAAATATTTAATAATGGACTCCTCAGTCTAGCACAGAAAGGTGTAATATGACCCAATGGCTGGAAATTGAAGCTAGACACAATCAGACTGGAAAAAGGTATACATTTTTAACAGTGAGCATAATTAGCCATTACAATAATTTACCAAGTCTGGTGGTGGATTCTCCATCACTGACAATTTTTAAATCAAGTTTGGACAGTTTTATAAAGGACCTGCTCTAGGTATTTTTGGGAGAAGTTAAATGGCCTGTGCTATACAGGAGGTCTGATTAGATGATCACAATGGCCTCTTCAGACCTTGGAGTCTATGATATCTATGAAACTTCCTCATTAGGCAGAAATCAATAGCATCCTCAGAATCACACCTTGGAAAAGGGTCAGTCCTGCAACTTTGTCTCCTATGAAATATCCTGTGACATGAATTGGGAGTAATCATACAGGTAAGGGATACTCATGTAAGAAAATTGCAGAAGCAGATTCAAAATAAAGGTGGGTTCCTTCTTTCACTAACTTCAATGGCAAACTCTCTGATGGACTTTGATTGTAGCAGGGCTGGGCCCTATGTCTACTTCAGAATGTTGAGGAAACCTCGATACGGATTGACTGGTGAAATAAAGATGTAATAATTTATGCTGATTTATAAAAGCTGACTGTGAACAGCTGAACAACATAAACCCAGGTTTGATGTGACATATTTTAATCAAACTGTCTGAAGATTCAAAATACTATGTTTACTTGCAAAGCATATATTAAAATTATATTAAAATTCTAAATACTGTAAAATCTTTGTTGAATATATGAGACAATTACATTATTATGTAACAGGATTAAATCCAAGACATAATAGCCATCAAAAAGCTTTCGTAGCTAATCTCATTCTGAATATAGCTTGCTGAAGGGGAATGATGATCTTGTGGCTAAAGCATACGACTCTGAGTCAGGCCATTTGGGCTCTATTCCTGACTTTGCCACAGTGTAAGCTTGGGCAAGTCACTAAAACTCCCAACTCTCCCCATCAGAAAATGTAGCCACACTGTTTATCAGAGATGAAACTAAAGTCAAAATAGGTTTAAAAGAAATGTAGTTCTAAGGAACAAATAAAATGTTGTCATTTTAAATGTCCTATGAACATTATTATTATTCAGTGTAATATATTAATTGTATATTGTAATTAATTTTGTACTAGGTGGTTATAGGCAGGTATGAAGGGAAGGTGTTTGCCCAGAAGAGCTTATGTAACCCACTCACCTCCTGGGTGTGATGTTCTGTCCCAGCTAGTGGCACTGAGACCACTTAGAGATTAATGAGTCTGCTACAGCCTTAGCTAAGAGCCATGTGGCTTTTAGCTCATGCAGTAGAGCAAACTACGGGCTGTGTCCCACCCATCAGACGTTTTAATCTGGCTCTCGAGCTCCCGCCAGGGAGCAGGGTCTGGGGCTTGCCGCACTCCAGCTGGGGAGTGGGGTTGGGGGCTTGCCCTGCTCTGCACATGCCATGGCTGCTCCATGCAGCTTCTGGAAGCAGCGGCATGTCCCCCCTCTGGATCCTACATGTTGGGGCAGCCAGGGGGCTCCAAATGCTGCCCCTGCCCTGAGTGCCACCCCCCCAGCTCCCATTGGCTGTGAACCACGGCCTATGGGAGCTGCAGGGGCTACACCTATGGACAGGGCAGAGTGCAGAGCCGCCTGGCCATGCCTCTATGTAGCAGCTGGAGGTAGGACCTGCTGCTGCTTCCAGGAGCTGCTTGAGGTAAGCACCCCCAGAGCCTGCACTCCTGACCTCCCCACACCCCGCAATCCCTTGCCCCAGCCCTGATCCCCCTCCCACCCTCCAAACCCCTCGGTCCCAGCCTGGAGCACCCTCGTGCACCCCAAACCCCTCATCCCCAGGCCCATCCCAGAGCCTGCACCCCCGGCCGGAGCCCTCTCCCCTCCTCCCTTACACCCCAACCCCCTGCCCCAGCCTGGAGCCCTCTCACGCATGCTGAACTCATTTCTGGTCCACCCCAGAGCCTGCACCCCCAGACAGAGCCCTCACCCCTTCCTGAACACCCCACCCCCAATTTTGTGAGCATTCATGGCCTGCCATACAATTTCCATACCCAGATGTGGCCCTCGGGCCAAAAAGTTTGCCTACCCCTGCAGTAGAGGCTCATACATTTAGCTCCAGAGATCCCAGATTCAATCCCGCCCGCCGACCACCGGGGTCTATCCATGTTACACTTTCAATCTCCATACCATCACAAAAGTGAGGATAGGAAGCAACAAAAGCAATATGCTTTGATAGTGAAGTGTGGTTCACTTCATTAGTTCCACAGTCTAGTTTGTCTTCATGCCTTTTCCAAGAGTGAATCATCAGAATATGGTGGCACAGTGCAAAAACCAGACATGCAGCATACATAGCATATGAGCTAAGACTCAGTTTGTGGAGTTTGTTTATGTAGGTCTATTGAAAAATCAATACTTTGTAATGGATTTGATTGCCAAATCCAACATAGGTCAATAGTAACCAGAAATGGTCTAACAGCAGTTTTAGTGGCCTTTGTGAAATCAGTTGATGGTCTCAGTCCCATTCTTAGTGAACAAGAGTCTTCATTGCCACAATCATCCTCACATGTTGGCAGTCTCAGCAGCAACAGAGGCCTAAGACTGAGTGAATCTGCATACAGATCAACCCTTTAGGTGAAAGCATCTTAGTTGGGAAGCTCCCACTGCTACTGCTCACATATGCTTTACCTGGTTGTGAATAAACAGCAGAATTCAGTCTCCAAGACTATCCATGTACACACCTTATTAATATTATATTCTACAGTATTTAAGAAATGAAATAAAAAGGGGCTTTTTTCAGTACAATCAAACCAGTTGTCTCTAGCATACTGTACCATAATTCTTGCATTAATAATACTTCCCTGTTTCTAGAATTATAACAACAGTTGAAAAGAAGTCAGATTTGTGGAAACAGTATGTTCAAACTTTAGCTATCATTCTAAGGAGAATTAAACAGAGGACTCTCGAGTAGAAGTGGAGAGATTATATCACCTCTGTATTTCGTACAACTGCAACCAGTGCTGGAATACTGTGTCCAATATTCAAAAGATATTGATAAATTAGAGAGGGTTAAGAAAAGAGTCACAAGAATGCTTAAAGGATTGGAAAACATGTCTTATAATGAGAGACTCCAGGAGCTCAAACTATTTAGCTTAACAAAGAGTAGGTTAAGGGGTGATTTGATCTCAAGCTGTAAGTACACACCTACACAGGGAACAGAAATTTGATAATTGTCTCTTCAATCTAGCAGACAAAGATATAACAAGATCCAATGGCTGAACGTATAGGCGGCTCGTGAGTCTTCCATCTGGGGAGGCTTACATGTGAGTGCCAGAAGCTCCCTAGAAGTGTGGGGGGCCACTGGTGCCTGGACCATGGGCCTGCCCCAAGGCTCGACCCCAACTTTGCCTCTTCCCCTAAAACCCCACCCCCACTCTGCCCACTCCTCTTCGCTGTTTCCCCCTAGGCCTCCCCCCGCCTGCTGTTTGCTCCTCTCTGCCTCTTTCCCCAAGGCCCGGCCTACCTGCCCCTCACTGCTTTCTGGGAAAGAGGAGCAAGCAGTAGGTGGGAGGGGGCCTTGGGAGAAGAGGCAGAGCAAGAGTGGAGCCTCGGGGGAAGAGACTGAGTGGGGGTGGGGTCTTGGGGCAGAATGTGGGTGGGGCCATGGTTCAGGCACTGGTGGCTCCCCCCACTTCTAGGATGTTTCCGGCACTCCAAAGGTGGCTGGCCGGAGCGCCTCCAAAGGGAGGTGACCTGCGCTACATCCACTGTATTTGCCATCCTGCATGGCCAGCCTTTTTTTGGGAAGCTTAGCCTCCCCCAGCCTCTTATACACACCTCCTACGGCTGGAAGTTGAAGCTAGACAAATTCAGACTGGAAATGAGGCATACATTTTTAACAGAGTGGGTAATTACATTGACAAAATTTACCAAGGGTTATAGTGCATTCTCCATCACTGGAAATTTTAAAATCAAGATTAGATATGTGTTTTTTTCACCCAAAAGATTTGCTCTAGTTCTAACAGGAATTATTTTTGGGAAATTTTATGGATTTTATTACATTGGGAGGTCAGATTAGGTGATCACATTAGTCCCTCTGACCTTATGTGTGAATGAAAAGGTCTTGAGAAGTCTTGTCAATTTTGATTAGCGGCAGATTAAAGCTTTATTAGGCAGTAAGAAAACCACTAGGGTGACACTCATAAATTCTATGGGATTTAAAACTCACCATTCAAAATCAAGTGATTTAAACCTCAGTCCTACAAAGATTTACACAGGTCATTGACCTTACTTGAGATTAAGGAAATTACTCACAGTGCATAAGATTAATCATTTCTACAAATCCTTCCCAGGATTAGGGCCTTATTTTGGTTATTATAGCATGGATGCCAGAGGAGGTGGCAGATGCATAGGCCAAGATATCAGTTCATTAAAATGTTTGGAATTCAGGTTTTTTTAAAACAGAAAAATAGCCTTTGTTTTTGTTTTTGTTTTGTTTTTTTAAAACTTATTTGCCAAAAAAACCCAAAAACCTGTTGAGTTTTTCTACATTCTTCATGTTTATGCCTTTTATGATTGAAATTTGTACTAAAATGTTAATGAAATCATTATGGGATTTTTTTTTGCTTACCAAAATGATTTGAATAATATTTTTAATGAGAAATGGGTCCATTTTGAATCTTGCAAACTACTTTAATCTTATTATGAATATTCTGACCAGTACTACAAAATCTGATTCTCTAAAATAGGACTTTCCCTTGGCCCACTTTAGAACAAATCTGCTACAGAGGGGTGAAAAGGTTTATATACATAACAGTCCTAGCAAACAAATCGCTCTCTGTCCTGACTGAGGTGCTTTTTGCCTGTTATCTAGTCCAGCGAAACTATACAAACAGTGTTAATAAATTGATGCTGAAGAGGGACAGACAGGTCTAACGTACATTCCCGCTCCCTACTATCTTATTTGCAGCAGCTCTGAGGACAGTCCCAGCGCACTAATGCTGCCAAGGGCACCAGTAACAGCAGGTGTAGTAAGAGCGGAGGTGGGGAAGGAAAGAATACAAAAAGTGGGGAGGGAGATCTGGCAAGGAGACAACGCCTTCTTGTTTTGCATCACCACCAGGATGCAGTGGCTGGGCAGCAGCAGGGAGCAGGAGTTCAAGAGAAGCACCGAGCATTTGGGCTCATTAAAGTCCTCTCGGTAGTGCGGGCTGGGGAGCAGAGCCCAGGGGCAAGGGGGCTGTCACAGCTGCAGAGAAAGGGTTAGGAAGAGACTCCAGGGGGATCTGGGGTGGGGGGTTGGAAGGTGAAACTGAAATCAAAGAGCACAAGAAAGCTGAGCAAGAGACGCCGCAAAGCCGGGCTTTCTGTATTGTGGTGCACTGGGTGCTAATCTGCAGTTGAAGAGGTAGCCTGACCCGTGGATGCAGGCTCTGGGCCGGTGCATGGGGGAAATTGGGGGACACCGGATTGAATCAGAGCCCGGTTTCGATTAACGGGGCGGGAGGGGCGCGCCGGGGAGCTAGACAGGCACCTCCGGCCGCCGCCACAAGTGACCCCAGGCTCGCGGCGCGGGAGCGGCGGCTGGCGGGCTCCTGGTAGCGGCGAACAGCTGGGCGGGGGGGGCGAGATGCCCCGCCGGGGGGAGCGGCCGCCTCGCTCCCCTGTGGCTGTGCGGAGAAGAGGGGCCGCCGCGAGCCCCGCAGGAGGGGGCCGGGGAGGCAGCGGCGGGCGAGCGAGGAGATAAATGGGAGGGAGCGGCACGGCGAGCGCCACAGGCAGCGAGCGGCGGCTCGGCGGCGGGCGGTGCCCGAGGCACAGCGGCACAGGGGCGGCGGCGGCGGCGGCGGCCCCCTAGCCGCCCGGGGCCGAGCGGGCTGCGGCTGGGCTGGGTGCGGAGCGCGCCGCGCTGGTGGCTCGGGGCCGGCCGGGCGGCCGGCGGGGGGAGCGGGATGGGCTGCGCGCCCAGCATCCACGTCTCGCAGAGCGGCGTGATCTACTGCCGGGACTCGGACGAGTCCACCTCCCCCCACCAGACCGCCGCCCTCTCGCAGGGCACCGCCGCCACCCTGCACGGCCTCTTCGTCAGGACCGACGCGGCCGACTCCATCCCCTCGGTGCTCGCCTACCAGAGCCGCCCGCCGCCGCCCGGCCCCGGCCCCGGCCCCGGCCCCGGCCCGCGCCGCCAGCAGCGCAGGGAGCCCGCCACCCCCGCGGCCGCCGGCCGGGCTGGGGCGCGCCGCTGCTGCAGCAGCACCGAGGCGGAGACCCAGACCAGCCACGCCAGTGTCAAGGTAAAGGCGGGGGGCGGGCCCAGGTGCCGGGTGCGGCGCGCTCGCTGGCCGGGGGCCGAGTGGGGTCTGCCCCCTCCTCCCCTTGGCCCGCAGGGGGCGGCCGGCCGCGCCGGGGCTTGGCTGGTAGAGCTGCCCCGCTCCGGCGAGCCGAGGAAGCGCCGCCCGGCGCTGCGGAGAGATGCGCCCGGGAGGGTGCAGCCGCCGGGCGCCGTTGCCTTGGTGGCCACGGCCTCGCGCCAGCAGCAGAGGATCCCAGCCCCTCCAGCCGGCACCGAGTCGGCGCAGAGGCGCTGGCCGAAGGCGGGCGCGGGCTGAGGACCCCGGGAGCTCGGTTTTCTCGGCACATGGAGCGCAGCGGGGAGAAGCGGCACGCGCCCCGGATGCACGTGGGCCGCGTGTGCGGGCAGTAGCTTTCCAGAGGGCGATGGGTGTATGTCAACCTTGCGATCCCTCCAAAAGCTTCTGGCTGCATACCGGTGGGTGGGTGGGTGTGTAGGGCGCGGGGCGAGATTTAATAAAGCCAGGCAGAGTCACAGCGAGGATTCTCATTCTAAAGGCATGTTTCCCCCATCCCTCGGCTGACTTATTTTACTAGGACTAATACTCAGTTTTAACATTCAACCAGGGTACTGGAACAATTTCTATAGTGAGGGTGCTGAGAGCCATTGAACCAAACTGTAAACCCTCTATATAATGGAAACCACATCAAGCTAGGGGCTGCGGCAACACCCTTAGTTCCAGCACCTATGCAGTCCACTCCAAATAGAAAAAAAAATCACCCAAATAGACATGAATGCATAAGTAAGTACATTTTGGCAGACATGGCTATAGTACGGCTAGTAGTAGTTGGTGAAGTGGTTCAACAGATGGCTTTAGTCTGTAGGAGTCATTCGCTGGAAGTCTGTGGCTGGATTCCAGCCATCAGTGGTTAAGGTATGCATTGCAGCAATCTGCATGTGGAGTGTTACAACTTAGATGTAGTAGTTATGAGGCTTATTATATAATGTGGTTTTGGTTGGGTTTTTTTCCTTTTGTATTTTGTTTGGTTTGGCTTTTAGGAATAGTCTTTGATTAACTAATATTCAAGTGGCCTGGCATTTTCTCTTCATAGCCATGAAAGGTTTGTAGGAATTACTAGTTCATGGTGTCATCACACTCAAAAGGTTAGGAGGACTTGTGGCACCTTTGAGACTAACAAATTTATTTGGAGACTGGACACAGTCAAAATAGTGGTGCAGTTTAATTTTAGTTACCTTCTCATGCTGTAATGGTGTGGCAGTACACATAACTTAGAAATTAAAGAGACACCATGAACTTAAAAAAATCACACTTCTGTCTGGAATCTTTTCACTTGAAACACATAAGCTTCATAGAAGTGAAAGAGATTACAGGGAAAATAATTTCCCATGGTATATTTGCTTGCTGTATACATTTCATAGCATTCTGTGTATATTTAGTTTAATTGTTTCCATCACAGGGGGGCTGATCCTGCACCCTTAGAATGAATGGGTGTTTGTTATTGACTTCAGTGGGAGCAGAATTGGGGCAATAGCTAGTTAGTCAGTGTCCCCCGTTGTTTGTATGGGTGTTTCACACAGCAACATGGGAGAAAAGCATTTTAAAGGATAAGAAAATGTGATTGTAAAACCTACAAAACTTGGGACTGATACAATTCTCCATACTGCTTTTAACTCTCTCGCTCAAAAAGGTGTCTTGGTTTCAAATTGGTGTCTCTTTAAGGGGACAATATTGATTAAAAAAACATATGTTATAAACAAATACATTCCTTTACCTATGTTACCAATAACACCTTTGGCTATTACAAATACATGTATTTTAAAAATGCAATTTATTTTTCATAACTTATGTTCTGCTAGTTTTTTACATTTCTCTCAGCATAAACAATGAAAATCAATGAAGTCAGTTTGACTTTTAGGTTCTTGGTTCTGCAATGTTTTGGATTCAGACACTGCAGATGAATGTTCATTTACTTGAAAAGAACTGTTTTCATTGAAATGTTTAAAAAGTGAGAATATTTCTGTTATTTTTAGATTTTATAAAATCTTGTTTTTACAGCATTTAAATTTTGGGCCAAATTTAAATTTCCCTTTAACTTTTGTCACTATATTCTATAAAAGTATGCCAGAGAAATAATGCCCACACTTGTACATATTTTACATTCTGTGACTAAAGTGAGGTTGGATATTACAGAATTATTACCCATACAAAACACTGTTCAATTCCGACCTGGTTACAGAGAAAAATTAAAAGCATGATACTGTAGTTCTGTGTTGGTAGATGCAGGTAAAACAAAGAAAAAATATTCAGAATTTTGGCAAATGGTCTGTTTATATTCAACTGCCCATTGTTTTAACTATTATAACTCTTGGTTCAATATATTATCAGGAATGCAGCATCTCCATTGTGGTCTGAGTTGTTATCTTTAGGAAAAGAAAATAGATTCATTTATATATAGCATTAGTAGGCAGGTTAACCCTGATGTCTTCATCAAATTCCAGTTTGGATAACTATGTACTATGTAGTTCTACCTACCTTTCCATTGCTGTTTCCTCTGTCTTTACATTCTGTCCTAAACAGTTGTATATTGCAGCTCCAGGTTAATGCATTGCTTGCCTAAGGTGGCCACACTTCAGTGTGGATCATTTGCATATCAGGTTGTTTATAAAACACTTTCAAGTTGATCAATGTAATTGCATCATCACAATATACAACTGACATTAAAAGAGAAGTTTACCCACAGTATGTTTTCAACTCAAAGTAATTCAAACAAAAGGTAACAAAGACTGATTGTTATTGTTTAAAATGTCATGCATAAACTTGATTTAAGTCCAAATAATCTGTGGCTCATTATGAGTGAGACAATGGTTATAAAAATACATTTCCCCACTTACTTTTTAACAAAATGTTCTAGTCTTCATCACCCTCAAGCATTCAAGTCTGTTAGTCATTCAGGGTACTTATGCCAACCATGGGCAGGAATCTCAGGTAAGTGTGTGAATGCATTTTTCACTACCATGTTTAAATGTATGGGTGGTGCATGACCCCAGTGTAGCAGGACACAGGTAATGAATTTTCATTAATTTGCTCGAACTAGAAGTAGCGGTACAACAAACAGAGGTATTGTTGTCATCTGCTTTTCGTTCCCCTGTACAATTAGGTGGGGCCACGCAAAGCAGTTTGTTTATGTACACCGGGATCTCCCTTGAATCATCCTGAGAGATCTCAATGAAACTTTCATGGAGATACACTGCAGTCCTCTCCCAAAAGTTTCTTGAGATGGCAGCCTTATTTCTTCCTTTGCAGTAAGACACATCAGTCTGCGATTTCTTCGGCAGGCACCATTGCAGTAAACAGGTGCCTATGGGCCCATGTGGCTTCAGGATGCCAACATGGGCTATACTCTGTGCCTTTGTTACCCTCAGGGTATCAGCCAAAATCACCACCACCTGTGAAAAATAGTGCCAGTGCTCAGGGCCATTGCCCTACAGTGATACACATGGAAATAAGGGCTGAAATTTTATTGTTTCATGAAACCCAACAATTCCCTCCTCATTCCAACCCATGACCTTGCTGGGCTGTTGTCACCATGGCTGGAGCTGTGAGTGGCGGTATGCACAGGCTCTCCAAAAGCTGAAATGTCAATAAGCATGTGTCACACTTTAGAGGAGCTAGGGAAGGGAGTTCTGAAACTTTTGCTTTCTGATTCTGACTATATATACAAGGAAGGATACTTTGGTGTGTTTTAGCTGTTCCCCCTCACACCCACTGAGCACTTTGGCCAGATAAGGAGGGGAAAAAAGAGGACTCAGGAAGAGGTTCTTTGAGATCCTGCAAGCCAGCATTGCATTGGACTGTGAACAGAAGGCCTGGAGGGTGAATATTTCAGACAGGATGAAGAAGCAAAGAGCGGACAAGAGACAGGCCGAGGAGTCAGAGAGGGAGATGCATCAGGGCATAATGGGGCTTCTCTGGCAGCAAACAAAAATGGCTGAAGAGTCTTGTTGACCTACAGGTTCAACAATCATAGGCTCACCTCCTTTTGCAGTCAATAGAGTACTCCATTTTAGCACTTCCTGACACCCCCCAACTTTCCATGTGACGCTAGGGGCCGCATCCCTAATCCTCCAACTCCATCCCAGGGGACATTGAGGACAACCACAGCTTCACATGCCCTGCCCTTGAGAGACTTGTTGCTTTATGTGTAGCCAAAATTAACTGAAATGAACATGACTGTTCTTTCCCCTTGTTAGAATCTGTTCCCTTAATTTATTGTGGAAGTTTTAATTGTATTTGCTTTTTAATTGCACATTGAGTTTGGTTTTGTTTTTTTGCACTGGTTTTGATACGCAATGAAAATCTATTTTTTGGAAAATAATTTCTCTTTATTACTTCACAGCATATGCTGCAGAATGTCTAGCACTAATTAAAAAACACTCACTACTTGTTATTGTTCAGGGCGTCAGAACTCATAGAATCAGCAACAAACACAGTTTAATAATTATAAATGTACGGCAAGCACTGCAAAATTAATAGGTGCATTAACAGATAGTGTTATGTTCATAAATGTATACTAGGCACCACAGAATTCCTAACAGCACCCAAAACTGCATAGCCAGGTAGAACACAATCCACCACACCATATTACTGTGGCTGACTGTCAAAGTGCTCTTTCAAGGCCTGCCTCTCCCATATAGCTCCTTGTTGAGCTCTTTTAATAGCCCTTGTGTTTGATTGTTGAAACTCAGCAGACAGCTGTTCCACCTCCACCCCAGCAGCAATTTTTCCCCTTTTGCCTCACAGATAAGCAGGACACAACAGGCAAATCTAAGCTTTGGGATATTTTTCTCACTGAGATCCAATCTAGTGAGTCTCTTGGACCTCCCAAAACCACATTCAGCTGTCATGTTGCACCTGCTGAGACATTAGTTGAATCTTTCCTTGGTGCTGTTGAGGTGGCTGGTGCACTGCTTCATAAGCCAGGGTAGCTAGAGGTAGACTGGGTCCCCCAGGATCACTGTTAGTATTTCAGCATTGCCAGTGGTGATCCGCTGGTCAGAAAAGAAAGTCCCTGCTTGCAGCTTTCTGAACAGTCCTGTGTTCTTAAAGATGCAAGCATCATGCACCCTCTCTGATCAATCGATATTGACATAGATGAAACTTCCCTGGTAGTCCACCAGTGCTTGCATATCCAGAGAGATGTAGCTCTTTCTGTTGGTGTATTCTCTGGCAAGGTGGGCTGTTGGCAAAACAGGGCCATCTGCAGTTTGGGGACCCCACTGCTTCAAATCCATCCATTACATCTGGTATGTTACCAGAATCGCAGTCCTACACAGCAGAAGATTATTAATGGCCCTACACCCTTGCATGACAATGGCCCCTACTCTGGATTTCCAACTCCAAAATGATTTCCTACTGTCTGGTAGCAATCCAGCATTAAAAGCTTCCACAGTGTGATCCCTTGCTTCTCAACTGTCAGTGCAGCTCTCATTCTGGTGTCCCTGTGCTGGCGATTTGGTGCGAGCTTGGCACACAGATCCAGAAATGTGGCCTTTCATATCCAAAAGTTCTGCAGCCACTGCTTATCATCCCAAACATGCATTATGATGCAATCCTACAAGTCAGTGCTCATTTCTCAGGCCCAGAAGCAGTGCTCCACCATCTGAAGCAGCTCTGTGAATGCCCCCAACAGTCTTGAATTGGTTTTCACTATGTCCCACAGCTTTCTGTCCTCTACAAAAATGTCCCCTGCTGCTGCGGTTCTTCCTGCAGCTGGGCAAATACTGGAGGACAGTTTGTCCTGTATTTGCAATGCACATGACATAGCTGTGTAGGCTCCATGCTTTTGTCAGAGACGGCAGACAGTGAAAAGTGCCATGTAGGATTTTTTTTAAAAAAGGTGTGAAAATAATGCGATTTGAATGGTATATGGGGATGGAGAAAGTTGCACGATTGGAACTTGACCGCTGGCTTCCCATCGTCCTGCATGACTTGTTTCTGCCTCACCACGCATTGCCAAAATTTGCCAGAAAACAGTGCACTGGATGAGGATGAGTTGCACACCAAAGGGATACTCGCCCTTGGTGCACCACACTGTGTACCATCACAAGCACTCCTAGTGAGTACACACAGCATCCACACAAGGAGACAACAGTCAGGGGCATGAGCGATATACCAATTGTGGGGGCTTTATGCTGATGTAACTTTAGTCACCAAAGTTTATAGTGTAGACATGGCCTAAGTAAGCATGCGTTCTTTCCCTTAAAGATTAGTGTTACATTTCAAAATTCTCATTGCTTAAGTGAAGCTTCTGCTTGACATATATTCATATTGGTAATAATACTTTGCAAATCTATAGCAAATCTTTCATTTGAGGATATCCAAGCATTTTACAAATATTAAATAATGACACCAACTTCCTGTACATAGGACAGGGAAGGGATCACTTCACCTATCACTCAAATGCAGACAGTTCTGGGTTGTGTACAGCAACATTCCACAACACTTTAATAAAAAATATCATAGAAGTAAAGAATATCAGATCGAGAGAAAAGTTGGCCCTGAGTTAACAATTCGATTCTTATGCAAAGTGCTATGGAAGCTTCAGTTACAAGAAGTGGTCAGGTCTTCTATTTTACACCTCATCAGGAAGATGACACTTTTACTAAAAGATGGTAATATTGTTAAAAAAATTCTGTAGAAAAGATAATGCAAAAAACTGCCCAGTGAAAACTCTTGTTCAAACATTCATTAAAACAATTCTTTAAGTAAGCTGAAGAAAATAACAAAAGTAGAAGTTTAAAAATTATTTTTGTCAGAAACTCATGTCTATTAGATATCTGAGAGAGTATAACCATACTTGTAAAAGAACTGTTTATCTATATTTGCTAATTAGGACTTAATTGTAAAGAAATTAAAAATACATTTACAAATTGCAGATGTTATAGCAATGTATTTACTTAAAATGTTAGTTTAGAAATTCCGTATTTTTAAAGTATCAAGTGGTTAAATCTATTAATTTTGCTGATTTTAAATTCAGTTAATTTTAAACCTAACCTTGCTGGCCTAAGGATCAAACTTTAAAAGGTTCTACCGTCCATTAGTTTTCTACTGATGCCTTGGTCCTCCTTTCTTTTCTATTTGACAGAAAGGAGAGCCAGTAGGGTTTCTTTTCTCTTGCCATTTGTCTTTGTTGTGAACTTTACTCCAGGTTTTTCTTTGCTTCCTGGATGACAATCACAGCAGAAGCAGTTCTTGATGGAGTCTTCAAATTCTTTGTTAAAATCCTAGATTTACTTCTATGAAAACAGCTCATTTGAAACATGGCCCAGAAAGGGAAAGAAATACAGGGACCATACCCTCCTGTTTTATCAGACCAGTAACTATGTTAACTCTGCTGAGGAAGTTGATTCCCACTGAGCTTCTTAGTGTCCTATGGTCTGCCTTTCCTGTTCACAAAGAAAAAGGAATGAATGAAAAACATGAATCTGAGGAGGAGAGGGTTTTGGAGAGCCTTGAGAAACCTGAGCACTGAGAGAGGTGTTAGGTCCACAAGCCCATGGGGAGGTTCAGTTCTTCAGGCTTCCTCTTCCTTCATGGTCCTTCCAAATGGATATGGTATTCTTTGCTTCTGAGACATTCTAACGGGGTCTAACGTGGAGCACTGCCTTGCACCTAGAGAAAAATTCAACTCCATAAAGCAACATCTTGCCTGAGACAATTTGAACAAAGAGATTGATAGTAGAGCTCTTAGAAAAGTTTCTTTTCTTTTTCATTATACTGCTGTTCTGATGGCTGCTATTCCACTCACTGTATGCAGTTAGAGTTCTCATAGCACAGAGAGGGCAGATACAGGGGGAAAGCCTCCTTGAAGGTGAAATCTGAGTCACTCAAGACAGCCATTTGTAGAAGCAACCTCCTTCTTCATGTTGCATTACATCATGGGAATCATGGTTTCGCCACTAAGTATGGTCTGTAATGGCCTGACAGTCCTCTTGAGTGTGCCCTTGGATAGCAAAGATATCAGCAACGTTCTTGGAATAAACTGAAAAATGATGGTAACACAAGGAGTGTTACAATCCTGAGCCTGAGGGACATAGGATAGCAATCTTCTTAGAGCTGCTCTATTATCAGGCTTGGCCTGGAAAATTCTAAGCATGTAGGGGACACCAAATAGCCAAGGCTTCAAATCTGTAACCACCTTCTATAAATGAGTACAATAAGAAAGGCTCTGCACAGATTTTGCTCTCGTATGCCAGACTTCATGTGGTATAGGTGAATTCCAAAAAATACTGTAGTTACTGTGAGAAGCAACACTAGACAGGGAAGTCTGTGGCTAGAAGCCCTGTTATGGCCTGGATGAAACAGTATCTCAAGACAATACAAATCAGACACTTAACAAGAAAACAAAACATCCTGGCAGACAGACTTAAGTAGTATCTGCTCTTCTCAAAGGACATACCGTGTTTCCAGAAATAGTCTACATGATCACAGACGCCTGGGTTGCCCTAGACATTAACTTGTTGACCTAAGTAGATAGCAGTAACTATCCAGGCCCAGGAGCAGCATTTGTGGATGTTTCTGCCATCCCCAGGACAGATTTCTTTGGCATGCGTTTTCTCTGGTGCGCCTACTTCACAGTATCACAAGAACAGTGTGAAAGGTCACCATGATAGTAGTAGCCTCAGACTAATCTAAATGATGGAGGGGATTCTCTTCTTCTTCTGCTTCTCCTACACAACTTTCTGTCTCGTAGCACCTAAATATCTAAGAAGAGTTCAAAAGGGATGACTAGCTGCCATGGACTATGTTAGATATCTGGATAGATATTTTACTGCAGCCACTATCTACTGCGTTTTAGACTGGCTTTAGTTTTTGGTACTGTCAAGGCAGAAGTGGCTTCTCTTCCCAATAGCCTAGAATTTTTATGAGGGAAATTAAACAAAGACCTTTCCTCCTGGTCCCTTGAAGTTCAAGTGTCAGCTCTGGGAGCTGTTAGGGGAAGAGTGCAGGGTGTACAGATTGGGTCTCAGCTGATAGATTAAATATTGCTCCATGGCAAGCAGAGAGTGCAGTCTTTTTGCATGTTCTCTCTGTAGTATGCCATGCTGTGCAGTTCTGCTGCAGTTTGAACCTTGCATATCTGAAAAATGAAGAACCATTATTTCTCCCTATGGGAATACTAGCTGAGTTTCATCAGTCACAAAATTATGTACTAAGAATGCAGAAATAGATATTCTTATTCTTAAACCATGACTGGCTGTAGTGCCTGTCAGTTGGAGACGAAAGGAGAAGCATCGCAGTAGTCACATAATGATAGATTAGCATGTAGAAGGCTTATTAACAGGTAAGCATTGTCAACTGGAGCTTGGGATTGATTCTGAGGTCTAAAAAATGAAATAATCTACATGTTCAGTTTTGTAGTTTCTGAATATAAAATTGAAAAACCTTTCTTTTAACAATGCCTTTTTGGTTTACTGTACTGTATTGCATTTGATATAACAGTATTGCTTGTGGTGAAAGTGGTAAGCATCTGGTTCGCTTTTCTGTCTGCAAGAAAGAGGCTAAGAACAATATGTGAAAGAAGTGGGGAGGGAGACAATGGAGGTAACTTGTAAGAAGGGCTTAGAGAAACATTGTGAAAAAGCCTGATCCAAAGACCTCTGGAGTCAATATCTTCACTTCGACCAGTCAAATCTAGCCCTGTTTTCTTTGTTACGGTTTTCTCATAACAAAATACTTCTGGAACATGTTAAACCTGTATGATTTTATTGGATTTCTCTTTAATATGTATGTAATTTTTCCTAAATCATTTTTAGGGAAGATTAGATTAAAGGTCTTTTTACCCCTCTGTACCGGTGTGGTTGCTAGGAAATAGTATGTGAAGTGTTTCAGAGTGCAGCAGAATTAACTCTTTTTCTGAAGTGTTGTCATGGTGACTAAAAGTAATATTTTCTGGACTTTAAAAAATAAAATAAGACTAGAATAGCAGAATTATAATTTTAAAAAATCCTATAACAACCTTATTGGATGTTAAAATAGATACATTATAATTAAATGTGCGAAGATCTGAAGTCCAGTTTAATGTGTATTGAAAAAACACTTTTGTGGGAAGGGGAATGACTTTGTAATGATGAAAACTAGGGCTATGTTTACACTTTGATCTGGAGGGTGTGCTTCCCATCTTGAAGTGACATACTCATACTAGCTGTTATCCAGCTAATGTGCTAAAAATACAATGTAGCCACAATAGTGCGCATACACAAGCTAGCTCCTCCTGCCACTTGCGCTGCCATCCCTATGCTCTATTTTTAGCACGCTGGCTTGAAGAGAGCTAGCACGAGTATGTCTCCTTGGTCTAGGAATCACACCCCCAGCTGGACATGTAAACATACCTAAGTGTTTGACACTCTGGTATACTGCTGTCTTCCATTCAGCCAGTTTAGTAGTCACCTTGCTACCCCCAATAACTCATTGATTTTGCAATCTAATAACAGCTTCAATTGACCTCTGGTGGAAACATCATCTTTATGCATAGAGGTAACTAAAGTTGGGTGATTTATTAAGGGGATTTTTAGTTTTCCATCTCAAGGTGACTAGTTCAAATGTGCCACAGACTGATAGTGACTGCCTGTAATTAAGGCCCTGTCATGTTCAGTTTTTACCAGTTTTTACAAAAGCTATTGTTCATTTTTTTTCTGATTTTCACCTGAACTTTGGAAGTGCTGGAAACGTCCAAGACCCAACTTCCTGCTCCAAAAGGAGAGATCGTGGCTCGGTAACCTGGGCCACCATCTCTCCTTCCCGAGCAGGGAACCGGGTCAGAAGTACTGGAATGCCTTGATTGCTGGTGTGCATACTGTTGGCAATTCCATGCCCACCATGTATACATTACCAGTTTTGCAGATAGCAGAGATAGATATCAGCTTTCAAAGCAAATATAAATTAGTGAACTACTTCTCATGCTAAAATGGGTCAGAAATGAAAAACTGTATCTGACTCTGTTTCAGAACGTGGTTTTTTTAAAAGTTTTTAAAAAATGAAAACAGGAGACGGGAGTGATATTTACTGAGAAACTTGTAAAGTTAATTTTTTTTCACTGATTTTTCACTCATTTTTAAACTTTTGTAATAAATACTGATCAATTCCTGGGAAATTTTAAACAGAATAAAAACTGAAAATGAAGGGCCTTACATGTGATTATTACATCTGATAGTTATTTAATAGGACTTTGAATACAAAGTTTATCAGGCTGACTCATCTGTTATGAAGCTTAGTCTTGGGAATCATGAAAGATTTCCTTCCCCCTGTTGCCTCTCACAAATCTACTGCAAATGCTGTTTCTCTTGAACTGCCTGCTACTACTTGCCACCAGAAGGCTAGGTGTGTACAGGAGGTTATGACTGAAGTATCTTGCAGCTGAGGGAGGCCATCTGTTATAGTGATGGGGTATGCTGGTCTTACACATCTCAAGAGATGGAGCCTGGACACTATCACCATCATGTTAGGGTTATGGGAGTGAGGGGGTTTTGGTTTTGTTTACAGTCCACAGGCTGCTGAAGATCCATCCCTCTCTCCTCTTAGGGCCTCTCATTGGGGTAATGGGCTGTGCAAAATGAGGTGCTCATTTACATGAACTATCACCACACCTTAAAATATTCTGTTACTCTGGACATGTAAAGTTTGGGTATTTTTTTTTTAAATATTTGTGGTGGGAGGAAGGGAGCTCTGTAGAGCAGGATATCATTTCTCCTGAATAGGCTGATGTGCTGCACAGCCTTCTGGAGTCTAGGTAGCCTGTAAAGCCATAACTGTTTTTTGCAGGATAGAGCTATTAGTCCAAGGTGTACAAACATTTTCTCCTTGCAGTTCAACTGTTATCTATCTGGCCTATTCACTGATCCAGCTTTTAGCACACAAATATCTATAGACCTTTTTCTCACCCACATGATCAGTACAACAGAACACAATGTACTAGAGTTGTACTATTTCTTTAGACTCCCACCTTCATTTACATCCCTGTGAATAGGGAGTTATTTTGGAGAATCATTCAAAATACATCAGTACATATCTGCCCACCCACTCGCTGCCAAGTATTTTATATTCTGAATGCAGGAAAGGCAGAGCTTCAACTGTTTCCAAAAACCATTTCAGTTTAATGATGACTGTGCTCATTAATAGTGCCTCAGTGCAGAGCTCTTAAATATTAAATTACTTAGCTCTTTAAACACACAGAATCCATTTTTAATGAAATTGTAATAAATTGATGCATTCCATGACTTTCCAAAACTAATTCCGTGGGTTCATGGCCACTGAGGGGCAAGTGCTTCCCCCCTCTCCTGTGGGCACAAAGCATCCTGATGACACTGGAACCAGCCTGATTCCACAGCATGGGTGGAAAAGTACAGGATTCCAGGAGGAGCATCCCATCTGCGCTGCACAGTGCAGAATTCTGTGTTAGATCCCTGCGACTGAATGTGTAGAGTATTTGTGTGTGTCAGGCAGGCTGGAGGAGGGGATATCAGATCCACTATACTCCAGTTCCCACCATTGAGCTGCTCTACAGCTAGTTTGTGGTCTGTTCGGAGCCATTATTTCCTGTCTCTGGCCTTCATGGATCTACCCAGGGCACAGCCCAAAATATGTACAGAAGCCAGCATTTGACTCCAAAAACTTAAAAATTGCGGTGATTTTAGTCAGTCACTTGGCTCTGCACTGAAAAAGTGTTAATGTTTTTTTTCCCTCAGGGACAGCAAAAATAGCATACCTTACTCCTACTCATTCATGACAGGCTTATGTATTTCTTAGGACAAACTGTGCTCTCAGCCAGTGTGCATACATCAGTGTAATTCATTCCTGTTCAACTACAATTTGTTTGTAACTTGTTTTTTCAGACCTGATTCTCCTCTCACACTAGTTTAAGCCTGGAGTGGGTCCACTGAAATCATTGCAGTTATACCAGTGTAAAAATCATGTAAGTGAATGTAGACTCAAGCCCTTGGTTTCAAAAAGATCATTTTGAATCTTCTTACCCTGTTGTTAGCTCAGCCAGTTGGAAATTATGTAGGAAACTTTTCCCCTTCTCTTTGTTGATCTAGGAGCCTCTCTGTCTGGGATTGCTATACAAAGGGAAGCCATTTGAACGCAAGTGTTAATCATCTTCATTCTATTGCAACTTTATTTTATAATAATTACTGTTAAGTGCATTTCTAAAGGGCATATCACAACGCTGTCTAGGCACCAAGGGCTAGATCCACAGAGGGAGTTAGGCGTAGCAACCTCATTGTTGCCATGCCTAACTTTTAGGTGCCCTGTTGCCCAGAGGAATTCACAACCCTGAAATAGGAGCCCAGGGGGAGGTAGGTGCCTAAGAATGGAATCCACAGAAGCCAGCAGGCTGAGTGGGGAGCTGCCTAAACTAACCAATAGGAAATACGGAGGAGGGAAGTGGTGGCCTAAGCCCTGCCCTTCAAAGAGATTTAGGCACTTAAGTCCAGGCAGGAAGGAGCCTCCTGTCTCTGTTTGGTATCTCCAGCCATGAACCCTTTCCAGGAATTACCTCTGTAGTCACCTCTGGAATTACTGAATGTACCTCTGTAGTCACACTTTACACACCATTGTAATAATCTTTGTACAAAGTATCAGAGCAGTAGCTGTGTTAGTCTGTATCCACAAAAACAATGAGGAATCCAGTGGCACCTTAAAGACTAATGGATTTATTTGGGTATAAACTTTCGTGGGTAAAAAACCCACTTCTTCAGATGCATGGAGTGAAAATTACAGATACAGGCATAAATATATATATTGGCACGTGAAGAGAAGGGAGTTACCTTACAAGTGGAGAACCAATGTTGAAGGCCAATTTAGTCAGGGTGGATGTTGTCCACTCCCAATTAACTGATGAGGCGGGAAAGAGGGAAAATTCCAAGAGAGGGAAAATTCCTTTTGTAGTGAGCCAGCCACTCCCAGTCCCTATTCAAGCCCAAATTGATGGTGTTAAGTTTGCAAATGAATTATAGCTCAATAGTTTCTCTTTGAAGTCTGTTTTTGAAGTTTTTTTGTTCAAGTATGGCTACTTTTAAATCTGTTATTGAGTGTTCAGGGAGACTGAGATGTTCTCCTACTGGCTTTTGTATGTTACCATTCCTGATGTCTGATTTGTGTCCATTTATTCTTTTACATAGAGACTGTCCGGTTTGGCCAATGTACATGCCAGAGGGCATTGCTGGCAGAATATGCCTTGTGAGGTACCATTTGAAAACTAGAAACTCACTGGTCAGTAATATCACAATGAAATGTGTGTAGCAACATTATATGTAAAGATATGAACATATGCTGAAATTATGACTGAAATGTGTTTGCCAGACAAGTGTGGAGAGGGAGTAAACCTGTTTTTCAAGACAAAAGACAAACTGATGCCTCTAGCCAGGTGCCAAAGTTGACTGGCAATGACCGATCAAGTGGCCGTTCTTTGGCAGCGAAGGGGAACAGATCAATCTGCATTTTACCAAACAACATCATAGAACCTTTTTCACCACAAGACTCCTGCCTCACGTCTCATAGCTGGAAGGAACTTTATCTAGGTCAGGGATGGGCAAACTTTTTGGCCTGAGGGCTGCATCTGGTTATGGAAATTGTATGGTGAGCCATGAATGCCCAGTGGGGGAGGGGCACTCTATGGGGTGTAGTATGGAGGGCTCTATAAGGGATGATACCAAGGTGGGAGGAGAGGGGACTCATGGGGTGTGGCATGGGGTGGTACTGGGGACTCCTAGAGGCCCTGCTGGCAGTGACACCAAGGCGGCTGTACCAGGCACTGCCACAGGCAAAGGCACCCTAGCTGGGATGGGTGCAGCCCCTGGGCATTTTCAAGGTTCTCAAGGATGGGGCCGTAGGAGACCGGGAGGGGATTGGGTGCGTTGCCACGTGGGGGGCTCCCTCATGGGAGCCGGGTTCTGATCCCAGAAACGGTGCGGTGAAGTCGTGCCTGTGCAGTGTGGTTCTGCATGCCAGAAGATGGTGCTCATCAAGGGAATTGAGAGTAGGGGGCTGGGGAGCACTGGGCAGAGCGGGGCAAGCCCCTGACCATGCATCCCAGCAGGAGCTTGAGGGCCAGATAAAAATGTCTGATGGGCCAGAAGCGGCTTGCGGGCCATAGTTTGCCCATCCCTGATCTAGGGCATAGAGTTGCCAACTTTCTAATTGCACAAAACCGTACACCCTTGCCTTGCCCCCTGCTCTGCCCCTTCCCCGAGACCCTGCCCCTTCTCTGAAGCCCCACCCCCACTCACTCTAGCCCCCCTCCCTCCGTTGCTCACTCTCCCCCACCCTCACTCATTTTCACTGGGCTGGGACAGGAGGTTGGGATGCGTGAGGGGGTGAGGGCTCCAGCTGAGGGTGTGGACTCCAGGGTGGAGCCAGAAATGAGGGGTTCAGGGTGTGGGAGGGGGCTCCAGGGTGGGGCAGGGGGTTGGGGTGTGGGAGGAGGTTTTTGGGGTGTGGGCTCTGGAAGGGACTTTGGGTGCAGGAGGGGGTTCCAACCTGGGTCAGTGGTTTCGGATGTTGGTGGAGGTGCGGGGTCTGGGAGGGAGGTAGGGTGCAGGAAGGGGTTCCAACCTGGGACAGGCAGAGGGTTCCGGGTGGGGGCACCTGCTGAGCAGCGCTTACCTCAGGCAGCTCCCGGTCAGTCGTGCAGCAGGGTTAAGGCGGGCTCCATGCCTGCCCTGGCTCCACGCTGCTCCTGGAAGTGGCCGTCATGTCTGGCCCCTAGGCAGAGGCGCAGCCGGGCTGGTCTATGTGGTGATGGGGCTCAGGCTTCCAGCTTCAGCCCTGGGGTGGCAGGCAGCAGCCTCTGGTTGTGGGGCTTCAGGCTCTGGCCCCAGGCTCACCACTCCCACCATTGCCCCTGGCCCCTGCTGCCTCCTCCAGCCCCAGGTGCTGACCACGGGGCTTTGGGCTCTGGCTGCACGATGGTGGGCTCTGTCCCCTGTTTGCAGGGCTCTGGGCTCCAACTGCAAGGCCATGGAATCCACTCCCAGGCTCACCCCCCCCCCCCCACATATGCCTTTGCTCCTGCTGCCTCCCCTGGCTCCCCTGTCATAAATATAAAGGGAAGGGTAAATACCTTTAAATCCCTCCTGGCCAGAGGAAAAACCCTTTCACCTGTAAAGGGTTAAGAAGCTAAGATAATCTTGCTGGCACCTTACCAAAATGACCAATGAGGAGACAAGATACTTTCAAAGCTGGAAAGGGGGTGGGGGGCAGAGGGTTTTCTCTGTCTGTGTGATGCTTTTGCCTGGACCAGAGCAGGAATGCAGGTCAGAACTGCTGTAAAGAGTTAGTAAGCAATCTAGTTAGATATGCGTTAGATTCTGTTTTGTTTAAATGGCTAATAAAATAAGTTGTGCTGAATGGGATGTATATTCCTGTTTTGTGTCTTTTTGTAACTTAAGGTTTTGCCTAGAGGGATTCTCTATGTTTTGAATCTGATTACCCTGTAAGGTATTTACCATCCTAATTTTTACAGAGGTGATTCTTTTACTTTTTCTTTAATTAAAATTCTATTTTAAGAATCTAATTGCTTTTTCATTGTTCTTAAGATCCAAGGGTTTGGGTCTGTGTTAACCTATGCAAATTGGTGAGGATTTTTATCAAGCCTTCCCCAGGAAAGGGGGTGTAGTGCTTGGGGGAGTATTTTGGGGGGGAGATGTTTCCAAGTGGGCACTTCCCCTGTTCTTTGTGTAACACTTTGGTGGTGGCAGCGTTTAACCTAAGCTGGTAAGAATAAGCTTAGGGGGTCTTTCATGCAGGTCCCCACATCTGTACCCTAGAGTTCAGAGTGGGGAAGGAACCTTGACATGGTGGCAGAGCGGTGGGATTACTCTGAAATCATTTTGAGATTTTTTTTTTGCACCAGAAGCACAGAAGAATTTTAAAAGATTTTAAAGGGTTTTATAAAAGGGGACAAAGCAACAAGCATAACAAAAGGGATTTGTCTTTTGTGAGCTGGAATTTTCTCTACCTAAAGGCAGGGTAGTTAACCTCCTGCAGGGAAATTCACAAGTGTTTCAGAAGAGTTTTTTTGTTTTAGCTAAGAGCAATTTAGGGTTTTTCTGTCTATTTGCCTGGAGACAAAGGTGTTAGTTTTTTTTTTAAAGGATTTTTCTGTAGGCTGACAATCACTATCAGAGAACATAGGTATCAGGGTACAGAACAACCTATTTTTTTTTTGACAAGCCAAGTTTTTGTTTGTTTGTTCTATTTCTAACTCTCTGGTGTAAAGTTAGTTAAAAACAGAGAGGCAAACATGTCAGAGCCCAAGGCAGAAACAACCAAGAGGCTACCCACAGGAGAGCTATGGAGGCAGTGAAAGAGGCAGAAAAAAACCAAGAGGCTGCCCAGAGGAGAGCTATAGAGGCAGAAAAAAACCAAGAGGCTGCCCACAGGAGAGCTATGGAGGCAAGGGAAAAAGAAATGGAGGAGAAGAAAAAAGAGAGGAAGCATGAACGGGAGTTGGAGAAGGTAACGGCTGAGCGGAATCTACTGGATAACCCTAACAATCCTTCCCCAACAATCCACAAATGGGAGCGACTATTGCTGAATATTTTCTCACCTTTGAGAGACTGTGCACTCTCCATAAAATTCCTGAAGCTCGCAAGATGAACACATTGATCGCAAAATTGACTGGAAGAGCTCTGGACATATTCAATAAGATGCTATTGATGAGGCTTCTGACTATAATAAGTTCAAGGATTTGGTTTTAAAACAATTTCAAATTACTTCTGAAACGTACAGAGTAAAATTTCAAACCCTTAAGAGAGGGCCTGGGCTAAGTAATGTGGCTTATCTAAACCAGATGAAGGATCTGTTAGATAAATGGGTCCAAGGAAGGGGTGTCACTAGCTTTGACGGAATGTGTGATTTGATAGCTCAGGAGCAATTCCTGAATATGTCCAAGGAGGTAATAAAACAGTGTTTATGGGATAAGGAAATGGACTCAGCAGAAAGTCTTGCTTCTTATGCTGATCGATACGAGCAGTCCCAGACCGCCAGAAAGGTGGGGCAAGGCGGAACAAAATGGGTGGAGGGAGGAGAGAGGAACAACCCTGGTCGCGGATAACAGAGCGGATACCAGAAGGGACACCTTCAGACCACACCCTACTACCAGGGGCAGGCCAAGGCCCCAACTACACACCAAGAAATACTCCAGACACCTTATCGTCCTGCCACACCGTTCTCCAGAAACACACCTCGCCCCAGTGACCAGTCAGCTGGACGATGTTTTAAATGTAACGAGCCGGGGCATGAAAAGGCCAACTGCCCAAAGAACCCCCACAGATTACAGTTCATTGCACCGGAATCACACCAAAGGTCCTCAGGCCCAGATACCTCCCAGATACCCTCAGAGCGGAGGGAAACTGTGAGTGTCAGCGGGAAGAAGGTCACCGCGTGGAGGGACACCGGAGCACAAGTGTCAGCTATCCATGCTTCTTTAGTGGAACCCAATTTAACCGACCCAGAGATCCAAGTGACAATTCAACCCTTCAAGTCCAACTCTTTCAATTTGCCTACAGCCAAGTTGCCTGTCCAGTACAAGGGCTGGTCAGGAACGTGAACTTTTGCAGTCTATGATGATTATCCCATCCCCATGCTGTTGGGGGAAAACTTGACCAATCATGTGAAGCTAGCCAAGAGGGTGGGTATGGTCACCCGCAGCCAGGCTAAGCAAGCCGTCATGCCTAGCTCTGTTCTGGAAACTTCTACCAGGACCCGGTCAGAGGTGATGGACCCGGACCCCATGCCAACGTCTGCAACAGCAGTAGTGGATCCAGACAGAGCCAGTCCCAGAACTGGAACCGGCGGAGCAACCAGCACCAGACCCATTGCCTGCACTGAATCCAGTACTTGCAACCCCAACACCAGAGGGCCCCAACGAACCTGAACTGGCAGCAGCCCATAACCCTATACAAGAGGCTCTGCCGGAGCCTGAACCCCAACATAGTGCACCAAGCGGAGAGCGGTTCACAGTCAACGGAAACAGCCCCATCCCCTACATCGCTTCCAGAGGCACCAAACCTAGGTCCACAATCCAATGAGGAACTGATGTCTCCAGTATCAAGGGAACAGTTCCAGACCAAACAGGAAGCAGATGAAAGCCTCCAGAGAGCTTGGACGGCGGCACGGAGCAACCCACTGCCTCTCAGCTCTTCTAATCGGTCCAGGTTTGTTGTAGAAAGAGGACTTTTATACAAGGAAACTCTTTCTGGGGGACACCAGGAAGACTGGCATCCTCAGAGACAGTTGGTAGTTCCAACTAAATACCGGGCCAAGCTCTTGAGCTTAGCCCATGATCATCCTAGTGGCCATGCTGGGGTGAACAGGACCAAAGACCGTTTGGGGGGGTCATTCCACTGGGAGGGAATGGGCAAGGATGTTTCTACCTATGTCCAGTCTTGTGAGGTGTGCCAAAGAGTGGGAAAACCCCAAGACCAGGTCAAAGCCCCTCTCCAGCCACTCCCCATCATTGAAGTTCCATTTCAGCGAGTAGCTGTGGATATTCTGGGTCCTTTTCCGAAAAAAGACACCCAGAGGAAAGCAGTACATACTGACTTTCATGGATTTTGCCACCCGATGGCCGGAAGCAGTAGCTCTAAGCAACACCAGGGCTAAAAGTGTGTGCCAGGCACTAACAGACATTTTTGCCAGGGTAGGTTGGCCCTCTGACATCCTCACAGATTCAGGAACTAATTTCCTGGGAGGAACTATGGAAAACCTTTGGGGAAACTCATGGGGTGAATCACTTGGTTGCCACTCCTTACCATCATCAAACAAATGGCCTGGTGGAGAAATTTAATGGAACTTTGGGGGCCATGATACATAAATTCATAAATGAGCACTCCCAATGATTGGGACCTAGTGTTGCAGCAGTTGCTCTTTGCCTACAGAGCTGTACCACATCCCAGTTTAGGGTTTTCACCATTTGAACTTGTGTATGGCTGCGAGGTTAAGGAGCCATTACAGTTGGTGAAGCAGCATTGGGAGCGGTTTACACCTTCTCCAGGAACTAACATTCTGGACTTTGTAACCAACCTACAAAACACCCTCCAAATCTCTTTAGCCCTTGCTAAAGAAAACCTAGGGATGCTCAAAAAGAGCAAAAAGCCTGGTATGATAAACATGCCAGAGAGCATTCCTTCAAAGTAGGGGACCAGGTCATGGTCTTAAAGGTGCTCCAGGCCCATGAAATGGAAGCATCATGGGAAGGGCCATTCATGGTCCAGGAGCGCCTGGGAGCTGTGAATTATAGCATTCCCCACCTCCAACCGAAAGCCTAAGGTGTACCATATTAATTCTCTAAAGCCCCTTTATTCCAGAGAATTAAAGGTTTGTCAGTTTACAGCCCAGGGAGGAGACGACGCTGAGTGGCCTGAAGGTGTCTAATATGCAGGGAAAAGTGATGGTGGCATGGAAGAGGTGAACCTCTCCATGACCCTTGGGCGTATGCAGCGACAGCAGATCAAGGAGCTGTGCACTAGCTACGCGCCAACGTTCTCAGCCACCCCAGGACTGACTGAACAGACATACCACTCCATTGACACAGGTAATGCTCACCCAATTAAAGTCCAACAATACCGGGTGTCTCCTCAAGCCAAAACTGCTATAGAACGGGAGATCCAGGATATGCTACAGATGGAGGTAATCTGCCCCTCTGGCTGTGCATGGGCATCTCCAGTAGTTCTGGTTCATTTTTGCGTGGACTTCCGTAAGCTAAATGCTGTAACTCGCCCAGACAACTATCTAGTGCCACGCACAGATGGTGCTTTTGGTTGGACATTAGGATAAACTTCCTAATTGCCAGGGTAGTTAAGCACTGGCATAAATTGCCTATGGACGTTGTGGAATCTCCATCATTGGAGATTTTTAAGAGCAGGTTAGACAAACACCTGTTAGGGATGATCTAGATAATACTTAGTCCTGCCTTGAGTGCAGGGGACTCGACTAGAAGACCTCTTGAGGTCCCTTCCAGTTCTATGATTCTATTACACTAGTTGGTCCAGGGTGGGCTGAGCAGAATTGGAGAAAAGTGCCTGGGTG
This sequence comes from Eretmochelys imbricata, assembly GCF_965152235.1. Taxonomy (NCBI): domain Eukaryota; kingdom Metazoa; phylum Chordata; order Testudines; family Cheloniidae; genus Eretmochelys; species Eretmochelys imbricata. The sequence goes on along the minus strand of NC_135576.1, from coordinate 46,500,940 downwards.
GAAGGCATTGCCAAGCCAAGGGTGTTTTGAGCCCTATTCAAAGACTCAAATCCAGGGTCCCCTCCTCCCCACTGCAAAAAACCCTGGAATCACCACTAAGTACTTTTACAAAGGGGCCTTCATGGCCTTCTCTAAAGCAATCTCATTGGCCTTGCTTCTGAGTTCTCTATAGAAATAACTGCCAAAGCACTTAACCTTTTGCTGCCCAAGGGGCGTTCTTAGATAGGTCTTGATTAATTTTAGCTTGCTGAAACTCCTTTCATTAGCAGACCTGATTAAAGGAAGACAGCAAAAATACAGTGTGGTTTCTATGTTAGGAAAACTCCCATCTAAAGACTTTTTATGAATGTAGCTAAGGAGATCACTGGGTGCCTTTGTTTCCAAGTCAGCCTTAAAGATTCACTTGTAAAAACTGGTGAAAAGCTCAGTCTCATTCTCAAAACTGAGTTTAAATCCTCAAGGTAGCTGCTTGCTAAGTTTCAACTGTGCCTCGACATTTCAGTTTCCTGCATGTTACAAAAAGCAAACCTTTCTCTGTGTCCATCACGCTTGCACTCCTATCATCTAATTGTATTAGTATTGAGTCTAAAATGGACTTGAAAACCTCACATTCAAAAACCTTTTGAGATCTGATGGCCTTTCATCCTTTGCAAGTGTGCCTGACATTGGTTTCCTGCTTTGAGATTGTTTTTCTTTGAAGTGCATGGATACACCTAATGTTTCAGCCTGTGAAGCAGCAACTTCCTTACATGCAACAAACCCAGAGGCCATAATTCCAAAAAAGTGACTGGAAGACCACCAAGTAAACTGCAAGTTATTTGTCAAGATCCGGATTCAGCAATTTTTTGCTCACAACATTCATTTTTGATAAGGTATTATACCACATCTTGGCCAAAACAAGAAATGAAATCTCTGAAATATTTGTTTGCAAGCTATCCGCTTCTAGCTTAAGTTCTGGCATGTGAAACCTTTATCTCGTCTAAAGTATGAAAACCACCCTGTACGTGATTTCATAGCGGATGGATTGCCTCTACTGTTGCTGACCATCTTGTTGTGCTTTGACATTTTTTATGTAACATTAATATGCTTTTTCAACACACCCCAATTACTAGTCGAAGCAGGAAAACAGGGTATACGATATTTGAACAATTCCAAAAAATAGAATTTGTGGAGCAATAATTGCAGTAGCTCCTCCAACAATATACCATGAGTGGGCAGCACATAGGATGAAAGACATGTATTGATTTTACCTGCTGAATCGGATTTTGAACACCTTTTTATGCTGCAGCCGTGTTAGCTCTGTCATAGCTTTGTCTGTGGCAATCAGCCGTATCTAAACTATCTTTTTTTCAGCGTCTCTAAAATAACCTCTGTAATACCCGCCTCTATTTTAGGGTGGATATCAATGAAATATACTAAGCTCTCAACAACTTTTGCTCTGCCTTTCGAAACCTCAACATACCTTAACACCTGAGATATTTGTTCCATTCAGAAGATGTCTGGAGTGCCATCAAATGTAATAGAGAAGTATTTAGCTTTCCTAACCTTGTCAAAAATAGTCTGCTGTATTTTTCTTGTGATCCTACCGATAAATACATTTTGAATTCAATGTGATAAGTATGTCATCTTGCAGTACTAGCCTTAGTAGCTTCCACATAATCTCAATATGCTATTTTACGTTGTAAACAATTCAAGTAAACCCAAACAATTACCATTACAAAGACTGCCTAATTTCTCGTCTGAACTTCTCAAGTTAAACCCCTCTCACCTAAGTACAGCAAAAGATTCAAGAGATGATGCAAAATATCGCACCACATGTCCTTCTACATCTGATGACAGACTGTATATCTTTTCCAATTGTCAGGTTTCAGAGTAGCAGCCGTGTTAGTCTGTATTCGCAAAAAGAAAAGGAGTACTTGTGGCACCTTAGAGACTAACTAATTTATTTGAGCATAAGCTTTCGTGAGCTACAGCTCACTTCATCGGATGCATTCAGCTGTAGCTCACAAAAGCTTATGCTCAAATAAATTCGTTAGTCTCTAAAGGTGCCACAAGTCCTCCTTTTCTTTTTCCAAATGTGTGACCCTTTTCCAACTATTCTGCAAGTTCTGTCTAGTGAGCAATTGCCTCCACATGTTCCTTTGAGTGTTCATGTTGGCATACTCAGTCACTAAAGTGGAAGAAGTTCATCATTAATCCAATTTACAGTTCGCATTACTTGAAATGACTGGCTGTGTTTGATTTGGAATCTTTGAGTCGTTGTCTTGTTCTGCATCCACCATCTGTAGAGTTTTCTCTACTCATTGTTCTTTCTGGAGGAACAAATTGTAGATGTCGACAGTTTCGGTTGAACTCTCCATAGTCCGTCTCAATTACATATAATGTGGGCTCTGAAGTCCTTTTCTTTCTGACAGCTGGAATTCATCTTTTTTCCTCCATCCAGTTTGAGACAGACATGGTCACCACATTCTCAACCTGGCAGCTCTCTGAGTGATGTCTGTTGTAAAGTATTTGTAGGCTCTTTTTGCCTTTTTATTTGATTTGGTTTCTCTCTTCATGTCTGGCCACTTTGGAAATAGATACTTTTCCAGAGTTGGAAGAGTAGTTCTGAGTTGTCTTCCCATCATGATTTTTGCTGCACTATATACAGTAGCTGCTACTGGTAGTGATCTGCAAAAAGAACAGGAGGAGTTGTGGCACCTTAGAGACTAACAAATTTATTTGTGCATAAGCTTTCGTGAGCTACAGCTCAATGCATCCGATGAAGCACGGCTGCTACTCTGAAACCTGGTAGAGATCTGTAACTCAGAAAAACAAGGAATGGATCTTCCTAGTGTAGGATTTTCTTGTACTTTCTGTACAGCTCTCTCAGCCTTTCCATTCACTTGTGCATAATGTGGACTGCTAGTAATACGTTCAAAATCATATTTCATTCAGAATGACTTAAATTCAGTGAACTGTGGCCCATTGTCTGTCACTAGTTGTTCTGAAATACCAAAATGAGTAAAAGAGCACTTCATTTTCTCAATAACACAGTGATGTTATTTCTTTCAAGTATATTATTTCTTTATACCTGGAAAAACTGTCCACAACGACCAGGTAATGATGTCCTCTGAATTCACATAAATCTGCAGGTACTCTCTTCCAAGGTCTCTCTGGTAGGGGTGTCTCTACACTGTATGGTTCAACGTTGTCTCAAGTTGATTTGTATTGGATCCTCTTTCAAAAATCCAATATCATCGATTCTCCATTGAGTTCTTCCCCCTTTCCCATCAGGTCCATCATGGCTGTCGCATTGCAGCTCAGAAAGTTGTTGGTCTTTGATTCTTTGATCGCATGCACTCTGAATGCAAAGGTTTTGTCTTTGTAAGTTGTTACTATGGTGAACTTGCTGGTTCGTAGCTCCAGGGCTAGTCGGAGCTCGGTGAGGTGACTTCAGCTCTGGGAGGGGTTGAAGGTGCTTGTAAATCCCTCCTGAGATGATTGTGACCTCAACTCCTGAGTTAATTTTAAAGGCATTAGTCTTACCATGAATATTCAGTTTCACTCTCCAGGCAGGCTCACTCTCCAGCTGCAAAATGTCCATATTTCACACATTTATTACTGTGTGCAACTCTTCTGGCCATGCATTATCTCTTGGGATATGACTTTTTCCACATTTTATGCACGTAGGCTGGAATTTGTCCCTTAGCCTGGGAGTTCTCTCTTCATGCCTCAGGAGTTTTATGATAATTACTGTTTGTTTGTAGCTTCTAAACTAGTTTCAGGGTTTTCAAGTTGCTCCTTCCTTTTGTTCTGGTGTTTCACCAGTTCAGACTGCTTTGCTTTCTGTATAGCTGTGGCTCAGGTTAAGTCTGTTGTCAGTTATAGCTGCTGAGAAAGGTTTTTAATCTGTTAATCCAATAACAAGCCCATCTCTGATATTTCATGTTTTGCAGTCCCAAAATCATGGTTTTCAGATGATGTATGCAGAACTCTTATAAAACATTCGACATTTTCCCCGGGTTCTTGAATTCTCTGGTGAAAACATGCTCTTTCATAAACCACATTTCTTTGAGGTATAAAGTATGCATCAAACATAGCCAGAATCTTTTTATAGTCATCTTTGTGACTGTCTTCAGTAAAGTCAAAGAATTTAAAGAAGATACCCATATTTCTCCAGTTTCCCTGTACAGCTTGGTAGCAATATGAAATCTTGCAACATATTGTTTCCAGTCTGTCCATTCTGAAGGTTTGTCAAAGCAGAAGTTCTCTGGGGCATTGAAGAGTGGCATGTTGATGAGATCCTGCAACCTTTGTTGCTTTGTTCCTTCTGTTGACAAGCTTTGTTGCTGTTTTCCTTCTGTTTCTGTTCTCCTCTGTCATTAGTTTTATTTCTGAGGCTATGTCATATTCCTGTACCAGATATAGATTGTCAAAAGAGCTTCCTTATTGGTGAGGTACACACCAGATGTGTTCATCATAAGATCCTTTAATGCTTTGCCAGGTATGGTGGAGCTTAGTTTAAATAAGGTATATTACGCACAGTGCCATCTAGTGTCTGAACAGTAAAGTACAGTTTAGCACTCAGTTATCTCTAGGGCCCCACCATGGAAGAAAAGAGCAAGTAGTGTTTTTGTTTTTTGTTTAAAAAAAAAAAAAAAAAAGCCCTGTACAGGCCTGAACCCAGTTCCATTTGAAATCCCTCTTTGCACGGTCTTGGTGGAAGGAAAGTCAGAGTCTGGTCTAGGCTGAGGAATCATGAAAGAAGAGTCTGTTGGGTGGGGATGGAGAGTGGGGCCAGGGAAAAGGTTGGTGCTAGGCTAAGAAGGGGTGGAGGAATAGTTGGGTGGAGAGGTAGCTGGGAAGAAGTGTCTGTCTTGGTGGCATACTATTTTGAAGGAGCCAAAAGTTTTGAGGGATCTGTGCCTGAGCTAGCTTTCACCCACCGTAACCCTGCAGAACCATGGCTGATGATATAGCCTTGAAGTTGACATATAACAAAATCTTTTTAAACCACTGTGTCTCTGGTGCTTATTTATAGGGGTCTGATTCAGAACTTGCTAAAACTGCTCAAGTGTATTTCTGTCTCACTGTAATAAGTGAAGTGTAGGTGTTATTCTGTGCTCATGTTTTAAATTAGAAGTAGAATGTCCATTGCCGTCGAAACCACCTAACAAGAGTCTGTTCTCCGTACATACTCATTCTTTCTTCCAAAGACAGTGGGGAAATATATGCATGTATGGACAGTAGAAGAGACCACTGTGTATCCACAGAATTTGGAGGAGCATTAATCCATCCATTTCTTTGTGGCACACATGCCAGCATGTACATCCATAAGAGTAAAACAAGGTCTTCCATCTTCATCCATTTTTTCTTGCTAACACAGATTATTGCTACTGTCAAATAATGTTGATTAGTAATGGATACATGGTGGTACCAGGGAATCTGGGAGTGGAGTGGGGGCAGCTATAGTAGTGGCTCTATTGTAGGAGGGGATGGTTGCTGGCAAGAGTCTGCTACCGCTGCCAAGAAAGCTGTGGATGGGCAAAACAGGGGCGTGACTGCTGCAACAATCAACAGATGAAAGGGGAAACTTCTGGCAGCACTCTAGAATAAACCTAAATAACGAAAATCACCCCTATGCAGCAGATCCTGCACAAGGCATTTATGTCCCATTTTAGCCCTCAACAAGGATTTGAGTGGCTACACAGGGGTGAATTTCACCAAAGTGCAGTTTTACTCTGGAAAAGTGACTTTGTAAAATTGGTACCATTTTACTCAGCAGAGCTGTTTCCTTTGTACATTCAGGCTTAGCCACTCACTTTAGTGACAAAAAACAATGTTTACTACTTTTCACTTCTATTAGCTCTGCAGCAGCCACACAGGTAAGACTGAGAGAACTGCAGACTCTAGTCCATCTTTTGCAACTTCAGTAGTATTGTTTATTGAAGTCCAACCAGCTCTATCTGTTTTAAGTCCACTGAAACAATCAGATTGTATAGGAATTACTAAGGGCACAACTGGCAGGCAGTAGCAGGACTGTCAACTCCATGGCTTAAAATCATGAGATTTTTTAAAAATAATAAATGTGGGGTGGTTTTTTGTTTGTTTGTTTTTTGCCTTCTGGTGTTTGAGCCAGTAGGGGTCACATTGTCCAGCTTTTCTCTACACACATGAGTGCTAAAAACCTACTTTTTAATGAAAACTTAAATTTATCAGTAATCACATGAATCTGGGAGCTGGGATTGTAAGATAAACACCAAATAGGGTTATACTTCTAAGAAACACACAGGATCTTTTCGGGGAGAAGGCAGCATGCCACATTTATTGAGAATACAACAGTTAGCATATGCTTTTCAATCGCACACACACACACGCACACCATGCACACAGTCCTGCCAGTTGATATCTATAGTTACCAGTCCAGAGTCTGGATCAATTTAGTGGCCAGCCAGATTGGTCATAGAGGGGAGCAGGGCTCTGTTGGTCGTGATCCGATGCTCCTGGAGTGTGGCAAGATGAACCCAAAGTCCCATGGCCAAACACCCTGTTCTTATAGTCTTTTTTCTCTGTTGAAGTCTATGGATTTTGCTGTGTCAGTTTGTGACCGATTACTTCTTAATTGGTGTATCTTTTGATGTAAACATTCCAATACACCTCCGAGAGGGTATTCCTGTCCTGGTTCCAATTTAATTAATTGTCCTGTCTTTAGGGGTGCCAGCCTTCACCTCAGGGTCGTCAATCTGCCCTTCCTTCATTATGGATGCACGCTGATGATTTTGTGGTGTCGTTAAGTCCCTTCACTCCTTCCTTGACCATCTGGCTATAACAATGGGCCTTCCCAGCTTATCTTTTCCTGATGCATACATTCCTCGTTAACACAAACAGTCTTTTTACAGAGACCTTTGAGAATACAAACAGCATCAGTTTATTTTGAATCTCCTTAACATAGACACAATACAAGATCCTGTCTCTTACTTACTAAACCTTAAAACAAAGAAATGTATATTTAACTAGAGTGCCTAATTTGTAATACATATAGAAAACCATAGTAGACATTATAACTTATCCTAAAACAAAAGGGTGACCATAATCAGTAATAAGGATTGTTCTGGTCTGTCCCTGCCTTAAGATTAGTACAGACACGGGCAGTCTGTCAGGATGAAATCAAATCATACATTAATTCTCATAGTACAATTATAAAATCCTGCTCCTACAGTAGCATGAGACTCATACTAAAATAGGTTGAATTGGCAGCACTGTAGAATGCCCAATTTGTCTGGCAGAATCTATCACACACAGCCAGTGGGAGGCAGTGTATTGTCTATCAAATACTACTGCAATGGATCAGTTTATCTGTCTGAGGGCATGTCTACACTACAAAATTAGGTCAAATTTATTTAAGTTGACATTTAGCCTCTTATTTTACAAAGTCGATGCTGCATGTCCCCACTATGCACATTCCGTCGGCAGAGCACATTCTCACTACTACAGGTAGTATCGACTCACTGAGCAATGCACTGTGGGCAGCTATCCCACAGTTCCTGCTACTGATTGGAATTCTGGGTTAGGCTCCCAATGCCTGATGGGACAAAAACATTTTCTCGGGCTCTTTTGGGTATATGTTGTCAGCCTCCCATTATGCACTTAACCTTCTCCCTCCTTCCCTGAAAGTAACGGCAAACAATCATTTTTCGCACCTTTTTTCCTAAGCCTGGGTTACCCGTGCAGATGCCATAGCATGGCAAGCCTGGATTCCACTCAGCTGTACACTGTAGTTGTGAGCATCACAAACACCTCGTGCATTGTCCTGCGGTATTTGAAGAGCCTAGCCAGGAGCCGCTGCGTGGAAGAATGTGATGCCACGCAACTAGCCATGCTGGAAGCCATGGAATGGAGCAATTGGCACATGATGGCGGCGGCAGTTGGGCTTGTTGACATGGTGGAACGCCGCTTCTGGGCCCGGGAAACAAGCCCAGACTGGTGGGACCGTATAGTTATGCGGGGATGGGATGAGGAGCAGTGACTGTAGATGCTTTCAAATGCATAAGGCCACTTCCATGGAACTTTGCAAATTGCTTTTCCCAGCCCTGAAGTGCAGAAATACCAAAATGAGAGCTGCTCTGACAGTTGACAAGTGAGTGGTGATAGCCCTGTGGAAGTTTGCAATGCCAGATTGCTACCAATCAGTCAGGAATCACTTTGGAGTGGGTAAATCTACTGTGGGGATTGCTGTGATCCAAGTAGCCAGGGCAATCAATTCACTTCTGCTAAGAAGAGTAGGGACTCTGGAAAATATGTAGTATAGAGTGGATGGCTTTGCTGCGTTGGGGTTCCCTAACTGTGGTGGAGTGATAGATGGAACGCACATCCCTATCTTGGCACCAGACCACCTCACCAAAGAGTACATAAACTGCAAGGGGTACTTCTCAATGTTGTTGCAAGCGCTAGTGGATCACAAGGGCCATTTTACCAACATCAACGTGGGATGGTCGGGAAAGGTACATGACATGCGCATCTTTAGGAACTCTGGTCTCTTCAGAAAGGTGTAAGAAGGAACTTTCTTCCCAGACCGGAAAATTATCGTTGGTGACATTGAAATGCCAGTAGTTATCCTTGGAGACCCAGCCTACCCCTTGCTCCCATGGCTCATGAAGCTGTACACAGGCAGCCTGGATAGTAGTAAGGAGCAGTTCAGCCATAGGCCCTAGCAAGTGAAGAATGGTGGTAGAATGTGCCTTTGGATGTTTAAAGGGGCACTGGCGCAGTTTACTCACTAGGTTAGACCTCAGCGAAAACAATATTCCCCTTGTTGTTGCTACTTGCTTTGTGCTCAATAATATCTGTGAAAGTAAGGGGGAAAAGTTTCTGGTGGGGTGTGGAGTTGAGGCAGATCGCCTGGCTGCCAATTATGAGCAGCCAGACATCAGGACAATAAGAAGAGCAGATTGAGGTGCACTGTGTCTCTGAGAGGCTTTGAAAACCAGTTTCATGAATGACCCAATACTGATGTGATAGTTCTGGGTTTTGTTCCTTACCAACCTGCCCCCTTTTTTGCATGTTCTGTCCTGTAAACTTAACCCCCACCAAACACAGTGTGCACAGTGGATAAAGAGCCTTTTGTCCTCAATCCATGCATTTTTATTTTGCTAACAAATACTGAACAGAGACAGCAATGAATAGCAAAGATAACCCTGATCTAAGGGCCTGATAACACAGGGTGGGAGGGACAAGGACACGTAGTTTATTACAATTGCAATGTGTAGCAATCAAAGCTGTGGGAATGAAAGCCTTCTGCTCCATGAACCATCCCCTGGAGTTGAGTTCAAGGGATAATGGAGCTTCTCCCTCCCCCTGCATTCTAGATCATCTGGGAGAGGAGGCTATGGAACTTGGTGAGGAGGGCAGCTCCTCACATTCATCATTGGGTGCAGAGGGACTCTAAGGTCTAGCTGCCTTTCCTGCACCTCAACCAGATGCCTCAACATGTCTGTTTGCTCCCCTTGTCTTCTACTGTCGACTGTTCACCTCCCTTGTCTTCTAATACGCTTGCCTGAGCTCCTTTATTTTCACTTGGCACTGCTGTGTCCCCGGGTGTAGCGTTTGTCCCTGTGCAATTTTGGCATAGATGTCAGCAGTTCTTCTGCTGGTTCGGAGTTCTGCCTGTACATACTCTTCTCCTCACACAGCAATCAGATCCAGTGCCTCCTTGCTGGAGCACGTTTGTGGCCCTGGGCAGGGATGGTCAGTTGTGCTGATGAGCTCTCCATGGTGATCAAACAGGAAATGAAATTCAAAAGTCCCCAGGGCTTTCTCAGTGTACCTGGATGAAATGCAGTGGAGTTGAAAGTGCTGTCCTGAGCAATCACATTGGAGCACTCTGGGACACTTCCCGTAGGCCAATTCCATCAAATTACACAGCATTGTGTCTACACTACCCCTAATTCGACCTGGGAAGGTCAACTCTAGCACTATGCCTCTTGCTGAGGTGGAGTACAGGTGTCAATTTTTAGGTCAGTAGAAAGGACTCGGTAGTGTAGACACGCACATTATAAATTGGACCTAACGTGGCATATGTCAACCTAACGTCATAGTGTAGACCAGGCCTCAGATAGCTGTGATGCTGCCCTCCACACAGTTTGGGTCTTCATGGTTGTTAGTGGAAGGAGATCCCATGAACTCCCGCCACCCCATTCCCCCAATGAAACAGTTCAATTGAACACTGTTTAGAACTCTTTGGGCTTAAAACTCTTGGTTTCTTCCCTCTCCTTACCAACTTAATTAATGACCAATTACTTTATTTCTTCTCACAGATCCTCTCTGTGGGACTCAGTTAAATAAAATAGATGATCCACATGCACATCTCTCCTGACCTTCTGGCATCTTAGTGACATCTATAAAGTTCAAAGAGCTCACTTATGAGTCATCTTCAAAGAGGGAAACCTTTTCATGGGGTTCACCTGCTTTGTAAGTGGAGTTATTTTTAGATCAAAGACTTTTTCTAAGGACATTAAGAAGTCTGCAGCCTCATCTTAAATTTGGAAAAGCCCCTGTACTGAAAGTGACAGCATCACAGCCATCCTCTTGCCTCCATCATTTTTCATAAGGGTTTAAGAAGTCTTCAATCTATGGCTTTGGACATCTTAAATTTGGAGACACTGTACTTCTACAGTTTGCAGGTAGAGTATCCAAAATGGACTACAGTACCTTGCCTTGATATTTGATTTCATACATTGATGATGATGCTTAGTCAGACCACTGACTTTTGTTTTTTTTTTTATGTCAGTACTGCAATGTCTTGATTTTCAAAAAGACATTTGACTGCCTGCATAGGCATATATTGTGGAATATTTTTCACTCTTATGAAATTCCAGATAAAGTCATGATCATCATCAAGCCTATGTACAGTGATGCAAAATACACTTTAAGGGTGAACAACCAGACTGCATTCTATTTCTGCTGTTGTTTGGCATTAGCATAGACTGGGTAATGAAAAAGTGTATTAGCAACACAAACACTGGCATAGCATGGGCAGGTGGCAAATGCCTAAAAAACCTGGACTTTGCTGATGATATTGCATTATTAAGCGGACACCCCCAAAAGCTACAACCAAAGACAGATTTAGCAAAACCGGCCAGGCAGTGCTCAGGATGAGTTATGCCAAAACAAACATCCTTAAAACCCAGACATCAAGCAGTAACATCACATAAGATGGCAAACACATCAGGAAAATAGAACAGCTCATTTACCTGGTGTGATGGGGTCCCACCTGGACTGTGGGACTGCTGAGCCCTCCATCCCACCAACCTGGGCTGCCTCTCACACTGTGAGGCTGATGTCAAGCTAGAAGTCTCTGACAGGCTCTGCACTGACACAGCCATCCACAAGCAGGGACACACCCAACTGAGTTACGTGAATGATCTCCCAGCCACTCATGAACCATCAATAGGGAGGCTCTAGCTAATTCCCCTCAGATCACAAAAGACTCATTTGTGCAGTGCTAGTTCATTAGATAAGTTTGCCAGTTCTTCATAGGAAAGTGGACATGCCTTTGTAACATGAGCTGAGATTTCCCAAGCATTTCAACCAAAACACACTGTTTTAGGTAAAATATAAAACAGATTTATTGACTACAGAAAGATAGATTTTAAGTGATTATAAGTAGCAGGTATAGAGATCAAAGTTGGTTACTTAAGAAATAAAAATAGAAATGCCGTCTAAATTCTAACTTTAGCAGATTAAGCAAGATTTGAATCAAGCAATGTCTCTTTCTAGCAGATGGTGCAAGCAGGTTACAGTTCCTCAGTACACAGACTGGATCACTTTCTAGCCTGGGATCAAACTTCCCTAGTTCAAAGTTCTTTTCTTGCAGCCATTCTTCTAGGTGTTGAGATTGGGGGTGGGGGGAAAGAGGCCCAGTGTCACGCTCCTTCTTTTATACTTTCTTCAGCTGCTAGAAAGATCCTTGCTGTGACATGCGGGGACAGTCAGTCCCCATTGGTCAAGCAGTCTCCATGGCATATATGCCTTCTCTACACTACGAAATTAGGTTGAATGTATAGAAGTCGGTTTTGTAGAAAGCGTTTTTATACAGTTGACTGTGTGTGTCCCCACACAAATGCTCTAAGTGCATTTAGTCGGCATTTAGTTGGCGGAGTGCGTCCACAGTACTGAGGCAACCGTCGACTTCCGGAGCATTGCACTGTGGGTAGCTATCCCACAGTTCCCGCAGTCTCCGCCACCCATTTGAATTCTGGGTAGAAATCCCAATGCCTGATGGGGCAAAAACATTGTCGCGGGTGGTTCTGGGTACATATCATCAGGCACCCCCTTCCCTCCCTCCCTCCGTGAAAGCAATGGCAGACAATCGTTTTGTGCCTTTTTTCCTGGGTTACCCATGCAGACGCCATACCACGGCAAGCATGGAGCCTGCTCAGCTCACCATCAGCGTATGTCTCCTGGGTGCTGGCAGATGTGGTACTGCATTGCTACCCAGCAGCAGCTCATTGCCTTTTGGCAGCAGACAGTGCAGTATGACTGATAGCCATCGTCGCCGTACTCCAGGGTGCTTTTTTAGCTGACCTCGGTGAGGTCGGTCAGGGGCGCCTGGGCAAACATGGGAGTGACTCAGTCAGATCATTTCCCTTTTAAGTTTCATCTCATGGCGATTCAGTCCTGCCGGCAGTCCTACTGCACCATCTTCTAATGAGCAGCCAGGAGACGATGATGGCCAGCAGTCATGCTGCACCGTCTTCTGCCGAGCACCCAGGAGATGTCAATGGCCAGCAGTCGTACTGCACTGTCTGCTGCCAGCAAGATGTATAAAGATAGATGAAGTGGATCAAAACAAGAAATAGATCAGATTTGTTTTGTATTCATTTTCTCCTCCCTTCTTCCCTCCCTCCGTGAAATCAACAGCCTGCTAAACCCAGGGTTTTGAGTTCTATCCTTGAGGGGGCCATTCTGTTTCTCCTTGATGCAAAGCCACCCCCTTTGTTGATTTTAATTCCCTGTAAGCCAACCCTGTAAGCCATGTTGTCAGTTGCCCCTCCCTCCGTCAGAGCAACAGCAGACAATCGTTTTGCGCCTTTTTTCAGCGCAGACGGCATAGCACTGGGAACATGGAGCCTGCTCAAATCACTGTGGCAATTATGAGCACTATAAACACCACACGCATTATCCAGCAGGACATGCAGAACCATAACCTGCAAGAAAAGCAAAACCAGGCAAGGAGGAGGCGACTGCAGCGCGGTGACTAGAGTGATGAGCACATGGACATAGACTTCTCACAAAGTACGGGCCCCTGCAATGTGTACATCATGGTGTCAGTTGGGAAGGTTCATGGCGTGGAACTCCGATTCTGGGCCCGGGAAACAAGCACAGAGTGGTGGGACCGCATAGTGTTGCAGGTCTGGGACGATTCCCAGTGGCTGCGAAACTTTCGCATGTGTAAGGGCACTTTCATGGAATTTTGTGACTTGCTTTCCCCTGCCCTGAGGTGCAAGAATACCAAGATGATAGCAGCCCTCACAGTTGAGAAGTGAGTGGCGATAGCCCTGTGGAAGCTTTCAATGCCAGACAGCTACCGGTCAGTCAGGAATAATTTGGAGTGGGCAAATCTACTGTGGGGGCTGCTGTGATACAAGTAGCCAACGCTATCATTGAGCTGCTGATATCAAGGGGAGTGACTCTGGGAAATGCGCAGGTCATAGTGGATGGCTTTGCTGCAATTCCCTAACTGTGGTGGGGTGATAGACAGAACCCATATCCCTATCTTGGCACCGGAGCACCAAGGCAGTGAGTACATAAACCGCAAGGGGTACTTTTCAATGGTGCTGCAAGCATTGGTGGATCACAAGGGACATTTCACCAACATCAACGTGGGATGGCCGGGAAAGGTACATGACGCTCGCTTCTTCAGGAACTCTGGTCTGTTTCAACAGCTGCAGCAAGGCCTTACTTTCCAGACCAGAAAATAACTGTTGGGGGTGTTGAAATGCCTATAGTTATCCTTGGGGACTCAGCCTACCCCTTAATGCCATGGCTCATGAAGCCATACACAGGCAGCCTGGACAGTAGTCAGGAGCTGTTCAATTATAGGCTGAGCAAGTGCAGAATGGTGGTAGAATGTGCATTTGGATGTTTAAAAGCACGCTGGCGCAGTTTACTGACTCGCTTAGACCTCAGCGAAATCAATATTCCCAGTGTTATTACTGCTTGCTGTGCACTCCACAATATCTGTGAGAGTAAGGAGAAGACGTTTATGGCAGGATGGGAGGTTGAAGCAAATCGCCTGGCCGCTGATTATGCACAGCCAGACACCAGGGCAATTAGAAGAGTACAGGAGGGCCTGGCGCGCATTAGAGAAGCTTTGAAAACCAGTTTCAGGAATGGCCAGGCTATGGTGTGAAAGTTCTGTTTGTTTCTCCTTGATGGAAACCGCGCCCCCCCCCCGTCCCCCGGTTTCACTCTACTTTCCTGTAAGCTAAGCACCCTCCCCCCTTCGATCACCACTTGCAGAGGCAATAAAGTCATTGTTGCTTCACATTCATGCATTCTTTATTTATTCATCACACAAATAGGGGGATAACTGCCAAGATAGCCCGGGAGGGGTGGTGGAGGAGGGAAGGACAAGGCTACACAACACTTTAAAACTTATTGAATGACAGTCTTCTGTTGCTTGGGCAATCCTCTGGGGGGGAGTGGCTCGGTGGCTGGAGGACCCCCCACCGCGTTCTTGGGCATCTGGGTGAGGAGGCTATGTAACTTGGGGAGGAGGGCAGTTGGTTACACAGGGGCTGTAGCAGCGGTCTGTGCTCCTGCTGCTTTTCCTGCAGCTCAACCATAAGCTGGAGCATATGTGTTTGATCTTCCAGCAGCCTGAGCATTGACTCCTGCCTTCTTTCAGCAAGCTGACGCCACCTCTCCTCACGGTCATATTGTGTTTTCCTGCACTCTGAGATTGTCTGCCTCCACATATTTTGCTGTGCTTTGTCAGTGTGGGAGGACAGCATGAGGTCAGAGAACATTTCATCACGAGTGCGGTTTTTTTGCCTTCTAATCTTCGCTAGCCTCTGGGAAGGAGAAACATATGCAGCTGGTGGGGAGGGAAAAAAAAAGTAGTAGTTAAAAAGACACATTTTATGAACAATGTGAACAAGAACAATGGGTATACTCTTTCACGGTAAACCTTGCTATTAACATTACATAGCACATGTGCTTTCATTACAAGGCCGAATTTTGCCTCTTATTGAGGGTATGCCAGTTTGGTGTGAGAGATCACTCACGCAGGGCTGGGCAGCAGAATTCGGCTTGCAGGCAGCCATGGTAAGCCACAGTCTTTTGGCTTCTTTAACCTTTATGACATGTGGGACTGGTTTCAAACAGCAGCGCCCTCATTTCTCGTATGATGTAGGCGTTGGGTTGGCCATTTAAAATGGGTTGGCAATTTAAAAGGAGGGACTGCGGTTTCGGGTTCACGTGCAGCAGAAACCCAACCAACCCCGCCCCCCCACACGCACCCCCAATTCTCTGGGATGATGGCTTCACCCCTCCCCCCACTGTGGGGCTAACAGCGGGGAAGATTTCTGTTCAGCCACAGGCAAAAAGCCCAGCAGGAACAGGCACTTCTGAATGTCCGCTTACTAAAACCTCCCTATTTCAACCAGGTGACCATGAATGGTATCACTCTCCTGAGGGTAACACAGAGAGATAAGGAACGGATGTTGTTTGAATGCCAGCAAACACCGGGACCATACGCTGCAATGCTTTGTTCTGCAGTGATTCCCGACTATGTGCTACTGGCCTGGTGTGGTAAAGTGTCCTACCATGGAGGACGGAATAAGGCTGCCCTCCCCAGAAACCTTTTGCAAAGGCTTTGGGAGTACATCCAGGAGAGCTTTATGGAGATGTCCCTGGAGGATTTCTACTCCATCCCCAGACACATTAACAAACTTTTCAGGTAGCTGTACTGGCCGCGAATGCCAGGGCAAATTAATCATTAAACACACTTGCTTTTAAACCATGTATAATATTTACAAAGGTACACTTACCAGAGGTCCTTCTCCGCCTTCAGGGTCCGGAAGCCTGCCTTGGGTGGGTTCGGGGGATACTGGGTCCAGGTCCAGGGTGATAAACAGATCCTGGCAGTTGGGGAAACCGGTTTCTCTGCTTCCTTGCTGTGAGCTATGTACAACCTCCTCCTCATCATCATCTTCCTCACCCCCAAAACCCACTTCTGTGTTGCCTCCCACTCCTTGGACGGAGTCAAAGCACAGGGTTGGGGTAGTGGTGGCTGCACCCCCTAGAATGGCATGCAGCTCATCATAGAAGCGGCATGTCTGGGGCTCTGAGGCTCTGAACCGGAGTGGCCGTTTGCCTCTCTGGTTTTTTGGTAGGCTTGCCTGAGCTCCTTAATTTTCACACGGCACTGCTGCGGGTCCCTGTTATAGCCTCTGTCCTTCATGCCGTTGGAGATTTTTTTCAAATATTTTGGCATTTTGTCTTTTCGAACGAAGTTCCGCCAGCACGGATTTGTCTCCCCACACAGCGATCAGATCCCTTACCTCTCGTTCGGTCCATGCTGGAGCTCTTCGGCGATTCTGGGACTGCATGGTCTCCTGTGATGATGAGCTCTGCATGGTGACTTGTGCAGGTGAGCTCGCCACGCTGGCCAAACAGGAAATGAGATTCAAAAGTTCACGGGCCTTTTCCTGTCTGCCTGGCCAGTGCATCCGAGTTGAGAGTGCTGTCCAGAGCGGTCACAACTGAGCACTCTGGGATAGCTCCTGGAGGCCAATACCGTCGAATTGAGTCCACAGTACCCCAAATTCGACCCGGCAAGTCCGATTTCAGTGCTAATCCCCTCATTGGGGGTGGAGTAGAGAAATCAATTTTAAGAGCCCTTTAAATCGAAAAAAAAAGCTTCGTCGTGTGGACAGGTGCAGGATAATGCTGCTAAATTCGACCTAAACTCTTAGTGTAGACCAGGCTTAAGGAGCCTCTGGATAGTGGATTGTTTTCCTGATGGGCCATTAACGCTGTCTAGGCCCTCCTTTGTTGCAACTGAAAGGCTGGTTGTGGGTGTTCCCAACCTCACAACATATTTCCAAAACACAAATGGCAATACTTCATAACTCCACATACAGCTATAGCACATACAATACAACAGGATATTAATGTTCAACAGATCAGTACTTTTAAAATGATACCTCAATGTATACTGTGTACAAAACATATCAATCATTATCACAGTAGTGAATATGGGGGTTCCAAGGTGCTATTTTGAGGTACAGAGTGTCACACCTGGACAGCACCATATTAGCTAATTGAGAGCTCAAAAAAAGAAGAGACATCAAGGATAGGAAAGGCATCCACAGTATTCACTAAACTCAGTCACATGTGGAAATCAAAGTTATGCAGTAGCCAGACAAAACTGAGAATTTTCAACTGAAGTATACTCTTAGTGCTAACATATGGCTGCAAGAGTTGGACCTCTATTAAAATGTTAGTGAACTAGATGCCTGTGCAGCAGGGTCCTGTATTTAAGTGTGCAAAAGCCTTTTCAACATAATTAGTTACCTAGTTGGGTATCTAAAATAAGCAGTGTATTTAAAAGTGTAATTAACTTTGATTTATTGAGAAGCACTCTGTAGTACTTTGCTCTTGATTTCATATAAATAACGAGATCCGGTACAATATTTTATTTTAAAGGGTGTCTGTCTTTTAGACTAAAATTTTCATACCAAGGCAAAGTTGAAAATGGAAACAAAAAGTGAAAGACAGCAGGACAACATAGAACTGTGTAAATTCTACCTTAAAGTATGGTTACAGTAAACATTCTTTGTCTGATCCACTAGCACATACATTCATTTAACAAATGTGTTCTTAGAGAAAGCAACCAAATTCAAATTAACATCTCACGTATGTAAGTCCAGATCCTGCTCCTATTCAAGACACTAGCAATATGCTCATTGACTTCAGTGGGACTAGGATTTGGCCCTTAGTAAATATGAAATGAAAAATCAAAAGTTTTCCGTATAAATCTCAACAATTTAATTTTTAATATAGCTGAAATAATTAGAGAACTGGCCATATGCTCAATCCTCAGCTGCAACAAGTTTACTCAGTTGCTGTGCAATCTTTCCCATCCATGCATATCTCGTCTCCATCACATCTTCTATGCAGAGCCAGTGGGGCCAGGAGGCACAGAGCAGACTATTCCAGCTTTGCACCACCCAAGTACATCATAGTAATCCTTGGCTGCTCCTTTTGAAACGTTTTCCAGCTGCTTTGTGCTGCCTTAAGGTTTGGCCCAAATAGTCAATGTTTTTTAATCTTTCCATGGAACAGCTATTTCAGTGGCATAGGTTTTGTGAACAAAGGGCCTGATCCTGGGAGAGACTGAGCTCTTGCCAGCACCTGCAGTTCCCAGGATCAGGTCTGGGAAAAACTCTCACTGACTTAAATTGGAGCAGAATCAAATCCAAACAATATCATTAATATTCATGAGAAGAAAAAAGTTTTATTAAGACACGTTGCTATATTTTTGTCTCAGCATCAGTAAAAAGAACAATCCCCCCTCCAAATCCCATCAAAGTTTCCGCTGCTAGAATTCTACTTTTCCTTTTTAGATACAAAAGCACAGCTTGAATAGAGAGGGGAAGATTTTAGAAATCATTTACAGAATGAAAAGAGGGGAAGTGTCTGTTAATTAGCAATAGGGCATTGATCTGTGTGTGGTTTTGAGCATAAGTAGTATCCTTTGAGTATTTACAGGGTTGGAGAACAAAGGAATCAGGTGACCTCCTGGCCCGGGAAAGGGACAAAGCCCAGAGGAGGAGGGGCTGGAGAGAGTTTCAGTTCTGGGTCTGGCTGGGGACATGGAGGGAAGTGCAGGCGGGGTTGTCTGGCTCACTACCCCCCAAAATGGACCCGGCTGAGGGGTACTGTTCTCTGCACCTACAAGCTCTGTGTTAGACCATGTTCCTGTCATCTAATAATCCTTTGAGTATTTACAGTCTCTAGTATCCACATGAACAGCTTTGCACCAAGTGCTCAGTTAAGAGCACAGTAACAGGGATGTAGGTGACTTTTATTGGGGTGGGAGATCTAGAGTTAAAAAAAATAATAAAATAACAGCTATTGCTGCTGCTGAGAGGCAGTGGGGGAGGTAGCAGTGGCCAAAGCCCCTTCCTGGGAGTGCCTGGGGAGGGGGATCTGAAACCCCCAGTCCAAGAGACGTGCAGTCTGAAACATACCCCAGCCTGGGTTCCTAAGGCTGCTGCTGCAGAGAGATTCAGTTCCGTCCGGGATACAGCGAATGGGGATGGGGACAGAATCTAATATGTGATACCGGGGGGGAACCGCCTGGACACCCATCACCAGAGACACACACAATTATCCCTGCAAACCTTCAGCTCCCATATGCACCTCTAGCCACACACCCTACACACACTGTAGCCCCCACAACGCCCTCACAGCTTCCGGGTGCACACTCCCACAACACCCATGTACACACAACCCCCCATAACACACTCCGTTTCGCCCCCCCCAACACCCCACCACCCATCACTTAAAAAAAATGGCAAGCTTGCTCAAGGACAAAAAACGGAGTGCTCTGTGGAGTTTGTAGCCCTCAGCATGCACAAAAAATTAGAGTGAACTTTGCTGGGTTTTATTACCCAGGATCCTAGCATTGGTGTATAGGTAAAGAATTTCTTTACTTCACATCCCCTGATGCCTTGATCTTCCTCCTGTCAATGACTAGAGAACAGACATCCATTCTCATTCTCCTGGACCTCTCTGTAGCACTGAACACTGTTGACCATGAACTACTGCTGTCTCATCTGAGAGATGTGGCAGAGTTCCAAGGTAATGTGCTGAAATGGTTTGAGTCCTTCCTGGAGGGGCGCATCCAACAAGTAGTGATGGGAAACTGCACATCCACCACTAGACTCCCTCACCTGTGGGGTTCCACAAGGATCAGTTCTCTCCAGTCCTTTCCAAAAATCAACATGTGGCCACTAGGTGAACTGGTAGGACAACATGGACTCAAGTGCCAGCACTATGCAGATGACACACAGTTCCATCTAGCCTGCTCCACCTACAACCCTACCTCTACCACTAAGGTGGCCCAGTGGTTGGATGAGATCAGTTCATGAAGGAAGAACGGCTGACTGAAGCTGAACCTGAGAAGACAGGGGTGATCACCTTCTTACATGTAGATATCAGAGCTCAATGTCCAGGTTCTGTAACCAGAGGATAGCCTCTGTGTCAAGGGAGGCTACATGTTGTAAGCTGACCTCCAGATGTCAAGGTGGGCACAATTCCACCACATGAGTTATTGTCTGCAATTCTGCTCCACAGTCAGAGTGGAGAGGAAATCAGGCCAAGCTGGTGCCTAGTTGCAGCAACTCTGGAAAAGTCAGAGAGTAGCCTGATGAGCTTGGTCCAGGATCTGTGATGAAATGGACAAGGAGGCAGATTCAGTGATGGACTCATGAACGTACTTAGATCATCAGACTCTTCCCCAGTGATGCTTCCACTCTGTAAGAATGTAGTTTTCAGCTCCTCGGCAGTGCTGATCATCCGTGCATGGTTAAAGGATCAGTAGCACTCTTGTCCAGGAGTGTGTGAGCTACTGTAGCAAAGGGGTGTCGAGAGATCAGCCCTGGTGTCAGACCCTGGTCTGCAGGAGTGATATTCCTCCCCTGAAATATGAGCAGACCTTCGAGCTGGAGCTACATGTTGTTTCCTATCTGAAAATGAGGCATCAGTCAGCTGGAGCTGTAATAGGTTAGTTTCCATCTGTCACAACTCTCCAGGCAGACTTAACAGTAATGGCATCTAAGGCTGGCAGAGCTGTGTGTGCTAGAACATACAGTTGTTGTATAATTCAAATGCCAATAATAATGTGAGTTGCCAAATTCAGCTCTGGGTCAACATGTCAATGTGGTGACTGTGCCCACAAAACACAGAGCAGTGTTCAGCTGAAGCCAACACCAGAACCAGGACAGTTGTAGGAAGGACTGAAGGGTCTGATCCCCAGGAGGTTCCCATCTACTTCAGAGCATCAGACTTTTCTATTTCTTCCCAGAGAATGGTTGGAAGATTTGGGTTTATTGATGCCACTCTTCTTTCGATTGACACCTTGAAAATATTATCTTTGTCTGTTTTAGCTATGTTGGTCAGGTGTGTGGTGACACTATTGGGAGAGAACGCCTGTTGCCATGTATCTGGTGGGTTTTGTCCGGCACTGAACTTCTTGAATGTCCATGCTTCCCTGCTAGATCTTGACCTCTCCATTTCTAAGATTGCTTCCCTCCCAGTGTGCTCTTCAGGCTGCATTCAGGCTCTAAAGGAGGTGGTTTTTGATTTTTCGTACTGTTTAAGGAGGTGTGCCTATTCTTCATCCAGATGTGGCAGATAGGTATTTTGGTAGCCATGTGGGCAGGGCTTGGAGGTGGCCTTAAACATTGCTTTGGTAAACCTGGAGTATGCTTAGGCTTGTCAGGGTGTGATGTCAATTGATAGAGCTTGGTACACACTGACTTCAGCTCACATACTGAAATCGATGAAAGAAATATCAGTCGGTAACAGCTGGCATGTCTGCAGGGATTGGGTGTCATCAGCCCTACAGCAGTGCAGGGAGCCCTCTGCGTCCTTGTGTCACGGGAGTGAGATTCTGACAACAGGGTGCAGGGAAGGCTGAGGTCCGGGCAGAGCAGAGAACCCTGGGCAGGACTGGAAGGGAGAGAAGGAGAGGCCACCCCACTACTGAATGGCTGCTGTAGCAGCACACGGACTCTGCAGCCCCATTGTCGCAGATGTGCTCTCACCCAGCAGCTGGGAAGTCTCTGCTCTGCCCCACCAGGACTGCAGCCTTCCCTGCAACTTGCGCCTGCAGGGATCCAGTGACACCAGCCCCGTGGCTGTGCAGGAAGCCCTCTGCAGCCCCGTTGTCATGGGAGTGAGTGAGTGGGGCTGTGAGAGCAGAGCTGCAGAGGGCTGGCTGTGCGGTCATGGAGCCAGAAACGCCCAATCTGCAGACACAAGCTGTGGAGAAGGCTGCGGTCCTGGCTCAGCTAACCAGAGACCCCTGGCCAGGACTGCAAAGAAGAGGACAAGCACCTGGGTGTGGGAGAAGGCCACCTTGCCACTGAATGACTCCATCCTTAGGCAGGGACTGTTCAGCAACAGGGCAGCCTCCCCCTTGCAGTCCTGACTCGGTGTCATTGCTCCAGGAGTGCAGCCTCCCTGACTCCACACACCCCTTTTTCTTTGGCCCGTTGGTTGTGCCAGGAGCCCCTTACAGCCCCATGAACCTCTTGCAACCCTGCCCTAACCCTAACCTGCCCTCCTTAATTTCCAGGAACTGTCCAATAAATAAATAAATAAATAAATAAAATTAAATTAAAAATAGACAAGTTCTTAAAAAACAAGAAAAAAATAAAAAAATTAAAAACCCTTAATAATTCATATTACTCCAAATTAGAAAAAATAAAAACTGAATTCTGCCAAGCCTAAGTATGCTTGATTGTTGAGATGTTTTGAAGGATAGACTGTATATTGGTCAATGAGCTTAATATAGTTGACCCATTCTGCCTTTCTGTAGTTCCAATATAGTCTCAGTCTAGTGGTCATGAGAGGTGTGGTATGGGGCAAAGCTCGATGTAGGGGAAGGACCCTACAGGTGGCTGGTAAAGGGCAGTCTCCAGCAAGAACAAAGCTCATCAGTGAGGGAGACAGAACTTTCTCAGGGTGGTCCAAGACTGTGGAATGAACTCCCCCAGGAACTAACGACCATGACAAACCTTATCCCCTTCCACTCCAAGTTCAAGGTGCATTTCTTTGCCTTTGCCTTCTCTAACAAAGAAACACATAGCAACAGGTACATCTATTAAAAAACCTCTTAAAACACAGCCCTTATCAGAACAAGATACTCCACTGCACATGCTTCTCCCACTGGGGAGAGGATGAGAGAACAAACAACATGTGACAGATTTGCAGTCCTGGTGCTTAATGCACTACAGGAAGATGCTTAGGTACTGTGGTGATGAGCACAGTATGAAAACCTGAATAGAATAGAGATATTTTCTGCAGTTTCCATGCTGAGAAACTGATAATGATTGGATACTCTAAGCTATGTGGAATTCCTCCTGGTCCTCTTCTCTTTGGTGGTCACAGCCTGTCCTTCCTCATCTGTCTTCAACGGTGCAGAATGCTGCATTGATTCTCTTACTTCTGGTGCTTACAAACTGTCACTCCTCCTTCTGGTTTCCACACTCAGTGGCTCCTTGACCACCACCAGTTCCTTTCTTTCTTGAATCTGGGATGGTGATGCTTCTCGAATCTGGTTGCTTAGGAACTCCTCTGTTTTGAGGGAAATTTTGTATTTTTTTTCTGTTCCAAAATGGAATGAGAACAGAAAATTTTGAAAGTTCACATGAAATTATTGCTGGGTGAATAACTAATTTTTTTGATTATCAGCAATTAAAAAAATTGAATTTTTAAATTTTGTTCATTGAATCAGAAAAGTAAAGAATATTTTATTGAATAATTATGAATTGCCACGGTGAATTACAATGAATCATCATTGGGCCAGGGAAAGAGAGTGAGAATGACTGTCTAGTCTGGTGGTTAGTAGACTCATGTATGATGTTGGAGACACAAGTTCAAGTCCCTCCTCCAATGACTATTTAATTGGTTATAAAAATTGGAACAGTTTCAATAGGACAGACTGAGGAAAAACCCATGCCAGAATATCCCATAACTCAGTGACTCGGGCATGCTCCTGCAATGTGGAATCATAGAATATCAGAGTTGGAAGGGACCTCAGGAGATCATCTAGTCCAACCCCCTGCTCAATGCAGGCACAATTCCCAATTTTTTTTTCCCCAGATCCCTAAATGGCCCCCTCAAGGATTGAACTCACAACCCTGGGTTTAGCAGGCCAATGCTCAAACCACTGAGCTATCCCTCCCCCACAAGTTCAAATCCCTTCTCCACATCAGGCAGAGGGGGGAACTAAATCTGGGAGAGTACCCAAACTACCGAGCTAAATGTTATAAGGGAATGTCACAGAGTGCTCTACTCACAGCTGGGTAGCACGTTCTTCTGGGGCTTAGCTCTGCCCAGTTCAGCATCCCCTTCCTTCTCTTTCGCCATTGCAGTTCTCCTCCCACCCACAGAGTCACACTACAGCTGCTTCATGATTTGGCCCTCTGGCCAGGTTGCACTGTGATTCTCCTTCTGGGAGAGTCTTTCCAAGAATCTCACCACAAAGCAGTATCAGGCAGTCCATAGGCACTGACTCCGTGGATGCTCCGGGCCTGAAGCACCCACAGGGAAAAAATGGTGGGTGCTAAGCACCCACCAGAAGCCCTCGTATCAGCTCTCCCACCCCATCTACTCCAACTCCACCCACCGGCAGGCACCACAGAGCTGCGCCTCCCCGCACCTCCCACCCACCACAAACAGCTGTTCCATGGCATGCAGGAGGCCGGGGGAGGAGCAAGGACACGGCACAGTCGGGGGGGAGGCAAAACTGGGTGGGGAGAGGCAGGGCTTTGGGGGAAGGGGTAGAATGGGGGCAGAGCCTGTGTCAGAGCCAGGGGTCAAGCACCCTCCAGCACTTTGGAAAGTCAGCGCCTGGGAGGCAGTCCTCATACCCGCTACCCTGACTATGTCACTCCTGCAGTGACTCAGGCAGTCTTCCCATTCAGTCTACCCAGTGCAGTATCACTCGGCAGTGGATGGTCGAGGATTCCAGTCCAGGGCCCTGTAGTGAACAATCTACCTCTACCTTACTGCTCTCACCCCCCAACAGTGTTGCCTGCCTCCTGGCTTTATAGAAGCCCTGCCTGTTCCCTCACAGGTGAGCTTTATTCTAATTAGCACCCTCTACATAGCCTAAATCTTCCCTGTTTGCAGCTTAATTGGCTGATTGGGCCTGCCTTGCTTAATTCAGCTCTCTTAGGGCCGGTATGGGGAGTACACCCCATCACAGGGAGATCATCATCTTCTTCCCTCAGCATTTTGTGAGCCTATGCCTTTGCTTTTCTGAAAAAGCCTGAAATCAAAACAAAACATTTTCAGGTTGGGTTGAAATGAAATGTTTCATTCTGACATTATCAAAATGTATCAAGTTTTTTGTTTCACTCAAAACTGTTTGGCAAACTCAACAAGAATTTGCAAATAACTTCAGGTTGAATGAAATTGCATTTTTGGTGAATAAACTTCTGAAAAAAATTGGACCCAGTTCTACACAAAATTAAATTCCCATAATAATTTGTTTTGCATTGATCAAGACATTTTGTTCCAGTTTCAACCTTTTTAAATGTGCATATTATATTAGATAATATAAAATAAAAACATTGAAATAAAAAGTTGCTTTGGCCTTATTGGAATGTTTATTCGGGTATTTTTCCTAACAAAATTTAGTCAAAATCAACACCCTTTCATTAAATGTTTCATTTTCTACCAATTGGCATTTTCTTATGGAAAAAAGTTCTGTTGGAAAATTTCCAACCAACTCTAATATTAACCCTTGCTGCTCAGCTTCATCTCCTCATTAACAGGAAGGAATTGACCACTCAGAGATTTCAAATACAAAGCCTTCCCCAAGACACAAACAGACCTGTCTTGCCTGGCCTGTTCAGTGGCTCAAAGAGCCAAGCTACGTGACTCTCAAAGACAATAAATAAACAAACAAACGACAAACAGACCAGACCACATACACAACTCACCAAGTCCCTCTATTTTCAAGCACAGGATCTCTTGCTGCTGCTTCTTCCAAAATTCCACTGTTTGCCTCTCCTGTTCGCTTGCTCAGGAGTTTGGTTGGCAGCTGACTTGATTTTAACCTTTTGTGGAGATGTATCTTGCATCTTTGATAGTTGTGCAGTATGGGACTTAGCTGTTGGATTTAAATTCAGAGCAAAGAATGAAATGCATGATTTACCCTTTTTACATTCTGCCATATCATCATTTGTGTGCTCATTGATTTGGCTTAGACATCCAGCTTTAATGGTTGCAAATATATTCAGTGAACCATCTGGGCATGAAAAATCTTCCCCTTTGAAGGCAAATATCAAGCAAAGCACCAAGGTGAAGAATTTAGCAAGCCATCTGTAAATAAATATGGTTCTTGACCTTGGTTTGGCTGGGACATAAACTGTCAAAAGCAGCAACGCAAATGTTTGATTTGGCCTCATGTAGCATGGTGCCATTACCCAATTCATTGTTGTTATGGTTCTAGGCATGAAGAACCCACTCACGCAAGACAGCACATGAGTGAGATGCTCATTTGATGTTGCTGTCAGTAGTGGCAACGTGAGATGACCTACAATCAATGTTCTGTGTTTTACAGTACATAAAAATTCATTGAGACTCTTGTACCACTTCATGCCGTACATATTTCAGTGATAATTAATAACCTCAGAAAGAAATGTCTTTAGTGTACCTTTTGGCAGTGACAAAGACAATCATTAAACCAAGCCATCTTAAAGAAGATAGAAGTTCTTGCAGCTGTTTCATTTTCTAAGAATGAGTCTCTTCACTATGGATCATTTATATATCCCCACCTAGTATATTTATTCTGTTTCTATATAGTGTCACAGCATTTTCATCAGCCTTGCAAGGATAATAAAATAATTTGTGCTGGGTACCAATGGAATTATTTCACTTACACTATAATTTAGCTGCTTGAACCTGTCTATGGTTGCATTGCAATTTATAGCAAGTGTCTGAGGCAGCATAGCCAAGCTGAACTAAAAATAACTGGCACGTGTCAAAATGTGGGAACAGTTGTCGTGTGATAGCTGTAGTTAAGGTTACATACAAATTTCCCTTCTAACCTTTTTGTTTTGAGTCTTTCATAACTTTCTAAAGCTTTCAATATTCACAAAGCTATAATCATCATAATGTACAGGAATAGGGTGGCATCCTTTTAAATAGTTTCTGAGTTGTGCTAAGTTTTGAGAATTGTATGCACTTTCTGCTATAAGGTATACTTGAAAGCTTTTCAACTAAGTTTCTGAACTATTATGATACCCCTAATGTTATTATGTGGTTCCTATGAGAAAGAACAGGGGTTCTCATTGTAAACAGGTGTCGGGGGTCACAACTGCCTTGCCTTTCCCATATTGCTAATTGGGAGGGGGGATCCTGTCTCAGTCCCAGCTAGATGGGAGGATGGGTCCAGGTCTGGAAAAGGATGAGAACCATGAAGGTAAAAGTGGCTCAGATCAGTGTTTAGCACTGTGGAGATGCCCATTTTTCTTCCCAACCATAAACATCCCTTCCCTGACTGATGACCGTATGCTGATGCCATGGTATTTCTAATGTATATGGTTCAGAGCTTTACAGTTAGTCAAAAAAAGAACTCCGTTTCAGTTAGTGGCTTTGACCAAGTAACATTGGAGAATGGAATTAAAGTTTTTACTTTCATGATAAAGTAGATCAGGGGATTTATTTGAAGTCTCACTTCATTACTAAAATACAAAAATGTTAGCCAGTAAGGCTGCACCTGTTCTCTCACTGGAACAATCTAAGCAAGAACCACGTTTGCAAATGCATGCATCCAAGGATTGCAAACCCTGCAAGTTAAAAAATTATGAGATAGATGACTTTCCTCAGGCCTCCTCCCCAAAAAAGAGATTTACAAACAATACAGGTTTCAGAGTAGCAGCCGTGTTAGTCTGTAACCGCAAAAAGGACTACAAGTCCTCCTTTTCTTCTTCCAAACAATACAGTCTCATGTATTAATATTATAGCTCTTTGGGTAAGTGGCCCCTTCCTTCGCCCTGTGTGTGTGCCTATTTCAGATTAAAAAAAATTAACTGAACATTTATACAAAATGCCGCTCACAAAAACTGCAGGAAGTTCACTGCTCACAGATGAGAGAGATGCTCATGCTAGCATTCTCACCAGATCCTGGGCCTGATTGACAGCTCCTTCTTTTGAATACTGGTCAGTTGGTTCGCAGGCTCTCAAAGCTATTGTTTCTGGCTGGTTAAAGATTTGCATTGTTGCGCTGAGTCCCACTTAATTCGTATTTTCCAAGTTATCTTTATAACCATCAGGACTAGAAACTAATTGTTTAAAATGAAAGGTTAGATTCTCAAGCACAATTTTACCCTAATGAGTGTATTCTGTGGAAAACTGCTTGGTCACAAAATTACAGAACAAACCAGCCCCTGGCTATATATAGTTATATAGCTATTTTTAATATTCATTTGTAAACATAAAGGACCAGATCCTGGCTTCAATTAAGGCCCTGATTCAGCAAAGCATTTGAGCAATACTTAATTTTAAGTCTCTTGGGGAACATTGCAGTTGGGTGTAATTTAAAGCAGCCCTGAGACTGCTGTAACCTGTGTCAGGGCCTGATCCAGGCCCTGGCTGGCCTAAGGATTGGGCAGCAGAGAGAAGATATAAAGCCATCTTTGGCTTCATGCTCAGAAGAACTGAGCGCTGTTCTAGTGTAGCTAAAGATCAAACCTAAAGGTGCCTTGCACCTTATGTTGTCATTTGCACAGTGACTGTGAAAAAACATAACCCCAGGCAAGAGAGGATTTACTGATTTGGACATACTGTATTTTACACCCACTTTGTGTTCAGCTCAGGTGTAAATGACTACACAGGCACAAATCAGTGAAGAATCTGCCACTCTGTATGTAGCTGTCTAACAAATTACAGCAATTTTACTTCGTGTGACTGAAAAAAAAACATAACTTTTTACTACATTTCTTGTCAGAAGTATGTTGCAGGGCTACAAAATGAAAATGATTCCATACACTAACATTAGTGTTGCATTTTTTTTTTTATCATTAGTTGGCACTGTGTAAAATACAAATAGTCTTTTTATTCATTTTAGTATTGCTTTGAAGGCAGAAATAATGCACATATGCTAAAGATTTAGGGTCTGATTCTCCTTAGACCTACACAGGTGTAAATTTGGAGTAAATCAGCTAAAGGCAGAGAAGTTAGCCTAGTGTAACAGAGAGGTGAATCAGGCCATGAGTACTAACAATTTGCATTGAATCATGATATACAGTATTTTGTTCTGGTGAGAAAAACTATTCTAAGTTACCAACTATATGCTTCTTAAGAAAAGCATGTAATCCACAAATGTAATGTGTAAGACTCAAGTCAATTAAAAATATTTCTCACTTTTTCTGTGATCTAGCTCTGGCTCTTGCTCAGCAGCAAATTACAGAAGTACTTTTAAAAAACTAATAATGTTTTCTGTATTTTAGAGTGTGCTTTGGTGAATAAATAAAATATGAAAAGAAAAAAAAGACAAGGATGCTTTTACTCTGAGCTCATCCAGAGACTTGTAAAATGACTTAAGACATAGAGAAGTCATGTAATAAATTCTCCTTTTCCTGAGTATTGTAGTGCCTGATTAGGAATAATTTAGGCTAATTCTCTAGCGATGCAGATGGGGCATAGGCTCACGTATTTTTAAACAAACAAAGACTTTACCTGAGTGTTTTGCTATGGAGGACTTTGTCCATTCAGTGGAGCTCGGTATTCTCTTGCATGCTTTCTCTAGAGAGCTATACATAGTGGAGCAGTAGAACAGCTGCTAACAGTTTCTAGTCGGTCACAGAGGACATGAATATTCCCTTCATTTTAGTTAATTTCATCAGCTCTTTGGGGCAGCGACCATCTTTTTGTTCTTTGTACAGCAACTAACACAGTAAGGTCTGAGTCTGTGACTGGGACCCTAGGCACTACTGTAATACAAATAATAATAATAATATAATATATCCTCGGGATATAATACAATTTTAGAGGAGGCAAGGGTGGATTTCCAAGCTAGAAGACTCTATCTGGCTTTAAGATTAAACTCGATAAGTTTATGGAGGAGATGGTATGATGGGATAACATGATTTTGGTAATTAAATATTCATGGTAAATAGGCCTAATGGCCTGTGATGGGATGTTAGATGGGGTGGGATCTGAGTTACCCAGGAAAGAATTTTCTGTAGTATCTGGCTGGTGAATCTTGCCCATATGCTCAGGGTTTAGCTGATTGCCATATTTGGGGTTGGGAAGGAATTTTCCTCCAGGGCAGATTGGAAGAGGCCCTGGAGGTTTTTCGCCTTCCTCTGTAGAATGGGGCACGGGTCACTTGCTGGAGGATTCTCTGCTCCTTGAAGTCTTTAAACCATGATTTGAGGACTTCAGTAGGTCAGACATAGGTGAGAGGTTTTTTGCAGGAGTGGTGGGTGAAATTCTGTGGCCTGCATTGTGCAGGAGGTCAGACTAGATGATCATAATGGTCCCTTCTGACCTTAGTATCTATGAATCTATGAATCTTTGGTCAATGTCAGGAACAAACAATCTGTCATAAACTCATTTGGGGCTTGATCTTGCAAGATGCTGAACACTCTGGTCCTGGTTCTGATCCAGCAAAGCACTTAAGCACATGAGTAGTCCCATTGATTTCAGTAGTTCATAGGCTTGAAGGTAAGCACATGCTTAAGCATTTAGTCAGATTGGTGCTGAAGTGCACACAACTGAGTCCTCTGATATTATTGCACTACAAGGCTAGACAGTCGTAAGAGCCTTACAGGATGCTTCAGGGGCGGAAAGCATAATATGGCAGATATGGCATTCTGCAGCCACCAAGGAGTTTGCACTTTTCCCATGCTCGTGCATAGAAGTTCACATATTGTAGCATGTGCAGAATCAGGAGAGGGCTTCAGCTGCTGAGACATTTTGTTGGAGAATAATGTTTTGTTGTCTGTGAATAATGTAATGGTGGTGCCATTTTTATTTTCTCAGTGTTGCCTTGGGAGTGGGTTGAATAATATATTTTAATAGTGGACTATAGTTCTGCTGGAATACATTTCAGTAAATATAAAGTCTTGGGGTAGTATTTAAGGACTCTCTGGAACATTGGTATTACTATATGCGGCTGATTCTGGGAAGCAGGCTTTCTGAAGTCAGGTTTGATTTACTTGTCCTTGTAAGCACAGAGAACATTACAAAAAAACACTATCCATATAGATATATTAAAAAGTGGCATTTTAACTGTAGTATGTGAAAAAGAAGACTGTAATGCAGTAATTAACAACTGCCACTTTGGAGTGTTTATGTAAAGCCCAGCAAATTCATTCCTGTGCTGATGGCCAGCCCAAGGACTGTGCAATGTTTAAGACCCACACTAGGGTGACCAGACGTCCCAATTTTGTAGGGACAGTCCCGATATTTGGGGCTTTCTCTTATATAGGCTCCTGTTACCCCCCACCCAGTGTCCCGATTTTTCACACTTGCTGTCTGGTCACCCTAGTCCCACACAAGCCCTCATAATGACTCATAAGTGGTGCATAGGCAGCGAACTAAACTGCATGCAAGAATGAACAGTTCTAAAGTTAGATCCTGCTCTTCCAAACACTTACATGCAGGAGTAGTTCTAGTAAAATCACATGAATAAGGGTTGCAGGACTAGGGCCTTAAATTTTAAGCTCTTCATGGCAGAGACCTCCCTTCAGCAAGCTGGCATAACTACAGGTGTCTGTATCATGCAGCTGCCTTGGCCCAGATCCACAAAGTGACATAGGTGTCTAAAGCCCAGATTGAGGCACCTAAGGCCCAGTTTTAGGCACTACTGATCCACAAAACCCCTGTTTGGCTGCCACCTAATCCTGTAAGTGTGTAAACTCACTCAGCACCTGAATTTTTGCTGTAAAAGTTCCCTAGGCACCTGAATTTCTGCTTGTGGGCATGCACGCTGCTACCTCACTCTAGGAAGCTGGACCCCATCTCACACTAAAGCCCCACTGCAATCCACAAATCAGCGGAGGATAGGTGCTCCTTCACCCAGCTTGCCTGTGCGGCCTGATCATGATACTGAAATAGTCATTGGGACAGAGGGAGAACCTGAGAGAATGACTAGAGCCTGGTAGATTGGAGACTAGGGTCCAGTCCCCCTCTTACAATGACGATTTAATTGTTTATCCAAAGTGGAACAGCTTTAGCAAGAGAAACTGAGGGTAACCCACATCCAAATATCCCATGGTCCAGTAGTTAGGGCACTGCGCTGAAAGGTGAGAGACCTGTTATTTATAGAGGCTGGTGGGGCAGTGTGCTGGGAGAGAAACTGAGCCCTGATTAGGGGATGGGGCTTCTCTCACTAGGGGTCCTGTAAAGAAAGGTAGCCAGCCAGCCAGCCAGGCAGCGGCACAGACAGCTGCAGCGGCACAGGAGCGAGCAAACAGAGCTGTAAACAGGGGAGTTTGAGTGGGACTTTGGGGGGAAGACTAAGAGAGCCAGACACAGGGACAGACAGGCTAGTGAAGGGAGAGTGTGGTGGTCTGGCAGTGTTTTGGTGCTCGTTGGAGGTTTGTTTTGCTGTGGGTGGTTTGGTTTGGTTTGTGTTTCCCAGACTAACAGGACTTAGGTGAGAAGGCTATGACAGATACAGAGGCAGCAGTGGGAGTGACCCAAGTAGTGGAAAATACAGTGAAGATGACTGGACGTGGAAGCTGCGGCATGTACATGATCCTGGAGGGGGGGACCTGAAAAGAGTTTCATCTGCATGAAGTGCCACCTGTTAGAGCTGATGGAAGAAAAGATCCGAGGATTAGAGATGCAGGTGGAAACTCTGGTCAAGTTTAGAAGGGGGTCGAGTGGATGATGGAGCAAAGACATGAGGAGGCTGAAGAGAAAAGCTTAGACTTGCAGATGGAAGCAGGACCGAAGAATGCTGAGGGGATACTGCTGGGTGAGGAAAGTGGACAGTGGAAGCATGTGACTAAGAGAACCAGGCAGAGGAAAAGGTGGGCTAGTGAAAGAGAAATAGAGCTCAGGAACAGGTTTGCGGAGTTGGAAAATGAAAAAGGGGCATAGCAGGTGGTCACTGAAGGTGAGAGGACAAGAAAGAAGAGAAGAGCAGCTAGTCCTATAGGAAGAGGGCAAGAGTCAATGGAGACAACGCCAAATATAAGCCCCAGGAGGATACAGGATGGGTTGCAGAGGATTGCAAGGGACAATGGGAATCGAGAGGACTTGCAGCCAGAGGGAACAGGGGATAGACTGGAGAACCGCACCATCACCAGGAAAAGGCAGGTCTTCGTGATTGGGGACTCCTTACTGAGAAGAATAGACAGGCCTGTAACAAGAGCTGATCCAGAGAACAGAAGGGTCAAAGTTGCAGAAACTATTAGAAGCCTGCATCCCAAGAAATTGGAAAAATTTATAGGCCGGAGTTGTAGACCAAGCTGGATGAGCAAGCACCTTAGAGAAGTGATTAAGAAAAAGCAGAAAGCCTACAAGGAGTGGAAGATGGGAGGGATCAGCAAGGAAAGCTACCTTATTGTGGTCAGAACATGTAGGGATAAAGTGAGTAAGACCAAAAGACATGTAGAGTTGGAGCTTGCAAAGGGAATTAAAACCAATAGTAAAAGGTTCTATAGCCATATAAATAAGAAGAAAACAAAGAAAGAAGAAGTGGGACCGCTAAACACTAAGGATGGAGTGGAGGTTAAGGATAATCTAGGCATGGCCCAATATCTAAACAAATACTTTTTCTCAGTCTTTAATGAGGCTAATGAGGAGCTTAGGGATAATGGTAGGACGACAAATGGTAAGGAGGATATGGAGGCAGATATTACCACATCCGAGGTAGAAGCCAAACTTGAACAGTTTAATGGGACTAAATTGGGAGGTCCAGATAATCTTCATCCAAGAATATTAAAGGACCTGGCACATGAAATTGCAAGCCCATTAGCAAAATTTTTTAATGAATCTGTAAACTCAGGGGTTGTACCATATGACTGGAGAATTGCTAACATAGTTCCTATTTTTAAGAAAGGAAAAAAAAGTGGTCTGGGTAACTACAGGCCTGTTAGTATGACATCTGTAGTATGCAAGGTCTTGGAAAAAATTTTGAAGGAGAAAGTATTTAAGGACATTGAGGTCAATGGTAATTGGGACAAAATACAACATGGTTTTACAAAAGGTAGATCGTGTCAAACCAACCTGATCTCCATCCAATGAAGTGAGCTGTAGCTCACGAAAGCTTATGCTCAAATAAATTGGTTAGTCTCTAAGTTGCCACTAGTACTCCTTTTCTTCTTTGAGAAGGTAACAGATTTTTTAGACAAAGGAAACACAGTGGATCTAATTTACCTCAATTTCAGTAAGGCATTTGATACGTTTCCACATGGGGAATTATTAGCGAAATTGGAAAAGATGGGGATCAATATGAAAATTGAAAGGTGGTTAAGGAACTGGTTAAAGGGGAGACTACAACGGGTCACACTGAAAGTTGAACTGTCAGGCTGGAAGGAGGTTACTAGTGGAGTTTCTCAGGGATCAGTTTTGGGACAAATTTTATTTAATCTTTTTATTACTAACCTTGGCACAAAAAGCGGGAATGTGCTAATAAAGTTTGCGGATGACACAAAGCTGGGAGGTATTGCCAATACAGAGAAAGACCGGGATATCATACAGGAAGCTCTCAATGACCTTGTAAAGTGGAGTAATAGTAACAGGATGAAATTTAATAGTGAAAAGTGCAAGGTCATGCATTTAGGGATTAATAACAAGAATTTTTGTTATAAACTGGGGATGTATCACTTGGAAGTAACAGAGGAGGAGAAGGACCTTGGAGTACTGGTTGATCACAGGATGACTAAGAGCTGCCAATGTGATATGGCCGTGAAAAAAGCTAATGCGGTCTTGGGATGCATCAGATTAGGTATTTCCAGTAGAGATAAGGAGGTGTTAGTACCATTATACAAGGCACTGGTGAGACCTCATCTGGAATATTATGTGCAGTTCTGGTCTCCCATGTTTAAGAGAGATGAATTCAAACTGGAACAGGTACAGAGAAGGACTACTAGGATGGTCCGAGGAATGGAAAACCTGTCTTATGAAAGGAGACTCAAAGAGCTTGGCTTGTTTAGTCTAACCAAAAGAAGGCTGAGGGGAGATATGATTACTTTCTATAAATATATCAGAGGGATAAATACCATGGAGGGAGAAGAATTATTTAAGCTCAGTACCAGTGTGGACACAAGAACAAATGGATATAAACTGGCCATCGGGAAGTTTAGACTTGAAATTAGACAAAGGTTTCTAACCATCAGAAGAGTGAAGTTCTGGAACAGCCTTCCAGGGGAAGCAGTGGGGGCAAAAGACATATCTGGCTTCAAGACTAAGCTTGATAAATTTATGGAAGGGATGGTATGATGAAATAGCCTAATTTTGGCAATTAATTGATCTTCAGCTATTAGCGGTAGATACGCCCAATGGCCTGTGATGGGATGTTAGGTGAGGTGGATCTGAGTTACTACAGAGAATTCTTTCCTGGGTGTCTGGCTGGTGAGTCTTGCCCACATGCTCAGGGTTTAGCTGATCGCCATATTTGGGGTTGGGAAGGAATTTTCCTCCAGGACAGATTGGCAGAGGCCCTGGGAGTTTTTCACCTTCCTCAGCAGCGTGGGGCACGGGTCGCTTGCTGGAGGATTCTCTGCACCTTGAAGTCTTTAAACCACGATTTGAGGACTTCAATAGCTCAGACATAGCTCAATAGAGGTTTGTTACAGGAGTGGGTGGGTGAGATTCTGTGGCCTGTGTTGTGCAGGAGGTCAGACTAGATGATCATAATGGTTCCTTCTGACCTTAAAGTCTATGATTCTATGGTTAAATCCTTTCTTCCCCACCAGGCAGAGAGGGGAATTGAACCTGGATCTCCCCCATACTGGGTGAGTGGTCTAACTACTGGCCTACAAATAATAAGGGAACTTCCATCTCCTCCTGTGTTTTTTCAAAGAAACAGCTTAGGTACCTGAGCTGCCTGACTCCAGGTGCAGGGTTCTCAGCTCTGGATGGCAAACAGATATAGGAACTTCCCTTCAGCTGGGTTAGGTGCCTAGCTCTGTGGAAAGGGCGGAGCTCAGGACCCACCCCGGTCATCTGTATCTCCCATTAGCTAGCCTAGGGGGCTCTCTGCCTACTATGTTGGCTTTTGTGGATAGCATTCTTAAGTGTTTCTGGTTGTGCCATCCCACATTTTCAGTTTTCAATGTAATACAGATTTTTATGTTGACAGTGCATAACTGTGTCATAAAAGATGTAAGGGGAAGCTGGAGGCTTTGGTATGAGGGTGAGAGGAGCTGGGGTTTTGGGCATCTAAGAAGGCATGGGAGGCGGTTTGGGATTAGCACGTTAGCTATATGTTTCTGCTGAAATGATCAGCAGAGAAGTAGGTAATAATATTTAGGTTTTAGAGTTAACACTACAAAGTTTAGGTTTTAGAGTTAACACTTCATTGCGGTGAATGGGGAAGTTCACACTTCTCAGATCTATCATTTCATGCCACCTGAAGACTCAGGAAAATAATGCTGATTGCTTTATATGCAGTTCATATTTTTCTTTGCAACTCTGAGAGCTAGAAGCATAATTTTTTAAAAAAGTTTAGATTCTGGAGCAAAGGGTGCATTCTGCAGCAAAGCCCATGGCCACTGAAACATGGATTACACAGGCCCTGCTAATCTGCCTCAGTTGCCTTTCTTCAGACCCAGACCATCTGAAGAGAGAACTCCCAAGAAATCACAATTCAGAAGTACTTGAGAATGGGGGAAGGCCAGGGAGAAAAACTAGGTTTTTTTCCCTTTCTTCGGTTACAGCTTCCACTTCTAGGGCTGATCCACAACAAACTCATCCAGATAAATAAGTTTCTCATGTATATTCCAGCCTTCCTCTTTCTGTTTGTCTTTTCTCCTTGCTGTTTGTCTTCCAATAAGTATAGTACAGAGTGGTGTTTGGATTGAGATAAGGTATACATGCCCTCTGATTGCTGGCACAGGAAGGGGTTAATGGACTTCATTAGACTAGCATCATCCTGCAGACACTGCAGCTCCTAGGCAGGATGCCCTCCAGCTGTGGATACCTAAGAATAAGAAATAAAAGGAGGAGGCAGGGGTAAGTAAAGACTTTTTGTTGTTGCTGCTGCAGGAGGGACAGACTGAGTGGCTCTGGAAGAGGTTTCAGGCTGTTAAACCCTAAAGTTTAAAGGTCAGTAGCAGCCGCTACGTGTTCCTGGGTAAACTGTCACTGGGGAAAGGGTCTATATGGATTTAAATAACTCCTAGATCAAAAAGGAGCCTTTCTGGTTTTGCCTTGGAGTAGAGGCAACCTTATTATTTTGGGATGTGCTTACAAACTAATTTTTTAGGTGTCTGATTCTGGCCGTTGTTGGCATATAACAAGGAGCAGAGCTGAGGTAGGGAGAACTCTTGAGCACTGCTCAGTCTTAATGGACTTAATGGACTGGGGCTGGTTTTGTTCAATATCTTCATTAATGATCTGGAGGATGGTGTGGATGGCACCCTCAGCAAGTTTGCGGATGACACTAAACTGGGAGGAGTGGTAGATACGCTGGAGGGTAGGGATAGGATACAGAGGGACCTAGACAAATTGGAGGATTGAGCCAAAAGAAATCTGATGAGGTTCAACAAGGACAAGTGCAGAGTCCTGCACTTAGGACAGAAGAATCCAATGCACCGCTACAGACTAGGGACCAAATGGCTAGACAGCAGTTCTGCAGAGAAGGACCTAGGGGTGACAGTGGATGAGAAGCTGGATATGAGTCAACAGTGTGCCCTTGTTGCCAAGAAGGCCAATGGCATTTTGGGGTATATAAGAAGGGGCATTGCCAGCAGATCAAGGGACGTGATCGTTCCCCTCTATTCGACACTGGTGAGGCCTCACCTGGAGTACTGTATCCAGTTTTGGGCCCCACACTACAAGAAGGATGTGGAGAAATTGGAGAGAGTCCAGCGAAGGGCAACAAAAATGATTAGGGGACTGGAACACATGAGTTATGAGGAGAGGCTGAGGGAACTGGGATTGTTTAGTCTACGGAAGAGAAGAATGAGGGGGGATTTGATAGCTGCTTTTAACTACCTGAAAGGTGGATCCAAGGAGGATGGATCTAGACTATTCTCAGTGATAGCAGATGACAGAACAAGGAGTAATGGTCTCAAGTTGCAGTGGGGAAGGTTTAGGTTGGATATTAGGAAAAACTTTTCCACTGGGAGGGTGGTGAAACACTGGAATGTGTTACCTAGGGAGGTGGTGGAATCCCCTTCCTTAGAAGTTTTTAAGGTCAGGCTTGACAAAGCCCTGGCTGGGATGATTTAGTTGGGATTGGTCCTGCTCTGGGCAGGGGGTTGGACTAGATGGCCTCCAGAGGTCCCTTCCAACTCTGTTATTCTATGATCTTATGATTCTATGACTCATTTTATATGAAAAGCCTGGACCTTGGCAAGCAAGGGGCCCTTAGTCACTGGGGAGCTTTGCATGAATTCTGGTGAATTATAATGGAGCACACTAATTGCCATAATGAGGACCCCATGAAGTAAATAATTAGAATTGTTTCCCTTTTAGAGATGGGGAAATTAAGGCAGAGAGGTTACTTGGTGACCGGCCCAAGGTCATAGAGGGGGTTGTTGTCAGAGCTGGGTTTGGAGTGTTGTGGTAAAACTTTCAAAAGCACCTAAGTGACTCAGCCAGTCTTCATTATCAAAATGCTTTTTGACTTAAATGCATTTAAATGCTTAGGCTCCTAAGTCCCTTAGGCACCTCTGAAAATGCTGCTTCTAGTCTCTATTCTAGACTGTATCTTGCAGTGCTGAGCCACTCTGATTGTGGCAAGAGGCCACAAAGGTACCTTAGCAAAGGAGGTTGTGGTAGTTCTAGCATTATCCGTGCCAGCTTAGGCAGCCCAGTGTCCCACAGTCACGAACTGCTCCGAGTTCCTCCCAAAATGTAAAGATAAGGGTTACGAGTATTCAGCACCAAACCTGGGTGGCTACAGGAGGAGTCATGAATCAACCCTGAACATCAGAAAAAATTGCGCTATCGCAAACTTGCAACCCTAGCAATGAGCTTCGGTGTTTGAGGTCATATCTTCAAGGAAGAAGGCTAAAAACTTCATTTTCACTTTCAGGTAAAAGCTGAGCTTTTTTTTTTGACATTTAGAGGGCTCCCAAACTGAGGGGGAAAGAGTCAGGGGCAAGAGCATGACTGACAGGCCCCAGAGGCCAGCTGGGGGGCCTGTGGTAAGGGCCTGATTATTTGTCTTTTCTATCCGACTGTAACAGTATACACTATAACTGTGCCAGAAGTGAAGGACTCTCCTCACAACTAAGAACATCCAAGGTTACCTCACTGAGGCTCGGTTATTTACTAGTGTGGCAGTGGAGCTTGGGGCTATTCCAGGATGGGATATACACAGCCAATTGGTCTAATCCCTCTTTACCTGAAAAATATCCAGTAAGCAATCACTAAATGCAGTTAAGAGAGAGGGGAAAACTGCCCTTTTCTGATTAAGGTTAAACTCGTGGAAAGCTCCTGAACAATAGTCGTCATTAAATATTTAATTGCTTCCTTTCCTAACTTCCGGGAGCAATTTCAAATATGATAATTCTGTCCCAGTAAACTCCTAGTGATGTCATACAGCCCTGCAATTATGCCTCTCCCCACTGTAACAGCACAAAAGGGAGACTTCAAACTTCCATTGGCTGCATCTGCAGCATGAGACAGGGCATTGGGTAGCACCTGGTGCAAATGTTGAGCTGGCAGTCTCTGGGACATATAAAATCTCCTGTTTCACTCATTCACTTTTTGGAGAAGGATGACTTTACTTTAAAATTAGGTAACTGATTATTTTGCAGTCCAATAGTCTTTCATAAGCCGTGCACAAGTAGCCAGCTTAGGAGCGGGTGGAAGGTCATTAGAGCTATTTCGTTCACTGTGACACTGGGTTTTCCTTCTTATTGCTGCAATTACTGCTTTAGCTGTAGTTACTCACTGACATTTATTAGATCACATTGCTCTCTCGAGGCTCTCGTGCTGTCCATACTTACTTTATACCCATGTACCAATTACAAGGTGATGACAAGACCCTTTACAAAATTCTGGTGTGTCTAATCATATTTTTAGCATTTTCTCTCCCCTCTCCCTCCTCCCCCTCCCTCAGTGTCTGCATCACTGATGTGGTTCAGAGTTAGTTATAATAGCCTTTCGTAAGATTGACGTAACCAGATCTGACCTGATTCACCAGTGAGAAGTGACTCATCCTGCTACTGAAACGAGAATGGACAATAATGACAAATGGTTGTACAGAATGAAATCTCAGACCCACTCAGAAGACCCATCCTGGACAGCTTAAACTTACCTTTGACAGATACTGAAGGGATTTGTCTTTTTTCTAATATTTTGGTGACACTAATAAAGCTTGTTGTGCCAATAAGTATTTAACAAAGTGAACCGGTTTGCTAGGGAACTACATAATACGTCTTCAGAGAGAACTGCATTTAAAAAGACAATATTCAAAAATAAGCTCATGGCCATTCTCTATCTTATTACAATTCATTTTCTCCCCTCCCTCCGCCATACCCCCAATTTATAAATTTCACTGCTTGTGAAAAGACTTGGGCTGTGTGTTTACTGCCTAACTATATTTCTTGCTGGATTAAAATATAGGGATGTAAAGTCTGTGTTTACCTGTGAGTAGTTCACTACCATAATATGTGGAGTTACAGAAGACTCCTAGTTTTGGAGGAGTCCTGAAGGGCCCATTATGCCTTTCTGCATTTGCAACACAGTCTAAACAGTAGTTAATGTATACGTAGCATCAGGTGCAGAACTGACTCTTCAGTGTGTCACCAAATCATAATCAAACTGCTGTTGGAAACAGATGGATTCAATAGTCTATGTATGTGTTGTGATTTATTTTTCCTGTTCAGGAAAAAATGTTGCCTTTTTTTCAGATCAACAGGAGGGCCATGTATAAACGTAGCTGTGATCTTGAAGTGAGATCTCATTGATACATTACTTTGTCATAGCCAATCCCATACACTTAATGATTTGCGCAGCCATAGCGCCATCCATTTACGTTTCTCAAGTATTGTGTTGGTCTGGCACAGCAATCTTCCTACCACTAATAAGTAAATGTCCCTTTAAAATGCCACTTAAGACAATAGAATAAGAATCCTGCAGTATTTTGAAAAGCAATAAATGCTTAGTTTTTCAGTGGTCTCCATCCTGAACAGATAACTGTGTATATTAATCCATGCAGTGTTGTAGCCATGGTGGTCCCAGGATATTAGCGACAAGGTGGGTGAGGTAATATCTTTTATTGGGCCAACTTCTGTTGGTGAGAGAGACAAGCTTTTGAGTTACACGGAGCTCTTCTGAAGATATTACCTTTCCCACCTTCCCTCTATATTAATGCAGTCTGTGTCTTAAGGACTAGAGGCCTGAAGCTAGCCAAACCCTAGTTACTAATGGCAGGTCTACACTATCACTTAAGTTGATCTACCTTACATCTCTCCAGGATGTGAAAAAGACACTCCCCTGAGCAACACAAATTATGGGGACCTAAGCACTGTCCACACCAGGGCTATATCAGCCGGAGAGGTTTGGCAAAGATGGAGTACCTGTGCCGACAGGAAAGCGCTTCCCGTCAGCATAGAGTGCCTCACCAGACGTGTTAGGGTGCTGCAGCCGCATCAATGCAACTGCGCCAATGTAGCGCTTCTAGGGTAGACCTGCCCTTAAATAAGTACACCTGAGCTGGGATCGGGTCATTCCCCAAAACAGTAGCAGGAAGCTGCAGAAAGGTTTGGGGGTGGGGGCGGGGGGTTGAGCTAGTGGTGTTCCACCCTGCTTCCAGCCCCTGATGTAGGAGGGAGATAGCTAAGGACAAGGGAATGTGGCTGGAGATCACCCCTTCTGTCTGGCTGTTTCCAAGTGCTAGAATGGCCCCCTTTGGGCTGTGTTCAGCTAAGCATAAACTAGAGTGGCCCCCAGGCTGCCCTAGTTTAAACAGAGGACCAAACCCTTCCCTGCTAGCCCTAGATTCCAGGGGCCACAAAATTAGCTGTACTGAGATCACGGCTCAGAATCTGGGCCTTGATGTGTATGTGTAAGAAAAAAGTGTGGGAGGGAAGATTGTCTGCATAGTGTAAAAAGGTTTCCAGCTTCTAGGGTACAGCCTCAGTTATCCAAATGTCTGGGGGAGGCTGAAAAAATCCAGATCTCCTCAGAGTTTTTGATGTACTGCAGTAGAAGTCAAGAGACTCATCCCCGTTTTGGAGCAAGCTGTCTGTTGCTCCAAAAATATTTTGTGTTAACTAGATATTTATATGGCTAATAACATCCACAGTCACAGAGAGAATAGAAATGTATAGAAGATGAACCCTCATGGTACAACTATTGACTACCGAGGGCTAAGGAGACACTTCCCATAAGGGCAGGTTATTACATGATTATTCATTATGGGTGAAATCCTAGCCCTATAGAAGTCCAATATGACCCATTGACCTCAGTAGGGCCAGGATTTCACTATATGGAGATTTTTACTTCATGTTTTTATTGTGCTTTGCATCTTCCTGTGATGCTTCTGGTAACAACCACTGTCTGAGACAAGATATTAATCTGATCTGATCCAGCATGGACAATTCCTATGCGCTTAAATTAACAACATAAATGTCATTCACATTGGTGACTTTTTTCCTATGAGAGGTCTAATTCCTATAATGATGATGTATTTCCAGACAAGCTTCTATTTCTGTGTGAATATGATTAAAAAAAAATAAAATCCTGGTACAATGCAATGTTCTTACTGCTGTCATTTTAATACCAGACCTACATCTGTTCCATTAGCACTCAAGGAACTATTCTACAAATGTCAGCTTGATGTTTCAGGAGGTTGGTCTAAAATTGCTAGTAATTTGGTGTCTCTGCCTTTTACGTTTCTGAATTGCTTTCTTCTTAAGGTAGGCCCAGGTTTTTTACGTATCCTTTTCATGCTGGCTGGCCTCTGCCTTTTTAATTCTTTTGAAGCTTTACCTAGGTACAGCTGGCTTACTTGTCTTTTCTCATTGTGATTTTATAACATATAGGGCCAGATTTAGCAGTGTGATCACTGTCACTTTATTTTATAGTGCATACAATTGTACAGAAAATTAATAGGAAAACAGTTTCTGCCCCAAACACCTTATATTCTAAACTTTTAATTTGACACACAAGCAAGGATACAATATTTGCCAAGAATGGGGACAAAGAAAGGAGGATCAATGTCATAGGGCTGGCTCCTGCAAGTGATTCTGTGCAGTTGAAGAGGTCTGCCTGCACTGAGTCAACTGCAGGAGCAGGGTTGTAGAGTGTACAGTTACTCCGTTTAGGTCTGAGTCACTGTGGCTTTTGTACCATATGCCTAAATATCTGATTTGTGACATTGTGGGCTGAAAATTTGGCCCATATTGTATAATCTTTAAGGTTTTTCTCTTCTTAATAGTGTTCTATGGGTGATTGGAAAATTATGCCTTTTCATTGTCTGCTTAAGTGATTTCTGTTCTTAACTGGTTATCAACATTTAATATGTAGCAGCTGGAAGCCCTGAGTTCATTCTGGGTCATGAACGTTGCTTATACATGTGAAAAGGAGGCCCTCTGAACTATGTGGTAAAATGTTCCATCCCTGATTTGCAGAATGATTTAATAAACCATTGGAGCAGGGAAGTGCTCTGCTGTAAGAGATACAATTGGGGTACATAGATACTGAAGTTTTCTTAGCTGGGCACCAGGCTGATCCATTAGAAAAGGTCTCCTCTTTTTGTAGTGACAGAGCTTGTTGAAGTTTTCCATAGTAGAAAAGACAAGTTTTCGTGACTCACAAATCTCACAAAAAAAGTTGTTTTAAAATAAAGTAGCCTAAAATAAAACATCTTCGTAAAAACAGAAGTTATTCTAAAATCAGTCTGAATCTTTTGCAGACCAAAAATATCTTCGGGGACACTGGTAAAAATTGCAAGCAGACAGATGATCCAATTTATAAAAATCTAGACTGAGGCAATCATGAAGAAAGTAGATAATCTTCAAATAGTTCTCAATCCCCAGTTCCCTTTCTGAAAGATTCTAGTTCTGCAAGGAGTAAGATTAATAATGAAAGAGCAAGACTGATACCTCACAATGTAGAAAACCTCATTTTTCTAAATGCTAATCTGCCAGTTTTGGACTACTGTTCCTGTGCCACTATTTTGGAAAAGGATGATGATTAACCTACAGTTCTCTCTCCTACACAATGCTGCCATTTTAATACTTACTTACACAAAGTGTATAAGGGATTTTTCCAGAGAGGGACACTCAAGTATGCTGAGGCCCAAAAAATTGGTATAAATTCAAATAAACTTTGTTTTAAAAATCCAAACTTTTGGTTCTTATAAAAACCAAACTGCTGAAATTTGGACAAAAAAATCAGTGCTCTCATGTGCTGGCTGTAGGTATGATCACTTTGCAGTATATTCTGGCTGGTACGGGGGGGAGTGGGGGGTGGAGGTGGGAATGGATGCTGGAAAAAAAGGAATAAGGAGAGGTAGGTATGAATTCAGGAAGACAGAGACCACACATCCATTTCCCCCAAGCTTATGATCTGTATCTACCTGGATCCTGACACCAAAGAAACCATCCATAAATATTTTTTATTTGTATTCCTGTAGCATCTAGGAGCCCTACCTATGGACTAGGGCCCCACTGTGCTATAGGCTGTACAAACAGAACAAAAAGACAGTTCCTGACAATCAAAGTGTAAGACAAGGTACAGCTGATGGATACAGGCAGACAAATGGGGAGTACAAGGAAACAATGAGATGATATTGCTCAGCATGCTGGGCAGTGGTATCAGTGCACGACAGCCTGACCATTGTCTTTTTTTTTTTTTTTTTGTAGACATCATGAAAGAGAAGAGTTTTTTATGGAAGGATTGGAAGGATGGTAATGAGT
Organism: Eretmochelys imbricata; assembly: GCF_965152235.1. Lineage (NCBI taxonomy): Eukaryota > Metazoa > Chordata > Testudines > Cheloniidae > Eretmochelys > Eretmochelys imbricata. The sequence continues at coordinate 46,456,145 of NC_135576.1, read as the reverse complement.
TAGTTTTGTGGACGTTTATGGGGAGCTCCTCCCAAGCATAAGGAGCAGCATGGGAGAAAACACAAAGGGGCTTATTTGAAAATTTAACAAGTGGGCAATGGAGACTGGCTTCATGGGATGATCAGAGGTGGCAGCTGACACCTTGATAACGAATGAGACAGGATAGGTAGGAGGCAGATAGGCCATGAAGGGCCACAAAAGTGAAGACAGCCAGCCTTATGTTTGATATGATACAGAACGGGGAGCCATGGGAGCAGGGCAAGCCCTAAGATTTTTGCCCACGGCTGAGAATGTTTTTGGTTCCCTTCCCCGCAGACCATCTAGCCAGCCGAGCAAAAAACAACCACCACCAAGCAAGCAAGCAAACAAAAATAAAACAACCAAAAACCCCACAACAATGCACAGCTGGATGCAGAGCATTGTATCACCCTTAGAAGCTGGCATCCAGAGAGGCCTCCCTGCTCACCCACTCCTAGGGCTGGGCTCTGCGGTGGAGGGATTCAAAGCAATGGACTAAGAAAATTATCTTTTCAGTAGCTTACTAAATGGATATGAGCTGGCCAAAGATTGCGTTTGTCAAGACCAAAAAGAAGGATGTTGCAGGAATCAAGGTGCAAGATGAGTGCCTGGATGAGAGTGTTTGCTTTGTGGATGGATAGGAAAAGCTGTAGTTAGAGATGTTATGTAGAAAGAATCAGCAGGATTAAGACATAATCTGTATATGAGGATTGAGAGAGAGGTCCTGGTTAAAGAGGATACCCAGGTTATGGGCCTCAGTGACAGCAAGGGTGGTGGTGGTGTCCACAGTGATCAAGAAAGGAGATAGCGGGGAGGGCTTGGGGGTGAAAGATTAAGAGCTCTGTTTTAGCCATATTGAGTTGAGCTGATGGCTAGACATCCACAAGGAGATGTCCGAGAGAGAGAGTCTGTAGCAGACAGCATGAGTTTACATAGAGTTTTGAGAGAGAAATTTCTGAATAGTCCATGAATGCCAGGTAGTTCAATTCTCAATGTCTTACGTGGCTGCAATATGTAACTAGGTTCTTCTATCACACCCATTGTTGTACTATCTGAGCAGGGTACTGCTGCTAGAGGATCTGTGTATTCAAATATAGAAGCATAACTATGGCAGGGGGTCTTATAGTTCTTCAGCAGCATGAGCCATTTAATGAAGAGATTGCCCATCAAAGATTTTTATTAGTTTGGTTAATATTAGATGCAGTCCGGTATTCACTGTATAAACTATTTTGTTTGGCATTCTTTAGAGCATTCCAGACCTCTAAACTGGTTCCACAATCAAGTGCTTTAACTGTAACGTATCTGGCAGACATTGCTGGAGATTAGGGTATTTTAAAAAAAAATTAAGGCGAGTCCATCAGAATGATGATTTTCAGTGAGTCTCAACCCAGCCTTCTCTTCTGTGCGTGTATCTTTGTGTAGGCACACCTGTATGAGTGTTGCTGTGCATTAATACCTGTGCAAGAGACGCTTTTTCACATGAAAGTTGTATCATGTGATCATGCTTCTAATAGTTTGAGCCACACAAAGTGGTGGGTTGGTTTTTTTTACTGCAAATAGCAGTTTTCACCATAAAAAAATTGTCCTGAAAATGTAAGTTCTGCTGTTTTTGTAAAACTAATAAAGTATAAACACAGCTTTACTTTCTGAACTCTTGCAAGAATGAATAAGAATCAGAATTTGAAAGCTTAACAACAACAAAAGACTCACTTGGAAAGTTCTTTTAACTGTGGCCTCAATTCAATTGACTCCACATAGGCAGACTCCTCAGTCTGCACAGAGCTGCATTGATTTCATTGGGGCCTTGAATGAAAGCCAGTTACAGGACTGGGATCTGTATTTGTAAATCACAGAAAACTGCCTTCACACAGGCAGTTGCTTGTGGTATGCTTCTCCTGAGCTACCTGTGCTGTCAGAGCTGGTATAGCAGCTTCACAGCTCCAGCTGTGCAGAATAGAGCCAGAAGCATGAAAACAAAAATCAGGAACTCTCAGAGGTCAAAGGATCTGCCAGTTAATACGTGCATCAGGGAATTAACTCTGCTGATGAACTACTTCTGTTTTCCATGTTTTTTGTATTATATATCACTGAGTACACCCTACCTTGTTTTGTCCAAGACAAAACAATTGAATCAGAAACATAGATCTGTGTGGTGATCAATCAGTTTGCCACTCTCATTGGTTTGGATATCAACAAAAGAACTGTGACTCAAAGGCCTCTTTCTGGTGCCTCTGAGTTGGCTGTATCAATAAACCAAAGTACATGCAAACAAATAACATATGCCCTGTCTGTACTAGGGAAACATTTCAAAACAATCCCACAACTACTAATAGTTTCCCCTGGGGTAAATCAAGCTAAGAGCCCTAATATCGATGGACTGCTAGCTACCACATGCATTATAAACTCTGAATGATCTAATCCTGCTCAGAGCAGATCTAATTCACATATAGTGCTTAAAATAGTAGTGGTTGCTTATGCTAACAGAGATGGAGCAAAACTGGTGTTAAGTGAAACTTTTTTGGACAAATGTTAGCTTAGACAGCGCTTTGCAGTGTATGGGCTTGATTTTTTAAAGAGTTTCTTGAGCTGACACCCTGACTGTTCGGAGAAATTGAGATCAGTTCCCTTACCCCTAGAATCTGCCCTATTTTTATAGACCCCATGATTAGTAATGAAGTGTAGCTGCCTTTTGTCTATCAGTTTCCAAAGGGATCTCACTGTCTTTTAAAATCTGGAATTGACAGAAGAGCTCTTTTGACTCCTAGCTCCCCCTTTAGTCCTCTCGTTGCACTGTTGAGGCCAATGCGGTTTCTCTTTATTAGATAAAATGTGTATGATTACCACAAGAACCATTTTGGGGAACTCTAAAGGGTCTGTGCCATCTGTCACTGGGACACTGTAGTTAGGAGGCTTTGGAAGGAGAACTCAGGTTTGATCATTAGTATGCCTCTGTGGTGTGCTCTAGTTGTCACAAATCTTCATATACAATTTAATTTCTTTTATATATTTAGTTTTTTAAATATTTAGTTTGTTCAGATAAATCTCAGGAGATTGTCTGAACAACTGTTTCGTTGCCACATAACATCACCATTGACTTTCAGTACAAGATCTCCTTAAAAGCTATCCCTCTGTAAGTAGCCTCATTATGTGCTCATAATTTCACAAGTAACCTTTAATTATTAATTTTCATTTCCATTCTGATAACCTAACGCATGCAATGTTATGACATTCTGTACCTTGGGGGAGCACCCTGTAACCCCCCATACATATTCCTCATCTGTATATAATTGTGATATTACCTTACAAGGCATGCTTTATATGTATCAGGGGAAAGGTTTTGATCTGCTAAAAGTCATTTCTCTATCCATAGATGTATATCATTAATGCATGTGAAGTTATGAGAATTACGGTCACTAAAACATGATGTAAGTTGGGGGATCAGCCAGATATTCGCTCCCCAGAGGCAACAGCAAGGAAAGTAACCAATGCCTGGGCATGGTGTCAAACCCATCAACAGCCATTGTCCAACAAGGGAACTACAATTCAATGACTCACCTGCATGAGGCCATACCAGGGGAATTGCTTAACCTTGCCTGGAGACCAGCAATGCCCCCCAGACATGCCTGGACTTGTGTTTTCCAAGCACGTGGACTGAGGGTATAAAACTGAACACAGGGGGGCCATGTGGGGCCTTCTCCTGCCCCCACCTATGCTGCAAGCAACTAAGGGCATGTCTTCACTAGCAACGTTAAAGCGCTGCCGCGGCTACTGGTCCTGGCACCAGCGCTGGGAGGCGAATCGCTACGAGGGGAATAGCTCCCAGCACTGGTGCACTGTCTACACTGGCACTTTACTGTGCTGAAACTTGCTGTGCTCAGGGTTGTGGTTTTTTTTCACACCCCTGAGCGAGAAAGTTGTAGCGCTGTAAAGTGTCAGTGTAGACAAGCCCTGAGACACTGAGAAGAAGGCAAGACTCCAACAGAGGAGATTGTCCCAGGGTTAAGGAACAAACCTGTATATTAAGGACTGCAACATCCAGTGGGGTGAGAAAAACTTAGTCTAGATGTTGCCCAGTCTAATAGGGTTGAGAGTTTAGACTGCGTGCTTATATTTTTTTTCTATTGGTAACTAACTCTGACTTTTTGCCTATCACTTAAAATCTACCTTTTATAGTCAATAAATCCGTTTAACTGTTTATCTTTACCAGTGAATTTGTCTGAAGTGTGGGGTGAAACTGCTTAGGTTTCGCAAAGGCTGGTGTATGTCCATTTTCCATTGTTGAAGTGGCAAACCAATTAATAAATCTGCACTGCTCATCTTGAGCAGTGCAAGACAGTATATTCCTGGGGTACAGTGCTGGAAGCCTGGGGGGAGGGACAGGACTGGGCTGGTGCCTTTCTCTGTGTGATTCATCAGTGGCTCTGGGAGCAATATAGCTGGCTGTGGGGCTCCACAAGCTGTTGTGCTGAGTGATCACAGTGCCTGGAGGGGTTTGCTGCTGGTCACTAGCAAGGCATTGTGAGAGAAAGCCCAGGCTGGAGAGAATTCAGGGGTCCCAGTGGTCCCACAGTTCCAGGCTGCACCTCAGGGGGGATCCTGTCACAAATGTAACTTCTCTTTGCTTATGGCAGTAGATCAAATAAGCAATGTAGCTTTCAATATTTTATGTGAGAAAAGGAACTCTTAGTTACAGCGTTTGTACCTTATATATTAGAAAACAGTGATATGTTCTTTGGAGTTTAGTATCTTGAAGTACTGCCTATGGTACGAACACCCTTTGACGTGTGTTGAACTGAGAAGAATCAAGGCTTAGTGATGCATGAAAGCCAAACATGTCAGTCATAACTTTCCGTAATTATACTGTGTCTCACGTGCAGGTAACACTGTGTTAATACTTAATAGGGATCATATTCTTTAAGGAAGAGAAAACAGAACACTAAAATTATACACATTTAATGTTCAGGTATAATCCTTTGGAAGATATCAGCTTTAAGAACAAAAAGACACCCTTACTGAGTGCTGCAGCAATATAAAACTGCTTCCTGGGTTCCTGAGTCACAAATAAAGGCCCTTGCACTCCTGCCTGCCTGGAATTAGGATTTCATTTTATATCTGACTCATGGAGCAATTTCTTTAGCTTACCTTGAACAGGCAGTCAGGGTAGTCACTGAACAGGAGAGTGGAGATTTACACTCTCTGAGAAGTGACAATTTTAAATAAAGTGCCCATTGATTAGAAGTAGCTTGAGGGCATTCTGACTTTCCATTGCAGTTAGATGTTGGTGTGGGAGGGCCTGTGCATTGTTTAGTCTGTGTGACAATATTCTATAACTCTGTGAATTTTAAGAAGATCTCAAGGGAAAAGAATCATGAATATAAAGGAAAAGTATATTAAGTTGCATCAAACTGCACAAGGAATGCGTCCAAAGCAACAGTCCAACTTCTTTGTAATATAGCAACTGACCAGCCATAAATGTTGTCAGTTTTATTGTGTTGGCGCTTATCATAACGAATTAATGCGAATGTTTCCTGATTGTACTCTGCCAGGCATAGCAGTGATGCATATTCCTGGAAATTCTATGGGCCATGGTTCAAAAAAACAGCCTTAAACTCACAGCTTTCAAATAAGCATTCTAAAAAGAAATTCACTTATTTAAGCAAACCCATAAAACAATTTTTGAAAGACTGTTAGTCGTGTGCTTTTCTTCCCTTCAGAATGTTTTATAGAATTACATTTTTATTGTTCTGTTTGATCTTTCTTGCAAAATCCTATCTGTTAATGTGATCTGAAACTGAAAACATCTTTTGCATTTCTCTCATTTAGCAGGCTTCGACTACAGAGGTGCAAATTGGGCCCATGAGACTGACACAAGACCCGGTTCAGGTAGGACTTTGTTTCAATTTGATGATACTGTAAGTTATGTGTGAAATTGCAAAGGAATTAAAGGCTCAATCCATGTATAACTATTAAAAAGTCATTGCCAAACAGACCACTTGTATTAGAATGCACATCTGTATTGCTAAATTACACATCTCCTTCTTGAAGCTATGTTGCAGCTCAAGAGTTACGTATAGTAACATGGTACAGGCAGTATCCAGCAGGAGTATTGTAGGATTCTGGATACTTTTTTTTTTTCCTCAATCTGGAATGCAGCTATTGAACGATGCAAGAAATTCTTCAGAAAAGCATCTCGGCCTGTTACAAGAGTGAAGAAGCTTGGTATGGAAAGGCAGCATAAATTCTGCTGCATATAAAGTCTTTCAAGAGCTGGAAAGTAGGGTCCTTCGGTTCTTGGACTCAAAACCACACAAGAAGATTTGGGTCTAGATATTTGACTCCAATTCCCACAAAAATTAAGGAAGGTTTGGACTTGAGCTTTTCTAATTTTGGACCATCTTTAGGAAGAAAATGTGACTAGTAAAGTTTTTAACATGGTGGTTCTCAGCATTTTGTAGAGGTGAGAAACCATTCTGTCTGGCTAGTGTCTTTGTTACTAATAATGCCACTTTTATATGAGAAAAGCATGGAATAGAATCCTGAAACCTGTTCTGCTCAGTGATCTTCATGAAACTTACTGTGCCCATATGTTAAATGTAGTAGCTGACAGTTGAAGAAAGCTGTTGCATTCTGCTAATCATCTGGTAACATGTATGAAACCATTCTTTTCTAATTTATCCAGCCAGGAAGGAATAAAACATAACTTTTATGGATAGTAGCAGCAAATCAACGTTCTTACTACTTGTACCTGTTACCCACTAGAACAGTTGGTTTAATGCTGCAACATTTCACAGTACCTGGCTAGATAGCTATAGAAAGTTCCTCACTAATGAAAATTGCTCAGGCAGGCACCAGCAGTTTAATTAAAATGGCAATTGACCTTTGTGACTGTAATGTGCTCAGGACTGAACTACAATGCTAGAATGAATATACACTTAAAGTAATGAACTCTTTGACCACTTCAGAGAGCACATTCCCTAAAGCACACAATGTCTTTGGTTTACGTAGGAGCCTGGGAAGAAACCAGTGCACAAAACATGTGAATATGCAGTGACAAGCAAAGAGCTCAAAGAGAGGCCACTAAAATAGAATCATTCCTGTCACTAGCTTCTACCAACCAGAAACTCTTTTCTAAGTGTTATAGAATTTTGTCCTGATACAGTACTGTAAAGCACTTCATTACGGAGTTAAAAGGTACCATTGAGTCACTCCCTTTGCTGGAGGATGGCAGAACAGGACAAAGAGAATTGTGCTCTGACAGGTTACAAGTACAAGAAATCAAATGAGCCCCAACAATAATGACTGAATTATGGCTCCGCATAAAATCGCTCTTACTCATACTTACTACAATTTCTATAGGTTTTGTCTGCTCTGGTGCTTAATTTGTGATGGAAGAAGTAGCCCTGGCACAAGTTAACCACAGATGCACCCACTATCCCATACACCCAACCCTGCCTATCCTCCAGGCAGTCCCCCATCCCGCACACAGTGCATGCACCCCTAGCCCCGCCTATCTCCCATGCACCCCCAACCTACACCCTGTCCTGAACACCCACCCCAAACATATGCCTATGCTCTGTACAATTGTCCCAGGGAGGCTGGTGCTTTAGCTTCCAAATTGGTCAGGGGACACTGGAGAGCAGCACCATGCCCCCCACAACCACCTCCATCGCCATTGCTCTCTCAATGCCAGCATGTGTGTTAATTTTCCATCCCACCCATCGCTCCCATACAAAGGGGCTGTGATCGTCCCCAACTGAACCCAGATCGCTTCGCTCTTGGCCTGAATCGGGGCATTTATCCAGCTGGAATCCCTTGTGGGGAAGAGCGCCCCATCTCTTGTGCAAGGGGGTCCAGAACTGGGCCCTGCTCTCACCTCCTCCTGGTGCAGGTTCCCTGTGGGGGGTGGGCTGAGGAGCGCCCTCGTACTGAGCCTGGCTGTTGCCTGGGTCTGCAACAGGTGGGATTGCGGGCACCATGGTGGGGTTAGCACCTCCCGCCCCCAGCCAGAGAATAGAGCTGCCTCCCCGGTTGGTGCATGTTGTATGCCCTTCTCTGTATGCCTGCTGTGCCTCCCCCAGCAGGGTCCTGCCCATGGCACTGGGGCTGCCTGCTGGAGCCTCACTCATGTCCCGGTGCCCTACTGCCCCTGTCCCACACTGCACCCTGGCTGCATGGTCACCTCCCCAGTCCCTGACACCTCACCTCTCTCCTCACTGCCAGTACTTGGGAGTCTCTGCCCCTCCTGGGCCCCCAGGGGGCAGCAGCCTCCTCACAGAAGCCCCCCAGGAAGCCAAGGGGGCACTGGCAGAAGCAGTGCTGAAGGGTGCCATCCCTGGCCCCAAAGGACTCTCAGCCCAGGATACAGGAGCTCAGCTTGCATTGATTTAATCACAGCTGCACCCACTGAATGCTGGACAGGCTCAACATGGGGGATGGGGTAGAAATTGGAGCCTGTGCGTGAAGCGGCTGGAGCCCCATGAGCCTCCTGCTGCCTGTGCTGGGACCGGAAACTGACTTGCCAAACCCGCAGGTATCAGGCACAAATTAAGCACTGGATGGATGTCAAGTGTTAGTTCTTGGTTTATAATTTGTACACTTAGGGATCCCAGATGACAGAGAATGTAAGTTAAAGGTTAAAAAGCAATATATATTAACTGTTGAAACCCAGTAACCTTTTTATTCTCATTCTGTAACACTGCTTTAACAATACAAGGTTCAGTTTTATTTTTGTCTCATTTAGCTATATATTTTACACACACAGCTATGTGGCAGAATTTTAAATTGCTGTGAGAAGCAAAGCATAAACAATGATGCAAGAAATAAAGCTTTTGTGGGAATGATACAAGAAACAAAGCATTGCTGGTTTCAGAGTAGCAGCCGTGTTAGTCTGTATTCGCAAAAAGAAAAGGAGTACTTGTGGCACCTTAGAGACTAACCAATTTATTTGAGCATAAGCTTTCGTGAGCTACAGCTCACTTCATCGGATGCATGCAGTGGAAAATACAGTGGGGAGATTTATATACACAGAGAACATGAAACAATGGGTGTTATCATACACACTGTAAGGAGAGTGATCACTTAAGATGAGCTAATACCAGCAGGAGAGTGGGGGGGGCGGGGGAGAAAACTTTTGTAGTGATAATAAGGTGGGCCATTTCCAGCAGTTGACAAGAACATCTGAGGAACAGTGGGGGGTAAGGGGGGAATAAACATGGGGAAATAGTTTTACTTTGTGTAATGACCATCCACTCCCAGTCTTTATTCAACCCTAAGTTAATTGTATCCAGTTTGCAAATTAATTCCAATTCAGCAGTCTCTCTTTGGAGTCTGTTTTTGAAGTCTTTTTGTTGTAATAGTGCAACTTTTAGGTCTGTAATCGAGTGACCAGAGAGATTGAAGTGCTCTCCGACTGGTTTATGAATGAAAGCGTTGCTGTCCTCTATGCACGTGTAATTAAATTTAAGTTTAGAATTACCATAAAATGTTGAAACTTTTTCTGTACCAAATACTGGTCTAAATAATGATTTGATCAAATGAAATAGTTCCTTCATGTTATCTTATGCTTGTAGAACTATAGCTTCAGTAGTAGAACAGCGTCTTTGTTTTTTGTGGAATTTTAACATAAATGTGTGGAACTTTTCAGGAAAAAAATGTTCTTCAAACTTTGATAGTTTGCACTAGGATGGGCAAGAAAGTATGTAACAAGTAAAACTGTACTCTCCACATTTATGCGAAAGTTCTCTTCGGTGTCCTTAGCAGAAATCATGTTTCTCTAAATACTGTCATGCTAGTGTTAACGGTTGTGATGTATTTTAAATTAACATCCATCATGTAGGAAGGGAGAGCAAAAAACAAATGCTTTAGGGTTGGTTTTTTTAAACTACTTCATTGCTTGTAGAAGATGTTTTGTTCATAGCTCTTTTAAAGAGATAAGAATCTACAGTATTGCATAAAAAACGAAATAAGGTTAAAAACATTATATTAGTTAATTTCCATATAAGAAAGGCATTATTATAGGGTATTCTTTTTACTTGGGGGGGGGGGGGAGACATTGTACCCAAACACATTTGTGGAATAAATTGTGTTACTCTACACTTGGCTAATCTGGCAACATATTGCTAACAAGTCCATTAATTTAATAAATCTGCATGTTAGTCTTTTGTTCCATCTTAACCATGTACATGACCTATTCTTTTATACAGTATAAAATCTGCTGTCATCCAATTTAAAATCCCCATTTTCTGCAACTTCATCCCATGTAAAATTACCAGAAATTAGTCTACATGTCTGATAAATTCAAATAGCTTGCTAAAACAAGTCCTTGTCAGGCCTTCTATAACAGCTAGGTCTGTTTTATTTAGTATACTTCTTTAAGGGTATTATCTAAAGAAGTGAATATTGCTTGTGTTTCATTTGGAGCGAACTGACCCACAGAGCTAGGAATGCTGAGAACATCCAGACCTGCCTGGAATACTGCCTGTATTTTTGCCCGGTATGTGACATTATTTGTAATTGTGCCCTGCCACAGGCCATTTAACAGATGGGTGAAGAGTCGAGTGGGGAATCTACAGTGGGGAGGAGAAATGTCTGTTCTGGCATGTGTTTGTAGCGCAGCATGATGGACTGCGACCTGGACAGTCTACTCCTGGCCTTATGTTCCTGACCTGCAAATGGGTGAGGGATCCTGACTGTGCCTACCATGTGATTCTAACATGTCAGCCCCTGGTCTCTAAGTGCCCTTATGGTAGTCTCTCACAGAGCTTCTACTGCTGCCAAAACCCTCTACTCTTGCCTCTTGGGACCCCAGAAGTGACACTGGAGGTAACGTGCATGAAAGGTGTCTCCTCACCCGCACTGGAAGCCAATGGAACAGTTTATCTATGTAGGGATGTGCAAGTTCTGTATAGCCCCAAAAAACTGTACTGGCAGGCATCTCTGAAACAGAACAAAAACTTAGTTCTGCCTACCACAGGCCCCGGACTGGGCCCTGTATGTCTGTTGCTCTGAGCCATACCGCACGTGACTCGGATGCAGAACCAAACTGCTTCCTACCTTACAGAAAAAGAAGCAGAAAAGAAGCAGAAAAGGGAAAAGAAGCAGAAAAGGGAAAAACAGGACAGACAATAAACGAAGGGAGAATCAACAGGATAGTTAGTGCTCAGAGCCTCTCTGGATTTGGCCCTTGGTAGATGAACATTCCTTTCAATTAAAGGGATCGCGTGGTATAAAGCCTTACTCGTACAAATACGTACACGGATTTCTGTGAGACCATTTGTGCGATTGCTTATGTGAATGGCTTGCAGGATCAGCCGTAAGACAGAATCTTTTTGTGTGGAGAGCTTTAGTAAAGAACACATCCGTCTGCATTTGAGGCCATTAGTAACTGTTAAAATAACGTTAGGGAGTGAGTTAAGGGTGATGGAGTAACTTTATAAAAAAAATTGTATTCTTTAAAGAAGATGGCCAGTGGAAACTTTAACAATCACTTTAATTCTAAATTATATATGGTGGTCATTTCACTAATAGCCTAGGAGTTTCATATGCAGTTGCCTGCTCAGTACAGAATATGATGATGGTCTCTCTCCATAGAGGGTATATGGTAGAAGGTATGCCGGTCAGTAGGAAACCAGTGTAAGTCAACCTGATGGAGATATAGTAATTAAAAAGGTGAACTTCAATATTAAAATTAAAATTAAAAAGGTGAACGGCAGAACTGTCTCCTTTAGCGAACTTCAAATATTGTGGTGAGTGATCCTGGTTATGTGCCACTGTTACGGTATTTTATGAATACAGATGCAATGAGGAAAATGATGTACTATCTAGTCTTTTGTCCTAGCCCTCTTCATCTCATGTATCCATTACTGCCATCTCCCCTACTCTGGCCTTGACAAATGCCACTTCTGTCCTTTTGAAACATTGCGGCAAAAACCGTTTTCCTGGCTCATCACTTCAACAGTTTCCTCAGTTGCATTCTTCCATGGCTCCCCCTTCTGCATTTCTTAAAAAAAAAACAAACAAAAAAAACCAAAAAACCACTCTTACTCATCTTCACTTTTTAAGGCTCTTTATCTGTCAACTCTTGTACAATGTCAGGATGTCAACCTCTAATTCTGCTCCACCAATAATGCCTTCATTGCCCATCTCTCAAATTTTCTACAAAGCATTTTTGTCTTTTCTCACGTCCCACTCCTTATGGGTGGGAAGAAGCTCTCTGTGAACATTCTCAAAGCCAGTGTCCTTCAAAATCCTTCCTTAAAACTCTTCTGCTGTGATCATAGAATCATAGAATATCAGGGTTGGAAGGGACCTCAGGAGGTCATCTAGTCCAACTCCCTGCTCAAAGCAGGACCGATCCGCAATTAAATCATCCCAGCCAGGGCTTTGTCAAGCCTGACCTTAAAAACTTCTAATGAAGGAGATTCCACCACCTCCCTAGGTAACGCATTCCAGTGTTTCACCACCCTCCTAGTGAAAATGTTTTTCCTAATATCCAACCTAAATCTCCCCCACTGCAACTTGAGACCGTTATTCCTTGTTCTGTGATCTGCTACCACTGAGAACAGTCTAGAGCCATCCTCTTGGGAACCCCCTTTCAGGTAGTTGAAAGCAGCTACCAAATCTCCCCTCATTCTTCTCTTCCGTGGACTAAACATCCCCAGTTCCCTCAGCCTCTCCTCATAAGTCATATGTTCCAGTCATCTAATCATTTTTGTTGCCTTCTGCTGGACTCTTTCCAATTTTTCCACATCCTTCTTGTAGTGTGGGGCCCAAAACTGGACACAGTACTGCAGATGAGGCCTCACCAATGTCAAATAGAGGGGAACGATCACATCCCTCGATCTGCTGGCAATGCCCCTACTTATACATCCCAAAATGCCATTGGCCTTCTTGGCAACAAGGGCACACTGTTGACTCATATCCAGCTTCTCGTCCACTGTAACCCCTAGGTCCTTTTCTGCAGAACTGCTGCTGAGCCATTTGGTCGCTAGTCTGTAGCGGTGCATTGGATTCTTCCGTCTTAAGTGCAGGACTCTGCACTTGTCCTTGTTGAACCTCATCAGATTTCTTTTGGCCCAATCCTCCAATTTGTCTAGGTCCCTCTGTATCCTATCCCTACCCTCCAGCATATCTGCCTCTCCTCCCAGTTTAGTGTCATTTGCAAACTTACTGAGGGTGCAATCCACACCATCCTCCAGATCATTTATGACGATATTGAATAAAACCGGCCCCAGGACTGACCCTTCGGGCACTCCACTTGATACCGGCTGCCAACTAGACATGGAGCCATTGACCACTACCCGTTGAGCCCGACAGTCTAGCCAGCTTTCTATCCACCTTATAGTCCATCCATGCAGCCCATACTTCTTAACTTGCTGGCAAGAATACTGTGGGAGACCGTGTCAAAAGCTTTGCTAAAGTCAAGGAACAACACGTCCACTGCTTTCCCTTCATCCACAGAACCAGTTATCTCATCATAGAAGGCAATTAGATTAGTCAGGCATGACTTGCCCTTGGTGAATCCATGCTGACTGTTCCTGATCACTTTCCTCTCCTCTAAGTGCTTCAGAATTGATTCCCTGAGGACCCTGCCCCATGATTTTTCCAGGAACTGAGGTGAGGCTGACTGGCCTGTAGTTCCCAGGATCCTCCTTCTTCCCTTTTTTAAAGATGGGCACTACATTAGCCTTTTTCCAGTCATCCGGGACTTCCCCTGATCGCCATGAGTTTTCAAAGATAATGGCCAATGGCTCTGCAATCACATCTGCCAACTCCTTTAGCACTCTCGGATGCAACGCATCCGGCCCCATGGACTTCTGCACGTCCAGCTTTTCTAAATAGTCCCAAACCACTTCTTTCTCCACAGAGGGCTGGTCACCTCCTCCCCATGCTGTGCTGCCCAGCGCAGTAGTCTGGGAACTGACCTCGTTTGTGAAGACAGAGGCAAAAAAAGCATTGAGTACATTAGCTTTTTCCACATCCTCTGTCACTAGGTTGCCCCCCTCATTCAGTAAGGAGCCCACACTTTCCTTGACTTTCTTCTTGTTGCTAACATACCTGAAGAAACCCTTCTTGTTACTCTTAACATCTCTTGCTAGCTGTAGCTCCAGGTGTGATTTGGCCTTCCTGATTTCACTCCTGCATGCCCGAGCAATATTTTTATACTCATCCCTGGTCATTTGTCCAATCTTCCACTTCTTGTAAGCTTCTTTTTTGTATTTAAGATCAGCAAGGATTTCACTGTTAAGCCCAGCTGGTCGCCTACCATATTTACTATTCTTTCTACACATTGGGATGGTTTGTCCCTGTAACCTCAATAAGGATTCTTTAAAATACAACCAGCTCTCATGGACTCCTTTCCCCCTCATGTTATTCTCCCAGGGGATCTTGCCCATCAGTTCCCTGAGGGAGTCAAAGTCTGCTTTTCTGAAGTCCAGGGTCCGTATTCTGCTGCTTTCCTTTCTTCCTTGTGTCAGGATCCTGAACTCAACCATCTCATGGTCACTGCCTCCCAGGTTCCCATCCACTTTTGCTTCCCCTACAAATTCTTCCCAGTTTTGAGCAGCAGGTCAAGAAGAGCTCTGCCCCTAGTTGGTTCCTCCAGCACTTGCACCAGGAAATTGTTTCCTACATTTTCCAAAAACTTCCTGGATTGTCTGTGCACCGCTGTATTGCTCTCCCTTCAAGTACCAAGCCAATAGTTAGGCAACTGATGTGTTGTGACTGGTGCTTATCACACCGATCATAATCTTCTCATTGTTACCTTATTGCACCTGTGTCTGTTTCCACTTGTTGTCTCTCATCTTATATTTAGATTATAAACACTTTGAGGCAGGGACTGTTTTTGTTATATGTTTACACACTGCCTAACACTGGCATCTTTATGTGCTACTTCAGTACAAATAATAATTAATCACACCAGGTTCTTATGAGCCATATAAGTTGGCTCAGCAAGAGGAATCTGCTATCTACCTAGAGCAGCGCTATTGGAATAAACATATTAAATTATCCACCAAAACAACAGATAAAATGACTTTAGCTAAGGAATGCACATGAAATCTAAACACACATTTTAATTCAAACTCTTGCATGCCAGTCCAGATTACTCAGAACGGTTATCTTCTATCATGCTGTTGACTGTATACTTGGAATCTGTCTGAGTATTTCTAGTTACCTTAAAGTTCTGTAATTTACCAGAAAGGTCCCACACAAACTTCTGACAACCAGGGATTGTAATAATACTTTACTGGTGCCTTTTAGCTAAGGCATTGAGCAGGTTTTATACACTCTAATTAAGCTATCCAAATACCTTATGAGGTAACTAATTACTACTGTGTAATGGAGATAAGAGATCTCACACAAATGAATTGTCAACACTTAGTTTCAGGGTATTATTTTACAGATGGTGAAATGATGTAAGTAAGCTACAGTAACACAGCAAGTCAACTTAGTCATAAACTCATCAACTCCTCCTTACCCAGAGCACCTTCCCAGAGTAGGTGTGCCTCACTGAGAAACATGAAATCACCCATAAAAAGGTTTGCTATGGACATCTTTGCATTACACAAAGGACACTATTTCAAGCTGCTCACCTCCCTGGGCTCGGCAGTCCCTCATTTCTAAAGAGGGGGAAGGTGCCAAGAGAGGGGACAAAATCACAAAACCTTGCAAATTAATACCGCCTACACTACTAATCTAATTAAGAACAAGATACACCTAATAATAGTAGAAGAAAGGGCGTGGCAGACCAGGGAATTGAACCAGGTTCTGCAAAGTCTCAGGTGAGCACCCCAACCCTCTGGGCCCTTCTTTCATGCTCCAGGGCCTGGATGGAGATGAGGAACAGTGCAGTGTTGGCTGCTAACACAAACACACACTCAGGCCTGAATACTCAGTGCCACAAGGTAGTATGCATGTGGTCCCAATGGCCAAAACTTGCTAACGAGTTCCAGCAAAAGTGTGGAGTGTGCAGCCACCTCCCAAGGGCAAGGCTCTGTGCAGACAATCACCTCAGAAAACTCCAGGTACAGGTGAGTAGTACTGCAAAGCAAAACACACACATCTTACTCTATTTCTAGTCAATTGTGATTAATGAGACACTTTCTAGTAAATATAAATATCTAAAGTTCTAAAACATTAAAATATATAACTACTAGTATGTCACTTTCTTACCAGATTAATCCAATATTGAATTATACTGCTTCCACCATAACATTAATCATTTCACTTACTGTTTAGAATTCAGCAATCTAGACAGCTTGAGATAAGACAAAAGTAGGGTCACCTTGGCTAGCCTCTAGGCTGTGTGTGTTGAATTTCACACGGTGACACCATGGCTACACAGAGTAACACAGATAAAAGACTGTTGATCTTTCTCATAGACATTTTGGGCCAAATCTGGCTTACTTTACTCAGACAAGTTGTCCCAGTGAAGTCAATGGGATGACTCGTGTGGGTGAAACAAACAGTACTTTGCTCTGTATCTGACTTTTCATGTCACTGCATAGTTTGAACAATTTTTGGTAAACTTTAGAATCCTTGAGCCCTTTCTTTTTCAGTATATTTACTTTAAAGAGACTTTTTTCATCTGCAGCACAGTATGGCATAGTTAGTGACTGATTGCTATGGTAAATATGTGCAAATTGTAGAGGAGAGTGGCTAGATGACCTATGTTACTGGCTATATAATCTTTAAACTGATAATAAGCAGTATAAGGTAACACTGAAAAATTCTTTCCTTTCCTATAAATTAATTAAAAATTAATTATTTAATGTAAGACGTATTCATTAAGTTCCACCTATATTGACCCTTGAGTCTGTCATATAGCAAATATATACATTTTCTAGGATATCAATTTAGTTTTTATATTACCATCTAACAACAGCTCCAAACCTACAACTCTTTTCATGTGAGTAGTTCTAACACAGGCTATTGATCCTGTTGAAATCGGTAAATATACTTGCATGACTTGGGATAACTCACGTGAGTAAGAATTGCAGCATTGGACCCAAATTTTATTTCTTTTGTCATACATTATCTAATTGCTTGCCGCATATTATTATTGTTCCTGATGAAAGAATCAGACTTATCTATGTTTGGCTGCACACTTAAAGGAGAAGTAATGGATAAAGGCATATTTCTGTTCATTGTGTTTGTCCCTGGTAATAATAACTTATAAAGCTACATCTTAGACAATGTCTCCTTATTAAAAATATTTAAGCTGGGGACTGGATGACCTAAAGGGCTTGGTAATAAAATATGGAACCTTTCACTTAGACACGAGATGAAATCCAGCCCAATTTAGTAGTGAGCCAAAGTTGTCATCTGGTGGCTATTTTCATAGCTTTTGTAACAGGAGTTTATGGTCTCCCTTCAGTTCCTAGTGGACAAGCATCTGCAACACAGATTCACTATCACAGTTGTTGTTGGCTCTCTTGCTGACAAGTTCAGCACAGAAACCCAGGGCTGCATGGGAATGAGACTGAAACCATTGCCCTCTAGAGGGTGACCAATTCTAGAAGAGGGTTGAAACTAGAGGGGTTGGGAGAACTGAGAAAATATAGGAAGTACTGAAGGAGGAAGAAGAGGGACAAAACGTAAGGGTGATGTGGTCAGATAATTTGATAGGGCTAGAGAATGTGCTAAGGTCCAGGTGTTTGCTTGGGTGGTGATAACAGTTAATTTGTCTTGACTGTTCGTGACAAAGTGAAAACATTTTTAAAAAAGAACGGGAGCATTTTTGAATAATGTTTTTGCTGACCTTGACATCTATCATGGCATAACATATTCTGATTAATGCATTATTTAATATATACCCCCTGAAGCCATTATAGCTGTCCTACTTTTACTGCTCCTCACTGTGCTTTTAAAGGTAAAGAATTTGCACAGGCCTCTGGAGCAGTGCACGAGCATGTTCTATTCCCAGCACTCCTGTACAGTATTTCCATAGGGACAGATCATGAGCTAGGTTATTGCAGCATGTTGGTCAAGAGCACTGGAAATGTGTTTCTGCCACACTGGTGAGTGCAGCAGGCGATCGATGTGACTCAGTCTTTCCTTTCACGTGTTCATTTGACCCCAAATTGAAGTAGGAGTCAAGCAGCAAGCCACAGTTAGTCTTTCTTAATGTAACAGAAGTGTCTAAGGGGCCCAATAAAGGGATTGGGGGTCCCATTGTGCTAGGTGCCGTATGCGAACACATAATGAAAGGATTATCCCTGTCCCAAAGATCTTACAGTGTAGGTATAAGATGAGACATCTGGCAGGGGGAGCACAAGGTCACAGTGAGGAGAGTAGAATTCGCAAAAAGAAAAGGAGTACTTGTGGCACCTTAGAGACTAACCAATTTATTTGAGCATGAGCTTTCGTGAGCTACAGCTCACTTCATCAGATGCATACCGTGGAAACTGCAGCAGACTTTATATATACACAGAGAATATGAAACAATACCTCCTCCCACCCCACTGTCCTGCTGGTAATAGCTTATCTAAAGTAATCATCAGGTTAGGCCATTTCCAGCACAAATCCAGGTTTTCTCACCCTCCACCCCCCCACACAAATTCACTCTCCTGCTGGTGATAGCCCATCCAAAGTGACAACTCTTTACACAATGTGCATGATAATCAAGTTAGGCCATTTCCTGCACACATCCAGGTTCTCTCACTCCTTCACCCCCCTCCAAAAACCCACCCCTATACACACACAAACTCACTCTCCTGCTGGTAATAGCTCATCCAAACTGACCACTCTCCAAGTTTAAATCCAAGTTAAACCAAAACATCTGGGGGGGGGGGTTGTAGGAAAAAACAAGAGGAAATAGGCTACCTTGCATAATGACTTAGCCACTCCCAGTCTCTATTTAAGCCTAAATTAATAGTATCCAATTTGCAAATGAATTCCAATTCAGCAGTTTCTCGCTGGAGTCTGGATTTGAAGTTTTTTGTTTTAAGATAGCGACCTTCATGTCTGTGATTGCGTGACCAGAGAGATTGAAATGTTCTCCGACTGGTTTATGAATGTTATAATTCTTGACATCTGATTTGTGTCCATTTATTCTTTTACGTAGAGACTGTCCAGTTTGACCAATGTACATGGCAGAGGGGCATTGCTGGCACATGATGGCATAAATCACATTGGTGGATGTGCAGGTGAACGAGCCTCTGATAGTGTGGCTGATGTTATTAGGCCCTGTGATGGTGTCCCCTGAATAGATATGTGGGCACAATTGGCAACGGGCTTTGTTGCAAGGATAAGTTCCTGGGTTAGTGGTTCTGTTGTGTGGTATGTGGTTGTTGGTGAGTATTTGCTTCAGGTTGCGGGGCTGTCTGTAGGCAAGGACTGGCCTGTCTCCCAAGATTTGTGAGAGTGTTGGGTCATCCTTTAGGATAGGTTGTAGATCCTTAATAATGCGTTGGAGGGGTTTTAGTTGGGGGCTGAAGGTGACGGCTAGTGGCGTTCTGTTATTTTCTTTGTTAGGCCTGTCCTGTAGTAGGTAACTTCTGGGAACTCTTCTGGCTCTATCAATCTGTTTCTTTACTTCCGCAGGTGGGTATTGTAGTTGTAAGAAAGCTTGACAGAGATCTTATAGGTGTTTGTCTCTGTCTGAGGGGTTGGAGCAAATGCGGTTGTATCGCAGAGCTTGGCTGTAGACGATGGATCGTGTGGTGTGGTCAGGGTGAAAGCTGGAGGCATGCAGGTAGGAATAGCGGTCAGTAGGTTTCCGGTATAGGGTGGTGTTTATGTGACCATTGTTTATTAGCACTGTAGTGTCCAGGAAGTGGATCTCTTGTGTGGACTGGACCAGGCTGAGGTTGGTGGTGGGATGGAAATTGTTGAAATCATGGTGGAATTCCTCAAGGGCTTCTTTTCCATGGGTCCAGATGATGAAGATGTCATCAATATAGCGCAAGTAGAGTAGGGGCTTTAGGGGACGAGAGCTGAGGAAGCGTTGTTCTAAATCAGCCATAAAAATGTTGGCATATTGTGGGGCCATGCGGGTACCCATAGCAGTGCCGCTGATCTGAAGGTATACATTGTCCCCAAATGTGAAATAGTTATGGGTAAGGACAAAGTCACAAAGTTCAGCCACCAGGTTAGCCGTGACATTATCGGGGATAGTGTTCCTGACGGCTTGTAGTCCATCTTTGTGTGGAATGTTGGTGTAGAGGGCTTCTACATCCATAGTGGCCAGGATGGTGTTATCAGGAAGATCACCGATGGATTGAAGTTTCCTCAGGAAGTCAGTGGTGTCTCGAAGGTAGCTGGGAGTGCTGGTAGCGTAGGGCCTGAGGAGGGAGTCTACATAGCCAGACAATCCTGCTGTCAGGGTGCCAATGCCTGAAATGATGGGGCTCCCAGGAGTTCCAGGTTTATGGATCTTGGGTAGTAGATAGAATATCCCAGGTCGGGGTTCCAGGGGTGTGTCTGTGCGGATTTGATCTTGTGCTTTTTCAGGAAGTTTCTTGAGCTGTAGTTGCTTTTGGTAACTCTCAGTGGGATCATAGGGTAATGGCTTGTAGAAACTCGTGTTGGAGAGCTGCCGAGCAGCCTCTTGTTCATATTCCGACCTATTCATGATGACAACAGCACCTCCTTTGTCAGCCTTTTTGATTATGATGTCAGAGTTGTTTCTGAGGCTGTGGATGGCATTGCGTTCCGCATGGCTGAGGTTATGGGGCAAGTGATGCTGCTTTTCCACAATTTCAGCCCGTGCACGTCGGCGGAAGCACTCTATGTAGAAGTCCAGTCTGCTGTTTCGACCTTCAGGAGGAGTCCACCTAAAATCCTTCTTTCTGTAGTGTTGGTAGGGAGACCTCTGTGGATTAGTATGTTGTTCAGAGGTATTTTGGAAATATTCCTTGAGTCGGAGACGTCGAAAATAGGATTCTGGGTCACCACAGAACTGTATCATGTTCGTGGGGGTGGAGGGGCAGAAGGAGAGGCCCCGAGATAGAACAGCTGCTTCTGCTGGGCTGAGAGTATAGTTGGATAGGTTAACAATATTGCTAGGTGGGTTGAGGGAACCATTGCTGTGGCCCCTTGTAGCATGTAGTAGTTTAGAAAGTTTAGTGTCCTTTTTCTTTTGTAGAGAAGCAAAGTGTGCGTTGTAAATGGCTTGTCTAGTTTTAGTAAAATCCAGCCACGAGGAAGTTTGTGTGGAAGGTTGGTTTTTTATGAGAGTATCCATTTTTGAGAGCTCATTCTTAATCTTTCCCTGTTTGCTGTAGAGGATGTTGATCAGGTGATTCCGCAGTTTCTTTGAGAGCATGTGGCACAAGCTGTCAGCATAGTCTGTGTGGTATGTAGATTGTAATGGATTTTTTACCTTCAGTCCTTTTGGTACGATGTCCATCTGTTTGCATTTGGAAAGGAAGATGATGTCTGTCTGTATCTGTGCAAGTTTTTTCATGCAGTTGATAGATTTCCACTCCATACGGCTAAATGCAGTGCCTTGCATAATGACAGGTTTCAGAGTAACAGCCGTGTTAGTCTGTATTCGCAAAAAGAAAAGGAGTACTTGTGGCACCTTAGAGACTAACCAATTTATTTGAGCATGAGCTTTCGTGAGCTACAGCTCACTTCATCAGATGCATACCGTGGAAACTGCAGCAGACTTTATATATACACAGAGAATATGAAACAATACCTCCTCCCACCCCACTGTCCTGCTGGTAATTGTAGAATTGTAATTAAGTAGCAGTCTTACCAAACCAGCTCTCTAACCATTAGAGCTGGTTGGAAAATAGTTATTTTTTTCCATGGAAAGTTTTGATAACTAAAGTATTTCCCTCAGACTTTTGTGCATTAAATTTTGAGTTCTTGTTGGAATATTGAAAACCTGAAACATTTCCATTCAAAATAGCGTTGCTGTGTCTCATTGAAACTGTAGTTTGCTTTATGCTCCCATTCTCTTCTATGGGCTGGGCTCTCACTACATCTCCCATAATATGCCACTTTTTTCCACTCTTGGTGAGGGGAAGAATTGCACATAGAAGTCCCTGGCTATGGAAAGTATAGCCCAGCCCAGAGAGGAGAATTGAAGCTTAAGGCACCCTAACTGTAACACCCGTAAGGAACAGTGATGCCATTTTAAATTTTGGCTTAAATATTTCAATTTCGCATTAAAAGCAAACACTTTTCACAAAAAATTGAGTTCAGTCAAAAATCCAATTTTCTATTGGAAAAAGAGTTTCAGCAGAAAATTTTCAACCAGCCCAGCTAGCTGCTGTCAAATGTCTTTTACGCATTTTGGCAGCAGTGAATTTTTAAGAAGAGATTTCAAGTAGTCTCCCCTCCTCTGTTGCTATGCTTAGCAGTAGCTGACTGAGTGTGTGCATGCATGGCCTAGGCCTTCCCCCTGTTGGGGATAGGATTCCATCCCTTGCTCGGTGTATCACTTCAAACTTTTTCACAAGAACATCCCTTGTACTCAGGCTCTTGCTTGCTTTTTCAGGATTTGAGCTATAGTGAGTAGGACCAGAATGGTAACAGCTTACATGTTTACAATTTCAGGCAAAAGGATTTGCATATAGAGAATTAAAAAAAAAAAATAGAACCAGATACTGGGGGGAAGTAAATGGCAGTGTTAATTACAGATTGGTGAATAGCTATAAATCTGTAGGTTTCAGAGTAACAGCTGTGTTAGTCTGTATTCACAAAAAGAAAAGGAGTACTTGTGACACCTTAGAGACTAAACAATTTATTTGAGCATAAGCTTTCGTGAGCTACAGCTCACTTCATTGGATGCATACTGTGGAAACTGCAGAAGACATTATATACACAGAGACCATGGGGTGGGAGGAGGTATTGTTTCATGGTCTCTGTGTATATAATGTCTTCTGCAGTTTCCACAGTATGCATCTGATGAAGTGAGCTGTAGCTCACGAAAGCTTATGCTCAAATAAATTGGTTAGTCTCTAAGGTGCCACAAGTACTCCTTTTCTTTTTATAAATCTGTATAGTTTCTATAACGTGAGATTGAAGGGTGTGGTTGTGGTGGTGGTTGGCGAAGTACCCTGCATAAGACTGTAAAATTAAGCAGACATCATTTTATAATTTCTTTTATCCTTTCTTCCACTATGTGGCTGTTGAGAAACTGAGGGCAAAATTCTTAACTGATGTAAAGTTTTATTGTTAGTTACAGACAAGCATTGTCAGCACTTAACAAATTTAAAAATGGATTTTTATGATTGACATTTTCCATTTGATGACAAACAGAACAATTAATTCACATATATTTCCATTCACATTTTGAAAAATTATTAAATCTCCTGGGAAAAGTTTGTGTGTGTGGGAACCCAAGGAAATGTTGCAACTGTATCAATAGGCGTTTAGTACTTCCCAGTTTAAATTATTCAGTGAAGTGGTTTAGCAAAATAAAGAGATGACAGTGGACTAGCTAAAATATTTTTCTAACAGAATACTGCCTATTGCATTCATATTAACTAGAGTTTCCTAATGTGAATGTATACTATATCAGATTAGAGCTTTTATTTTAGCTGTGTTTTTGGTTGTTTCACAGCTGTATTAACCATATAGTGTGCATTTGAAGTACAGTTTAAATTGAGTTCAGCCTCAGTGGACAGGAGTAGTGGCAATGAACCATGATCTCCCATTCACAAGCATGGGCTGGTGGATCTGAACAGTTGGTTGGTCCACTGGCAAAGCACACAACCTGCTTCAACCATATCCCCTCCACCATCTGTGCTCCAGCCAAGCTGGGATGTCATGGAGCTTTGCTGCAGCATTCTAAGGAGCCATCTCGCATGGCTTCATTGCTTCCTGGTCTCTCCAGGCCATGGGTTCACTGCATTTCTATTGCCTTTTGTACTTCGCTCTGTCACAGCAGCTAGGGAAGAGAAGGGTACAGGCCCTCTGTATTTCTGTGGCTTAGCTATAGGTTGTGTAATGTACTTGCAAGTATGATTAATAGTTGACAAAAGTAATCTGAACTGATTACTAATTATAATATCTACTGTAGTTGTAAATGCATTACTTTCTTCTTGATCTCATGAATACAGTAGTACCTTGTGATCAGGGCCGGATTAAGAACTTTAGAGGCCCTAAGCACTGAAAAGATTATGGTGACTCCCCATAGGTAATTCAAAATAAAAACAATACTATACCATAAAATAAAATTTTATTTTTCAAAATGACACAAAACTTATGTGTATGCTGAAATTAAAATAGCTTTTTTCTATATTTTCTGATTGCAAAATTCTGGATAAGTTCATCGAAGCTGACTCGAAGAAGCATGTCCGCTTCCATACACAATAGGGAAAGTGAATCAAGTCTGTCCTGACACATTGTTGTTCTCTGAGGGTTTTTTATTCTTTTCAGCTGAGAAAAAGAGCGTTCTGCAGAGCAGTTAGTAATCATCAATGTTAGAAAAATATGTAGTGCGATCTCTATATTTGGAAATACAAATTGTATTCAGTCTTTCAGTGTTGTATCATGAAGATCAATGTGACTGAATTTCATTTTTCCTGTTTCATTAAACTTTGCGTGCATATAACAGTGGAACTGCCGTACTTCTCCACAGAGATTCATGTTCAAGTCAACAGGGTATGAGTCAACTAGCTTTTGGGAAACTTGTGAATATTGTTTGTCAGATAAGTCCGTATTGTTTAGAAAAGAAAATCTACTTGATACTACTTTGTACACTTCACCTCTCCTCTTCATATGAGCTTCAAGTGTATCAATTATAGCGTAGTAAGTAGATTTGCAAAATTTGTCTCTAGGATTCAATGCTGTTTCTGTTGAACTGCTATCATTTGCTTGTTTTTTCCTGATTCACTTGCGGGACTGGACTTCTTTGTAGTTAGTATCAGGCAAGATATCTTTTGATATGTCTTCAAATCTTTCGAAATCATTCCTCAAAGTGTGTAAGTGGTCTGCTAATGATTGACAGAGGTCTGCATATGTTTTCAAATCCAATTCTTTTTCTTGGAGAGCTTGACTTGTGTGGTAAAAGTGTTGTAAAATTTCATTCCACATGGTCAACATGAATACAAACTCTAGTTCTTGCATCTTGTTTGCAATGTTTTCTGCCTCTTGTATAGTTTCTCCCTTTTGTGATTGGTCTTCAGCTGTACTTTCTAATGCATCCACAATCTTTGAGTAGGACTCCAGAATTGCACTTGTTGCCATTGCATGTGCCTTCCAGCGAGTATTAGAAAGAGATTTCAACACACGATCATTGCCCAAATATGTTTTAAGAACTGCCCATTGGTATGTTGAGGCAGAGAAAAATGTATAAAGTAACTGGACTGTTGAGAAAAAACTTACTGCCACCGGCCAACAATCAACAGCACTGTGGCCAACAAGATTGAGAGAGTGTGCAGCACATGGTATGAATATGGCATATTTGTTCTGTTCTAAAAGCTTCTTCTGCATTCTGCAAACTTGGCACAGATAATGCAGTACTTGATTTACCATTTCTTCACCAGTGTGGCTTTTCAAATTGAGGAATGTTATGAATTGTTCAACTGGTTTTCCATCTGTGGGAGACACATATTTTAGTACAATACTCAATTGATCAATATGTGAAAGATCAGGTTTAGAGGCGACAGATAAACTGAAGTACACAGCAGTACTTATTTCATCCACAATAGCTGAACAAACTTTGTCACTCATTAGACCAATGAGTTCATCACATATTGTCTTGGATAAGTATGATGGGTTACCTTTGCCAGCATTTCCATATTTTGAGATAAGGCCTACTAAAAATGGGTCAAACTGAGCCAACAGCTCCAATAATCCCAAGAAATTTCCATTCTGCAATGATCCAAATGTGTCATTTGATCCCCGGAAAGGCAGACCACGTTCAGCTAATGTTTGAATAACAGCTATAACACGCTGCAAGGCACGTAGCCAGTATTCACGCTCCCCTTTAATTTGTTCTTCCAATTTTTGTGTCAATCCAAAGCCCTGTCTTTGATTTAAATATGTCAACACTGAATCTCTGTGAGTAGTGCTATTTTCATGTTGTTCAATTAAAACAGTATTCCGCCAGTCACTAAATCCATCTGCGGCAAACCGGGATGTTGCAAACAAGTTTGCAAAAAGTTTGCAAACAAAACAGTACACAAACCCTGTTGATGGTGAATACAGTAGCCATTCTCAAGTGTATTTCTCACCATTGGCTTTCATGCCGAAAAATATTTTTTGTGGACAATATCTTGTTTGTTTGCCATTGGTAAAAGTCCGATGATTTCTCAAATGGCCCAGTGTGGTGTTGACAGTCATTTGGTCCACGATCTATCCAGTAAGCTACATCATCGGTACTGAAATCAACCAACATACCAGGATCTTTTCTCCTATTATTTACAGCATGAGCAGGTTCAGTCTCTGACACATCCACACCTTCTAGAACAATGTCTGTTTTACCACCAGGAGTAGGATGATCAGTTACAGTCTCTGACACATCCACATGTTCTGGAATGGTGTTTGTTTCACCAATAGAAGAAGGGTCAGTCTCTGAAACACCTACAGGTTTTGGAACGATGTCTGTGCAACTGAGAGAAGATGTTGCTTCTGATGGATTCGCTTTGAAAAATGTCAGCTTTGGAAGATTTTGGGAAAAAGTCACTAGTTTTTTGTTTCTTTTCTTCTGTCAGTTTACGTTTCTGTGCTTCACTCAGTTGGTTACACTTCATCCTGTCCCTTATCTCAGTTATCTGAACTTAAAAAAAAAAATTACACAACATACACTATTTTTATGTATGTGTATATATATATATATAAGAAAGAAAAAACAAATCAAGGACGTATAACTCAGAAGAATATATCAATAATAAAACATACATTTATTGCAATACACGACAGGATCTGATTTCCTCGCATTATTTCAATCTACCTTAGTAGGACGCCCCCCTGGGTTAGGCGGGGATAAGTAATAAAAAGAGAATAGAAAAACGGGGAAAGAGTGTGTAGTGGAGTGTAAGGAAGTCTAACAAAGTTCTGATTTTTCCCATGATGACTACTTCGATGCTTTTTTTGAAATATCAAATGTCAAATATTTTCCCAAAAAAATCCCATTTTTTTTGGTGCCCCCTGCTTTGCTGGTGCCCTAAGCACGTGCTTCATCTGCCTATTGGGTAATCCAGCCCTGCTTGTGATTATAATAGGCGACAATGTTCATTATGGTCAACATGTATAACTTCTCAGTGGACTTCGTCCTGGTGACCTGTTTTCCATGCATTCTGAGCCAGATTCTTTTAGCTGAGCGGTGTTCAGCAAAGGAACGGAGGAGGGTGTGCACCAAAGCTGACTTTCAGATACCTTTTTGTGTCTTCCTTTATTTTCTGGATGACCAGGAGTCAGTTCAGTGCCCAGCATAAATTAGAGTAACCTTGAGCCTGGTCTAACTCATGCTAAGCTACAACAGCTAGGAATAGCTGAAATGCAGCACAGTCTAGCTAAACCCTTGCTTTGCCTAAACCAAGGTCTGCTATCATGGCAGCTCTTTGTTGACTGGGGCACCTTCTTATGTAATGGATAATCCTGTGGGATTTGTCTATCCTCATTGTGTTGTGAGAACAGAATAGAGAATCTGCCCTTCTATATATGAAGAATGAACAATTTTCTGCCTGCAGCATAATTTTGTTGCCAATCATGGGAAATTAACTTTCTCTCATTCTTCTTTTCTTTTACAGCAAAAATGAAATCATGCTGAACAATAAGAATCTCTTTCTAATCTCTTATTCTGGGTTTGTCTTGTGTAAATGAGTGCACACTTAGGCACTAATGTTGATCCCATTGAAGTCAATGGCAAAACTATTGATTTCAGTGGGGCCAGGATATCACCCTAAATATTAGATTCTCAATCCCATTGAGAGAGTGATATTGCACCACAGTAAAACTGGTGTAACGGAATGGAGACTCAGGCCTGCCATGTTGTATACAACATCAATTCTTTCTTGTAGCAACCTCAAGATGATGACACCAGTTGTTGGAACACCTGCCTATAGGCTGTTGCTGCTTATGGCTTGGAGCAATATTCACCTTCAATCATGGAACCCCCATGTGGGTGCTGTTAAATTCATTCCTGCTTTTGCTGCTGATGCTCATCTAGTTTTCATGGTGGATTTCATTGAAAGTTTATTGTTTTGCCATGTGATACTTAGTGACCTGCATTCTAAGTGAGCATTTGTGGCACCTTAGAGACTAACCAATTTATTTGAGCATAAGCTTTCGTGAGCTACAGCTCACTTCATCGGATGCATCCGATGAAGTGAGCTGTAGCTCACGAAAGCTTATGCTCAAATAAATTGGTTAGTCTCTAAGGTGCCACAAGTACTCCTTTTCTTTTTGCAAATGCAGACTAACACAGCTGTTACTCTGAAATAAGTGAGCATTATTTTTCAAAGCACTTTGAGTCGTTTTTTCTTTCCAAAATAGCTAAATTTTTCTTGCTGTACTTTGAATTGAAACTATGTAGAATGTACCCCCAGAAGCCTGTGCCTTTCACAAACTTCTGATTGATGAGCATTTGGAAATTAGAGTGTATATAAAATATTTTTGAAGGAGCTAGTCAGTTCACTGTCTTGTGGTAAGCAAGTCCAGGTGCACACACAGGAATAAATTTAAGATTATTTTATTCCAAGCTCCAGAAAATTCTGCTTCACACAGTGTTGGTTTTTTCCCTACTTTTGATCCTACTCGCAGAACTGGGATTCACTGGCAATTGCTATCTGGTGGCTTAAAGGTATAAGTGTTGTATCAAGATTTTTTTCAGGGCTGAGGTCCTGTCTTCCTGGTGCAATTTTTTGCTCCTGGTTAATGGCAGGTGCAAATCCCACTACAGATCAAAAACTTAAATATTTTAGTGATAGGATTTTTATCCAAAACTAATTGTGGACACACCTGCATTCACACAAAAAGTGTCTGGGTGGAAGCTGAATAAAAATAAGGTGCTTAATATACATTATTAAAATTATGTTTAATAATAAGGCCAATTTAGTAATTAAATGGGTCTGTTTTAAATTGTAGAGTCTGATGCTGTTTTTGAAAGCAGGAAGACTAATATTTTAAATTCTAGTAGTTTGTTTGTACAATGAAGAGAATTATGTTGTATATTTAATATGAGCCGATGACTTCCCTGTTTTGCAGGTTTTGCTGATCTTTGCAAAAGAAGACAACCAAAGTGATGGGTTCTGGTGGGCTTGTGATAGAGCTGGATACAGGTGCAATTTTGCCAGAACACCAGAGTCAGCGCTTGAATGCTTTCTTGATAAGCACCATGAAATAATTGTCATAGATCACAGGCACTCCAGACACTTTGATGCAGAAGTGATCTGCAGGTAACTTAATGGACGTTGTGCTTCTATTGAATGCATTGCAGAATACCACATTGAATGGGCATAACAAAATCAAGACTTGATGACATACAGAAAACAAGTCTGGAGACTGAGGACAGGGATTGCAGTGCTCCATCACAAAGGAAAAAATAAAAACTGCTTTGGCGGCTAAGACAGCAATAGAAATAATTACATTTAGTAAATGAAGACACCTATTGTCAATATGGCTGACACATGACTAATAAAGCCATCATTTCTGGTTCATAGCTTCCATGGGATCTTGAACGAGAGCTAACATGAAATCCTTCCTCACAGTGTGTGGTCATCACTTTTAGACTTACTCCTCTGAGAAATTAATCCTGCGTCAACAGTTGGAGCAGCAGGGTCTAATGGAACACTGTCATTTGTCCCTGTGTCTGCCACACTTAACTGATGGCACTTCAATGAAGTTCATGTCATTCTTTGCAGGTGTGTGGTACTCTGTGTCAAAGCAGCTGCTTCTAAGTTTACAACCATTTATCACTAGGGTTCTGGGCAAGGTGTCTTTTCAACTGTTTCATTTATTTTACACATCATGTCATGCTCTGTGCCTTTTCATCAGAGCATAATGGGCAAATTTTGGCACGCTTATCCTGAATAGTATTTTACCATTCAGACACTTTTTTATTTATTTCAGTAGAACTACTCCCAGAGTAAGTGATTACCCAGTGGAAGTATGGCATGGGCGGTGTAAGGCTAGGCCCCAGCCCTGCCCCTTCTGTGCCCCCCCACCAGAGACCAGAGCCCTCTACTGCAGTCAGTGGGACTACCCCAGGCTAGTGCCCCCAGTCCCTGGAGTGCTGCGAACACTGCAGAGGGGGAGCCGCAGTGTGTGAAGCAGGACAGGGCCTGGGGGCGGAGCGTGGGTGAGGCCACGCCTGACTGTTTGGGGAGGCACAGCCTCCCTCAGCCTATGATACCCACTGCCCATGAAGTAAGGGTTTCTGAATCTGGTCTAATGTTAATGTGTATTTAAAAAAATAAATAAAAAGAGGACCCTTTATTACTCGCATGTGGAGGGAAAGCCATTCCACATTTGACAATCATATAATTCCAGTGTCTCGACAAGATGCACCTAGTGGTGGTTAGACCAGTAGCAAAAGGCCTATTTATGTAATGGTTCACATATGGTACAATTTATGGAAAGTAGAGCTGGTCTAACAGATTACCCTGTACCTATCCCTGTAAAAACAGGCTTGTTCCCTTAAGTACATTTTCTAGTGTTCAGTCGACTTTCTGAAGTCCTAAGCAATGAAGCTTCCACCACTTTCCTTCTGAAACTATTTCACAGTTTAACATCACAATTTTCCTAATATTCAGCCTACGCTTTTCCCCCTTTTTACCATTACTCCTAGTTTCTACCATTACTTTCTTACCATCATTCCTAATTATACCTTCTTATGCCATGTTAAATAATTGCTCTCTCTGGTGTTTAACTCTACACGTATTTGTAAACTGTGGTTGTCCACCCTTCTAGTTGTTTAACCAAGCTATGTGTGTAGTTTCAGCTTTCCTCACAATTTAGTTGCCATATTTTTTGTGTGTGCTCTTCTCTGAACAGCATCCAATTTGTCAATGTGTCCCTGATATCTTGATGTCCACATATTCTGCTGGGAACAAATCCATCATGATAGATGGGTTTGAGGATTTGCAGAAGGGGCAGGTACTAGAGATCCCATGAATCCTTTGTCTTTGAGGGGAAAAGCATGTTCTGTCTGCAGGGATCCAGGGCTGTGGCAGTTGAGGACTGACCTCTCTTGGTGCTCTGTACTTTCCTCCCACCATGCAGAACAGCTCCTCGTAGGAGCTGTGCTGCCATTGACGTACCTTTCACACCTCTGCACTATACCACTAATAGGAGTAGGAGATGTAGATGAGTTAATGCTTCATTTTCTTATCTTCCACCAAGATCTCTTTTTTGGCAGTCAACTAATGGAAATGGGGACCATGCCATTTAGACTGACTGCTTCCCCTTCAAGCCCACCATACAATCCACACACACATGGAATCCAAACCAAATGAAATTGGTAAGAAGGGGCTTCTCCAGGTTCCCTTGGATTGGACAGATGCAGCTTCCTGCTCTCCCAAGCTTTGGGGCTTTCGGCCCAGAATTGAGGGAATGTGAACCTAATATCCTTAAACACCCAAAAATGAAATGGATAAAGTGCAAAAAATGTTTTTTGGGTGTCCTCTACCATTTTCCAGGCTTGACCTTATAGAATCTTCTCTGAGGCTTTGTTCATTTTCTGTTATATAGAAGATGAAGAAATTCAAAGTTGTCAATAAAGCATGACGTGATATAGTGTGACACAGGACTTTTCTTCTTTCAGGTCAATCCGTGCTACAAAGCCATCAGAACACACTGTGATACTTGCTGTTGTTCCCCGCATGTAGGTATTTCTTTATATTTTTGTGAAAGTTTTGTTCTGTTCAAGAAAATGCTTATTATATACAACCAGTAATAATGTTTGCATGATGATGCGTGGTCTCATAGGCCACAAGCTACTATTTGTAGCTTGGGGGGAATATATTATCACTAGGAGTATTTGTTTTTACATGAAGAGGAAAAGATCAGTGATGTCATCTTGTGGTAGGTTCATTTGTTCTATCTGATTGCAGACAAAACTATAACTTATTGCATTCTCTCACTGAAGAGGGTCATAACATAATGGCCTAAATATCAGAAAAATATAGAAAGCTATGATGGAAGTTTTAGAAAGAATGTTGTAGCCAATAACATCTTGGGGGTTGTGGGGTAAGGTGGAGTAGGAGAGACTAAGAAATACAAATATGAGAAAACTTAACAGTAGCTTGATAGAAGGCGGGTCCCATGTTCAGTGGAACATTTCCTGAAGTCTTTACTCTGATTTTACTCTTTGCTCTCTTTTTTTTTTACACAGTTTACTCAGATAAAATTCCCATTGACTTCAATTGAGAGTGTCGCTTTAGTAAGGACTGAGGACCTCTTCCTGTAAGGGAGTGGTTCTCAACCAGGGGGTCGCAAGCAGGTTTCAGGGGGTCTGCCAAGCATGGCTGGCATCAGGCTTTCTAGGGCCCAGGGCAGAAAGCCAAGTCCTGCTGCTTGGGACTGCAGCCAGGGACCCTGAGCGCCACCACCAGGAGCTGAAGCCTAAGCAACTTAGCTTTGTGGTGCCCCCTGTGGCATGGGGGCCCAGGCAATTGCCCTCCTTGCTACCTCCTAATGCCGGCCCTGGCTTTTATCTGCAGAAAACAGTTGTTGTGGCACAGGTGGGCCATGGAGTTTTTATAGCATGTTGGGGGGGGGGCAGTGGGGGCTCAGAAAGAAAAAGGTTGCGAACCCCGGCTGTAAGGCATTTGATTAACTCCTGTAAGGTGCCGAACAAGCTTAGCTGTCACTTTAATCAGAAAACTCCTGGGGAATTAAGGGCATATAGCACCTCACAGAATTCCTTCCTAAGTATTGGACTTAGGGTTTGACTTGTTATGAGGAACACAACTAATATTAGTTATTAGCTTGAAGGGAAAAAGAGAGAGAGGACTACTAACAAAGATAAGGAACAGAACAATAATGAAGAGCCCATGAAATTTCTAAGAGCTCAATTAAAAGTTCTAGAGATGCATACAAATTATATTGCATTATTATTCCAAGGCAATCTTGTCAAACGTAATCATGGCTCTGCATACTGTATAACTAAAGGAAATAGCGAGATCATTTTCCCCACCTAGTTTTGTTTGTTTTCTAGTTGTGTGACCAGGTAATTGTAACAAAATAAAATATAAAAGATTTATTGTTCATTTCCACTCTTTAATGAATAACTAACTTTAGGCTTTTCCCCCCTCTGCGTATACCGCTATCCTCTTTATATTAGCTTTCTTTGTAAAAAAAAACAAAACACCCTTCTTTCTAGCTGAAAAGAGCCAGCACTTCTCTTGAACATCTAGCAGGTTTGCTGCAATAGTGATGAAAAAATATAGTAACTGCCCCCAATATCCGTCATGATATCGTACAGTTAGTACATTGCTGTAGGTATCTAAATATACGCATCAGGAAGAGCTACATCTGCAAATGGATTACATGATATATACTGTGATTATATTTTGTGCCATGTTATTCTTCCTACAGTCTGTTTAGATAACTGTCAAGCTATCCTAGTTTTCATTTTGGATGATATATTCTGCTTTGCTGTAGATCTGCTGACCAAGAAGAGACCTCTGTTCTTCCCCTTCTCCATGCAGGCTTTGATAGGGTATGTAATTTACTAAAGAATCAGGATAATTTCTACAAACACTTCAATTTTCTATAACTAAAAATGAGTTTATGAATTATTTATGTAAAGCACAAGTTTGCTTGTATCACATGTTAACTTCACTGTATTGATGAGAAAATAACTTCATCAAACACTGTTCCTTCGTGTTTAACTGGAAATGTCTAAGTATACACCCTAAGAAAAACCTATAGACCTACCCAGTGCTTCCACAAGGAGCAGGAATGTTGGTAGATGAATTCCTGTTGGACTGGGCAAAATTCCCTGTGACAGGTGGCAGGATAAATATCGTGCAGTTGGGTGTCCTTTGCTGCTCCTTTGAAAAAGAAGCAGCTTGGACCCCTGGTTTGTATGTGTTGCATGTCACAGCATGCACTGTAGCCATCAGGAGATCTGTTCATCCCTCTAGCTGGCAGCCCATACCTACCTGGGGCAAATGGGGCCTAATCCAACTCTAACTGAAATCAGTAGGCAGCTTTCCATTGTTTTCAGTAGAGATTGAATCAGGTTGGTTGTGTGATATTGACACTTTGGCCTGCAAACTCTCTTGGTGCTCTGGGTATTAGATTCTGCCACATTGCTTGCACAAAGGGAGGATGAAAAAGGTATCTGTGCCTTCTTGCTCTCCATGGCACGTGTGTAGCTGAGAACTGAGAAAGTAGCCCTGTAAAGAAAGAGATGATAATCCAAGAGCTAGGGTGCTAGCCTGGGACTCTGGAGACCCAACTTCAATTCCCTGCTCTCCCACAGACTTCCTGTGTGACTTGGGCAAGGCTCTGTCTTTTTGTACCTCAGTCCCCATCTGTAAAATGGGGATATAGCACTTCCCTATCTCACAGGAGTCTTGTGAGGCTAAATGCATTAAACACTGAGGTGCTCAGATGCTGTGGTAATGGTGGGGGGGGGGGGGGAAGGAAGCAGATAAGTACCTAAGACAGATGTCAGCCCATATATTTGCAACTTTAATTTTCTTTTTAGTTTAATGTATTGTTAAAAAAAAGTTTAATTCTTTTAGTCACATTCTTTAGTATTAAAATTTTTTGTCTCAAGGTTTCCTTTTCTCCTAATGCCTAGTATTTTGTCCAAAGAGTTCAAGGCCGTATGCTCTGTAGGCTAGATTGTGACGTAATGTGCAGTCCTGAGCAAGGTTGGTGCAGGAGGCACTCTGGGTGACTCTGACACACAGCGCTAAGTCATCATTCCCTTCCTGTGCTGGCCTTCTACCAGCAGCAATCTAACCCTCCCTGCACTAGTTCAACTGTACTGGATGGTGAAAAGGGAGGGTTGATCCAAAGCCTTACCTGTTCTCTCCCACCTGCCCCAGGCAGGAGAGCAAGTGGGTGCATTCACTTTCTCTTGCATGGCCAGACCAAAGGTAGGGGGTTCAGGAAGGCTTCTTAAAACAGATGGGAAGAAGAATTGGAAATGAAGCAAGGAATTCCTTTGACTAATTTTCTGAAAGATTATTGTCATCATAAATCTTTCATGATCCTCTGCCTTTTAGAAATGAATTAGATACTTCTCCATGATCATTTAACATAATCCATTAGCCTGTTGTCATCACCATTGAATGCTGAACATCATTTTCTCCTTATCGCCCTAATTATTTGTAATGCTGTAATCAGTACGTCAGCATGATTTTATTGATTAGTACCAACTTCCAACATCAACTTGTTATGACTGGATCCCACTGAATATCTTCCTGACATACTTTATGTTGCCATTATGACCTTTCTTATCAGCATTGTTTTCAAGTTCTAGAATATGTCAGATATCAGAGTCTACTTCCGTCACAAGCAGAGGGGAGCATAGCAATTTTTCATGCTTGAATGGGTATCCACAGGCTCCAAATCCATTGAAGGGAGAAAAGATCAGCATTGTGCACACACACAGACTAAGATTTTTATCAGCAACAGAATGAAATCAATTTTTGGAAAAACAGATTCATTTTGTTCAAATTATATGTATCTCTTTTTACTATTTCCCTTTTTCGATAGCTTTATTTATCATTTCACTATTCATTATGATATTGGCATGCAGCACCTGCCTTTTACCTATCCTTCCTTAATTTTTTTCTTGGAAAAACACTATTTGACAGTTTTGTGTACCTTACTGCTAGTTCTGGTGGTTGTCTGGGTTTTTTGCACATGTGTAAATTTTAAAAAAATTAACGACGGGTTTAATCCTGCACCCAGTAAAGCTATTGATAATGATACTGAAGTCCTTTGTAAAATGCTTTGAGATCTACTGATGAAAAGCTCCATAAAAGAGGTAGGTGTTTGTTGTATTATTATTTACTGGAGTTTTGTTGTTGACTTCCTTGGGTTCTGGACTGGGCTCAAAGGCTTGTTGAAAGCTGATTTAATCTCTTCTTGGAATAGTTTTGTCACCTAATCAATAGATTTTCTACAGTACAGTATATTATGTCTATGTCCTGTAGCGATGAATAATTCTGGACTTTTGCTTAAGAGTTTTTCTGTATCTTTGTCATTTAAGTGACCTTTAAATTATCTTTATTGATCCGATGAAATTGAATCACTGCCTTTGGGGTTTGCTTTTGATAGATTCTGTGATCAGTTCCTATAAGATGAGTAATTTTGTTCGTCATCTAGTGCATAGCTGCTACAGTGACAGAAAATCTTCTGGACTGTATGTGGGACAGTCATCTTTTAGGAGTTATTTCTGTTCATTGTTTCATAAAGTGGCCAGGAAACTTTTTCCTATGCCATAGACTGATGGAAACCAAGTCACCTAAACCTATTGCTTTCCAATTCTTGCTTCTTGGGGTGAAACACTTCCAGAATACCTTCTGAAGTCTTCTTTTTTTCCTGTATATTTTTTGCTATTTTTTAAATTTTTAATTAAGTGGCTTTCATGTGTTCATGTTGGTATAATAAATGTTTGTGCTGATTCCCTTTTATACTCAAAAGTATTATGAGTATATTAATGAATTAATTGCATAAATCTGCTACACATCCATAAAAGAACAGAATATGTCTTTCTCCGCAGGGTGTCCCTTTCTGGTTCTGTCAGTTCTTTTCATCAGTGCTGATCTGATTTTCTTCTGCAGCATTGTATCCTTATGTGATAATACTGCACAGGCTGAGTCTTAAATTCTGCAAAGTGTAAATTGTCCTTTAAATTGTACAGCTTCCTCTAAAAAGGACCTTTGATGTTCTTCAAAGGATTGGCTGCTGGCTCTCAATCCAGCTGTCCTTCCACAAAACTAACAACATTAGAGAAGTGTTCTTTGTGGAGAACACAATAAAATCTGTACAAGCATTTATAAAATGGTTGTTTCAGAGCTTCTCCAACAGTTTTACTAGTCCGCAGTTCACTGTAACTGAAGTCAAAGAGCCAGATTCTTCTCCCCTGATAGTCCATGGCAAAACTCTCTGGACTTCAGTGGGAGTAGGACTGGACGCTGTATTTGCCAGAGAGGGGGTGGGGGAAAGAAACCAAAACTATTCTCACTTTTGGAGTGTACAGATATTACCCTTTGCTATCCTCTTTTTCTTGACCACTGTCAGTGTGCTCAGTACTTCAAGCATCCTTTATAAGCCAGGTTCTACCAGCCATACTCACTCTGAGGAGTCCCTTGGACTTCAGTGAGACCAGACATAGACTATGCTTCCTACTCCTTGTCAGTTTTGGACCACTGTGAGTTTACTTGGAATAAAGTGGAAGGCCAGAGCTCATCATAGATTAATTTGGTATTAATGTGAATGTTGTACATGTTTCTCAGGAATTGCATTTCTTTTCAGAAATAAGTGATGGACATGCAATATGAAAAGTCCTTGAATATAGGTTCTGGATCAGGTTTTTATTTTTTATAATTATCTATTTAGCTGGCTTCCTAAAACCAAACAAGAAAATGTGCAGTTACTTAGCATATTACCTCACTTGCTTTGTACATTACTGTCTTGACAATTAGAAAATCAATACGGTGGAAAAGATTGTTAGAGCATTAGCCACAAAGGGTACAAATAAAGGTTCAAAAGATTAGTGCTTCTAGGCACAGAAGTATAAATAAAGGTTTTAAAGTAATCAGAGTTTTCATGTACTGTCTCTGATTCTTTTCCAGAGATTTATGGAGAATAGCAACATAATTGCCTGTTACAATGAATTGATTCAAATAGAACATGGGGAGGTGCGGTCACAGTTCAAACTACGGTATGTAGAAGCATAAAAAAAGGAACATAAACTTTTATTGTCCAATTACTTGTTTGTGCATCTGCCTCCTTGTGGGTTCCATATAGTGCATTCTGTATTAAGAAAACCTGTCAGAGGTGATTATCTGTCATCATCAGTTCTGATGGGTTTTTGTGCCCCACTTGCCTTGATATGGCTTATAGTGAATTTAGGCCACAGAGCAGCTCCCCTTGCTAAAGTCCCCCCTATAGATCAGAGTGAGGCCAGTTTGTATATTTATCATTCTAGTAGAAATAGTGTGAAAGAGCAATGTACAATTCAGCTGGTGGGATGGGGTTTGATATGAAATTTGTCTGGTCTTGTATACATGGTGCATACACTATAATTCAATCTAGAGCCAGATCCTGATGCCTTTTCACTCCGTTTTTACTCATTCTTCATTTGGGCAAACCTGTATTGATCTCAGTGAGAGTTTGGCCTCTGTAAGGAATTGTCCCACAGTGATGGTATTCCATTATAGGCTTTGTTTACTATAACTAGTTTAACAGAGAGGAGGGGGGTGCAAAATATATACTCAATCATCTATGTATATAAAAAACTTGTTGAAATTCATAAATAAACTGTAGCAGAAAAGAAACAATATTTAATCTTTCCAAAAATATTGAAGAGGAGTAATCTACAGTGGTGACCTCTGGAAAAGAACATCTTTTCTGTGAATTTGAGTTCACACTACGGGAATGCTATAAACATCTTTCATTAATTGGCCTGATCCGTCACCATTTAAGTCAGGGGTCTCAAACATGCGGGCCGCATGCAGCCCCCAGGGTTATTTCCTGTGGCCCGCAGGCTCCCCGTGGCACCCCCGCCCCCTCAGTATTTACCTAGAGCGGCTTCAGCCCGGCATGCACTGGGGGCAGGAGGGATTTCAGGGAAGGGGTTGGAATGGGGGCAGGGAAGGGGTGGGAAGAGGCGGGGCAGAGGCAGGGCCTCACGGAAGGGGTGGAGTGGGGGTGGGGCCAAGGCAGCAGGTTGGGGGGTCAGTGGTGTGGCCTTTGGGCTAGTGTACTAGTCCTCATGTGGCCCTCGTGGTCATTTGAGTTTGAGACCCCTGATCTAAGTCAAGGGAAGCAGGAGCAGACCCTCTTTGCAGAATCTACTTTTGCTGTTGAGATGGAGATCTTATAGGGCCTTGATTTCAAATGGATCTTGAGGTGGCCTTGAAATTTGCACAGACATGCATGCTGTTGGATGGTGCTTGGAAGGGCACACCAGTTGCTACAGTGTGAAAGCAAAGGAATGCAGAATTCAAAATAAGTGTAATAGAAAACTTAGCTTTTACCAAAAGCTTAATATAGCCTATATACAGTATCTGTAGTCTGCAATAAGGCTAATGGAATATAATCTGTAATGACAGTATAAAAGGAAACCTTTCCAGATAATTTGGTGTAATTTTCAGACTACCACCTCCAAACTCCGTATGTACTATGATAATAGAAACCTATTGCCCAGCAATGTGCAAAGTCAGAATCCTGCCAGAAACTCTAAATACATGAAAATACCCCACTTAACTATTCTCAGATAGTTAATTAATCAACCTAATTAGTCTTTTTGCACCCTTTAGGCTTAAAACTTCCTAGGCACTTGCATCTGTCTTCTAGCACTTGTCTGGAATGTACAGGAATAAAGAAACAAAGAATTATTGAAAAGGTCAATAGGCATTAGTTTCATGTCAGCATATTGAACATGCCCTCATACTTCCTGTTCTGTTTTCATTTGTTTCCTTTTCCAATAATCATTACATCCTGCTTGTTTAAAGAGTACAAAAACAGGATGTTTTAATATGTTTTAGCTCCCAAGGACAGAACACTAATACAGCCTGAACACCTCTGCATGAACAGTATTAATAA
Organism: Eretmochelys imbricata; assembly: GCF_965152235.1. NCBI lineage: Eukaryota > Metazoa > Chordata > Testudines > Cheloniidae > Eretmochelys > Eretmochelys imbricata. The sequence continues at coordinate 46,416,485 of NC_135576.1, read as the reverse complement.
TTAATATAAGTAATTGAATTCCCAAATCCAGGGAACATGACTCATATTGATTATCAAATTTTTCTACAGCTTTATTGAAAATAAAGCCATCAGCCAAAGAAAGCTTAAAGTCCTCATTACACTTTGAAGCCAGTGTGTTAGTCTCTGGAGGTAATTAATCTACCAAATCTATTGATATTCTTTCACCTAGATTATTTAAAGGAACTGAGCTGTGCTCTCCCCTTTCTCATTCAGTTTTCCGTAGTTTTACAAGCCATAACAACAAAATTAATACTAAAGCACTGCTTTTTTTGCATCTGCATAACTCTAAAAAATGTCTTCAACTTAAAAAGAAATAATTTGGAAAGCAATTAGTTTTTAATCAAATAGAAACTGTGTTGATATTTTCATCCACTTAATGTGAGTTGCACCTCAATGTCCCCTCTGAATTTGGACCACAGAGACTGCATTAATGTAGCTCTGTTTCAAACAAACTGGTACCTTTTCACATTCATCAGCAGGGTCTACATGGGACAGTTAGAGCTCAGCAATTTAGTAAGCTTTACAAATCGCGCCCTCCTGTCACACTCTGCTGCATCATGTAGACAAGCTCTAAGTGGATCTAAGTTGCTGTAACTAACACTGAGGAACCAGAAGACGTGTGTGTAGTAGGCAAGCACCTAACATGAGGGTGTAAGAAGATGCAAGGTAAAGCAGACTGACCCTGGACTTGAATTTACACTATTTTCTTGCTTTGTAAGGCATAAGTTACGTAAACTTAGTCCCCCTTAAACCTGTTTCCACCCACTTGAATATTACTGATGTGTATCTTACACCTTTCCCACACCTCTCAGTTTGACTCTACCTGGTTTTAAATCCATGACTTTAACTGAGAATGATCTCAAAAAGCCACTTAATGCCTGGATGCAACATTTTTTGGTTTGCTACGGCCAATGCAGACATCAGCCCCCAGAGACCACTTCATTTAACTCAGTGATACTCAGATCTCAGTGGTTCAGGAGCCAGATTATTGATTAACATTATCCAAGTGTGAATTCATTGTTTCATGTACTATAGTAATATAGAGTGTGTGTGTGTGTGTGTGTGTGTGTGTGTGTGTGTGTGTGTGTGTGTGTATAATATATAGATTATGTGGGTGGGTGTATATACATCTGTATATACACCCACCCACATAATCTATAGGTAGGTGGTAGTGAGGTGCCCACAACCCTGGGTACCCTTGGGGATTTTGTTGTGAGATTATGTGTATATATACCAGGGTTGTGGGCACCTCACTACCACCTACTCTTAGCATGAGGAATTTTTGTCTGTGCCTGGTGAGGGTCAGCTCCCTGCCTCCATCAGTCACAGGCAACACAAGCCCTGACCTCTAGGCCTACGCAGGCCATGTGCTCTCTTTACAGGCTAGTGAAAGGAGCACCCCAAACTGCCAAAGCATCTCCCTGGAGTGTCCAGACCCTGTTCCACTGGACACTTGGAGTATGCACAGAATCGCTGCTTCCAAAGAAGCTATACAGCACTGAGTACGTGTTTCACCTCAGATCACTGCTCTGCTAAACACGTAGATATGTTTATAGTGAAAACAAGTAAATTTATTTAACAAGGTAGAGAGATTCAAGTGATTGCAAGTAAAGATATTGGAAACAGTTGATTACATATCAAAATCATAAAACACATTCTAGAACCTAGACTTGCTTAACTGGATACTTTCATGTCTTACAGAGCAATGCTCACCCAAAGCCCTTGAAGTGTTTTACAGCCAGGCTTGGCTGTGAACTTCCATTCATGAGACAAGTCACGCTGTCAGCTTGCCTCCTCAGTGAAAGATTCAGGATGTAAAATTTCCTCTCAAAGATTTTGCAATTTTTTGATTAGCATTTGGCTCAGTATGCAAACAAGCATCCATTGTGAGATATGCAATGCCCAATATATACATGACCAGACAGAGAGAGAAGCATCTGTTACATCCTGCTTGAAAGTAACCTGTCTGAGACATGTCATAGACTCATAGAATCATAGAATTTCAGGGTTGGAAGGGACCTTAGGAGGTCATCTAGTCCAACCCCCTGCTCAAAGCAGAACCAATCCCCAATTTTTGCCCCAGATCCCTAAAATGGCCCCCTCAAGGACTGAACTCACAACCCTGGGTTTAGCAGGCCAATGCTCAAACTACTGAGCTATCCCTCCCACACCACCTTCTGGTTACCTGCCTCAAGAAAATAATTTTCTGTACGCACACGTAACTCCTTTAATATTGTCTGTACATACATTTCACAGTGATTTATTATGATCAGTAGGCCACTGGCTCTTGGTAGAGACCTCACATATTACCCTTCAGTGAATTACTATGCATGTATCTGACCCTAGGGATCCCTGTAAAACTCTCTGCCCCCCCCACAGCAGTGCCTGCTGCCAGTTGACGCCAAGAGATTCCTGAGTCTCATAAACCAAGATCCTTTTGTGGCAACATTTATATAGTTATGAAATAGTCACACAAAAGTAAACTATTTCTGTGTGCTGGCGTCATTACTGCCAGCTTCTGACTCAGAGATGTGCATATTTCTCAGAGTGGAGGATTTTTTTCCAGTAACTTAGTGTTTCTGAAGGAATTCATCATAAAACACTGAATAACTGTCATTAAACTCACTTTGGGTAAAAGAACAGGGTCAGGCTGTCTAGAGTGGCTCATGAAAATGGATGCCAACCGCAGGGCAGACTGTTACAAACCAGGGTACAAACCCCAACCTGGTTGTGTGTTCTATAAGTAGATTCCATTAGCCAAGTATCAAGTGTGAATTCCTCAAGCACTAGAAATGCCTTAACATGGAGTCACAGACAGCCCTCGTGGGCATTCCAATCTGTCATGCCACCCAGACAAGCCTGCCTTTGTTATGGATGTTCCCTTATACCAAAAATCACAACAATATTCACATTGCTCCCAGTCCCAAAGGACCAGTCACTTACCCCAGGTCAGTTGTACCTTAGATCTCTCACCAAAGACACCACTTGTAGACAATCCTATAATAAACTAAAGATTTATTAACTAGGAAAAAGAAATGAGTTATTTGCAAGTTTAAAGCAGGTGAACATACACACACATGAGTTACAGTCATAGGCTTCAAAAGGTAATAGAAGCTGTTGTAATGTTCAAACTGTGTGTCCTTTAGATCCAACCCAAGCTAACCTGCTTGGGGATCCCTTGTTTAAGCTTAGAAATGTTGCCTTCTCCAAATTCCAAGCAGCATAGCGATACATATCAGGGATTTTTATTCCCTTCCCCCAGAGTTCAAACTGTGGTGGGATGTGGGTTTGTGAACATCCCCTCTTCATGGGGGTGGGAGGGAAGCAATCGGCAAAGTCTTTTGTCCATTGATGTTCTACAATGGTTCGTCTGTTATCAATAGGCCTTCTCTTGTTGGGCAGGAAATGACACCTTTTATGGTAAACTAGTAATTCATACTAGGTAATGCTTCTCTCCTGACTGTAGGGGGTGTCCAGCTTCATAGCTAATACCTTTGTAGTTACAGAGAAAACATTTAAATATTATCTTTATAACATGGTATAGAGATGATATAAGTGAGATTAATTAATGCAGCAACTCACACACATTTCATAAAGTCCAAATACTAAACCCATTCTTATAAATATAACACATCTGTTTTAACCATGCTAACACACAAGTGAGCCAGACTGGTTTCCAGTTAATCATTTGTCAGTTTTCAGTGAGGCCTAGGGGCCTTGGCATGAGCTGGCACCTGGTCTGCCATCATCACAAACAGTTTGATGGTGTTTATGTTCACTTGACTTTTCTCTTCACTCCAAATGCATTTCATCACACATTTCATGGGACTGTTTGTTTCTGGTAAACAAAGAGAAAATTTTGCTTGGTATAACAATATGTCTTGAACAGACATTTGTAGGCTTATTGGGGTTTTTTGGAACATTGACTGCTGAAATGAAAACTGAGACATTTCAGGTGTCCTGGGACCCAGAGGAAGCCATATGAAAGACTAGGACTGGACATATGATCGCTGTAAGGGAGGGAGAGCATTGTCTTCCTAGCTAGGAACCTCTCCACACAAAAGAACTTTACAGGTTCTGCTGCCATTGAATCTTTCCAAAGGACCCAGGATTTGGCCCAATGACTTCAGCAGGTGGTACATAAAAAATCAAAGAAAAATTTTGAATTTCTGGTTTGAGTCCCTATTAAAGTTATTGAAACCAAATATTTTGGTCTTAATAATAACATGGGAGCAATTAAAACATTCCAATTTGTTTTCTTGCAGGGAGACTGACTTCATATTTTTTAGCTACTAGTAGATCAGCAAGGAGGCTCCCAACACTTCAAACTAAATTAGTTGTACTATATGATTTTTAAAAAAAACCCATACATAATGAAGCTGTTTTGGTTGCCAGGACATCCTTTATAAAGTGGTGATCAACTCAGGAGAGACTTTTTGTTGGGTTTCCTTGGTAATTTGTGTATTGTTCGCAAGATACACATGCCTGAAAACTGAAATGTTGCTTTCTTAACCTTGGCCCTGACTAAACTATTATCCAAAGGCCTACGGTTTTGGTTTTTGCATACTTCATGTTGTAATGAATGTAACTAATATCTGCCATATAAAAGATTCAGTTCAACAGAAATGCTGAGTATCTTCTGCATGTGTTGGGCCACTGAAATGGCTTTATGCTTTCAACTTGTTCTGAAACACTGAACAGAAGTTTGTCCAGTCTTTTATTAGCAGTGCCACAGGCCTTCTGTAGAGACCCAAACTGGAAGGCAGACTTCATTATAAAATTTCATGTCCACTGTTTCCCCAATAATACACACCCCTCCATAGACACTCTGGTTGTTCAGTTTAAAGCGTGTTCAGAAAAGAGAACTTGCTATTAAGAGGATGGTAACTTTTATATTGTGAATAACAATAAAAACACTTGAATGTCAGAAATGTATGAAAACTGAATTTTCAATTATTATAATAGAGATGATTACATAGTTTTGTCAAAACAGATTTTGTACATGAATCACCCACTTATTCATACAGTGTAACTGCATACTAGAGTTACCAGTGACAATTGTAATATCGGTAAAACTAATGTGATTCATTTGCTAATTGCAGGGCTTGTAATTCAGTGTTTACAGCTCTAGACCATTGTCATGAAGCTATAGAGATAACTAGTGAAGAACATGTTATTCAGGTATGGAAAATATATCATTTATTAGAATATATGGTTGGTAAGGAGGAAAAACTGTCTCCTTTTATTCCTTATGCTTTGCTGTATTTTCATGTTTTGATTTCATTGCCTGTTGGAAAGCTTTAATAAATGAAAGCAAATATGATGATCTATTTGTTTCTTTGCATATTACTATTTGCTGTATTTGTAAGGTCTTTCTTCATTGAGCTATCAGAAATATGATTTAAAAGCTGTCCCCAATATTATGCATTATGTCTTCTTAATACAAAGCCAGAAAGATTGATTGTGAAAAATCCTAATAAAGTAATACATTTACAGTGTACAGTACATAACAGAGTAAGATGGCCTTGACAGTCAAGTATTTATATAATTTTTACTTCATTTTTCTTTTGCCCCTCTCCTCTCCCTAATTTGAGATCTTTTTTGTAATTTTTGCCACTTCCATGATACGTGGCATCAAAAGCATGAGGATGGACACCCCCACTACATGAGAGTGCAGTTATGGCTTCATACAGACTATACACTGATATGCAGGATGAATAGCAAGGCCCTTTTCCCCCACTATTTTTCTCTTTCACTCTTTCCTCATGATTCCTTGATTCTTGTTATTTCTGTTATCATGGTTAACAGTGCAAATCAAAATGGGACACTTTGTAATGTGATGTAGAGTTCCAGAAAATGGACAAAATTTACAGCAGTTGTGCAATACATAATTTGACCATAGCATCAGAACTCAAATTGTTGTTTTCACAGGACATACTGTAGGTCTTCAGCTACAGATCCATTAATGCTGAGCAAATATGGCAATATTTGAGAATATTCTTTGGAATGAAAATCATGTCTTTGCTTTAGCAGTACAGTACTTGCAAGCCTTTTTACTTGTTTGATGCAAACTTTTGTGAGTAAGTTTGATTGTTTAAGAATCTTTTGTCTTTAATACCCATAGGCGCTTATTTATAGGGTTTTGGGTTTTTTTTAAATTGTTAATGGATAATTGGCAAAGAAAATGGCTAAATTAAATTATTTGCTATGAATAACTCATCAAGCTCTAATTCTGGCATATTGAATAATATATGTTGGTTTGTTTTTGTTTTTTAATTAAAGTACTTTGGACAAATTCTGCATTAATTTGCAGTCCCTTGTCTTATTTCTGCTTCTTCACATGTTACACGTGAATTAGGGTCCATTCAAAACCTTATTGACTTCAGCAGGAGCAAGGTCAGGCCCATCAGCAAGTTCCTTGGTTTGGTAAGAGGAATAGTCTGGGCTATACAATGTGCATTCTTACAGCAAAAATTTATTAGTATAATGTACAGTAGGGCATTTCACTCGGTATCACAAAACATTTTTATATTTAGGTTTGAGTAGATCTTTTCTCTCAGTACTTTCCTTTTTCGCATGCTGGACTAAAATTTAAGGACCTCTATTTTGACAGTATGTTAATCCAGCCTTTGAACGGATGATGGGCTATCACAAAGGAGAGCTTATGGGAAAGGAGCTTACTGAGCTACCAAAAAGTGATAAAAACCGTGCAGACCTTTTAGACACTATCAATATGCGTATCAAAAAAGGAAAGGTAGGTAAATAATAAAATTACACAAAATATTCTATTTCTATACTGCCATGTTATGTTCTTCTGGACTGAAAATGTGACATGTCCCAGTTCTTCTGATAAATTACGTATGTGGGGCCAGACCTTGGTCCCTGCTCCACACAAAGGAGCTGGCAAACCTGAGAATCTGGGAGAAACCTCTGGGGAATCCTCTGGTGGCACAGGGCCACTGCTTCAATGATACCCATCTCCCAGTCCCCTTTATAAAGGGAATTCCTGTGCTCTGGTGATGTCCAGCTACCCTAATTGCCCTGTGGGCAGCTGGCACAAAGTGGAGCAGCCTACTTTATGCTAGGGGCTGGACTGCTAGTCAGCTGCCCCAGGATTGGGAGGCAAGGGGATGATAAATGTGGCTTAATGATGCCTTTTGTCCCTCTCGTCTCCCTGCTCCAAGCTACACCAAACACAGTGCAGGGACAACCCAGGATCTGGGATTAATCTTTAGTGTACCATTTAAAGTTCTTGTCTGTCTGTCTGGCCATGAAAATGGCATTTCCTACTACACTGTTCCAGGTGTGCCATATTCCAAAAGAGAGCTCATCTACAGATGCCAAAAGTGACTTCTCTTGTTCAGTTTTTGGCTACTCAGAGGCAACCAGCAAAGCTGACAGACCTTGTGGATTTCTTATTGTGGAGACGTCACTTTTGATCCAACCTGCACACATTGAAGTCAATAGGTGTTATGTTCTTCACTTAAATGGGAGAGATTCCGATCCACCCATAGCCCTAACCCCATGATTCCCTCCATGCGCAGACCCACTCCCAATCACTAGCCTGTGACTTCCAGAGTCTGCTCCTAGGGATACCAGAGAGCAGTGCTTGGTGGGGCCCTTAACTGCCAATGATCTGCAGGGAGGATGAGGATAAAAAGCAGGATTGTGAAAGGTCAGGATTTCCTAATGACTGAGCCTGTCTCACCGTTCAGGACTGGTGAAGAGACTAGTATGGGATCAGCACAGCAGGGTCTTAGGGAGGCAGACCAGACAGCTTCTGAGAACAGAAGTAGCAGGCAAATCTGACTGCTTCCGATACTGCCAACCTCAGATAGTCAAAAACCACGAGACAGGCTTAAAAAAAACCATGAGATTTTTAAAATAGTAATTTTTTAGGGGAGGGGGTGGAATTTTCCTTCTGTTTTTGAGCCTTTTTGGTCACATTTTCCAGACCGTCTCTACAATCATGAAGGATAGAACCTTTTAAATTAAAGTTGAGATTCTCATGTAATCACATGACTCTATCTTTAAGAAAAACAGAAGACATCACAAGACTTATGATAAATCATGAGAGTTAGCAACACTGCTGGCCTGTTGACTTTTCTTTGTTGGGCTAAAGTGGGTTCTGATGAATAAGGAGAGTAAGTCTTTGTTTAAAAGTTTAAATCGGCCTTATCCCTGAGATAGTGTTACTGTCTGTGTTTGTGTGAAATCTGGAATCTGTGGTCACTTTTTTTAGGTGGAGGAATCTTAAAAATAATGAGGCTCCTGAGGGTGGAAAGTGAAGGGAATTTCAAAATGAAATCACTTTTTAAAATGTTCCTACTGATGTTAGTTATTTAAAAAATACTGTGTTAAATTTAAGAGCATAATTCAATCATTAGTATGAAATAGAGGGATTTTCATCCCGCTTAAAATTCTAATCTAGAGCTAATTGAAAAAATTGAACTTTTTTCAACAGGAAAAGGGACTATTTTTTTCCGTAAGTGTCCTAAAAATTTCATTCTGGTTTTGTTTTTGTTTCTTTACGCAGTATAGAGCTGGCTGAAAAACCTTCCAGTTTTGAAAGGTGTTTAGTTTTTTGTTTGTTGGGCGGCGGAGTTGGAGTCCTTTTTTCATTACACATTTTTTTGCTTTTTTGTCTTGCATGATTTTTATCTTATTATGACCTTAAGTATGGAGCTGTTAGGGCATATCCATAATGTAATTCAGTCTGTAAAATGTGCAGTAAAGCATGTCACCAACAAATTCTGCCCCTTCCCTGTGCTGGTCTGAAGGGCCCTGGGTACAGTGGAAACAGGATAGAGGTGGAGCAGGATGCTGCCTGCCGTAGGTCAGTAGAGGGAAACACAGTAGGTATCTCTAGGAGAAATGGTAGGAATCAAATATAAATCTCATATAATTCCTTTTCAAAAGAAATGCATGGCTAACTTTCACACCACAATTATTTCTGTAAAATATGTGTCAAACATGGTGCTCTGAAAGGTTCTCCACTGATTATGATTTAAAAAATAATCATGGGTATATTATAGGGCTGTCAAGCGATTAAAAAAATTAATAGCACTGTGAAACAATAATAGAATACAATTTATTTAAATATTTTTGGATGTTTTTTACATTTTCAAATATAATGATTTCAATTACAACACAAAATACAAAGCATACAGTGCTCACTTTATTTTTGATTACAAGTATTTGCACTGTAAAAAAACAAAAGAAATAGTATTTTTCAATTCACCTAATACAAGTACTGTAGTGCAATCTCTTTATCATGAAAGTTGAACTTGCAAATTTAGAATTACGTACAAAAAAACCCTGCATTCAAAAATAAAACAATGTAAAATGTTAGAGCCTGCAAGTTCACTCAGTCCTCCTATTTGTTCAGCCAATCGCTCAGACAAACAAGTTTGTTTGCATTTACAGGAGATAATGCTGCCTTCTCCTTATTTAAAATGTCCCCTGAAAGCGAGAACAGGCATTTGCATGGCACCATTATAGCCGGTGTCACAAGATATTTACGTGCCAGATGTGCTAAAGATGCATATGTCCCTTCATGCTTCAACGACCATTCCAGAGGACATGCATCCATGCTGATGGCGGGTTCTGCTCAATAACAGTGCGGACTGGCGCATGTTCATTTTCATTATCTGAGTCAGATGCCACCAGCAGAAGGTTGATTTTCTTCTTTAGTGGTTCGGGTTCTGTAGTTTCCGTGTCAGTGTGTTGCTCTTTTAAGACTTCTGAAAGCATGCTCCACCCCTCGTCCCCCTCAGATTTTGGAAGGCACTTCAGATTCTTAAACCTTGGATCAAGTACTGTAGCTATCTATAGAAATCTCACATTGGTACCTTCTTTGCATTTTGTCAAATCTGCAGTGAAAGTGTTCTTAAAATGAACACATCTTGAGTCATCATCCGAGAGTGCTATAACATGAAATATATGACAGAATGCAGATGAAAACAGAGCAGGGGACATACAATTCTCCCCAACAAGTTCAGTCACAAATTAGTTTTTTAACGAGCGTCATCAGCATGGAAGCATGTCCTCTGGAATGGTGGCTGAAGCATGAAGGGGCATACGAATGGGGCATATCTGGCACATAAATACCTTGGCTACAAAAATGCCATGCAAATGCCTGTTCTCACTTTCTGGTGATATTGTAAATAAGAAGAGGGCAGCATTATCTCCTGTAAATGTAAACAAACTTGTTTGTCTTAGCGATTGGCTGAACAAGAAGTAGGACTGAGTGGATTTGTAGACACTAAAGTTTTACGTTGTTTTGTTTTTGAGTGCAGTTAACAAAAAAAATCTACATTTGTAAGTTGCACTTTCACAACAGAGATTGCACAACAGTACTTGTATGAGGTGAATTGAAAAATACTGTTTCTTTTGTTTATCATTTTTACAGTGCAAATATTTGCAATCAAAAATAATATACACTTTGATTTCAGTTACAACACAGAATACAATATATATGGAAAATGTAGAAAAACATCCAAAATATTTAATATATTTCAACTGATAGTCTATTGTTTAACAGTGTGATTAAAACTGTGATTAATCGTGATTAAGTTTTTTTGAGTTAATCGTGTGAGTTAACTGCAATTATTCGACAACACTAGTATATTATTTAATTTAATGTGACCCAAAGTATCCTTGAAAGCAGTTTTCATTACATTGATTTAGGAATGGCAAGGGGTTTACTATGCAAGAAGAAAATCAGGAGACAGTATCCAACAACATGTGAGGATAATACCGGTGATTGGTCAGGGAGGGTAAGTTACACAAAAGGTACACTTTATTTTGTGTAGTGTGTTAACCAAACTATTTTATGTCCCCAGCGACCTTGGTATGGAAACCCCAATGTGCTCATTAATAGAGTGACATAGATAAATGTACAATAAGCTATTGCTTATTCTTTGTTTTCTGCCTAGGGAATCAATAACAAATTATCAAAGCTGAACACTCGGGGGTGAAATTCTGTGATGTACATCCATTGCAGCCCCACTGAAGTCAATGCAATTACTCGTTGTGTACGTCAGCGCAGATTGTGGCTCAAAGAATTGCATGTAAAACTGGGGGGAGGGGGAAGAGGAGAAATAGCAATTATAATGAAGTGTAACAATGTCACTAATACAGAAAACTGCAAATCCAATGTTTAGGTGAACACTACATAAAAAGAATAAAAACAACTTTTAAAATTACCTTCTTAAAAATCCAAACAGACTGTGAACAATTCATGGGGATCAATAGTCTGAGTAAAGGCTTCCCATTCCGCTCATCATGCATGCACATGCTTGGATGTACTCATAATTGCAGCGTATTATGCACAGGGTTAAATTCTTCCTTCAGATGTGCATATGCACCTACCACAGGAGTTAATGACATGAGGATCCAAGGGCAGAACTTGGCTATGAAATATAACGAATGCTCTTCACCTGGTAATATGTTTTATGCTTTTGGTTTTCATATATGGTCACTAAGGTCTGCTTTAGACAGCAGTGCTGATAGTGTGTTAATGTAATCATGTCGTTTCGCTTCTGACTTAACCATTCCATTGAATAACAATCAATTATTTGTGTTGTTAGGAAAATTAGACATTTTGTGTCCATCAAGAAGCTGTGCTGTACCAATGAAAACAATAAACAGGTACTGTATTTCCTTTGTAATGTGTAATATGTCTGTGTTATCAGGCCTTTTCATTAACCTTTTGCCACTTTTCCCTTTACAATTGGTATAGAAGACAACTTCTAAAACAAAAAGATAAAGTCAGATACTCTTTAAAAATGTTGATGTACCCTTATTTGAACAAGCAAGAAGACTTCTGTATTTACTTTAAGAACAGCTTTTTCTAGTCAGCCACGCTTTATATTACATAGGGCCACACTCTGCGCTGGCTGGTACGGTGAATGGGAACAGAGATCTGTGCTCTCCTGAAGCATGAATCTAGCCATCCAGAGCATGATTTGATGGTTCAGGCCTTGGGGATGCATTCTAGAGTTCTCCTTGCTGCCCCTTTGAACTAGAGCTGTGTGCCCCAGCTAAAGACATCAGCACACACAGTAACAAGCTAGGGAGCTAGATCCTTCTCTAACCTGCAACCTGGGGGGGGATGTGCTGACAGGTAAACTAGGCCTTCTTCTAGGCCTAGGGTATACTTGGAAAATGTACCATGTTAGAAAATATGCTAACTATAACCCATTTGAACTAGCACAGTGTTAAATATATTTTTGCTCTTAATGTGGACAAAGACAGTTGTGCAGAAAAGCCAGTCCTGGTTAACTCTTACTCTTAACTATTACGATGTGCTTCACCCATATCAATACACTGTCTGACAACTTCTGCCCTTGGATGAAATAAAGATATGTTCTAGAGGGCAGACTTTGCCCTATCAGTTAAAATTAAGCCCTCTGGACAAAATCCTGCCTGCTTCCATGGCGCTAAAAGGGAAGGGGTGAATGATGAGAGAGGTTAGAGAAATGTAATTTTCAGTGAGGTGTGCCTGAGGTTTTCTATATATTGCATACTCACCAATAAAAAACAGTGTATACACACCTGATCTTGCTAATGCAGAAATAAGCAAGAAAAAGTTGAAGCCATGTGTATAAAGTGACAGTAAAGGACATAATTTAAAAACAACACCAACAAAATCCTGTGTGGTTCATTTTTGTTTTTCTGTAGTCTTCAGTCTCTCTGTTCATTGACCTGGTCAACACAAGTGAGTTAAAAATATATGGAAAAGTGTACATATAAAACCTTCTTGTATATAAAACCTTGGATCTAAAACTGAATTAACATTGAGCATATTATAGGCAGAGCTGGCAGCAGCATCTATTATTAAGGTTTTGATTTCTGATATTTGAATAGTTATTTGAAAACAAAGGCCACCTCAGCCTTCAAGCTAATTAGCCTGGGCAGACCCTGACACCCCTTTGCATCTCCCTTGACATGTTACTTCAGGAGGGCTCTACAAGGCTGCTGGGGTCTGCCCTCGAGGTTTGAGGATCAAGGCCTAAAAGAAAGCATCAACCATGGAGGGTTAAAGGACCTACGAAAAAAACAAGCTAAGGCCATTATGTTCAAGTGAAGTTAGATAAAGCTTGCTTTGATCAATAGAAAATTTAATTCTTTTCTTACAAAACTGTGGTTAATTAGCTAGTCTTTTGAATTCACAACTAAGAACCTCTCTTGTTTGTACCAGGATGTTAAGCACGCTACGATATTGAAGGAAATTTCAAAAGAAGTTTTTATTGAGATTGCAGGCTCATTGGGGCTGGGAATGTGTCCTTAGGTAGGGCCACAAATTCAAACAGCTCTTTATAAAAATAGACTATTTTGAAATAATAAGTTGAGAGGAATGATTTTGTTCACTGGTTTCAGACATTGCAGATTTGCACCCTCTGGTGGCACAGATAGGTTTAAAAAAGGGAAGGCAAGATCCAGCTTAGGCTGTTACAAGCATAACTGAATTTTTTGTGCCAACTTCTGTGTTTGTTCAGCATTAGTATGGTAGACTGAAAATTCATTTGTAGCCTCAGGAAAAATAAAATTGAATCCTTTATTGAATTAAATGGAAGTAAAAAATAAAATTATTACAATGTCTCATGTGTTGTTTAATTAGATGTTAAATTAAAATATTTTTTCTGCCCCTACACTTTTAATTTTCAATATGGTGCAGGATTTCTATTGAAAATACATCAGTATGTTGTAAAAGTAGTCAAGGGGAAAGCTGAAGGCTAGGTGTGTGGCAGTTTGGGGGTTTGGCATCCAGGAAAGTATGAGGAGGCAGTTTTGGGATTGTGGGTTTAGAATATTCTGAGATGATTCTGTCAAACTGATCAGGAATGAAATAGCTAACAAATGGCTTGTATACATTAAGGATTTTTGGCACCGGTCAGCAATCTCTAGGTAAGATGGGCTGCGCTGGTGTAAAGTGACTCTTTACCAAAGTGTAAAGTGGGTGTATCCTTAATGTTGATGAGCCTAACGTTGACATTTAAATTGTTTCGTTTTGGAACTAACAAACCATTCAGATACATGGGGCATCCCCATAGTTTTCAGACTCTTGTGCAGATTTAGGAAGACAACACTGCTCGTTTATTTCATTTGATATTTACATTGACAGCTTCTTTGATGTGTGATTAATACAGTATTCAAATTCACAAAATAAGATACCACTCGCTGTGCAGATGTTCCCTGTCTGATCCTGTGTTGCCTGGTTCTCCAGGGAGCTTCACTGTATCCATGGTCTCTGCTAGGCTCCTTGGGCTTGGTTCCTGTTTAATTGGGATCCAAACACCAGTCATAATTGGCACCAAAATGAGACCTCACGCACAGAAAATTGTGCTGACCTGGGACCCACCCTCTCCTTTTCACATGAGGAATGAAACAGTTAACAGTGTTGTCATTTAAATGGTCAGCAGGCACAGGAGTAAATGCCGAGATTGGTAGATTTTAAAGCCAGACAGTACATTGCGATCATCTGGTCTGACCTCCTGCATAACACAGGCCTTAAAATTTCCCTGAATTAATTCCTGTTTGAACTAGAGCATATCTTTTAGAAAAACATCCAGTCTTGACTTAAATATTTTCGGTGATGGAGAATCTACCCCGACCCTTGGTAAGGGTCTAATGGTGAACTACCCTCACTGAATGGGTCAGTTCATTCTTCTCAGCGCTATTTTCTTGGTTCTTAAGTCGGACTCGTCTCTGCAGTGGTTACCCCAGGTGCACGTTTTTGAGATTCTTCATAACCATAACAGCTAGAGACTTACTTTTGTTAAAATGAAAGCTGAGATTATGGAAAGCAAGATATCAGCACTTCTCTAAAGCTAGCCAAGGCATATGGTCACACACTGCACCTAGCACGACTGGCGATAAGGGGGCATGTTCAGTTAGCTTGCAGGCATGAGAGCAGGTACTAGGAGAAAGCGCATGCTGCTACCTTTTGAAACAGCAGTAACATGCGCTGTGTAGTGTGGTGCCTCCAAGTTTCACTGAGCTGTCTTGTCCTGTGTAGAGATCATGGCTCTGCAGATCCCCACGTACCTTTTAGTGTTGTGCTCCCCACCAGTGTGCCTCATATTGGTAGATTTTTGCCTGATGATGAGGTACCTAGATGAACTTCTTACTTGCTGAGCTGTACAACACTGAATGACCAAACTGAGGGATTATGGGTACGTTAATAAAATTTGGGCCAGAACAGTGACCCAGCATCAAAAATAAATCGCTGGACTTTGGGGGCATTTGTTCAATTCCTGTAATCCAATTATGGTCAGAAAGGGCAATTTGTTCCTAAAAGCAAGATCAGCAATTGACTGGGCTGGATTTTGCTGTCCGTTCAAGTCTGCAGTAACTCCACTGGAGTTGTCATAAGTCTATAATGTATGAATCCATCTACAGTTCAAGCACAGTTCATGGTCTTAATATCAAATGGTTTTTATTGCTGAGAGAGTCACTGGTGAAACAAAGGCCTTTAATTATGGAATAAATGAGTCCCAGCATTTAGTCACATTATTACGGGATGGTGTTCTGCGTAGTATCTTGGATGGGTACCTGCTTGGGGTGGCTAGCCTCACTCACAGCTTGCACCACTATTTACGCTCTGTTTTGTGCACACTAGCTCAATCAGAGCTAGCGCAGGTATGTCGCCTCATGCTGGAATGACATCGTGTGACATTCCTGGGGTCCTCAGGTTGTGAGGCACCTCACCACCCCCTGCCCTTGGTGTGAAGCAGTCTTGTCTGTGCCTTCTGTGGTTCAACTCCCTGAAACCACCGGGCTCTGGCAGCACAAGCCCTGACTTCCATGTCTCTGCAGACCTCACCCTCTCTGTGCAGGCTAGTGATAGGCACACACCAACCCCCGAGTCCTTGGAGTGGTCCCTACTGTATGCAGCCCATGTCACAGGACGCTCAGAAATGACCAGGTAAGCTGTCCCTGGAGGAATAGTACACACGCAGCTTGACTGGTACCACTCAGGGTCAGGTCCTTTATAACAGCATAACTCGAATATATTTATAGTTTATTATTAAGGATTAAGTTTTAAGAGATAGTGAGTAAGGATAATGAGTGGAAACAAAAAGGGTTACAGATATAACATAAAACACAATCCTTATCAGTGCTTATCTTTCCTGTTTAATAACGTAGATTTCCCCCTAAGGGGTTAAACGTTTGTTTGATAGAGCTGCACTTTGTCAGCCTTGAAAACAGGACACCTGGCAACCCTAGCCCATTGTGAAATAATACAATGCTTAATTTACATGTCAGTTGCTAGATGGACAAACACTCCTGGTCTGAGTGAAAACCTGTCTCTGCTGGTGACTCATATCTTGATACAGACACTCAGGATATATTTTCAGTACATATACACAACCCCTTAAATATCATCCCTACATACATCACACAATATTATTAACCAGCATGATCCTGGCTTTCATTTAAGATCTTACACAACACTCTTTATGAATAAATACTATGAAAGCAATATGTTAGCTGTAGGAGTTTGTCAGGCCTGCTAGGAGTTGCTGTTACATGACAGTGAATCCCTTGCCAGCTGGGATTCAGGAGTTCTGAGGGTCCTGAGGGTCACACACCGCCAGCTCCAAGTGAAAATATACCCTAAAACTGCTTGCATTTAACACTTCAGACTTTACACACAGACACACACACCTTCTTAAATTCTAATGCATTGTCCACTTTTTTTAAAATGTGAAAATAAATTACATTTGTTTTTTGCCATTTGTTACACTTTATCAGGGATAAAAGAAAAGGAGTACTTGTGGCACCTTAGAGACTAACCAATTTATTTGAGCATAAGCTTTCGTGAGCTACAGCTCACTTTATCAGGGATGTCATTTTAGATAAGGTTTCTACGTGGTAGTCTCTATGGTATGTATTTGTACATCAGACTTGTCACAGAGAAAAAATATATGAAGGATTTGTGCATAGAAAACTTTATTTCTGGGTACAAGATTATAGTAAAGACTGTAGTATAGTAAAGATTTGTGAATGGGAATTCATTACTCATGCTTAAAAAGAAACACAGTCAATACATGCTTTGTTGGGTTGGGGGCCTTGTAGTATCCAGCCTGATGTTCAAATTCCCACCTGCCTCTCCCCTAGCAACCAATTGGCTCAACATTAAATGTGTAATCTCCCTTCTTTCTTTCAGGCCAGCTGGGAGAATTCTTGCCTGCAGGGGGAGGAAGGGCTGAGGGAAGGGGAAATGTATTCAGAACTAGTATCTGTCTTTTACTGGGGCACTGACAGGAATAGTGGATGGAGGCTTCCTGTTAAACAGAGTGACCACTGATGTGTCCCCCGCAATTGTGCAGTAAAGAGAGAAGAGATAGTTAAGGGGTGACTTGATCACAATGTATAAATATTTGTATGGGAAACAAATTTAATAATGGAAGAGCCTTCTCCTTTGCAGACAAAGGTATAACACAATCCAATGGCTGGAAGTTGAAGCTGGACAAATTCAAACAAGAAATAAGATGCACGTTTTTAACAATGAGGGTCATTAATCAGTGGAACAATTAACCAAGGGTTGTGGTGGAGTCTTCATCACTAGACACTTTAAAATCAAGATTGGATGTTTTTCTGAAAGGTGTACTCAAGTTCAAATAGGAATGAATTCACCCAAGTCCTATGGCCTGTGTGATGCAGGTGATCAGATTAGAGTATCACAGTGCTCACCTTTGTCTGTATAGTCTAGGAATTTGATTCCCTAAGGGTTCAAACTATTCCCCAGAGAACTTTCAGTTTGAGCCCACAGCAGCTGCTTTTGCGTACACTGTAGCAGTGGGATGTGCGCGGTAAACATCACCTCGACATTGCCATGAAGCTTGTCAAAACTCCTTGAATTATTTTTTAGCCAAAAAAAAGCCTTATCTCCCTGCCACAGAAATTTTTGTGAAAAACATTTGATAGTTGTTAAATATCTCACATGCTTTCATTGATACAACATTTGACGTGGCATCATTTCACACCATACTTTGCCATGGCATATTGCTTTAGGCCATAACAAAAACCTAACCCAGCAAAACCTTCTTTGATCAAAGGATATCCTGTTTAGGCTATTGTAACCCTTTCTGGCATTATTCATTCTGAATAACCATTGTGAAATAGTTTGCTCCTTGCTCCTGTTTCTGCCTCTTCTCCCCCACCCCTTCTTTTCAATGTGGTGGATGTGAACAATTAAGCAGGCTCTATCCCTCATTTGGGGCCCGTGCTGCCACCTGCACCCACAGAGACTCATACCTTACTATAGGTTTCAGAGTAGCAGCCGTGTTAGTCTGTATCCATAAAAAGAAAAGGAGTACTTGTGGCACCTTAGAGACTAACAAATTTATTAGAGCATAAGCTTTTGTGAGCTTATTAAATTAAATAAATGTGTTAGTCTCTAAGGTGCCACAAGTACTCCATACCTTACTATGTAAGTAGTCCTATTGATGGGACTGCTCGCAGAGGGCAATGAGGCAGGCCCTGTGGAGCCCAGGTGACTGCGCAAACTACTCCTATAATGGTGTAAACTATGTCATGCCCTTGCAGTACATTTTGTGGGCATAAGGCATGGGAATGGCTTCTATTGTACCCCCCAAGGACGTAAAAGGGACAGATTTGGCATTACAACCCAGAGGGGCCTACAGCGATTCTAGAAATTCTTGGGAAAGTCTGTCTTCACTTGTATTGTGAAGCTTTGAGCGGCCCTGTCTCCTCGGAGTGGCTGGGGATGCTCTAGCACTGTCCTTGGGCTCACCTCTCTTGTCCCAAAAGGATACTGAGGGTTAGCTGACCATTTGTCCTGTGTGAGCTGCCACATTCCTTGGTTAATGCAGCTGGCAGGGCAAACTGCTGCAGTTGTGGACGACACAGGTTAAAACACTTGAGATGTACATGCTACTAGCCGCTGCTGACCTAGGGTATGTTGACAGTGTCCATTTGCATATACCCATTGCTTTCTTTGGTTACTCCTCCTTCATTTGTATATTGCAGCATGCTATGTTAGACAGACCGTATGCAGGCTGCTCAGGGCTAGGTGCAGCCCCACATGATTCCCTCTAACTCAGAGGTAGCAAGTCAGGTGACGTACCAACTCACTACCATAAACGTCTTGCTCCTGCAGAACCTAATGCACGGGCATAGGGTGGATGATGCGTTTGTTCAGAGTAGGGTACTAATCACCATGAGCAAGGGTGGCAAAACTGAGCTCTTAGTTAGAACTCTGTGAATAACTGGTTGGGGGTTTTTTTGGTTTGCTGGCTGAACCAAAAAAATGGTCCTGGGTGAATTTGTTTTGGGTCACACAAGATGTTTTGGTTTTGAGTTTAATCTTTTAAAAATTATAGTAAAATTCAAAATTAATAGTAGTTTCTAATCGAAACATCAAAATGTTTCATTTTGAAAACACTGAAATGTTTTGATTCTTTCAAAAAAAAAAAACAACAAACTTTGGGGGTGCGGGTCTGGGTAGGTGACCAAACATTTTGGTGAATTCACACAATGTTTCAGTTAACCTAAATCTGTATTTTTGAGCAAAAAATGGTTTGGACAGACAACTTCACTCAGCTCTACTACTAGTGTGACTAGAGTAAAATACAATGTCCAACTATTATTTTAATGAGGGGCTCTAACAAACTTTCCCCTTTAGTGTTTGATTAGCCGCATATAAAGAAAGGTGTGCATGCCTGTAGAGAGGAGGGTTCTGAGACTGAGCGATCTGTTCACTTGTTATCCCACTTCAGCAAAAATACTTTCTAAAATCCATAACCAAAGAATGAGACAACATGATGTGACAATTTAATTCTGTTACGTCTATTCTGCCTGAGAAGTGTACACTTTATTCCTGGAAACAAACAGAGCATATTACAGAGTAGTGTTCAATCTGTGTAATTTGAAATCTGGTGTTTATGTGAAAACATAATAAGGAAGTGATGATATCTTGCCCAAGAAGAGAGAAATATTTAAACACAGAGAGTGGAGCAATCTGGTGCACTCCAGTGGCAAAAAGGAAAAAAAGATCTTAATAATCCTATGATCAATGAAGATGATAAAACATTATCCAGGAACATGTAGCAAACTTCATCAGAATCAGGGAATTTCCCCACCCAAGGGATTTTTCACAAGGCCAGTGCATCACTGGTCCTTGAAAATGGATTTGTAAAATTGGTTTATACAGTACCAGGAAATCAGTTTTTAAATTACAGTAGAGTAGGCAAAAAGTACCTGATATTTTTTTACTTTTTATTGAGGGAAGTCAGTATTTCAGGGTGACTGACTTAGAAAACACAATTAAAAATGAATGTCTGTTCCCTTACAGTCACAGGCCTCAAACAGAAAAGCACTCATAATGCATAAAAGCACAACAGTATTTGTAATTTCCTGTGCCGTGTGCTTGTGGCCTCTCCAATTGTTGCTCTTTCTTCTTAAAATGCAGTTATATCTATAGAATCTTTTTTAAAACATTCTTGCAAATAATTGGAAAGTGCTTGTTGAGGATCATATTGAATGTAACCCTTTAAAATGTTTTCTTTTTTATATATTTTACTCTTGGTACAACTTCAGCTCTACAAGATTCATCGTGATGAGAAGTATGCAGGAGACAATTCACAGGCAGGTTAGAATATGATCATTTATCTACATACGCTTCTTCATTTTAAAAAAAATGAGGCCAGATTCTTCGCTAGTATAGATCAGTGTAGCTCCATTCTGTTCAGTCCAGTGGTGTTCCCCCATCAGAGAAGCTGGCCCATGACTGACTGAGGCCAATTGGCAATGTACTGCTAAACAACGTGTATCACTTATAAACAAGTTTTGAGTAATAGTCCCCACTTTTATATTACCTTTATTTTATGGCATAGAGCACTTAGCTGGTGCTCAGAGTTAAAATACAACAGTTGTAGGTGTATTTAACAGTGGGTCAGATCTTTAGCTGGTATAAATTGGCATAGATCTACGGCCTGAACTGAAGGGTGCTATACTGATTTATGCCAATGGAGGATTTGGCCTAAAACCTTCCAAATTAGGACCATTTTAGGACAAGTTAGGCTGGAAGAAAAGCAAATGGGTCACTAAAACTTGTCTATGTATGGCTGACTCTCCTCTAAAGAGCCAGTTCTGGTGTATTCTTGGTGTTGTGAATGAGATGTTGTTGAATACAGGACTGAAAGTTGGGAATTTCTGCTTTCTAATTCCTAATCCAACATTGGTTCCTTTGCTTGCATTTCTTAGGTTTCCTACCCCATGTCATGTTGTTTGGTTACAAGCTAAATTGTATTCATTTTAACTACTTTTCAACTTTCCTTTACATCATTTAAGGACAGTTAAAATTTAATCATGAATGAAATGGAAGATGCATTCATTATGCAAAGAGTCCTGTGGCACCTTATAGACTAACAGACGTATTGGAGCATAAGCTTTCGTGGGTGAATACCCACTTCGTCGGATGCTTGTAGTGGAAGTTTCCAGAGGCAGGTATAAATATGCAAGCAAGAATCAGGCTAGGAATAACAAGGTTAGTTCAGTCAGGGAGGATGAGGTCCTCTCCTAGCAGTTGAGGTGTGAACACCAAGAGAGGAGAAACTGCTTTTGTAGTTGGCTAGCCATTCACAGTCTTTGTTTAATCCTGAGCTGATGGTGTCAAATTTGTAAATGAACTGAAGCTCAGCAGTTTCTCTTTGAAGCAGTTACTTGTAATTTCCATGTAAGTAAGTTACATACATAAAAGGTTGTTACAAGGAGGAGGGAGAAGAATTGTTCTTGTTAACCTCTGAGGATAGGACAAGAAGCAATGGGCTTAAATTGCAGCAAGGGAGGTTTCAGTTGGACATTAGGAAAAACTTCCTAACTTTCAGGGTGGTTAAGCACTAGAATAAATTGCCTAGGGAGATTGTGGAATCTTAATTGTTGGAGATTTTCAAGAGCAGGTAAAACAAACACCTGTCACGGATGGTCTAGATAATATTTTGTCCTACCTTGAGTGATGGGGACTGGACTAGAAGACCTCTTGAGGTCTCTTCCAGTCCTATGATTCTGATTTTGTACATCTAGTCTCCCTGCAGAAAGTCATCATGTTCAAGTTCTCAGCCAAAAGTTTGTCACAAAAGTTATTCAATGTATCCCAGTATCCCGGGGAAGTGGGAGAAGGAAATAAAGCTAAGACATTCACTTTTTTAGAAAACATGCACTATTATGTAATAAAAGTATTTTATCTGAGGAGGAAGAGGCACAAGATCAGTTTTTAGGGTTGTAAACATCTTTTATTGATCGAAATGATCTGCCATTTTAAACCAATAATAGCAGGTGGGTGAACAAACAGGTGGGGAGAAGGGATGATGGTATAGCAGCATGCACAGTTTGTAGGTGTAATAACCCAGTCAGCAGCAGTAATCACAACTAGTAGCAAGACTAGTAGCAAGACAGAGGAGCTGGGATCTTGATCCCTCAGTGCAACTCAATAAATTCAGGAGAGTGGCTTTCAAACTTTCACCACTGTGAAAACCCTTGTTACCTTCTTGTACAGGAAATTTTGGGATTTTAAAGTAATCTTGGACCTCTAACGGGAAAAAGCTACTCTCAGGGCTTGTGTACACTAGATATGCTAGAGTAGGAGAGCTGACACAGTGAAGACTCTACCTACGTCAACAGGAGAGTTTTCATAGATTCATAGATATTAAGGTCAGAAGGAACCATTATGATCATCTAGTCTGACCTGCACAATGCAGGGCCACAGAATCTCACCTACCCACTCCTGCAATAAACCTCTCACATATGTCTGAGCTATTGAAGTCCTCAAATCATGGTTTAAAGACTTCAAGGAGCAGAGAATCCTCCAGCAAGTGACCCGTGCCCATGCTACAGAGGAAGGTGATAAACCTCCAGGGCCTCTTCCAATCTGTCCTGGAGGAAAATTCCTTCCTGACCCCAGATATGGCGATCAGCTGAACCCTGAGCATGTGGGCAAGATTCACCAGCCAGATACCCAGGAAAGAATTCTCTGTAGTAACTCAGATCCCACCCCATCTAACATCCCATCACAGGCCTTTGGGCCTATTTACCATGAATATTTTAAAAGATCAATTAATTGCCAAAATCATATTATCGCATCATACCATCTCCTCCATAAACTTATCGAGTTTAATCTTAAAGCCAGATAGGTCTTTTGCCCCCACTGCTTCCCTTGGAAGGCTATTCCAAAACTTCACTCCTCTGATGGTTAGAAACCTTCGTCTAATTTCAAGTCTAAACTTCCCAATGACCAGTTTATATCCATTTGTTCTTGTGTGCACATTGGTACTGAGCTTAAATAATTCCTCTCCCTCTCCGGTATTTATCCCTCTGATATACTTATAGAGAGCAATCATATCTCCCCTCAACCTTCTTTTGGTTAGGCTAAACAAGCCAAGCTCCTTGAGTCTTCTTTCATAAGACAGGTTTTCCATTCCTTGGATCATCCTAGTAGCCCTTCTCCGTACCTGTTCCAGTTTGAATTCATCCTTCTTAAATATGGGAGACCAGAACTACACACAGTATTCCAGGTGAGGTCTCACCAGTGCCTTGTATAACGGTACTAAAAGCTCCTTATCTCTACTGAAAATATGTCGCCTAATGCATCCCAAGACCACATTAGCATTTTTCACGGCCATATCACATTGGCGGCTCATAGTCATCCTGTGATCAACCAATACTCCAAGGTCCTTCTCCTCCTCCGTTACTTCTAATTGATGCGTCCCTAGCTTATAACTAAAATTCTTGTTATTAATCCCTAAATGCATGACCTTACACTTCTCACTATTAAATTTCATCCTATTACTATTACTCCAGTTTACAAAGTCATCCAGATCTTCCTGTATGATATCCCTGTCTCTCTCTAAATTGGCAATACTTCTCAGCTCTATCATCCGCAAACTTTATTAGCACACTCCCACTTTTTGTGCCGAGGTCAGTAATAAAAAGATTAAATAAGATTGGTCCCAAAAACGATCCGTGAGGAACTCCACTGGTAACCTCCCTCCAGCCTGACAGTTCACCTTTCAGTATGACCCCCTGTAGTCTCCCTGTTAACCAATTCCTTATCCACCTTTCAATTTTCATATTGATCCCCATCTTTTCCAATTTAACTAATAATTCCCCATGTGGCACAGTATCAAATACCTTACTGAAATCTAGGGTAAATTAGATCTGCTGCGTTTCCTTTGTCTAAAAAAATCTGTTACTTTCTCAAAGAAGGAGATCAGGTTGGTTTGACACGATCTACCTTTTTGTAAAACCATGTTGTATTTTGTCCCATTTACCATTGACCTCAATGTCCTTAACTACTTATTCCTTCAAAAATTTTTCCAAGTCCTTTCATTCTACAGATGTCAAACTAACAGGCCTGTAGTTACCCGTATCACTTTTTTCCCCTTTCTTAAAAATAGGAACTATGCTAGCAATTCTCCAATCATACGGTACAACCCCTGAGTTTACAGATTCATTAAAAATTCTTGCTAATGGGCTTGCAATTTCATGTGCCAATTCCTTTAATATTCTTGGATGAAGATTATCTGGGCCGCCCGATTTAGTCCCATTAAGCTGTTCGAGTTTCGCTTCTACCTCAAATATGGTAATATCTACCTCCATATCCTCATTCCCATTTGTCATGCTACCATTATCCCCAAGATCCTCATTAGCCTTATTAAAGACTGAGGCAAAGTATTTGTTTAGATATTGGGCCATAGCTAGATTATCCTTAACCTCCACTCCATCCTCAGTGTTTAGCGGTCCCACTTCTTCTTTCTTTGTTTTCTTCTTATTTATATGGCTATAGAACCTTTTGGTTTTAATTCCCTTTGCAAGGTCCAACTCTACTTGACTTTTAGCCAGTCTCACTTTATCCCTACATGTTCTGACCTCAATAAGGTAGCTTTCCTTGCTGATCCCTCCCTTCTTCCACTCCCTGTATGCTTTCTGCTTTTTCTTAATTACCTCTCTGAAATGCTTGCTCATCCAGCTTGGTCTACAACTCCTGCCTATGAATTTTTTCCCCTTTCTTGAGATGCAGGCTTCCAAAAGCTTCTGCAGCTTTGACTTAAAGTAATCCCAGGCCACTTCTGCCTTTAGATCCATAAGTTCTTCAGTCCAATCCACTTCCCTAACTAATTTCCTTAATTTTTGAAAGTCAGCCCTTTTGAAATCAAAAACCCTAGTCGCAGATTTATTTTTGTTAATCCTTCCATTCAGTTTGAACTGAATTAGCTCATGCTCACTTGAACCAAGGTTGTCCCCTACAAACATTTCTTCTATGAGGTCCTCCCTACTCACCAAAACCAAACCTAAAATGGTATCCCCTCTAGTCGGTTCAGCAACTACTTGATGAAGGAATCCATCAGCTATCGCATCGAGGAAAATCTGAGCCCTATTATTATTACTAGCACTCGTCCTCCAGTCTATATCTGGGAAGTTAAATTCTCCCATGATAACACAGTTTCCATTAGTATTTACTTCATTAAAAACATTAAAGAGAGCTCTATGCATATTCAAATTAGATCCCGGCGGTCTATAGCACACCACAAGCATTATCACAGGGGAGGCTCTGGTAGTTTTCTTCCTCCATGTGATTTTTGCCCAGACAGACTCTGTCTTATCCATTCCATCGCTTCTTATTTCTTTACATTCTACCTCATCATTGATATACAATGCCACTCCACCACCTTTACCTTTATTTCGGTCTTTCCTAAACAGCACGTACCCTTCAATACCTGTAGTCCAGTCATGACTACTATTCCACCATGTTTCTGTTATCCCTATAATATCTGGTTTCACTTCCTGCACCAGTAGCTCTAGTTCCTCCATTTTGTTACCAAGGCTCCTCACATTGGTGTACAAACATCTTAATTTTTGCTGTTTGGCCTCGCTCACATTCTGTACCCGATTAGGCACGGTCATTCTACAGCCAGTATGACCTATTAGACTGGTATCCACATGCCCTTCCTCCTTATGTCCATTCTCCTACTCACGGCTGTATCCTTTCTTACTTTGTTTTCTTCCCTCTCAATGCTAAAATCCAGCGTGGAGATTACCTGGACATCTCCCAACCATCTCCCCCAGATTACTAGTTTAAAGCTCTCTTAATCAGTTGTGCCAGCCTCCATCCTAGAAGTCAATTTCCTTCGCTACTCAGATGAAGTCCATCCCGAGAGAACTGTCCTCTGTTCATGAACGCCTCCCAGTGGCCATACATCCCAAAGCCCTCCTTACACCAGTGCCTATGCCATCTGTTGATAGTCATAATCTTGTCGCACCTTTGTTGCCCTTCTCTAGGAACAGGCAGAATCCCATTAAAGATCACCTGAGCCTCGATTTCCTTAAGCGTCTTCCCCAACCTGGCATAGTCTCCCTTGATACGTTCCAGCGAGAATCTACCGGTATCATTTGTTCCCACATGAAGGATAATTAGGGGATTCTTTCCCGCTCCCTTTAGGATCCTTTTCAACCTCAGGTCTACATCCCGTATCTTAGCACCTCGAAGACAGCACACCCTTCTGTTCTCTGGATCAGCTCTGGTTACAGGCCTGTCTATTCTTCTCAGTAAAGAGTCCCCGGTCACGTAGACCTGCCTTTTCCTGGTGACTGTGCTGTTCTCCAGTCTATCCCCCGTTCCCTCTGGCTGCAAGTTCTTTCTATTCCTAGTCTCTCTTGTAATCCTCTTCAACCCATCCTGTATCCTCCTGGGACTCGTATTTGGTGTAGTCTCCATTGATTCTTCCCCTTTTGCTAAAGGACTAGCTGCTCTTCTCTTCTTCCTCACCCTTCCACCTTTAGTGACCACCTGCTGAGCCCCTTCTTCATTTTCGAACTCTGCGAACCTATTTTTGAGCTCCATTTCTCCTTCACTAGCGCGTCTTTTCCTCTGTCTGGTTCTCTTAGTCACATGCTTCCACTGTCCACTTTCCTCACCCAGCAGTATCCCCTCAGAATTCTTCAGTCCTGCTTCTATCTGCAAGTCTGAGCTTTTCCCTTCAGCTGCCTCATGTCTTTGCTCCATAATCCACTCGACCCCCTTTTAAACTCAATCAGACTTTCCACCTGCATCTCCAGTCCTCGGATCTTGTCCTCTGTCAGCTCTATTAGACGGCATTTCATGCAGACAAAACTCTTACCAGGTAGCCCCTCCAGGATCATATACATACCGCAGCTTCCACATCCAGTCATCTTCATTGTGTCTTCCACTACATGGGTCACTCCCACTGCTGACTCTGTATCTACCGTTGCCTTCCCACCTAAATCCTGTTAATCTGGGAAACACAAACCACACAACCCACAGCAAAAACAAACCCCAAACAAGCACCACAATACAAACTCCCCTTACAAACTCCCACTGAAACTCCCCTGTTTACAGCTCTGTTTGCTGGCTCCTGTGCCGCTGCAGCTGTCTGAGAGGTTCTCCTGTTGGTATAGGTACTCCACCTCCCGAGAGCAGTAGCTAGGTCAATGAAACAATGCTTTTATCAACCTCATGCTCTCTATACCGGGGTGAGGTCATCTTAACTGTCACTCCGGGATGTAGATTTTTCACACCTCTGAGGGACATAGTTGGGTCGACCTAACTTTTTAGCACCACTGAATCACAGCATCTAAAGAGTATTCCTAAAACAAACTTTTGATCAATTTTAGTCACTTTAAAATATTTACTATATTTATAGTTTACATTACTTTAAATTCTAAGACATTTTAGTAAAATCATATACCCATTAAGCTTCAAACCAATAGTACTGTGCACATTATATTATATATCTTTATACTATTGTATGTTCACATTAGATGCATACCTCCAGCATCACATGAAGTTAATAAATATCAATTTAATGATGGTCCTAATCCTTTAAATTATGATTATCCCTTCTGAACAGTTCTCTGTGATCTGTGACTAACTGGCACTTTAGATACTACAATGATGGGCATTTTAGAAATATGTATAGATAGATAGATGGAAATTATTTTACAATGTAAGGTAAACTGTGGCTATGTATCTGAAAAAAAAATCTAGAAGTTTACCAGGTTACCCTTTTGAGATTATCATGAAGCGTGTAACATGCATCTGTTTTATCTGACTATTTCCTGGTCTGATAGATGGGATTTTCTCTCTTGTCAATGTCAGGAATGGTGGTTTGGTTTGTAGCTAATTGCTTGTTTTTAATCACTGTAACTCTTTTTTAACATAAATACTCAACAAAATAAAAAAATGTCCAGCTCAGTTCCGTGTGGAGAGGCAGGACAGTCTTCTGGTTAAAAAACAGGACTGGGAGTCAGGAGACCAAGTAGCTTGTCTTTTATGTGCAGCAAATTCCTGGGTGATCTTGGCCGAGTTACTAACGGCCAGATTTCAAAGGTATTTAGGCACCTAAAGAAGCAGATCGACACCTAGTGGGGTTTTCAAAACTGCATAAGAACTTAACTCCAATTGATTTCAATGGGTATTAGTTGACATGGGCCAGATTTTTAACAGTATTTAAACCGAACTCCCACTGATTTCAATTATTTTAAAAACCTAGCCCCTGGGCAATTTTGAAAATCCCAGTAGGCAACTTTAGGTGCCTAAATATCTTTTAAAAATCTGGCCTTGATCTGTCTCTGCCTCCATTTATCTGTATAATAGAGCTAGCAATATCTCCCTACCTCACAGGGGGCTGTGAACATAACGAGCTTTGGGATTTAAGATGGAAGGGGCAGTAGAAGAGCAGTGTATTTATTATTGTTGTCATTTTAAAGTTTTCATTTTATATTTCTAGAATCCCACTCCTTCAGATGCAAGAACAGGAGGAAAGAATCAATTGATGTCAAATCAATAACCTCTCGAAGCAGCGATGGTAAGAAAATAGAAATCCAAAAAGAATCCAGGTTTCAGAGTAACAGCCGTGTTAGTCTGTATTCGCAAAAAGAAAAGGAGGACTTGTGGCACCTTAGAGACTAACCAATTTATTTGAGCTACAGCTCACTTCATCGGATGCTGTCTCTAAGGTGCCACAAGTACTCCTTTTCTTTTTTTAAAAAAAGAATACAGTTAGAAATACAGAAAGCAAGTGACCTGAGCAATCAAAATACGGAGTTAAACAGGACAGCAGTAGCATTCTTCTGAGCTACTGATGGAGAGACGCACAAGTGACCTTTGACATTTCTTCCAACGTTTTTTGTTATCCATTTATGTTGAATTATGAGGTACTTCCCAAAACAGCAGAAGACACTAACTTTTCAGTATGATGCATGATCATGTACAGCCTGCATGAAGGTGAGGTGTGGCTGTACCGCAGCAGGGGTAGGAGGGTTCTGGAAGAATGCATTTATGGAGTGCCAGCTCTCCCCCCTTTGAAAGGATGCAGCTTGTGTTCCTCCTATGCTTGTTCAGCTTCACAGGCCGATGCAGGAGGGGGTGGGGCCTTCAGCCCACAGGGGCCTTGTACTGCTACTGGCTAAGACTCACTCCTTATCCCATTTGTGGCTGGTCACTGTGATGGGATATGAGCATGGTGATGCTAGAGGCTTCTTTCACCATTTCTGCTCATTTGCATGCACTCCCAAGCAATCATAGTTTGCAGAGATCTAAGAACCTGGTTTTGGTCCAGCAGAGTCTCAGGGTTCAGAGTGTGAAACAAATAAAAGGAGAGTTGAAAGAAAAGCTAGACTGAATTAAGGCTATTTTAATTCTGAAGGAGAGTGTCGATACAAAGATTTAATGTGGTTTTAACTAATCCATTTAAAATTTACAGCTTCAGTTAATTCAGATTAATTTTCCTGAGTATTCCCATGTAGACAAGCCCCTAATAGGCACCAGTATACTCAACTGAATCAGCTGCAGTGGTGGTGCTAGTGACTGCTAATAGCTTCCTGCTGGACCCTCGTGGGCAGGGGATTAAGCAACTTCGAACCCCTTTGCTAGCTAAGGGCATATTTTGTTAGGTCATTCCCAATGACGGTATCTATGTGCCAGTGACTCATAGGGCTCTTTCATTGAAATGCGTGTTCTGTGTTACATGCAGTGTCAAAATCTAAATCTGTATATTTTATGCAATGGCAGCGCCAAGCTTACAGAATCGTCGGTATTCATCAATGGCAAGAATCCACTCAATGACAATAGAAGCACCCATCACAAAGGTAAAAAAATATTATCACTGACTGCTACTGTATGCCACAAACTCAGGATACTTTGGTTCTATCTTTGCAGAAAAATATGTGGGTGTATTTACAACAAAGGGACTGTAAAAATTGTGCATCTCAATTTTATTTACTCTGTTACAAATATCCTCTTTGGGTCTCTCCTTCTATATCATAGCCATAGAATAGAATATCTGTGTGGCCCCTGCTTTCTCTTCCTTTTATATTGAGAGCCATTTAGAAAATCATAGCTTTGCCTCCACAATCACAATGTTTGAGTTCTGGCCTGGATTCTTTGTCTGGAGACCTGTATAGTTCCATAGTTTATCGGGTCTCAGTAGTCTTGTGGCATTGCCACCCATTAGCC
Source organism: Eretmochelys imbricata (assembly GCF_965152235.1). Taxonomy (NCBI): domain Eukaryota; kingdom Metazoa; phylum Chordata; order Testudines; family Cheloniidae; genus Eretmochelys; species Eretmochelys imbricata. The sequence goes on along the minus strand of NC_135576.1, from coordinate 46,385,962 downwards.
TACCTATAAAATACCTTGGGCCCAGACACACAACTTCTACTAACGATGCCTAGGCTAGGCATTCACACCTCTCTCTTCACTCAGGCTCCTGGTCCCCATAGCGCCTCAGTAGGTTTCTCCTCACCTAATCTGCTGTTTAAAGCACCAAAATAATAGAATGTAAGGGGAGGGAATTCAAATTCAGAAAATCTAGACTCTGGTTGTTTATATAACACACTTAGTATTTGGGGTGACCATAGGACTTCTGCAAAGTGTGAAATAACACAGTATACTGACTGCTGTCACTGTAAATGTCGTGGGGATTAAGATTTTGTAATAATATGAAAGGAACAATGTTTTTTCTTTGAAGCAATCTGATTTCACTCTTCCCTCCAACCCCCTCAGGTTATTAACATCATCAATACTGCCCAGGAGAACAGCCCTGTCACGGTAGCAGAGGCTTTGGACAGAGTTTTGGAAATTTTACGGACAACAGAACTTTACTCCCCTCAGCTAGGTACCAAAGATGAAGATCCTCACACAAGTAATCTTGTTGGAGGTCTGATGACTGTGAGTAGGAAAAGAAAATTTAAACAAACATCAGCTAACTGATCTGACACAGGGGGTATCTTTCTTCCACCACTGGGGCAAGAGAATCCCTGCATCCACCTGACTGAGGGGTCATCAGCTATAGTGCCTGTGCCTTCAGGGGGAACAGGGACTACAATTCAGCTTTACCGACTTGCCTTGCATTTAGGCCACACCAGTGAAGTTGACCTGAGAGGCACCAGTAAGCATGAAGATTGTTACTATTGCTGTTTTTCAGTCAGGTGGCTTGGAAACACTGCTACTCTTTTATGTGAATAATTCTTTAGTTCCATTGGAAACTACATATATTGATAACCTAATCGGTAGTATCCCAAGTTCCTGAAAGCTTTTAAGAAAAAGTTACCCGATCACTGCACTGCAATTGAACTGAAGAATTATTATACAGCTGATGCAGTCAGTGACTATACAAAAGTTTGTAAAACTGAACTTTGACCTGCTAAGGAGCCTTTTACCATGTCCAGACTGCCCTACACACCAAACCTGCATTGGATTTTCATAGTGGAATATCTCAAACCCTCTTCCTACAGATGCTGGTCTGGAGCCCCAGAATGGGTCGCTTGTGGAAACAGCATAACTGAAATGCAAAACAAGTGACATTTGTGAATTTCAATTAAAAACATCATGCAACCATCAATGAAAGGGGATGAGAGGAGGCCAATACATTGTTGATCAAATAAATACCCTTTCTGGAGACCTCCTACCAGTGGTATTCAATAGTCCGAGTGTCCCTGCTTTTAGACCTGTGTCATTAAAAAGGAAATCTTGCAGTAGCAGTTACCACTTTTATCAAACTTTTCAACTCCAAGAAAGTGGAGTTGGAGCTTCTAAGTCCCTTGCTAGTTACTTCTACTTCTGTACTGGAAGACTGAAAACAAGCATGCTGCTTGAGGCACTCCCTAAAACATGACCAATATTTTAGGTAGCCAGGGCTAGTTCCTATGGGGAAATGGTGTAAAGCATTCTTTATACTTGATAATGGTTTCCTACAACTTATAGAATCTTTATTTCAGGATGGCTTGAGAAGACTGTCAGGAAATGAGTATGTATTTTCTAAGAGTAAGTTTCCATGTTAAACTTTCTTTGCCTGTGTTGTGTTTCATTGGCCGCAAACATTGATTTAGAATTCCAAGCTAGTTTGCAGTTTGATTATTTGTCTTTGGAAGTGGTTTTCCCAGTAATCTGAGAGCAAGTGTTTGAGCAAGTGTCAGTCTGGTTCAAGTAGTCAACATCATGTATCTGAGAAATGTAGAAACCAGATTGGAAAAGAATTAAAATGAAAAATGTTAATTAAACAAATATGACCGTAAAAAGTCATCATTTGATTTGTTTGCTCTTCTTGATTTATGTCTAAACTTGTATAAAAGATACAGTACCTGAAGATATTTCTAAACTTGGTGTCTTCAGAAGGAATTAATTTCTAATAAGGATTCTGCAAATGAAATAAAAAAGTTTTAAAAATCCATAATTAATTTCATTCCAAAATTTTCTTTTGACAGACATGAACCAAAGCCATAGTCACCTTTCAGTGCCAATTACCGTCAACGATGTACCACCTTGTATTGCACAGTTACTTGATAATGAAGAAAGCTGGGACTTTAATATTTTTGAATTGGAGGCTATTACAAATAAAAGGTATGTGACTGCTTTCTGTACATACCCATAAATGAAGCTGTCAAGTGAGCTATGGCACAAAGGAACCCTGTGTGTTTCACTATGTATTTTGCCATAGCTCTTTCAGAGAGACCCTCCCTTGTTGTGTGTGTTGTCACTGTACTACTTTGCAAACAGGTCAATATGTTGTTTTCGGAAATCCAGTGCAGCTGGCCAGAAAGAGTCAGTGTCCATGCTAAGTGTACAGCCACCTCACTCTGTCAGTCTCTTCTTCATCTCAACACCCTAGGCCTACAGGATTCTTTCCTCATCAATTGATCTTGTCTCTTACCTGCTCCAACTCCCTCTCCAAATAGACATTCTGTTCGGAATACTCTGCTGCCTTTACCTTCTAGATGCCCCCACAGAATCCTTTTTTCCCAATTGCTCCACAAGGGATGTTGAGGTGTATTTTGTATCTGAAGGCTGCTCATGGTCATGCAGGAAACAGCAGACCCCCTTTAGAGGAGGTGCTGGGACAGGTCTGTGTTGGGGGTTTAAAAAAAATAGGTGGAGGGGAGCAAATGGTACTGGGCCCAATAGATTTTAAGGCCAGAGGGAACTATTGGATCATCTAGTCTGTATAACACAGACCGTACAGTTTTACCCAGGTAGCCATCTACTGAGCCTAGGGTGACCAGATGTCCCAATTTTTATAGGGACAGCCCTGATTTTTGAGTCTTTTTCTTATATAGGCTCCTATTACCCCCCAACCCGATCCTGATTTTTCACACTTGCTGTCTGGTCACCCTAACGGAGCCGAATTGTGTTTCACTCAAGGATGCCTTCCAGAAAGGCATGTTGTATTAACTTGGATGGAATAAATGGGCCCAGAGAGTAAAAGTTGTTAACATGACCCTGACACTGTACAATACTAAACAGTTAAACATAGCTCAGGTTTCAAGGTCAGAGCCTCAGCCTGCTTAGTCCCATGTGAGTGTAAACACAATTAAACAGCTTTTTAACCTTTCATTACAGAAAAAGAAGGAAAAAACTGTTAGAGCATTTCAAATGTAAATTATTATGCAGGTCTTTCATTTTAACACATCCCTGATTCCCATTCCCTAAGCTGTACAGAGTTTTTAGAAGAAAACACATCCCCCATCTGGCAGTGTCTTACGTGGTGTTAAAGATGGTAATAACTGTCCTTTTCTGGGAGAAAAGGAGAAAGTTAGTGGAGACGAGCTGCTGTTGTAGTCTGATCCTGTTTCCTAGAAGATAAAACGAGACAAACACACATAAGAGGGAAAAGAACAGCATAGAAAGAAAATGTAGCTTCTGTCTCTGGTGCTGACTGTCACTTGCAGCATTGCTGCTGGGGAATCGCACATGGTCTTATCAGCCGCTGGCAAACTGGTAGCGGTGTTGGGCTGTTTAGAACATTGCTGTTAGCTGCCTCTCTGGTCACAGGCTTACAGCAGTGTCGCAAAATATACAGTCTTGGCCAGCTAAGCCAGACTCTCTTATCAAGCAGAAGGCAAAAGGAGAGGGATAGGAAAGAAGAAAAAAGGTGCGAAGAAAAAAGACACCATGCCGGGGGGAGGGGCTAGGGGGAGGGGGTAGGAATCAAAGTCTCACACCCCAAATGGTGTTCAGGATCTAGCCACTGGGTCGTTAGATCCTGAACAGCATGTCCTTGGCTCCTTCTCTCTGGCCTGGGCTGGGCTGGTCAGGTCATTTCTCAAGATCAGGATGACAAAGGCCCTGTGGTGTCACCATAGGTCTTGGGAGATAGTGAGGGTGCCAGCCCTGATGGTGAAGCTCCTGCCTTCTTGTACTTCTGCCTCCCAGACAGCCAGCTATTTGTATTTTAAGGACCCCAAAAGGAAGTGATGGGTGAAATAGCCCTTGTCCACCAGTTCGGCCTGATTTCCAACACCATGTTTGGTCCATTGGTTTCTGGTTCCACACTTCTCTTGTTCACGAGACATAATTCAGCAGAGTCCTTCAGTTATATCAGTCTGTCTCCTTTTCATTCCTTTTCTCATCAACGTTTATTGTTATAAACTATTGTGACATTCTGTAAAATTTTATCCACATTCCCACAGTTAGGCTCATGCTTTGGGTAGGTAGGTGAGGCCCCAATTATTACAATAGGCATACAGTCTTGATTTGAAAACATTAAGAGATGAAGAATCCACTATTTCCCTTGGTAGTTTGTTCCAGTGGTTAATCGACCTCACTGTGAAAAGTGTGTGCTTTATTTCTAATTTGTGTTTGCCAGACTTTAATATCTCATAATTGGTTCCTGCTATGCCTTTATCCACTAGATTAAAGAGACTTATAGTTGGTCCTGCATCAATACAGTAATTCAGAAGCTGAGCAGTGTATGGAATTCCCATGCTTCTCTCCCCAAAAGTCCTGTCCTCCCAAAGCAGGCACAATTTATGCATTGGATATCTCATCAGTGTGGGCCATCGTCTCTATAGGGAAGGAGTGGCTTTAGGCTCCAAGCTATTCAGAGCGATGTTGATAAACAGTATTGCCACCCTCAGGCATTTTAAAACCATGAGTCAGATTCCCAAAAATAATGAGATTTAAAAAAAAAACACCCAATAGCAGGGTTCTTTTTATTTGCCACTGGGTTTTGAGCTGTTAGGATATACTTGGGTCATATTTTCAAGTTTTTTTTTCCAAAGACCATAAGGATTAGACTATATATATATATAATATATATATATATATATATATATATATATATATATATATATATATATAATATCTAATCCTTATATATATATATATATAATATCTAATCCTTATATATATATGGATTAGATATAATATATATATTATATATATATATATATAGTCTAATCCTTATAATATATATATATTAAATGAAAGCTGAGGTTGTCACATAATCAGAGGACACCAGGGACTGGAGTTTTAAGAAAAACACCAAATACCTTGAGACTCCCAATAAAATCATAAGAGTTGGCAACACTGTTTGCTCTGTGATGCTTTTCATAGCAGATTAAATTAAGTCTGAAAGCATGGCAGAATGGGTAGTAAACTAACTGCTGGTGGACCAGAGCCTTAAAGAATCATCATCATGTGATAAACTAAATGGTGTCTATTTACACTTGTTTTTTAAAAAATGGAAGGTGCCGAACAGGAGACATGATGCACAATAGAAATTGTTAATTTGTTTGCATGCATGTGTGTTTTTTCTACTTTGCTACATTTCAATGATCCTTGTCTCCTTACTTGTTTTCCAGGCCATTAGTTTATTTGGGTTTAAAAGTTTTTGCCCGGTTTGGGGTCTGTGAATTTTTAAACTGTTCAGAAGCAACACTAAGAGCCTGGTTCCAAGTGATTGAAGCCAACTACCACTCCACCAACTCGTACCACAACTCCACACATGCAGCAGATGTTTTACACGCTACTGCGTTCTTTCTCGGAAAGGAGAGAGTTAAGGTAGAACTTCCATTGTGAATTCTTTACTTTGACCCTTGAATAAACACACTTTAGGACTAATCAGATTATTTGTTCATTAACAGATGTGTCCATGACAGCCTCTTGTTACAAATAACATATTTGTTACTTGACAGTCACACAGTAGAGCTGGGCATCTTTGCAACCAGTAGATAATGCTCCTAACTTCCTATGTCTGCTCTAGCCTTTGCACCTGCAGTCTTTGCTGAGACAAGTAATTTCTCTGAAGTCCATAGGACTATTAACGTGAGTAAGGAAATTTAAACAAATAGCCGTTGCAGGATCACACCCTTCATTACTGTGCAATGCAGGAATGCTGAAACCTCTTTTCCCTTTTGTAATCTCTTGAAAATTTTGCTGGGGGGGTGTGAAGAGATATACACGATAAACCTAGGTGAATACAGAGAGAATACTGATCAGGAGTGGTAATGGCATTATTTTTTCTCCAGGGTTATTTTAGGAAATTGAATGCTATAAGGCTTCTCGTTAGAATGACCTTGCCCATCCCTTCCTTCTAGAAACATTTCTTTATTCACAGAAATGTAGCTGAAGCAATTATAAAACAATCTGTGTTTACCCTTTGAAAAATGGTATCTTCAGCCATTTTTCTAGCAAAAGGAGAAAGTTAGTATTTGGTCATCTGGTTTCCTTACCCCAAAATATGTTGTAGTCATATGGTCAAAATCAACTGTAAGACAGATGCAGAAATTAAAATTTTAAATGAGATTTCTACATCTCAATTTACTTAAGTCAATGGCAGAAATATATTTAATTCTTTGATGAAAATTGCAGAACATGAATATTTTGGTCTGTACACAGTGCTTTGCAAAACACAGAATAGAAACCCTGCTGCAGGGTGCTTACCATTGCAGACACACACTACGTGGCACAACAGCTCCAACAGAAGAAGGTGCAGAAAGATCACTGGGATGAAGATACAATAAGAAAGCTTCATAGAAGAAGTGGTTTTGAGATGGAGAAAGGATACTCTTGGCACTCAGTGAGTGGGAAGCTCACGCATGGAGAGAAGGCCTCTGTTCTGAAGAGCTTACATTTGAACTCCGATATTTACCTAGTGATATTTTAAAGATTGAATTGTGATTACTTACTACGTGATGAATAATGGTAGTTTTACTCTTTCTTGCAGGGAAACCTTGACCATTTAGATGAGGTGGCTGCATTAATAGCTGCCACAGTTCATGACGTGGATCACCCAGGACGGACCAACTCTTTCCTGTGCAATGCAGGAAGTGAATTAGCTGTACTTTATAATGATACTGCTGTATTGGAAAGCCACCATACAGCATTGGCATTCCAGCTCACAGCTAAAGACAACAAATGCAACATTTTCAAGAATATTGACAGGTTAGCTTGCTGTGTTTATTTTATTCCTTTTGGACACTGAAGGTGCCACTTTTGCTTAATATAGAAAATTCACACAAAAGCCTTTATCACTTCTAGAACTATACAATAGACCATTTAAAAAAAATTTCTTTCTTCCCCATGTCAGCATTCCAAATGATACGTTTGGAAATGTAAAGATGTTTCATATTATTTTGTGGAATATGGTTTTACTTAAAAAACCAATTGACTCGAACTCCAGGTGAACGGGAGGGGTTGCGGAAGTATATTGTTACTATCCCTGGAATACTGAATTCTGTGTATTAATTACTCTAGCATGTGAACCTAGCTTTCGTTATTTAAAAAGATTTCTATGAGTGCCCTGGTGACTTCCTGTTCCTGCTTATTTCAGACAGATACTTTACCACATCCCTTTTGAGGTTATGGCATCTTACGAGTGACTTGTAATTGTACTGATTTAGTTTTAAGTTATGTAAAATGGCCACAGGCCACTAAAACCCCTGCTGACATGAATGCAACTACAGTCACTGTTCTGAGTTGCTTTCAAGTTAGTCCATTTTATGTTCGATTTCTGTCTCAAAATGCTTTTTGTGAATGTTGTGAGGAGATCAGGAGAAACACAGTTAACTCTGGCAATGGCCTGCATGAGTAAATTGTTTCATTTTTCTCTTCTAGGAACCATTATCGGACATTGCGCCAGGCTATTATTGACATGGTTTTGGCAACAGAGATGACAAAGCACTTTGAGCATGTGAACAAATTTGTGAACAGCATCAACAAGCCGATGGCATCTGAGGAAAGCAACTCAAATGTAAGATAAATCAGCTTGCTGTTCTGAAGGACTTTGATCTGTTTAAGCATCAAGCAAACATTTAAATGTTGTTTTCATGTACTTATATTTATTTGCACTTTGGCAATGCCCAAATGCCACAATCAAGATCCTGACAAATGTAAGGGGACTATTGCCCCCTTACTAACATTCAGTGGGGGTGTTTCAGTTGCTAGCTCCCAGTTCTAAAAAGGGGGAAGGGTTGATGGGGAATCAGGACCCTGAGACTGACAGCCCCCAGGAACAATGGGGAGAGGCCAATGCTCCAGGTCAGCCTGAATAACAGGGCGGGCAGGCTAATCAGGGAGTCAGGAGGCCGGGGAGGTCCTGTCCTCTGTGTGAGCTGGAAATGCCTGGATCAGACAGAGTGGGGCCGAGCTAAGGAGAAAGCAGGGGCCCAAGCTAAGCTGGGGAGCAGAGCTGTGCCAGATCCAGAGGGACCAGAAAAGCAGCCCAGAGAGAGCAGACCCTGTCCTGGGAGCAGAGCTGCAGCAACTAGAGCCAGAGGGGCCAGAAAACCAGCCCACGAAGCAGGTCAGTGCTGGGAGCAGAGTCACAGAAACAGCCTGCAGAGCAGACCTGTCCTGGGAGGAGAGCTGCAGCAACCAGAGCCAGAGGGGCCAGAGAAGCAGCCCAGGGAGCTGGAGGCAGAGCAGCAGCTGTGCTGAGGTAGAGTGGACCTGGAGCTAAGACAGTGGAGCTGGAGTTGGGGCAGGAGCAGTCCAGAGCCAGGTGTTGTGAGCAGCTGGGGAGAGCGAGGGGGGACCCTGGACAATGGGCCCAACACAGGGAGATGCCTCAGCCAGGAGGCTCTGCAGGCCAGACTCGAAGGGGGATTGATAATCCCGACAGGGCGGGGGCAACACTGGGAAGAAGGGCCCTGCCACCAAGAACCTGTGGCCACCACCAGAGCGAGTGTCCAACCCATAGCATCCCTGCAGCACAGCCAGGGTCTGAGAAGTAGGCCTGGGACTTACAAGGAACAGACTGTGAACTGCCCTGAGATTCCAGAGACACTGTTTGTGATGTTCCCTGCCACAGAGCGGGTTGATGTGTTTCCTTTAACCTTTCCCATTTCCCCTTATTCTTTTTAAAATTAATTGTTGATTAAATAACTTGCATTTGCTTCAAATTGTATGTAATAGTCAGTAGGTCAGAGAAGTGCCCAGTGCAGAGAGCATACCCCGGAGTGGGGACACCCTAGCCCCTGTCCTAGGTGACCACAGCAGGGTTGGGGGTCGAGCCCCCCAGGAATCCTGGACCCTGCCTTGTTGGGGTTACGAGGACTCTGCCAGACAGGAGAGTGGAAGGGGAGTCCTCAAGGGCAGGGAGGCCACTGGGTAAAGGAACTGGGAGCAAGGACTCAGATCCTTTCACTAGTCCACTTCACTGGGGTAGTGCAGAAGCCAGGAAAGTTCCCAACAATAGCGGGACTATTCCCCTGCTTACACTATGGTGCTAGATGCAGTACAAACACAGGAAAACATAGTGCCAGGCCCTGGCCCAAAGAGCTTAAATCATCTGATGTTGTAGGCCATACTTTCATAGAATTATAGAAGATTAGGGTTGGAAGAGGCCTCAGGAGGTCATCTAGTCCAACCCCCAGCTCAAAGCAGGACCAACCCCAACTAAATCATCCCAGCCAAGGCTTTGTCAAGCCGGGCCTTAAAAGCCTCTAAGGATGAAGATTCCACCACCTCCCTAGGTAACTCATTCTAGCACTACACCACCCTCCTAGTGAAATAGTTTTTCCTAATATCCAACCTAGACATCACCCTTGAGACCGTTGCTCCTTGTTGGTAATCTGCCACCACTGAGAACAGCCAAGCTCCATCCTCTTTGGAACCCCCCTTCAGGTAGTTGAAGGCTGCTATCAAATCCCCCCTCATTCTTCTCTTCTGCAGACTAAATAAGCCCAGTTCCCTCAGCCTCTCCTCATAAGTCATGTGCCCCAGCCCCCAAAGCATTTTTGTTGCCCTCTGCTGGACTCTTTCCAATTTGTCCACATTCTTTCTGTAGTGGAGGGCTCAAAACTGGATGCAACACTCCACATGTGGCCTAACCAGTGCCGAATAGAGGGCAATAATGACTTCCCTTGATCTGCTGGCAGTGCTCCTACTAATGCAGCCCAATATGCCATTAGCCTTCTTGGCAACTGTTGACTCATATCCAGCTTCTCGTCCACTGTAATCCCCAGGTCCTTTTCTGCAGAATTGCCGCTTAGCCAGCGGTCCCCAGCCTATAGCAGTGCATGGGATTTTTCGGTCCTAAGTGCAGGACTCTGCACTTGTCTTTGTTGAACCTCATCAGATTTCTTTTAGCCCAATCCTCCAATTTGTCTAGGTCACTCTGGACCCTATCGCTACCCTCCAGCATATCTACCTCTCCCCCCAGCTTAGTGTCATCAGTGAACTTGCTGAGGGTGCAATCCATCCCATCATTCAGATCATTAATGAAGATGCTGAACAAAACCTGCCCCAGGACAGATCTCTGGGGCACGCCGCTTGATACCGGCAGCCAACTAGACATCAAGCCATTGATCGCTACCCGTTCAGCCCAACGATCTAGCCAGCTTTCTATCCACCTTATAGTCCATTAATCCAATCCATACTTTTTTAACTTGCTGGCAAGAATACTGTGGGAGACCATATCAAAAGCTTTGCTAAAGTCAAGATATATCACATCCACCACTCTCCCCATATCCACAGAGCCAGTTATCTCATCATAAAAGGCAATCAGGTTGGTCAGGCATGACTTGCCCTTGGTGAATCCATGTTGACTCTTCCTGATCACCTTTCTCTCTTTCAAGTGCTTCAAAATTGAGTCTTTGAGGACCTGCTCCATGATTTTTCCAGGGACTGAGGTGAGGCTGACTGGTCTGTAGTTTCCCAGATTCTCCTTCTTCCCTTTTTTAAAGATGGCAGTATATTTGCCTTTTTCCAATCATCCAGGATCTCCCCCGATCACCATGAGTTTTCAAAGATAATGGCCAATGGCTCTGCAATCACACCAGCCAACTCCCTCAGGACCCTCAGATGCATTAGATCCGGCCCCATGGATTTGTGCATATCCAGCTTTTCTAAATAGTCTTTAACGTGTTCTTTGCCCACTGAAGGCTGCTCACCTACTCCCCATGCTGTGCTGCCCAGTGCAGCAGTCTGGGAGCTGACCTTGCCAAGACCGAGGCAAAAAAAGCCAATTGAGTACTTAAGCTTTTTCAACATCATCTGTCACTAGGTTGCCTCTCCCATTCAGTAAGGGTCCCACATTTTCCCTGGCCGCCTTCTTGTTGCTAACATGCCTGTAGAAACCCTTCTTGTTACCCTTCACATCCCTTGCTAGCTGCAACTCCAATTGTGCTTTGGCCTTCTGATTATACCCCTGCATGCTATAGCAATATTTTTGTACTCCTCACTAGTCATCTGTCCAAGTTTCCACTTCTTGCAAGCTTCCTTTTTGTGTTTAAGCTCACCAAAGATTTCTCTGTTAAGACAAGCTGGTCAACTGCCATATTTGCTATTCTTTCTGCACATCGGGATGGTTTGTTCCTGTGCCCTCAATAAGTCTTCTTTAAAATACAGCCAGTTCTCCTGGACTCTTTCCCCCCATCATATTAGCCTCCCAGGGGATCCTGCCCATCAGTTCCCTGAGGGAGTCAGTCTGCTATTCTGAAGTCCAGGGTTCAAAGTCTTCCTAACTGTATCAACAAAATTTGGAAATATATCCATTTGTGCAAAATTCTACATGCTGAGCAGAATCAGCATTTGTGTGTAGTTATCCAGGTCAGTTTGTGTTTTCAAATGTGGATTTTTATATGAATTAATAAAGGCATCAGCAGACTTTACATGTGCAATTAGAAAAGCTATTGACAATTTGGCCTTAACTGTTTTAAAATGAAACCCATTTCTGGAACCTTTAAGAAAGATTGAATAATTCTCACTTTTTTTCTTTTTTATCACTCTATTTATCGTTTTGCTGGAGCCCGCACCCCAACCCCCTCCCTTTTATCATTCTGCCTTTGGTCCCCTCTTTTGTTGCTCCTGTTTGTCACCCCGTGCTCCTTAAGCAGCTGTAGTCAGCTTCTTGACAACATCTCTTGGGATCAGTCTTATGCCCTGTGCTTTTTGACTGAGTGCTCCAGGTCTGGTGCCTCTTATCCCTGTTTGTCTCTCCTCAAAGTCAAATGTTTGGTCTGTGTCCCAATAATCAACTGCCACAAAGTTCCTCAAAACAGTCTTGGCCACTAAAAAAAAAAAATCTACTTAAGCCTCTGCTTAAAGAAAATAAATGTATTAGAAAAATTGAGAAAATGCTATCAAATCAAAGGTAAATGACACAAAAATACATACCTAGATCTAAGACTCCCCTCACCTTATCTAGGTAAACACCAAATGCTCTGGAAATAAATGCTCACATCTTTAGGCTTCTGTGCCTCAAACAAGCTCATATCAAGATTTTTCTGTGTTCATATATGGGTATGTTAATTTACTTCTGGTATTAAATGGCCCCTTTGCCTGCCAGTTATATTCTTTATACCCTTTGAAGGGACAGTTGTGAGAATGCATTAGTATGTTCACTATGAGGTCATGGGATTTTGGACAGTGATTTAATGTCTCTGTCCCCTGAAAATGTGGTATTTTCCAAGATTATTAAACTTTGCCTCGTTTGTTCAGGGAGGCAGTTGTCCTTCTCCTGCCTCTTCTTATTAATTTCAAAGTTCCTTTGTCTTGCAAATAAAATTATCACCAGCCTTTCCCACATACAGTAGCTTTCTCCCCAGGAAGGCATGGTCAATTACATGTAGAAAGATCTAGTTTAATTGTTAGACAATATGCAAATCTCTCTTTCAGAGTCTTAAAAATCCCCAGCTGCTCAATAACATGAGTAGATAGCAGATATGATTTTTCCATAGATAGTATCCCATCTGCAGTAAAGACCCTTCCCTAACTGCAGGAGTGTAGCTGACAGAACTGGGGGAGGGGTTTGTGGACCACCATTTTATCGCTGTTTACCACTAATCCTTCCCACTATCCTTTGCCATGTTTATAGGAAGGACAGAAGTCCCTTGTATCTGTAAACTCAAGACGAGAGAGGAGATTACACCTAACCTAGTGTTTCCTGAAGGATAGCACCCACCGCTATACCTAGGCAGTTATGATAACAGTAATCCTTGCACTCTTACCTGTATCTAGCTATTTCATATATCTTTAAACAAGGAACATCTGCTTCCTCCATTGTTTCATGGAGGTGTGGTGAATAGCTGGAATGGATTTTTTTCAGTTGAGGAGTGTCATTTTGTAGTAGAATTTGGATGACTGAATGCAATTTGACAAATTAAGACCATTATTACACTTCACGTTGAGGAATAAGCCTCTTTGCTTGCCATCTTCAGAGTTGTTGCCTAGCTTGCTAGGCATGGCATGCTGGGGTGTGGGCTTTGGCCAGCTTCCCACTTGCAGAAACGTGGAAGAAATTCTACAGCCTGCATAGCTTCCTTAGAGATGAACCGTAGTTCTGAATGCAAATCTTGAGGCTGTAGCTCTCTGCACCGGCTATTCATTATTAAAGCTGGAATCGTTCTGAAGTCTTTCCGGAGTAGATCCATTTTAATATATGTTTTCCCATTTTTAAAGCTTTAATGTTTTCCAACAGTTGAGTGCCCCGTCAACGTAGGTGCACAAGTACCACTGAATGTCATTGTGCTCCTAAATCCCCGAGGTGGTTTTGAAAGTCCCACATTCCTGTAGTAAAGGGATTTAGCACTTACTGATGTGCCACTACATGGTTTTCATACATTCTGCTTCAGTCAGCATTTTTAAGCTATAAAAAGCATTTCCTCTGATTGAGTGATTGACTCTCCTTTATTTTACCAGTTTACAGCAGAGACTATTGTAAAATATACAAAGACTTGGGGAGTAATAAAACTGCAACACAGAAAAGAGTGATATTACCAGCTTTCCCCCCCCCCCCAGCAGTAGTTTGTTGTAGGTTGTAGGTATTGTTAATGGTGCCTCTTCCTATTTTTGATCTTTAACAACAGTTAGGAGGAAGCATTAATTTGGCGGCTCTTTGCTGGTAAACCTATGCTGAATAAAATTAACCGTTAAATATTGAGATAAGAGTAATGCCCCAAATTGGTAACAGTCACTGCAAAATATTTCCTCATAAACCACACAGACATTAATTTCAGCACTAGTGATAAAAAGTATTTATGTTCAATTTTTGACTGAGTTGAATGTAGTAAGAGAAGGGAGGACATAATTACACAAATATATTACTTTTGTGAGCAGCATTAATGTCATGGTGAGCTCAGTTTTATTGCTCAATAAGGAGCCAATCCACCATAACATGTCTGTGCCCAGAGATGGATTAGGGGTTTGTGGGGCCCTGGGCCAGAGCAAGTGGGGGCTCCTCCCCACCCCTTCCCCCCGCAGACCTCCTCCAGCGCTTATGCTGGGGAAATGGAGTCAGCCACGGGCTTGCCCTGCTCCGTCTCCACCCACCCACTAGCCCAGCACTCCTGCCAGGGAGCGGGGTCAGGGTGCAGGGGCTTCCCCACTCCCTGGCAGGAATGCCAGATTATAACTCCCTGGCAGGAATGCCAGGTGGGTGGAGCAGGGCAGGCCCCCTTGTCCTGGCCTCACTCCCCGGCAGGAGCACCGGGCGGGCGGGATGTGGGGGCTTTCATTTTTCTGGAGGGCCCGTAATTGGCTGTGGCTCAGGGCACAGGCCCCGTTGGCCCAGTGGCTAATCCGTCACTGCCTGTGCCCTTGTAAACTATACACGGCCCAGAAGACTGCTCCATCAGAGGTTTGCCACAAATGTTCCAACCCTGCCACCCACTCTGCAAAGCAGCTGGTAAGGGGTGAACTGCAGAATTGCTTAGGAAGTAGAGAGCTCTTGCAAATGACCTCTTCCTTTCTGTTTCACTGATGGTTTTCTGGGCTGTCTCAAAGCTACCCAAGGCATAAAGGAGTAATTCCTACTCTGGGGCTTAAAATCCAGCCCAAAGGCCACACAGGGAAATTACTGTTTGTTTCAAAACTTATAAAAACTAACTGGAGCTGCTGCTCTATCCTCCAAAATGCCGTGGGCAAGTCACTTTATATCTCTGTGCCCAAGTTTCCCCATCTATAAAGTGAGGATCAGACCTTCCCTCCTTTCTCAGATGTAGATCTCAAAGAGCTTTATAAGTGCTACATAAGATCTACATATTGTTATAATGTCACCTCTAAAATGCTAATTCCAATCCAGATCACTTTTATGACTGAAAGCTGTTTACTAGCTTCCAGCTATCGGGTGATACCTATGCAGTAAGATTGGTAGTCCTTTGTCCACATCACAAACAGCCACCTCCACAATTGCTTTTCTTGGTTGATGAGGAAAGAAAAAGTCAGTGACTCTTTCTTTTGCTGACTTCATAACTAATTCTGAAAACCTCCCAAACTTCTAACGCAGGTAATGTGATTATAACTACCTAGTAATACTGCTGTACACAAGAGAAACTTTCTCCTCTCTGCTTTTTGTATTTAACCTGTTGCTGGAACACGTTGCTCACCATAATAGAGGCTCAAACTATATGTATACTCCTATGACGAGGTGATCCACTCACCACTGCTAGGATTACACTACCTCCTGGGAGTTGTGGAGACTAGCTTGCAAGGTCGACACCCCTTCCCACAGTCGCACACCGTCTCTCCACCTCTGGGTGTGCAGCACCTCTCTTGCATCACGAGTTGCTGCTGCCTCTTCATGACTTAGCCGTCCGGCCAAGTCATTCTACATGTATTCTCCTCCCAGGGTACAAAAATCTTCCTTCAGCAGTCCTAGGCAGTCTTTCCATTCACTGCCTTGTAGTGCCACTCCCTCAGTGGCTGGCATGGGAACCCGGGCCTGCCATTTATTCTGGGTTTCGGTTCAGGGACCCTCTAACCAGCAGTCAAAGTTTGTTCCTTTCTAGACCTTACTGCCTTTCCCCGAGCCCTGTCCTACCTTCCTCCCCTCATTGGGTTTGCCAGTCCAAGTGCACCTCCCTTCTCCCAGGGAGTGACTGCAGACTTTCCCAGCAGTCCCTTCTACTATCAGCTTCCTGCCTTGATAAATCCAGCCCATCTCATTCCTCCTCGTTCAGGGCATTGCATAGCCACCTGATTCCTCTCAGCTATGGCCTGTTTGATCAATTCTCCCTCCTCTTAGCCTACATTAACCTTTTCCAGGCAAGTGCAGGGTGAACACACTATCACAACCCCAAATTAAAAAAACAACCAGAGTATCAAAAAAAAAAAAAGTCACCATGGCAAAACAGAGTAAAAGAGTGGTTAAAGACAAGAAGAGATCCTTTAAAAACTGGAAGTCAAATCTTACTGAGGAAAATATTTAATTGGGGATTGGTCCTGCTTTGAGCAGGGGGTTGGACTAGATGACCTCCTGAGGTCCCTTCCAACCCTGATATTCTATGATTCTATGAAATAGAAAGGAGCATAAACTCTGGCAAGTCAAGTGTAAAAATATAACTAGGCAAGCCAAAAACAAAGTTTTGAAGAGTAACTAGCAAAAGACTAAAATTTTTGTTGTTCGTTTATAAGTACAACAGAAGCAGAAAGCCTGCCAAACAATCAGTGGGGCCACTGGACAATCGAGCATTCAAGGAAGACAAAGCCATTGCAGAGAAGCTAAATGAAGTTGTTGCATCAGTCTATGCTGCAGAGGATGTAAGGGAGATTCCCACATTTGAACCATTCTTTTTAGGTGACAAATCTGAGGAACTGTCTCAGAATGAGGTGTCAGTAGAGGAGGTTTTGGAACAAATTGATAAATTTAAACAGTTATAAGTCATCAGGAGCAGATGGTATTCACCCAAGAGTTCTGAAGGAACTCAAAAGTGAAATTGCAGAACTACTAACTATGTGTAAGACACAGATTTTTGTCACAGATATTTTTAGAAAAAGTCACGGACAGGTCATAAACAATAAAGAAAAATTCACATAAGCCCGTGACCTGTCTGTGACTTTTACTAAAAATATGCATGACAAAATGTCCAGTATTGGGGGTAGCCGTGTTTGTCTGTATCCACAAAAACAGCAGGGAGTCCAGTGGCACCTTAAAGACTAACAGATTTATTTGAGCATAAGCTTTCGTGGGTAAAAAACCCACTTCTTCAGATGCATGGAGTGAAAATTACAGATGCAGGCATTATGTACTGACTGACACATGAAGAGAAGGGAGTTACCTCACAAGTCAAAATGGGTAGCTCTGGGCCCACACCACCTGTTGGGGCTCAGAGCTCCAGGGTCCCCTGTGGCTTGGAGCTGCAGGCCCACAACGGCTGGGAGCCAAGCGGGGGGGACGGGACACGACACCCCCACAGCTCCCAGTCACCACAGGCTGAAGTCACAGAGGTCTCGAAGTCATGGATTCCATGACTTCCGCACCCTCCACGACTAAATCATAGCCTTAACTATGTACATTACCTATCACTTAAATCAGCTTGTGTTCCAGATGACTGGCAGATAGCTAATGTGGTGCTGATTTTTTTTTTAAGTCGCCAGAGGCAATCTTGGCAATTACAGGCCAGTGAGCCTAACTTCAGTACCAGGAAAATTGGTTGAAACTATAATAAAGGACAGAAGTATCACACACATGGAGTAACATGATATGTTGGCGAAAAGTCAGTATGGCTTTCGTAAAGTGGAACCATGCCTCATCCATCTGTTAGAATTCTTTGAGGAGGTTAACAACAGTGGACAAGGGTGATCCAGTGGATAGTGTATTTGGACTTTCAGAAAGCCTCACCAAAGGCTCTTAAGCAAAGTAAGCAGTCATGCCACAAGAAGGAAGGTCCTCTCATGGATCAGTAACTGGTTAAAAGACAGGAAACAAAGTGTAGGAATAAATGGTTGGTTTTCACAGTGGAGAGAGGTAAATAGCAGGGTTCCCCAAGAATCTGTACTGGGACCTGTGCTGTTCAATATACTCAGGAATTATCTGGAAAAGGGGGTCAACAGTGAGATAGCAAAGTTTGCAGATTATATAAAATTTACTCAAAATAGTTAAGTCCAAAGCAGACTGTGAAGATTTACAAGGGGATATCACAAAACTGGGTCACTGAGCAAAGAAAATGGCAGATGACATTCAATGTTAATAAATGCAAAGTAATGCATTTTTACTTCCAACACTAGCAGAAATTAATGCAAACAGAGCTGATGCAGAGGAGGAAGCTGCAACCTGCATACCTGCCTAAATCTTTCAAAATGAGTGATAGTAGTGGATGGCCTAAAATGATGCGCCTAAATTAGCTATTACCACTCAGAAAGAGATCTTGGAGTCATTGTGGCTAGTCCTCTGAAAACATCTTCAGGGATAGGTAGTAAGGCAGAAAATATCATAATGCCACACTATAAATCCATGGTCCACCCACACATTGAATACTGCATGCAGTTCTGATCGCCTCATCTCAAAAAAGACAATTAGAATTGTCAAAAGTACAGAGAAGGGCAACAGAAATGAGTAGGGGAATGGAACCGCTTCCGTATGAAGAGAGATTAAAAAGACTGGGACTGTTCAGCTTGGAAAAGAGACTCTTGAGGGGGGATATGATCGAGGTCTATAAAATCATGACTGGTTTGGAGACAGTGACTAAGGAAGTGTTATTTACTCCTTCACATAACACAAGGACCAAGGGCCACCTAATGAAATTAATAGGCAGCAGGTTTAAAACAAACGTAAGGAGTACTTCAACGCACAGTCAACCTGTGGATCTCGTTTGCAGGGGATGTTGTGAAGGCCAAAAGTATAAGTGGGTTCAGAAAAGAATTAGATAATTTCATGGAGCATAAGTCCATGAATCGCTATTAACTAAGATGGTCAGGGACGCAACCTCATGCACTGGGTGTCTCTACACCTCTGATAGCTGGAAGCTGGGACTGGATGACGGGATGGATCATGGGATAAACTTCCCTGTTCTTTTAACTCCCTCTGAAGCATCTGGCTTTGGCCACTGTCAGAAGACAAGATACTGGGCTAGATAGACAATTGGTCTGACCCAGTATGGCCGTTCTTCAGAATCTAGAGTACCATGGATATAATTGGAGACGGTGCGCATTTATTAGAAGTGTTTCAGAGAGGAATGAAACAATGATGAGTTTATACTTGTTGTCAGTACTGATGTTGCCACCAAACTGTGACTGACTCCCTCTGTTACAGAGTGAGGGCAGTGACTGTGAATGTGCACCCAACGTAAAGAATTTTCCAGAGAACCAGACACTGATCAAGCGCATGATGATAAAATGTGCAGATGTAGCAAATCCTTGTCGCCCTTTAGAACTGTGTATTGAATGGGCTGGGAGGATTTCAGAGGAATATTTTGCACAGGTATGTTTTATTATTATTATTTATTATTATTATTTGAATACATCTTATTAGCTCACACACAAGTGCACACATACCATCCACTCTGTGCTAGTCACTTTAGAGTCCATCTAATATTCCTACAGATTCAAAATAGAAATGGTTTTAATCTACTTTTCTCCCACTACTAGGATCTCTCTGTTTCATACGAGAAAAACATGCCCACATCTAAACCTTCAAATATTCATGACTAAGGCTCTGGGTTTGTCACAGAAGTCACGGATTCTGTGACTTCTGCAGCAGCCCATGTGGCTGGCCCAGGAGTCGCACTGGCTGATGCTGGGGCAATCTTGGGCCTCCCCGACTCCCAGCAGCAGGAAATTTTGGGGGACGTAGCTTGGGGTTGGGGCTGCTGCTCACCTAGTGGGGGCTCCTCTCCCTCTGCTCCCCTCGCTCCACATGCAGCATCTGCCGGCAGCCAGGCAACATCCCCGCAGCTTCCATTGGCCATAGTTCCCAGTCAATAGGAGCTGCAGAACCAGGGCTTGGGGGAGCATGCGGAGCTCGGGCCGCCACTTCCCAGGAGCTGGGTAAGGAGCCTGCCCCAGCCCCACCAGCCCCCTCCCAGCACCCGCACCCTCACCCCTGAGCCTCCTTCCCCAGCACCCACAGTGCCCTCCCCCCGGGCTGCACCGCCATCCCCAGCACCTGTGGTGCCCCCGAGTCCCCGTCCCCCCCAATTTTAGTCAGGGGTATTTTTAGTAAAAGTTGTGGACAGGTCACGGGCTGTGAATTTTTGTTTACTGCCCATGACCTGTCCATGGCTTTCACTAAAAATACCCGTGACTAAAACGTAGCCTTATTCATGACCTGCTGCCTACAGGGCCAGACTGAGTTTAGTATTAGGTTTGCAACGTGAAACTATTTGGAGAGCACTTTCATGCTTCAATTGTTCTACTTTCTGTTACCTTCTCAGTCTGCCCAACAGCCCAAGAGATAATTACTCATCATGTTACAATCACCATTCCAGTTTCCAGTCAGACCACTCTCCCAGATGAAGGTAGTAAAGAATTCTGTGTCTGCAGGGACACCTTGGTGTTCAGTGGAGGATACGTTTCCCTCTGTCATACTTGAACTAATATCTCCGTATGGGGTTATGCAGCACTCTGCTATTGGAGGTGTTACTTTTCAGATATGCTGTAAGACCAACCACATGTGATTGCTAAAGTTGCCATGGTAACCTTCATAAGACTAGGGACGTGAGTCCCACTTTCCTTCCTCACTTTTAGTGCCGTTATGCCTCCTCCAGACATTTCCTGCAGTTTCCTGAAAATGAAATAGTCTTCAGTTCCTGCTCCAAAGCACTGTGGACTATTGAAAAGCTCTTGGGTGCCACGCCGCTAGTGACAATGTTTCAGCGGTGAGAGAAGTGATCTCTCATCGCAATCTCAGTGTTGGCTTGAGCGTAAAGCACTTCAATGACCGCCGTAGCAATGCAAAATATTATTTACCCTGTGTGATTTCCCAAACAGTGTGCTCGAGGAAACTAAGAGCTGCACGGGAGACAGATGGCTGATACATTTCAGCTGTCAAAATCCAAATGGGAGATATGGCACGGTTATTAATGGAAACCATAGTGACAGTTCTCAGAACGTTTTGGAGTTCAGCTTTATTCCACTGAGTTGAGCCTCTGGATACTTTCTAACCCTAACTCTTAACATGGACTTGATTAAACATTGATTAAAATATTATAAAAATGTACTGCGAAATAAAGATGTTGTTACAATTTAATTAGTACTTACTGTCATTATGAGGCAGCAGCTGACTCTAGCTCTAGGCACTTGTCTGATTTGTCTTAATATTATAAATCTTTATAATTATAAAAATAAGTATAATTACAGTTAAGGAAAAGGGCAAAAGATAAGAGGGAAAAGATTTCCCTATTCGTATCTCTTCTGTGCACCGTGGACAGAGCTCTGTAGTGGGTCTCTAGCTAGGACTATGGAATGGTGCAATGCAGCAATGACAGCGGGTCCACACAGTGAAAGTGTCAGGGTTAGTAATGTTATTATAAGTAGATTTTTTTTGTTTGGTTTTTTTTTCCCCTCCAAAAAAAATAAACATGATCCTTGAACTAGGAGTTGTTAATCCATTTTAATCAAGGACACAGTAATCCCCCCAAGGAATTAATCACATTAAACTACTAGTTTGCAATTTTTGTGTTCTGGTGATTGGCTAAAGAACCACTTATTGTTTTGGTCTACTTACAAATTCACCTAATCCTCAGCTTGTCGTCACCCTAGGAGGGCAAAGGCAAAGCTTTAAAGGCTAATATTAGCTTTGTTTTCTACAGACAGATGAAGAGAAAAGACAGGGTCTACCAGTTGTAATGCCAGTATTTGATCGAAAGACCTGTAGCATCCCCAAGTCTCAGATATCCTTCATCGATTATTTTATAACAGACATGTTTGATGCCTGGGATGGTAAGAAGTTTACATTTTCTTCTTTCTCTGTTGAAGAGCAAATCCCTGTTACAAACTCGATGATATTCTCTCATGAATTGTCTCAAGCCCTGTTCTACTGTTTTCCATTTCAATAACTGTGTCAATACTGAATATGCAGGAGGATCTAAACATTAGTTGTGTAAATTGCATTATTTATACTGAAATTGAACATTATTGTAGATCATTTCAGAGAATCAAGTACTTTTAAAAATAAAACATTTTATTCACCTTGTTTAATGATTTAAGATGAAAATCGTTATTTTTTACCAACTTTCTCCTTTAGCAGAATATTTCTTCTGAGCAAATGAAAATTAAGATATATCTTCCTGTTAGTGTACCAGAATTATTGATAAATCAGCCCACTCATAAAAATAGGATTTGCTTACCGGTGCTGTTGTTGTGAAAACAGCGCAGAATCTTGCCCCTAATAACACTACTTAATAGTAGTGCAACATGTAAAAGGATGGCAAGGTTACACCCAGATCACCTGCCAGATTATAATAGTGTAAACGTTAGGCCAAGTGAGGCTGGTGCTATCCTTCTGAACACTACGCCGTACAAAGCTGTGATATGTTA
Organism: Eretmochelys imbricata; assembly: GCF_965152235.1. Taxonomy (NCBI): domain Eukaryota; kingdom Metazoa; phylum Chordata; order Testudines; family Cheloniidae; genus Eretmochelys; species Eretmochelys imbricata. The sequence goes on along the minus strand of NC_135576.1, from coordinate 46,363,669 downwards.
CTGTTCCTTCTGTCCACTGCAGCATTTGCACATCTACCTGATTTGATGCAACACTTGGCTGTTAACTACAAACACTGGAAAACATTAGATGAGTTAAAATGCAAGAGTCTCAGGCTTCCAGCAGAAAACAACAACTGAAGCAAAGAGAAGAAAACAGGACCTCTTGATCTACCAGTCACACTGTGAATCATTTACTAAATTAGATACAAGAGGCATTGTGTCTCCTTTAATATGAACTTAAAAACTCTGCAGCCAGGAGAAAATATTTTACTCCTCACTTTTAAAATGCTCTAAATTCAACAAAATTGTTTTTCATCAAGGTATGTAACTGGAGATGAATAAATGGTCTTTGGAACTATCCTTTCATGGCAGAACAGGTATTTCTAAAGCTAATTTGTAATGTTTGTTTTAGTGCGTTTGTCAAATCTTGTAACTGGTGCAATTTTATTTAGTGACTTAAATATACTATTTACAAATGGTTCTCCTACAAAAGTGTAATCTATTCACCTGTGAAATGCAAATAAGTTAATCAAACACAAAATAGAATAAAAACCACCATAATTTGGCATAAATTTGCCCCCATTATGTAAGTTTTCCTCACAAGGAAAACCTTTTAAGAACTTTATTTCTAAAGAGAAGCTCTAGAGTAGAACAAGTGAGGCTTCATCAATAATTGCAAAACCTACTGCTTTCAGAGGAACACTGCCTAGACTGCCTACAACTTAAACCATTTGTTATTAATCAAAGATTGAATATAATTTTACCTCTGTCATATTGCACAGATCAATCTGTTTCTCTCCTTTCCCATATAAACTCTTGATTGTTATAATTAAATCAGTCTAATTTAATTACATTTGTTATATAGAGGGGATTTATCATGGTTCATATAATTGGTGCGATTCACTCTTTTCTCTGCCATCATACAGAGGTTACCAGGAGACATTTTGTCATATTTTACATGTAAGCCAATACAGCGTGGGATTGATCAACAAACTTTTTAATAAAATGTTGTTTGTACACATGGTCACTAAGATTTTATTAAATCTAAATTTTATGGACACAAGGCCATATGTTGTGGGGGTGTGTGTGTGTGTTTGTGTATGTGTGTGTATATGCACACACACACACACACACACACACACACACACATTATATATATAATGAGTATGGACCTGTAGCTTTTTAAGAGTTTTCAGGTTATAAATTATAACAGCATTATAACTTATGCTTTTTTCCCCTCTAATCCCTCTAATAGAATATGCTGTTTTATTAGATGATGTAAAAAGTATTTCAAAAGCTGTAAATAAGTTAGAAACTGAACATAGTATTTTCATTAGTTTTAAAATATGAAATTTATGGTAACGCTTCCAAAGCACAAATGCATATTTTTATACACCTCATTTTAATCACGACTTTGTGCAAACCCTGAGTTCAGATTTTAGACTTTGTTTAATACTAGCAAAACAGCTAACAGCAATTACTGATTTTTAACACTGTGCACTCCAAGCTGCAGTCAAGAGTTGCGAGCTGTGACTTCGTAGAAAGAGGTAACGCATTGCTCACAGAAAATAAAGGACTTGGGACAAGCTCTATACCTCTGTTTTGTGCTGTATCAAGTAGTAAACCAGGTAAAAAGAAAACAGATATACTGCTGTGGAGGAAAAATGACAATGATTGTAGTTTACTGCAGGAAGCTTACATAATGTGCCAACATTTTTTCTATGTTTTGTACCAAGTTATGTAAACAAATGGAAACCGTACAATTTCCGTGCAGAGAAATGTATATAAGCTATATTTTTGTTAAAATTGTAATCGAACCTTATTTTTGTCATAGCTGAGGCAGTTTGCTGTGTATTATAATGCTGCATTGTGTATATTTGACGAATGGTGTTTTTGGTGAACTGTCTATATTCATTATTCCCATAATGTACCACTACACGAAGTTTCAGCTCTGATTATATTTTTTTCCAATGGATTTTTATTCAAATAAGTTGACTTCTATGTTTTATACTGTAAAATGTTTGTTCTTCTTATTCTTTCGTTTACGAGCAAGTGTTCTGGTTATATCTTGAACCAATTATATGCTGACAGACTTGACTCTCGTTGCAGTTTCTGTTGGAAAGATCTCCCAGGAAACTTCAGAGTGTTGTCACTTGAACTCAGTTTGTTAAATACAATATCAGTTTTCTGACTATAAATGCTGTGTATAAAGATTTACTTCAGCTTCCTATTGTCAAATTTTATACCAACTTCAAACTCTTTCAGTACTGCAGGAAACGTTAACTGTTGAAGAAATAAAGCTCATCCACAGTTCTGTTCATCTGAAGCTTTAATCTGCAGTCAATATTAGTTGTAAAATGCTACACTCTTTCCCCAACACAGGAAGAAACAAAATTGGGGTTAGGCAAGGTAACTAGTAGTGGAATGATGACCTTGTGCAATAAAAGCCTTAGGCCATGTCTACGCTACCACTTATGTCAGCACAACTTGTCACTCATCCTTGTTGGTTTTTTGATTTCTTCTGTCAGAACTTCCTCCTGCTGGTTTTACCCTAGGAATGAGTGGTCTGGACCTTATGTTTTAATTGCACTCACTGCAGCCTCAACTCAGCTAAATCCAGAATTACAAACTTTAAACCTCTCTGTCGGCTATCAAGCTCTGAAAATAGCTGCCACTGATTCAAAAGGAAGAGATGACATAGGAAAAGCTATGGCTCTGTTACTTCTGAAAGATGCACCACCACCATGCCCTAAAAACCCGTTTTTTAAAGCTGCTGGGTTTTCCTCTGTGCTTACTTCTATTCAAGGGCAGTCTCAAGGTAAGTGGATTTAAAACCAACTAAAAAAACTCTCCTAGATTTCTCTCTATGGCTGAACAAGCCATTTCCAGTCTCAGTTGAATATGGAGGTTCTCACATTCTAAAGAGCCTAGAGGGCTTGCCAGTGTTTTTATTCAAGTCAAATGAACTGAGATGAAGAAATGATGAAAAGACTAATCTAATTTGTAACTATACTTCAGTTTAAACACACTAATGTTACATAAGACATCTCAGATGCCTCAGTCCCCACTAAGGTCACAACTACTGTGAGCTACCAGCATCCTTGTACTACTCAATTGGCAAAACAGGTACTGGGCATTTCTTCTCGTCCCCTACTTTCATGCACATTATAAAAACTTAAAATACTAAAAATCATCCTACCTAATGGCATTCATGTTTATCATTTTCTGCAGACATTTAAACTCAGACCACCAGTAAGAAAAGCGATCTACTTCTGCCTTTAAATAAGAGGTTATATAAATGAAACTTCTAATTATTCTTCCTTAGCCCCCCTGTGAGGTTGGCTCTGTTAGAAAGAAGTGAATTTCCCAATGACAAACTGCTTCAGTTACGATTAAACCAAGATTTTTAGCCTCATGCTGATCTCCATCCATGTTTCTTTAAAAGAAAATTATGGATTCTAACAATCAATCATAATTAATACAATTACTTTCAGTGGCTTAACAAACATGGCACTTCTGCTGAAGCAGCAGGCCACTGTTTCAAACATGCAACATTCTCTTTTGGCTGTGTAGAGTAATAACTAAGAATTCAAAGAAAGGGAAAAGACACCACCTTTATTGTAAGGCATAATGATACACAACGTTATTTTCAATATTTCAATTTTTCAAATAGCTCAATTTCCTTTACACACATACCTAACATATACACAGCTCATGCACATCTACCTCTTATTCAGCCAAGTTAGAAACTAAGCTGCAAAGCATCATTTTGCTCTAATTTTTGAAATAATGTTAAACTGCGCAGTCTAGACTCTCTTTCTCCATCTTTCCACAAAATAATAAGGTGGTCAGCAGAGCATGTCACCAGTCCAAGTTCACTAAAGTACAGGAACATCTGCAATGAAAACCATTAACATGATCATGCTGCATATTTAGATTTAGGCAAGTTGCTTATTTTCAGCTTTGTGTGAGACAGTTCATTGAGGATCTGTTTAAATGCAGAATAAAGTTTTCCACATATGTGAAATTTCATACAAAGTCTTCCATATCATGTGTAAACTATTTGATACTAAAATGTGAGGCAGAGATAGCAGAAAAAACAATCTGTGTCACAATAATAATCTCTGGTTCTTATATAGCATTTTTCATCAGTAAATTTCAAAGCATTTTAGCAAAGGTCACCCCCATTTTACAGATGGGAAAACTGAGGCCCAGAAATGAAGTGACTTGCCCAAGACCACTGACCAGGCCATTGGCAGAACCAGGAAAAGAACCTAGGTCTCCGGACATCCAGTCCAGTGCTCTAACCACTGGGAAACACTGTCTTCCCCCATCACATCAGGGCCTGCACACCACCAGAGGTCATACAATAAGTGAGGAGATGGCAACTTCTTCAGGCAGCAAAGTGTGTCTAGCCAAGGCAAACACAGACTGACACAGGAAAGTGGCCCAGCCAGAAATGCTAAAGAATAGCAGAAAGGGAGTTAACAAGATAGTTAGGGCTGACAAATGGTGCTACTGGAAAGTACACAGTAAAGAAAAAGAAGCCCCTCAAGACTTCTCTTCATGGACTATCAACAATCTGCCAACAGTCAAGAAGCAACAAACAGTAAAAGGAACCAGGAATGGCAAAGCAGCAGATGTCAAACTGTCAAAATATGAAAACAATTCAGTGCAGCAGTCAGAGGAACATGTCATGAGCACAATTATTTCACAGCTGTAATATCCTGATTCCTCAACTGATTAGGAAGATTCTGTCCTGCGGAAGCATTCAGCCAAAGGAGTCTGTCACAGCCTGCCTCCTCCAGGAACAGCCATAGCAAAGTTACCAGCAATGGGGACTTTCCCAGGTAGAAATACTTCAAAGCCACAGCTTTGGATATCATGGCAACTTTCATCATGCAGGCTAGTTTTCTATCTTAAACAGCTCCAGTCAACTTGGAGTTAAAAATTACAATTTTCCCCATGCAAAATGCAGCAGCAAACAGACCCACCAATCTGGATAAAATCTATTGAAGAACAAACAGTTGCATGGTGGCACGGGGTATTTCAGTGATTGATTCACATGTGCTCTCCGCAGGAAACGGCTGTGGCTTGCTGTGAATTGGATGTGGCTGAGTTTTTAAGCAAATATCAATTTTTGCATAAAAATCAAATACAATTACGGGAAAATACTGTTTAGAGCATAGGATACATTTTATCCTTGGCTTTGTTTTGTTACAAAGATCCAAGTGGGACAGCAGCTCCCGGATTTGCATGTTGTGCCAGGAAAAACCTCACTTCCAGAATCAAAGGGTTAATAATATATTAATTGCAGTTAAGTGTGGTTACACTAGACCTTCTCAACTATGGCATAACAGTGACTCAAAAAAGAACTGTCTTCTACACGACTGCCCCTTCCCTATTCTCTACCTTCTTTCCTGTTTGTAAAGATAGCGGGGTACATAAGAACGGCTATGCTGGGTCAGACCAAAGGTCCATCTAGCCCAGTAGCCTGTCTTCCAACAGTGGTCAATGCCAGGTGCCTCAGAGGGAATGAACAGAGCAGCTTATCATCAAGTGATCCATCCCCTGTTGCCCATTGCCAGACTCTCTCTCTCTCTCTCCTGGTTATAGAAAAGTCCATCCCATCAACTAGCAGGAAATGCCCCACGCCTAGTGCTGACAATTATATATTTTAATTGTTTTATATGAAATCAGTGTTGGTGATATATGTAGGATGGAATAGGCCCTTTAGCTAGGTGTTCTACCTCCCCAACCAACTCTTTCTTCCCTAGATACATAATGTTTCTTTCTTATGCTGAAATTCTATAACAAGAAATAGATACCCTTGTTGGTGTTCCTCAGACTGGAAAACCATGAAGACACAGGGGGAGGTGCAGCTATGTAAAATTAAAATAAATCACTAACATTTTACTGGGCAGATAGCAGCATGGAGTGGTACCTTATTTAAAAAGGAGGATAAAAAACATCACACTGTACACATGAGGGACAGTTAACATTGCTTTCAATCAACAGCCAAAAAAACCCATTTCTGTAAATGTTTCTGGTTGATGAATGAAGAAAGGATTTTCATAAATCTTATAGGACAGAAGGCTGCTTAACAAGTTTTATTTATTACAGCCCCCTGGGTTGGAGTTGGAGCCTGGAACCTGCATATCCAGGTTCCCAATGCCTGTTTCTGAGATCTTCTGAGGACTCAAGTAAAGGTTGCTTAAGAAACCTGATAATGCAGAAGGTGATATTTTCTATGGCTTCTATTTCTACAGCTCTCCTCATGGCGCTGTAATTGTTCTAATTCTTACCTAGATTTTGCACCAGTGGATTTGACTTGTCTCTCACATTGCACAATAAATCTATACATTATTTTGCCCCAGACATCTTTGTGATGGACTTGGGGTTTCTCTTTTTTGAGAAACTTGCTGTGAACCAGCAAGGCCAAAGTACAGGCCTCATGCAGCTCTGCAGCGTGACAATCAGATTCCCAGTCTCCTGAGCCATCTAGTCATAAATTACAGGTGTTTAAGAAGAAACATTACCAAAATTACGGCATTAAATAAGATTCACATTTTGTTTCTCTTACTAAATTCCACATACCTGCACGGCTGATGAATGCCCAATCAAATCGCCAATAAGCTCCAAGGTATATGATGTAGTGCTTTCTTGCATCTTTTTAGCAGTTTGGCTTGCTTGTTTATTGGCCCTTCCAAATCCCCACATGCTGAGAAACCCTGGGACACATATAAAGGAGAAAATCCTTCTTTCCATTTTGGCAAAGGCTTATATTAATATTTGACGAATTAAACACTATACTTACTTAGAGGACTATGGGATATTGTCACTTAACTCAAAAAAGACAACAGATGTGTAATAAAACATTTCTGCACCTGCATTAAGACTACACACTTCTTAAATCAGTGGGTAACAGATAGTGTCCCCCTTAGTAGGCCTGTCACAGCAGACAAGTTACCTTACCCGCTTGGATTGTAACTGGGATGAGACAGTGAAGAAGGTTTAGCACAGAGAGAAGCTGCCCAAATGAACCCATGATACAAAGTTGTATAGTGCGGTATTATGAGGCTTACCTCTACTCTGTGCTGCCTAAATTGACTGGTTGTCCTTAAATGGAATGGAAAGGGAGGAATGAGGCACGGATCTCTCTCCTCAGTGACTTGCACAAACACATTCATGTTTGTCAATAGCTAATAAGCTCTAGTTTCTGTTCCTGCACTGGCCACCTATATATTCTCCTTCCTACAGAAAACTATCACCCAGAGGGACTTGAGGACAAAAAAGTTCTTGCCAACTGCTCCTCCAGGACTGCTCTCACCAGCTATTGCTGCTCCCAGATATCCAGAAGCAGCTGCAAATTTAACTTCCCTAGGTTATGAACTTAAGCCATAAGGGGCAGGTAACTCTGTAATTCACAACATGGATATAATCTCTAGCCCTGCCGCTGCTGTTTTCCCCACATCCTATATGCACTCTCTCTTATCCAGGTTGAATCTCTGTAGGCTAGTACTCATTTATGCCTTAGTCTCCAAAAGACACTGGGTAAATTGTGTAACTGTATTGACAGACTTGAAAAGATTAGGTGTCATCTATCAATAGACTGAAGACAGTGCCAGATTTAGGGGAAGGCGACCAGGTGACCACTGGGGTGCCAGGAATGGGGGACACCAGGCTCGGGGTGCTGGTTTTGTTGTTAGCGACAAAAGGGAAAATAGAATGTTTGAAGTCAAATGTTTCAGATCTTCCGTATGTGGATTCATTTTTCACTAATCTCCTAAAATGTTCTGGACCTTTGTAGAATCTCGTGGAGCCTTCCAGACTTTCTGAGAACTACATTTTCCTTGAATCTCCTAGAATGTTGTCAGCCATGCCCTCACGGGAAAATAAAGGACATAGTGTCACCAGTCCCGCAGTGAAATATAAGAACGAAGTGAAGTGAGAGCCCACGTGTGATATTGTGAACCTTGTTTTATTGTGTAATTGTGGGGGGAGGGTGCCAAAGATGCTCCTCGCATGGAGTGCCATATGGTCTAGGGCCGGCCCTGACTGCAGATGACACAACCTATACTTGATCAGCTCAACAAACACACTGAACGAGAAGAGGTGACAAATTGGAATCCTGTATGAGAGAGACGACAGGACAAATGAACAGTTACTCTCTGCGATCGCTCAGAGAAAAGAACAGAGCAACTCCATCTGCCCCCTACCATGTAGCCCCATGTAGCATGTGGCATCTTCACCTGCTCCTGATTATAAAAATTATGTTCCTCCTATATGAGAACATAAACAATCTTACATCATGTATTGCATCACAACTGAGTAACACAGCTCAGATTTTGAATACTGAGTACAGAATATTCATAGTGAACTGTTTAAAATCAATACAGAGTAAAAAAAAGTCTGCAAAAATTAAAAATAAGTTAGAACTACTCTCTGAGGAAGCTGTGATCTGCTGGTGAATATTCTGTTCACAGAGAATAGAGAACAGAGAAACAGGCTTAAATATAATCACGCAGTTTCAGCAAAGACCCTAAGGAAGAACAAAAGCTAGAAGGGGAGCTCTGTGTGGTGGATCTCTGCAACCAGATGGAATCCCAGTGACTTCAACAAGGCTCCTCACTGTACAGGGGTCTACCTGGCCAGAGCTCAATACAGGAACTCTGTAGGTGAGGCTATGCATACCAGCTGATTGAAAGTCTTGATAGCTTTGCTTATAAATTCCGGGGGAGAGAGAATAAAGAAAAAACAACATTTTCTATGAAAGCTGCCCCTACTGCAAGCATGTCATAGTTTCGTTTTTTTATACTATGCTCAGGAACTTCTAGTTTTGGATGGTCAACTTGGGGGTCCATAGGTGGGTGGCTATTTGTTTGTTTAACACCATTTTTATATAACCAATTCTCTCTGGAGCTATAGACAAACCTGTTGGAACAGGCTCAGCTGGAAGCTGCTGCTTTTCTCGTAGCTCCCAAATGCGAACACTGCCATCTTCTGAACAAGATATCAACTGCCTGTCCAACCAAATGAGGAATTATATTGAAACAGAACCAGCATGAATACATATTAGCACAAATCGACTTATAAAATTTCACTACAAGTACAATAAGTCCCCCAATTTTATTACCAGTAACTCTTCAGAATTATTATTTAACACGATGCTGAGAGATCTCTTGCAAAAGGACAAATTCTAGTGAACTCAGGAAAATTAGTATAAAACTATACAAATCTGCAATCCCATCTAATGCTTTTAAAAACGTATGGCTTTATAAAAACAAATATAAGTCTTGATCTGCAAAGACTAATGCATATGTGTAGTCTTAACAACTTTAAGCATGCAAGTAATCCAATGGAGTGAGTCTACTCACTGCTTAAAGTTAAGCACAATGCAAGTGTTTGCAGGATCAGGGCTTTATTTTACCTTCTGAGAGACATCTCCATAAAACAATAGTGGAGAACAGCAACATAGCTATTAGATAGAGATATCTATGGCAACCAGCTGTCTTGTCTTAGTCTATTTTGATGGATTTGTAACTCATCTGTAAATATTAAGCTCCTGCTAGAAACTTGGCACTAAATGACAAAGACTGGGAGTGATTATTTTCAGTTCAATATTTGTTCATTAAATTAATTAGGCTGGTTTTGAGCAACAGAAATGTTTAAATGAGTTTGGCATGTGGCTTTGTTTTGCTTTATTAAAAACAAATGTGAAAAGATATTTCCATAATGTAGATTAATTATTTTGCTAAATTTGAATTTAAAAAAGCAAAAAGGTATTTAATTTGGAAGCTGTGTACTAAGCATGCTGAATTCTATTATTCCACATTAAATTATAATGGTGTATTTTCAAAACGGAAAACAATGCTTTCTATTTCTTAAGGGCAGGTCAAGCCAAAGATCAGGTACCCTATGCTGCCTTGGGAAGTTAAATGTAACTCTGCAGGTTGTTCCGAGCCATCTTTCTGAGCCTTCCATTTCTTTACTGCATTACAAAATTTACCATGACTTGTACCTGTTTGGAAGTTTTGCAATGTGCAATACAATGGAGTCATGAGCAGTTCTCTGGCAGGCAATCACACGCTTCATTTGAAGGTTATAGACATATATGCCCTTCCCAACAGCAGCAAACACACACTGGAAAGAAAATTCAATAGAACATCATACAGATACAGACATAAAACTATTACTTTGTGTAATAGATTTCCAGTGGTACTACGACATCGTAAACCACTGCTACCAGGCTCAACCTGTCCTTTTAACCTGAATTAATGCACTGCCTTCTGAAGTATAAAAATATCAAACAATTGGGAAAGCTTTGACACTTCCTGGATGAGAGAGGAAGATTGCTTAATGGGTAGGAGATCTTACATATCATCGCCCCAAAATTAGTACAGCATAAAAATGTACTTGTAATTATACTTAATTCCTCTGTATGCTGAATTCCAAGTTGCCTACAGTGATATAAAAAATTCACAAAGCGCAGCAATTGTTTCTCTTATGGAATATTTTTATTCAAAAACGTTTTAAACTATTGTGAGAGGGTGTGCTCCCCACACAGGTCCTTCAGGGCAAGCTGCACAGATGAGTTACTCCCTGGGAGTAGGGAGTGATGAGACTGGCAAACCTGGAGGAGTGGGGAAGGCCAGGAGGTATGGAATCGGCTCAGAGAAAGGCAGCAAAGTGCAGGGAATGGACCTTGGCTGCTGTGTAGAGGGTCCCTGAGCCAGAACCTGGAGTAGAGGTTGGGCCTGGTGGCACTGTGAGACAGTGAAGCAGAAGACTGCCTGAGACTGCTGGAGAGCAGGAACCTTGCTGCACTCCTCCTGGAAGGGAAAACTACAACAGTGACTTGGCCAGAGGGCTCAGTCATGCAGAGGACGCTGCGGTTCCTGGAGCAAGAGAGGGGTTGTAGAGGAGAAACTGATGGGGTTTAACCACTGGAAGGAGCATTGGCCTAACCGAATTAATCCCCAGAACCACCAGGAGGCAGCACAGTCCACCCGTGAGTAGAGCAACCCATCACAAATTGATGGAGAATGTGGGCAGGATGGTCACCTCTGACACAAGGGGTCAGTAATGGACTGTGCCTCACAAGATCCCCCAGGTGAGGGGCAGAGAGACACTATAATGCGGTTGAACCCTGCAACAAGGGTATATAACAGAGAGAGAACCACTAAAGGAAGGCAAAAATGGAAATGCCCACAGTAGACTTTCTTTGCTGAGGGAAGATGTCCTCTACTAGGGTGGATGCCAGAATTGCTGCTACCACAGTGGGAAGATAAGAAGCAACAGAGGTGGGTCCCTGCTATGTGGAGATAGATATTAGAGAACCAGCCTCAGAGACTGTGTGAAACCCAAGTCTATTTACAAGACTGTATGGTGCAGGTAGCTTGTCAACAGCAGCAGCTGTACAGAATCCTTCAGGAAAGAAGCAGAAGGAGTTATAAGGGCCAGGAATGGGAAAGGTGCTTCAGGACTAGGAGGCCAGAGGCCCAACCCCAAAGTGTTACGGCTATGGGAGCAGGGGCCACCTGAAGAGGGAGTGCCCCTATTTGGAGGGAAGCAAAGAGCCTTACCAGGAGGCAAGGACAAAGGAGAGGGCCCAGAGAACACCACCCAGTAAGTGATTGGGTTGAAGGAGGACCTGCTTTCGGTGTGGAGGAAAGGGCTATATAAAGAGGCATTGACCCCACAGGGAAAAGAGAGCCCAGAAAAGCGCACGGGACTGAGGAAAGAGAGAAAAGAGCCAGAGGCCTGTAAGGAGTTCATAAGAACAGTGGAGAAGCCCAAGAGGCAGGTAAAGAAATGTGAGGGGAAGAAAGAGCTTCTGCATTAATTACTATCCTCCCTGGGGGCCTAACACTGAGATAAACCACAAAACAGTAGAAACTCAGAGCCTGGCAGCAAGGAGGACTCTGAAGGGATGGTCCAGGTGAGAGAGAAGCTGTTAACTGCAGTTAACAGGCCTGGGTGGAGGCTGCAGTTCCAGCAGGAGAAACTCAGAGATGCTATGGAGGAAGGAGATAGGTCTCTGACCATGAGCTACAGCCTAAGGCCTTGTCTACACTATAAAATTAGGTTGATTTTGTAAAAGTCGATTTTTAGAAACCAATTTTATACAGTCGATTGCATACGTCCACACTAAGCGCATTAAGTCGTTGGGAGTGCGTCCTCACTACTATGGCTAGTATTGACTTACAGAGCGGTGCACTGTGGGTAGCTATCCCACAGTTCCTGCAGTCTCCGCTGCCCATTGGAATTCTGGGTTAAGCTCCCAATGCCCGATGGGGCAAAAACATTACGTGTGGTTTTGGGTACATGTCATCAGGCCCCCCTGCCTTCCTCCTTCCCTCCGTGAAAGCAACGGCAGACAATCGTTTCACGCCTTTTTTCCTGGGTTACCCATGCAGACGCCGTACCACGGCAAGCATGGAGCCCGCTCAGTTCACCGTCACCGTACGTCTCCTGGGTGCTGCTGTCAGACGCGGCACTGCATTGCTACACAGCAGCAGCTCCTTGCCTTCACTGCAGACGGTGCAGTAGGACCGATAGCCCTCATACATCTCCTGGGTGCACCTGGCAGACCTCGGTGAGGTCGATCAGGGATGCCTGGACCGACATGGCTATCCTCCTCTTAGAGCACCGAATGGGAGCCGGAGACTCCAGGTCATTCTCTTCTTTAAGTTTCGTCTGATGGAGATTCAGTCCTGCCTAGAATATCATGCAAACTGGAGGTTTCTGCCTCAGGCTGTTCTCCCAGCCGGCAGCACCGCACAGTCACACCTACCCCAGCCTACCCCTTGCTCCCATGGCTCATGAAGCCTGGACAGTAGTAAGGAGCAGTTCAACTATAGGCTGAGCAAGTGCAGAATGGTGGTAGAATGTGCCTTTGGATGTTTAAAAGCTCACTGGCGCTGTTTGCTGACTAGATCAGACCTCAGCGCAACCAACATTCCCATTGTTATTGCTGCTTGCTGTGTGCCCCACGTTTATGGTGGGGTGGGAGGTTCAGGAAAATCGCCTGGCGTCCGATTTTGAGCAGCCAGACACCAGGGTGATTAGAAGAGAACAGCAAGGCGCGCTGCGCATCAGAGAGACTTTGAAAACCAGTTTCATGACTGGCCAGGCTTCGGTGTGACAGTTGTGTGTGTTTCCCCTTGATGCAAACCTGCCCCCTTTGTTCATTTTAATTCCCTGTAAGCCAACCACCCTCACCCCTTCGAAATAAAGTAACAATTGTTTTGAAACCATGCATTCTTTGTTTATTAATTAAAAAAAAAAAAAAGAGAGATAACGGACAAGGTAGCCCAGGTGGGGTGGGGGAGGAGGGAAGGACAAGGCCACATGGCTTATTGTAGCTATACTAAAAATCAAAATGTTTGAATGACAGTCTTCTGTTGCTTGGGCCATCCTCTGGAGTGGAGTGGCTGGGTGCCCGGAGCCTGCCCCCCCGCGTTCTTGGGCGTCTGGGTGAGGAGGCTATGGAACATGGGGAGGAGGGTAGGTGGTTATACAGTGGATGCAGTGGGGGGTCTGTGCTCTTGTTGGCTTTCCTGCAGCTCCAACAGATGCTTCATCATGTCAGTTTGCTCCCCCAACAGACGCTTCATCATGTCTGTTTGCTCCCCCATTAGCCTCAGCATCGCATCCTGCCTCCGCTCTTCGCACTCACTTAATTCTTTCCTGGCCTCTGCCACTGAATGCCTCCATGCATTAAGCTGTGCCCTATCAGTGCAGAAGGACTGCATGAGCTCAGAAAACATGTCATCGTGAGTGTGGTTTTTTTTCGCCTTCTAATCTGCAATAACCTCAGGGACAGAGATGATAGGGGGAGCGTAGAAACATTCTACGCTGTACGATTCTGGGGGGACTGCATGGTCACCTGTGCTGCTGAGTTCGCCATGCTGACCAAACAGGAAATGAAATTCAAAAGTTCCCGGGGCTTTTCCTGTGTACCTGGCAAATGCATCGGAGTTCAAAGTGCTGTCCAGAGCGGTTACAATGGAGCAGTCTTGGATAGCTCCTGGAGGCCAATACTGTCAATTTGTGTCCGCACTACCCCAAATTCAACCCAGCAAGATAGATTTTAGCGCTACTCCCCTTGTCGCGGAGGAGTACAGAAGTCGATTTTAAGAGCTCTTTAGGTCGACGGAATGGGATTGGTTGTGTGGACGCAGTCATTTTTAAATCAACCTAACGCTGCTAAATTCGACCTAACCCCGTAGTGTAGACCAGGCCTAAAACAAGAAAGGGATGACATGATAGCCCAGCTGCAGCAGATATGGGTAGGTGATTTAGAGTAGAAGAATACCTGCCCACCCCTGGGTTGCAGCCTTGAGGAAGAGGGTGTGTGATGAGATGTCAAGTATCAGGGGGTAGCCGTGTTAGTCTGTACCCACAAAAACAATGAGGAATCCAGTGGCACCTTAAAGACTAACAGATTTATTTAAGCATAAGCTTTCGTGAGTAAAAACCCCCCTTCTTCAAATTCATGGAGTGAAAATTACAGATACAGACATAAATATACTGGCACATGAAGAGAAGGGAGTTACCTCACAAGTGGAGAACCAGTGCTGACAGCGCCAATTCGATCAGGGTGGATGTGGTCCACTCCCAATAATAGATGAGGAGGTGTCAATTCCAGGAGAGGCAAAGCTGCTTTTGTAATGAGCCAGCCCTCCCAGTCCCTATTCAAGCCCAAATTAATGGTTTAAAGTCTGCAAATAAATTTTAGTTCTGCTGTTTCTCTTTGAAGTCTGTTTCTGAAGTTTTTTTGTTCAAGTATAGCTACTTTCAAATCTGTTATAAAATGTCCGGGAAGATTGAAGTGTTCTTCTACTGGCTTTTGTATGTTACCATTCCTGATGTCCAATTTGTGTCCATTTATTTTTTTACGTAGGGACTGTCCGGTTTGGCTAATGTACGTGGCAGAGGGGCATTGCTGGCACATGATGGCATATATAATATTAGTAGACGTGCAGGTGAATGAGCCTCTGATGGTGTGGCTGATGTGGTTGGGTCCTCTGATGGTGTCGCTAGAGTAGATATGGGGACAGAGTAGGCAACGAGGTTTGCTACAGGGATTGGTTCCTGGGTTAGTGTTTCTGTGTTGTGGTGTGTAGTTGCTGGTGAGTATTTGCTTCAGGTTGGGGCGCTGTCTGTAAGCGAGGACTGGCCTTCCTCCCAAGGTCTGGGAGCATGAGGGATCGTTTTCCAGGATAGGTTGTAGATTGTTGATAATGTGTTGGAAAGGTTTTAGCTGGGGGCTGTATGTGATGGCCAGTGGTGTTCTGTTATTTTCCTTGTTGGGCCTGTCCTGTAGTAGGTGATTTCTGGGTACCTGTCTCGCTCTGTCAATCTGTTTCCTCACTTTCCTAGGTGGGTATTGTAATTTTAAGAATGCTTGATAAAGATCTTGTAAGTGTTTGTCTCTGTCTGAGAGATTGGAGCAAATTCAGTTGTATCTTAGGGCTTGGCTGTAGACAATGGATCGTGTGATGTGTCCTGGATGGAAGCTGGAGGCATGTAGGTAAGTATACCAGAAACCAACTGACCGCTATAGGGTGGTGTTTATGTGACCATCACTTATTTGCACTGTAGTGTCCAGGAAATGGATCTCTTGTGTGGACTGGTCCAGGCTGAGGTTGATGGTGGGGTGGAAATTGTTGAAATCCAGGTAGAATTCTTCAAAGGCCAGTCAGCCTCACCTCAGTCCCCGGAAAAATCATGGAGCAGGTCCTCAAGGAATCAATTCTGAAGCACTTAGACGAGAGGAAAGTGATTAGGAACAGTCAGCATGGATTCACCAAGGGAAAGTCATGCCTGACTAATCTAATTGCCTTCTATTATGAGATAACTGGTTCTGTGGATGAAGGGAAAGCAGTGGACGTGTTATTCCTTGACTTTAGCAAAGCTTTTGACACGGTCTCCCACAGTATTCTTGTCAGCAAGTTAAAGAAGTATGGGCTGAATGGATGCACTACAAGGTGGGTAGAAAGTTGGCTAGATTGTCGGGCTCAACGGGTAGTGATCAATGGCTCCATGTCTAGTTGGCAGCCGGTATCTAGCGGAGTGCCCCAAGAGTCAGTCTTGGGGCCGATTTTGTTCAATATCTTCATTAATGATCTGGAGGATGGTGTGGATTGCACCCTCAGCAAGTTTGCGGATGACACTAAACTGGGAGGAGTGGTAGATACGCTGGAAGGTAGGGATAGGATACAGAGGGACCTAGACAAATTGGAGGATTGGGCCAAAAGAAATCTGATGAGGTTCAACAAGGACAAGTGCGGAGTCCTGCACTTAGGATGGAAGAATCCAATGCACCGCTACAGACTAGGGACCGAATAGCTAAGCAGCAGTTCTGCAGAGAAGGACCTAGGGGTGACAGTGGACGAGAAGTTGAATATGAGTCAACAGTGTGCCCTTGTTGCCAAGAAGGCCAATGGCATTTTGGGATGTTTAAGTAGGGGCATTGCCAGCAGATCGAGGGACGTGATCGTTCCCCTCTATTCGACATTGGTGAGGCCTCATCTGGAGTACTGTGTCCAGTTTTGGGCCCCACACTACAAGAAGGATGTGGAAAAATTGGAAAGAGTCCAGCGAAGGGCAACAAAAATGATTAGGGGTCTGGAACGCATGATTCATGAGGAGAGGCTGAGGGAACTGGGATTGTTTAGTCTACAGAAGAGAAGAATGAGGGGGGATTTGATAGCTGCTTTCAACTACCTGAAAGGTGGATCCAAAGAGGATGGATCTAGACTATTCTCAGTGATAGCAGATGACAGGACAAGGAGTAATGGTCTCAAGTTGCAGTGGGGGAGATTTAGGTTGGATATTAGGAAAAACTTTTTCACTAGGGGGGTGGTGAAACACTGGAATGCATTACCTAGGGAGGTGGTGGAATCCCCTTCCTTAGAAGTTTTTAAGGTCAGGATTGACAAAGCCCTGGCTGGGATGATTTAGTTGGGGATTGGTCCTGCTCTGGGCAGGGGGTTGGACTAGATGACCTCCAGAGGTCCCTTCCAATTCTGATATTCTATGATTCTATGATTCCCATGGGTCCATATGATGAAGATGTCATCAATGTAGCGCAAGTAGAGGAGGGGCGCTAGGGGACGAGAGCTGAGGAAGCGTTGTTCTAAGTCATCCATAAAAATGTTGATATACTGTGGGGCCATGCAGGTACCCATAGCAGTGCCACTGACTTGAAGGTGTAAGTTGTCCCCAAATCCGAAATGGTTGTGGGTGAGGACAAAGTCACAAAGCTCAGCCACCAGGTGTGCCGTGGCCTCATCAGGGATACTGTTCTTGACAGCTTGTAGTCCATCCTCATGTGGAATATTGGTATAAAGAGCTTCTACATCCATGGTGGCCAGAATGGTGTTTTCAGGAACATCACCAATGCATTGTAGTTTCCTCAGAAAGTCAGTGGTGCCTCGAAGATACCAAGGAGTGCTGGTAGCGTGGGGTCTGAGGAGAGAGTCCAAATAGCCAGAAAATCCTGCTGTAAGAGTTCTGATGCCTGAGATGATGGGGCATCCAGGGTTTCCAGGTTTATGGATCTTGGGTAGCAGATAGAATACCCCTGGTCGGGGCATTCCCCACACTGACCCTGCAAAAGCTGAATTGGGCCAGGTGGGCCCAATCGTCTAATTAGGCTGCAAGGGTTTGGGGGCGGGGGGAGGAGGAGAGAGCTTTAGGTGGGACGCAGCTACTTACAGAAAAGCTTACCTGTGAGGGACAGCAGAGCTTTTATCCAAGACTGAAAATTGGAAGCAGAAGAGGCTGCAGGGAAAAATCTGCAGTCACTCCCTAGGAGAAGGGAGGTATGTTTGGGGGGGCTGTAGAGATGAGTTACCTAGAATTATTCCCTGGGAGGAGGGAGTAAAGAGACTAGCAAACTCAGAGGAATGGGGAAAGCTAGGAGGTATGGAAGTGGCTCAGGGAAAGGCAGCAAGGTCCAGGGAACAGACCTTGGATGCTGTGTAGAGGGTCCCTTAGCTGGTACCTGGAGGAGAGGGTAGTTCCCAGCTTCCCCTGTCTGCCACTGTGGGAGTGGCACTGAGGCGGTGAAGCAGAAGACTGCTAGAAGACCTGAGACTGCTAGAGAGCAAGAACCTTGATACACTCCTCCAGAAGGGGAAACCACAATAGTGACCTGGCTGGAGAGCTGAGTAATGAAGAGGACACTACGGTTCCTGGAGCAATAGAGGGGCTGCAGAGGAGAAGCTGACAGAGTGTAACCGGTGGAAGGAGCATCGTCCTGACCGAGCTAATCTCCAGAACCACAAGGAAGCAGCTCTGACCGGCAGGGAGTAAAGCAACCCATCACACTTGCCTAGGCCAATTCTAGTTTAAAACTACATGTAGAAAGAAGAAACTCTAATAAGTAAGTTTAATATCTCAAAGAGCAAGAACTTGTACACAGGACCAATTTACATAAACTACAAACACTAGCAACAGCTCTGGAGTTGTGGCACACACAAAAGAGATTATTTATGCAAGTTCACTGCCAGCTTTGTCACAAATGATTTGATAAACTTTTCTTTCCTCAATAAAGTATCTGAATGAGTTTGCAGGAAAACAGTACGTTCTGAGGTATCTTAATACCATTTTACCTGAACTATGGGGTTTGGGCCAGTTTATTTCAACAATTTTTTTATTACTACTATTCTTTATTTATGTTGTGGTAGCATCAAGAAGTCTCAATAAGGAAGATAAGCCCCAGTGAGCTGGGCTCCTATAATGAAAGATGGTCTCTGCCCCACAGAGCCTCCATGGTATTTCAAAGTCTGGAAGCACTATTGTTTACAGCAGTTATATTATCTCAGCAGAGTGTAGGGATGCTGTACAATTACTAAAACATAACTGTACAGTTCCCCCTCATTATGTAATGATGTCTGGTTTGTATAATCACTGTATTCTACATGGATGGCAGCCATTATTAGCCAGAGGGCAGTATTCTGCAGAATCACTTTACAATTATTCTCAACAAATGCACTGTAAATAAACAGATCTGTCTGGGAACTTTTTCCCAGCATTCCCAGCTGGTCTTCTAAATTTGGCAGAACCAAGCGATTAGATCTAAAGTGGCCATTTTGTGCCTGTTTTACCTTCCTCTCTTCCATCTGATGAGTATTGAGATCCTCTTATGTTTCCGCTCAAGCTTTGCCACTCTTGTACCTCATAAGACAGCACATTCTCACAAACTACTATAGTCCTTCTGGATCCCATACCCAGAAACAGTTGCCCATATAGAGATGCTTCCTCACTCAATCCAAATAAAGCAGAGATAAATAAAGAACATTGTTTTAAAAACAAAGAAAATCAAGCTGCATAACAGGGAAATAATTTTGTTTAAAGTATTTAAAAACCCTTTTGACGATTTCCTTCAGACCAAATTTGCTTGCTCTCTCTGGAGTTCATTTGAACTGTGCAATTGATTTCAATGAGGACTAGCTCTGATCCCTCCTCTAATCAATTTCCTCCTGTCTACAGGCTAGCAAGGTTCTCATCATTTCCACAAGAACTATGCTATATTTGGATTTACATTGGGTTAGCTCAGCCCGTCCCTCCCAATTTAATTTTGACATTCAAATATATTGTCATTATTCTGAGGTGAGCCTTGTCAACCAGTAAGGAGGGGAGGAGATGAAAACGAGGGGGGAGATGAAGAGAGTAACGGGGGGGGAGCCAATAGTGTTTTTTGGGAACAATTTTTGTCTTTTTGTTAAACAATTTCCCTTTCAGCAGTTTTCAAGCCCATCTGGGGAATTTTCTCCTTTCACTTAAAACTTGATTTAACTAAACATGCCCTAACAATAACAATTTGAGGATGCTTTACTGCGCACAAAGTAATAATCATGTCCTGGGCCGAGTTTCTTGGAAAGAATGTGCACCCTTGAGTTATCACTGACGCATTATAATAAGCTCTGCAGTTCTGGACTCATCTTTGCAACCTTTTCAATCAACTAAATTGGTCAAGTCTCTTGGAACAAAGGCAGGATAATTTTTTTTACTACCATGTATAGACATGTTCACAGTCTGGCACAGACTGTAAATATGCCCTTTGTTTAATTCAGTTTATTAATTTTAAAGTGCCGACAGCTAGAACTGTCTGAGGAGCAAAGTTTGGAGAAGCAAACCAAAAAGTTGGAATAACTTCATTTCACTGAAACAGGCACCTACCTTGTTTGGTTTTTAAAACCAACTTTAAACACTTATTAAATCAGCCTTTGACAATTTAAAACAAATTAAATGGTAATTGTTCATTGTTGCTGTCTGCTAGTTCTCAGGCTGAGTCTATTAACTCCCTGTACTGAACTACTTAGAAATAGCATTGGGTAACTGCCGTAACCTTGTTGGTCCAATGAGCAAAACATTAATACTATTGACTGCATTAATAAATAATATCCAGTTCTTAAGGTAGCTGAGTAAATTTTAAACAAACATCACTTATTGCTTGCTAGAGTAAACTGAAAATGTTAACTTAAAACACTCTGCTTTCTATTATAAAGTAAACTTCATTTTTTATTTTTGTTTGGTTTGGTTTGTTTAAGGTTTTTACCTCCGCATCAGATGTTAAATGCTGAATTGAAACTTCATGTTGCTTTTGTGACAATTTAATTTCTTGTTGTGTGACTGTGTGGAAAGAGGGGTCCCATGTGTTGTGCTCACATACTTGACTTATCCAATCCAGTGCATCCCAGACTATCAGCTCACCCACATGAGAGCCAGTCACAAAAGTCAAATCTAGACAAAAGCACAAAGCCGCATATTATAAATAATGCATTTCAAACTAGGAAGCCGCTCTACAAAAGCAACAGCTAAAATGCTGCTAGATAAAACCTGTTTCTAAGTTAGTGACTGGAGTTTGTAGTATGTATTTGGTTAGGTAAAATCCTCTGTCCTTTCAAAGATGTTGGTAATCTGATTTCCTTTTATTGATATAAAATTAAATAAATGTTTTGCAAAACAAATCAGAAAGGAAAGCATTTCAACTTCTGTGATGTATACCATGACAAAGAAAGGCACCAACAGCAGAAGCATGCACAAATGCTAAGGGTTTTTGTCTTCACCCTGCATGAACAGACACTTATACTTTATTGGTGATTCACTGGATCATCCTCTCTCAGGCAGAATATACAAGTTATTTCTTGGTGTGGAGAAGCTAGATAACCTAGAATGCATGATAGGTGGTGGTGTAGGATAGGCATTATTAAACACAATTGTAAATTGGGCATGTTGTGAGACAAAGATCATACGCTCTTGGGTACAGGGACACAGGTGTGTGAAATCTAGGATGGAAGCACCACCCAGAATATTCATTTGGACCTTTATGGAGGTTGAGTTTGAAGGGTCACTGTTTGGCTCCTGACTAGAGAGGGCCAGAGAGCTAGACTATGATCAGGAAAGGAAGCATTGCTGAGCTCTTAAAAGATTAGGCTTTCCCTCCTAGAGTAAGAAAGAGAGGTTATCAAAAGCTATTAGGGTTAATCTGGTTGAATAAAAAAGCTTAACGGTTTCTCAAACCCAAAAATGGGAGTGTAGCGGGGTGGTCACCCACTCCAGCCTTAAGAGGCTTAAAACAGCCTGGGGAGAGGGCTGTGGCAGGGAAAGAAAAGCGGGGCTGATTGGGAGAAGCAGCCTCAGCTGGGGGCCACGCCCCAGTCAGGCTGCGGCTGGCTTAATCAGGGTCCAGCTCGCCCTTATAAGAGGGCAGTGGGCCAGGAGCCCACAGAGTCTCTTCTAGCTGTGGCGGGAGATGGGCCTGGCTGCTAGGGAGCTTGAGAAGGTACCTGGAGTGGAGCAGGGCTGGGGGAAGGCCAGAAGAGCTGGGGAGCTCTGGCCTGGAAACCTCCCAGGCTGCAGACCTAGTGGAAGGCCAAAAAGGGTACTGGGCTTGCAGGGGGCAGCCCATGGGTAGGCAGAGGCAGCAGATCCAAACCCCCCCCCTCACCTGTAATGATTGGCTTATACACTGTAGTCTACCCCAGTGTGTGGGGGCTCAATGGTGACTGGCAATAGCCAAAGACTGAGATGAGGTGGGGATAGTGGGTGGGGTCTCCCTGGGGAGGGGAGACCTAAAGACTGTGGGGGTACTGCCAAGGGTCAGCACCCTGAGTAAAAGGGGCACTGGGGTCTGGGAAGGACAAGGGGGCCAGTGGCAAGAGGGATACTGGCCTGCAGAGGGTGCTCTGGAGGCTGGAAGAGCTAATTCCCTGAGAGTTCCAGCAGGAGGTGCCGCTGGCTGTCTGCACCCCATTACAGGGAGGTGTAGTCAGTGGATTCTGAAGAGATCTACAGAGCCCCCAACATAGAGTTAGGGAAAGCAGCCAGGATTGCCCAATATTTACAGGTAAATGTCCTGAGAGAAAGGAAAGATTACAGGAAGGAAAAAGGTTGTACCAGCAACCCAGAGATATCAGTGTTGAACAGTGTGTGTGTCCATGAAGGGGTGGGTTGTGGCAGCTGGTTTCCCCCACTCGTGGTTTTAGAGGGTGGGGTTGAGTTGTCTACCATGATCATCACATCATATACATAGAGCAGTTAGTGGGGTGCCTCTTTAAACCCAGCATTGTTCAGCTCCTGGGATCAGAACCAATGGAAAACTGTGGGGGGGGGGGAAAATCTCATAGCTCTTGCTATTCTAGAATCTAAGCTTTCATTTTCCCAGTTTTTTTACCACATGGCACCAAAGAGGCCATGGTGCAATAACCCTGATGCAAGAAGCTGCTATGCCAAATCCACAGGAATCCTGGGCACAGGTAGACTTGTAGGGAAGGGAGAAGCAGGAAAGGGTGTAGCAAGGCCAACATAGGGGCTTCTACAGCAGGGGCGAAGTTAGGGCAACTCTCAGGCCTACCCTACCCATCAGCAGGGGCTCTATCAGCTCCTGCAGCCTCTGTACGGAGAAGACACACGCTAACTCATCTTGGTCCCTGTGCCGGTGGAGGGATGAATCTGGCTCAGACTCCTGAGCTGTTCGCTTGTTCAGATGGGTTTGCATTACTATTGAACATTAAGCCAATTTAAAGCAACACTAAAATCATAACTTGATTTTTTGTAAGATTTGAGTGTCCATAATGTGCTGCAAACTTTTTTTTTAAAAAACAACACAACATTCCTTCAAACTTTGTAACTTCTATTATAACAACCTCCCATAGTCATATAAATTAAGCAATTTTAGGAGGTCATGGAAGGGAATGATAGAATGGTGTTTTTAAACTTCCAATACAGCAATAGCAAAAAAAACCACAATACAAACCATGAATTGGAATTCTATTTCTGTCACTGACATAGGTTGTGACTAGTCCAAGGCACAGAGGAGCCAATCTGGCTTAGCTTCCCTATCCATATAATAGTGATAATAGTACTTCCTTCACTGGGATGTTGTGAGGATGAGTTAGTGTTTGTGAAGTCCTCTGATATAAGAATTTCATAAGCATCACTACATATAGTTTTTAAATTTGACTATCTTCACAACTCCATTTGAGAGTTCCTCTAGCGGTTAGAAAGCTTTGTTCCAGTTATGTGTCTGGCCATATGCAAAATAAACTTTGTAGCTGAAAACATTCCACTAATAACCAGAAATACTAACTAGTCTTACCATTGACACTGACCAATGAGAGGATATTATCTTGATGGTCAACCAGGCGTTTTACTTCAAGGACATCCCAACCTTCAGAGCCCTCTGTGGAAACTACCAACCTAAAAATTACTTAAGATAGATGGACAAATTTTCTAAATAAGCATTATCGTTTGTATAGAGTAAAATGCAGCTCTGTTTAAATGAGGAACACAACTATGAATTAAGTATGCTTTAGATGACGCAATGCAGTATGTACTATACGGTTTAGGACAGTCTCTTTTGTGAGGGTTTCAAAGTGCTATGGGCTGCTATGCTCCAGCTATATATTTTTTACCTGCTTAGCAAGAGTTATGATACTTTGGTGGTGATGTAATATTGTACCTGGTCTCCTGCTAATTGGAGTTCTCTTCAGACTCTCACCTCTGAACACATTTGAAAGACACTATGTGCTGTGATCTTTTTTAAAAAAAGACTCCTCATGGATGACAAACATGTAATCCTGTTATTTTACTTTGAGCTCTGAGAGTGTCTAGTTATGTGCTCTGGGTAATATTCCCTGGCTGGCACCTTGCACGCATAAGCAGACTCTAGAGATGCCTAGAAAGGGTAAAGAGTCTGGATTGGGGGCTGGGGAGAGGTGAAAACAAAATGGAAGCTCAGATAATGAGTTCCAGAGCAAGGTTAAGGAGAAATTTGTCTCCTGTATTAGAACTAGGCACCAGGGGTACTAAGCTACCAAAACGTATAGAGCTGCTACAACCAGTGTGCACACATTTTGTTCTTAGAGACAGAAACAAGTGGGAACTTGGTATAAAACAATTTTAAAATCAAAAGACCATGATTCATTATCATAAACTTGAATTAACTGTAAATCATAGGCAATTTACTAAGCCATATAGGAACCAAAATGGATCTGCACAATAATGGATATGGTACTAGTTAGGTAATAAGACACTGCATCATGCTGAAATTTTAAAATGACTGAATGCAAGTAACTAAGTTATGAAAAAGACTACATGCATCATTAAACCACTAATAATATTTAAACTGGAAAAAAGTTAAGCAGCTTAATAAAATATCCACACTTTAATTTATTTTCCATCTTGTTTTTGTAAACAGCCGTTTTCTTTGATCCATTCATATCAGCCCCATTTCTCCCTCTTCCCCACCCCCATCTGCCCGCTTATTCTTGACAGGATATTTTAGCTTTAGTTCAAAATACTTTTATCAGAAATGGTAAAATGCCACCTGATTCCTAATTTTGAAACACACAGTAAGCCAGAGAATCTCATCCCACCACAAAAGTGTTGCTGAGAGTGGCTGAGACATAACTTTGCAGAAAACAAGCAAAAGAAGTTTGTTTGTTTTTATTTTGTGGGTTTTTTGGTTTTAATAGAGTGCAGTGGCTGTCCAGTACTGCAGCTCCAATTGCATTTTACTACTTCACTTGCAAGGGGACCGGACATTGAGTGTTACTCTCTACCAAAAAGCTGAATCAGAAGCATTCTTAAAACACTAGTTTTATCAGTTGTAATATGAAGTGAAAAAAAAAATTTTTTTAAACAACATAGCCAGCAAGGCAGCCCAGATTGGGGAAACATGTAGGTAAGTATATATATTGGAAAAAAACAAGGAAGGAGGGAGCTGATAGTGGCATCTGGCTCCAATTTTCCTAGACAGTTTTGATAAAATGCTTCAATCCATGTGTTCTTGCAAGCTAGACTTTTTCTTATATGCAGTAAACCTCTTGAATATTTTGAGGGTTGTGGGAAATTACGTTGAAATGTAATATACTCACTCAACTCTTTGCCAAGAGCTGCTGCAACGCAGTTTTTAGGCAATTCAACCAAAGCGCTGATAGCTTTAAAAACATCCATAAAGAAAGGGAAAAGGTTATCCTCCATACAAATATAATGCAGTTAAGAAATAGCCCTTTTTTCATCATTCTCAAAATTAGGGACTTTAATATAAGAAAGGTTAGTTCCACATTCTCAACACACAAATGAGAGGCAAATTGATATCGCGTATGTACGGGTAACACAAATACACTGTTAAATATATCTTCTATGATTTATCAATTCATATGTATTTCAAAACATTTTAACAGTAGCTTTTTACAAACAATGTTTATGTTTAGTAAAGACAATGGGCTAGATCCTCACCTGGTGTAAATTAGCAAGTCTCCATTGGCTTTGATGGAGTTATGCCAATTTACACCTGCTGGCTCTCTAACCCAGTATGTTTTACTTCCTAACTTTAAAAAAAAGTTAGAGACAAAAAACAGGCATATTCTGCCACACTACACCATTCACATTATTTTAAACGCTGTGGGCCTGATCTCCAGAGATGCCGAGTCCCACTGAAATTAAAGGGAGCTGCAAGTCTACAGTGCCTTGGAAAGAATTAGGCAATATGACAAATCTCTTGTAACGAGGGATTTTGTCACCATTACAACTGTAAAATGACCTAAATGCTTGTAGTCTTGTGGAAACTGTTGGACAAATTTAGAACATGAGGGCATTCAGCACCTCACAGCATCAAACCCTTCCTCAGGAAACTGTCCCATAAACTAAGAACAGCAGTGGTTTGTGACTGTCCACCAGACAACACTATATACACTTTAACAGGTTTATAACTGTTTTTATTAGCCCAATTACAAACTGTTGGCATTGTTTGTAGCTCTAAGCTATACAGATATGATTGTGTGATTTGGGTGCATTTTTAATTTGCATTTCTTTTTATTGTATGTGCTGAATGTAAAATATAGCACAGCTGATTTTTATAGGTAGTATTGAGTCCACGAATAAGGTAAATCAATATATAGTTAGATTTGTATGCCTTTACTCCAAATTTCTATTTCACATTGTGTGTGTATACAGAGAGAGAGAGAGAGAGAGACACACACAAAGGCAGATAAAGCATATTTGTATAGATTTATCTATTCTAATTTTAAAGATCTAAGATTACACATACTTATGCAGAATAGCAACATACAGATAGATAGTACTCCTATAGCAATTAAGTTAGAATAGGTAAATTCATATAAATGCAGTGATTACATATACAGGACATTTTACATCCATATCTGCTCTCTCTCTCTCTCTCCAGATAAAATGGAGATTAGTGAGATTCTACTCTAATCCTCAAACCAACCTTATGAAGTAACTAGTATCTATCTCTTTCACATGGGGAAACTGAGGCACAAACATTTGTCTGAGACCACAGAAGGAGTCCATGTCAGACCTGGAACTAGAAGTCAAGAATTTCTCACTTCCAGTGCCATGCGTTAACCGCTACACTATCCCCAACTCCTAGCTTTTGAAGTGTGTAATAAAACAAAGGCAGACCAGCTCAAGCATTAGGATAGGTGATGTTTCTCATATGAAAACTCAGCCTATCTTTGTGATCAGGCCACTGAGGCAGTTTAAAGATGTAACTGTTACAATTGCAATGTATTTCATAGATACATTGGGGAAAATGAGTTCAATATTTACATTGGGGAAAATGAGTTCAATATTTACAGATATTGCTGCACCAGACCGTAGCTCTCAAGGTCCCAAATGTGTGACCCTTTTCCTCTTCCTCCCTCTATACCATTTCCTTGGGTGTTCTCACACCTTTGTAATGAGGACTCACAAATCTGCCTTCTCCCTCCTCAGCTGTCTCTCTACCTCCCTCCCTCACATCTTAGCCTGTCCCTCAGACATGTTCTCTTGGATATCTTACTATGAACTTAAATTTAACATTACATCTAATCCTTCCTCCCAAACCCTTCCCACTCCCTGCTTTTTCTGTCCCCATGAACAATATCACCATCTTCCCACTCAGGTCCATAACCTGGGAGTCACTGTCTAAGCCTTGCTTTCCCTTGGTTCACATCTCCGAGGCTGTGTCCAAATATTGCATTTCTTCCTTCACAGTATTTCTAAAATCAGATATTCAGTTTCTATCTAAAACCTGTATATAAGTCCTCCTCCTCCTATCAATTACTACCACTGCTTCCTATCTGGCTTCTGTATTTCCCCATTCCCCCACACCTGCTATGATCATCTTCCCGGCCATAGCTCTCCCTCTCTGAATCCCTTCCCTGGCTTCCTCTGTCCCACCACATCAAGTTCAAAATCTTTGCCCCCACTTTCAGACCTCTGCTATGGTCTGCCACTGATTCCAGCCTTGACAGCTTATCTCCCACTGCTTCTCATCTTCTTCCATGCTGCCACTTATGTGTGAATGCCCATCCCAAACTGATCTCTCACGCCACTGCTTCCTCCTCCTCCAAACCCCTCCACAAACAGCACTTCTTTTGTGCCATCTACATAAGAGGTCAAGGGGCAACTGGGTACAGGCATACATTTTTATATACTTTATTTTTTTCATAAATGTATGTAATACACATTAAAATTGTGCATAGTTAATTGCATCCCCTTTGCCACATATCCTTCTTGTCCTCCAAGACTGTGCGGGTGAAATCGCTGACTTTAATGGGGCCAGAATTTCACACAAGCTTTTTTGCGGTAGGTTCTACGTCGTCTTATCCATTTGAATTGTAGCTAGGACAATGAGTTCCTAGTCTGAAGGGAGTTCTCTTAGGTGCTAGTGCAATATAAATAAGAACAACTAGCTTTACGCTGAGTGAAAGACACACAATGAGGGTCAGAGCAAACTGTTTGAAATGCTGTACAACTATCTTTAACTTGCACAAAGTTCTCCAACATCTCCACTCCAGGAATAAATAGTAAAATACAAGCAGATTGTGAGGGCTGGAAGTAATACTAGGTCTGAAATGAGTGGCTTGCCTCAAAACTTGGAGGTAGGAGGTTAAATTGTGTATTTGTGTAATCCTCCTGTGTATATAGGGCTAAAATATCTCTGGTCTCCTATTTTATGACAGGTATATGTAGCTATTTTGGCTCCAGCTGTGTACTGAAAAATTCCAGTATACTAGATGCCTTAAGAACACTGCTGCATTTTTTTAAGCTTTTACAAACATATTTAGATGATACTGTATTTTAATGCATTGATTTACTAATAGTTCAGAGCAGTATGAGTTTCTAAGTTCATATCTGATTATATTTACTAATCCTATTCAAAGATTTCCTTTTGTTTATATAAAGGATTGAATCTTGTAATTAAAACCCTTGAAACCTATGTACTTACAAAAAGTCTAGTTCCCTCACAGAGGTATAAATCACTAGGCTGTGGATCTGGCCCTCTGCAAGGGAAATGTATAAGTCACTAGTTGAGGATCTAGTCCAGCAAGTCAAAGTTAATGTACAATTATTGAAACTTGACATTCTAAAATGCTTATAGCACAGGTTATAAGTATCCTTAATTCTGAAATGATTAAGTTGACATTTTTAAAACTAGACAGAGGGCAGCTTTAATATATAATGTTATCTTTAGAATTAAAGAGAATTTGCCAGGTTTCATTTTGCACCATTATACAAACCCATTTTACTTACACTTTATCTGCTATAATGAGCCATTTCCATTTTTTACCTGCATCGGTGAGATGACTGGTCTTACACAAGAGATCTAATTTTCTGTTCCAAACACATAGATCACTCCCTCCAGATAACCATACATCCAGTCTTTGAAGAACTGTCAAACACTGCAGAACAAAATCAGATATATGGCCCTTACAAAAGTTCTTTGGGGAATTTTGCAGTGAAATGATTCAGCTTTAGCTAGGTAAAACTGCAGGTACTATGAAATACATTAAACTCTCTTTCCTTCAGAACACAGAAATTACTTGTGAAACATCACTATTTTTACTAACATGACTGTAGGGCCTGATTTCAGAGGGGTTCATCATCCAAAGATCTCAGTGAAGGTACTGAAAGCCAGATCAAGGGTGAAATCCTGGCCCCACTGAAGTCAATTTCACAGTTTCAGATGTTTACATCTGAAATTTCACAGGGTTGTAGCCCTGAGGCTCCTGACCCAAAAGGGGGTTGTTGGGCCAGGGGTTTACAAGGCAATTGTAGGGGGGTCATGGGATTGCCACCCTTACTTCTGTGCTGCTGCTGGCATGGGTGCTGCCTTCAGAGCTGGGCAGCCAGAGAGCAGCAGCTGCTGGCTGGGCACCAAACTCTAAAGCCAGCACCACAGAGTGAGGGTTACAGGGTATGGGGGGTGGATTCCCGTACATATGTTTTTTCCTGGCAACCTCCACTCAGGTCGGGAGCTGACAGCCACCCTCACTTCTGCACAGCCTTCAGAGCTGAGCTCCCAGCCAGCATCAATGGAGCTTCCTGAGGCTGGGGGAGGTTCTTGGAGGTGGGTCTGACCCAGCTCTGGGAGCAGCTCCTACACGGGAAGAGGCAGTACCGTCCCTCCCCAGCCTGAGCTGGGACTAGCAGCTAGAACCCAGTCCATGGTAGGAGGCCCCTCCCCTACAATAGCCAGCTTTCATAGGGGAGATCAGACTTCGCAGTTCATGGCACATGTTTCACGGCTATGAATTTGGTAGGGCCCTCAATATAACTAATAATGCAGCTTGCCACTCCATATGGCTGGGAAGATTTTCTAGGGCTGTCATTTTTGGCTCTTCCCCTCCCTGACTACCTAACTGTAATACATCTATAATCGCATGGTTGGCTGAAGCACCTCATTTGGATCTCAAAGTCATCATGGAGCACTGGAAGTATCCACTCCTGGTGGCTGTGGAGCATGATCTCCTGCGGACAAAGTGACCTTTACACTCTATCTCAGGAATCTCTTAAAGCATGTAATGTGAGAGAGTTTTCACTTTTATTTATTAAGAAAGTCAATTATTTTGATTTCTATGCAGTATTCAGGGCTTAAGATTACTAGTAAAACCGAGGTGTGATTTCTCTCTTTAAACAGAGCAAATTATTTCATTTATAAGTGGTGATTATTGGTGCATAGCATCTTACCAGAAATCTATTTATCATTTTCTTTATAGGTTTTGTTTTCTTTGTTCTTTACCAGATTTGCATCTGCAGGAGATGATTGAATTGTATTTGTGTGGAATGCTCAGGTTAGTTTAGTTTTTGAATGGGGTATGTTCTGGAATATGGATGTGGATAGGAGTGGGAATGTGGGGAGCTGATTTTGCTCTTGAACTGATCTAAATCAAGAACCAGCCCACTGAAGTTTAGCTGAGCTGTGTCTAGCATAATGACTGCATGCCAAACAACTGAACATGTACACAATTTTCCTGAGGAACACAAGTCGGAAAAGGGAAATGGCAATTGTAAACCGTTTATAACTGAACCAAACTTGAACAGCCCCAAAGCTTTATCCCTGTCCCATTTGAAAGATCTGGTGCAACCAATGGTGTTAGAGAGTCCCCAAAAAAGTGACAATCTTTTATAATGGAATAAATAAAATGGTTGCTCCCAGTTACTTCCTTTTATTAAAACCTTTGTCAGTATCTAGATCTCAGTCGCTTCTCTACCTTTGAAGTAAGTGGTCTTAGCTAACTAAAAGGTAGGTTATTCATTTTAAAATATTCTGTCTTC
The DNA here is from genome assembly GCF_965152235.1 of Eretmochelys imbricata. Taxonomy (NCBI): domain Eukaryota; kingdom Metazoa; phylum Chordata; order Testudines; family Cheloniidae; genus Eretmochelys; species Eretmochelys imbricata. The sequence goes on along the minus strand of NC_135576.1, from coordinate 46,332,583 downwards.
ACATATCTCACACTAGCTTTCACTACAGGTGTATTTTTATTTATTTATATATATTTATATGTATTTTTTATTTATACACACACACTTGGACTTTTCTTTACCTTTACAGTGGAATGGAAGCATGACACTTTCTGAACTTGCCTGCCACTATTGCAATCCCATTCCTGAATTCATTTATTAAGGAAACACACAAGGTCATAACGTTTCTATGTTTAGTTTATAATTAGATGACAGAGTTTGAGAAATAAAAATGTAGAGACACATGGATTTTCTAAATACTAACATCTTCAAAATTTGGACACTTAGTGTCATTTCAAACACTTGTTTGTTACATATGCATTGTTTTTGTGATAGGGACCATGTCTACTGTGTATTTGAACAGAGGCTAGCACAACCAAGCCCCAGCCTTAACAAAGGCCTTTGGGTCCTTCTAAAATATAAACAATTGCCACCCACTCTGCTGCCTGGCTCATTGTTCCCTTTAAAATCAGTTGAATCTTCCTAAGATTTAAGGATACAATAACTGTCCTATCAGCAGATGCTGTTAAGATCAAATGATTTTTTTCTTCATAAGCACCAGATGAAGGAAATGCTGCAATAGCTGTAATTTTGTGCGTGTGTCCATGTAGCTCAAATAACTTTTCTCCAGTCTGGAAAAAAAAATACAGCACATTAAGGGTAACATTTTCAAAATCCACTCAATTCCAGTGAGACCTAGGTGCCTAAGTGACTTCTGAAAATGGGGACTTTAGGAGTCTGTCATTTAGGTGCTATTGAAAATGTTACCAAGATTTATTATACCTAAATAAACCTGTTACTATGAATATAGGGGGATACTATGAAAGATCTATACATTCAATAACTGGAAACCACTTAACACCAGTTTTTTAGATGAATATTTCAGAATTTAACTTATGTATTTTAATGGTTTCATTTTTAGCTTAAATATTAGCCAATTTACTTCATTTATACTCTATTGACATCACTTTATTTCTCATTTGCTGGCAAAACAAAATCTGAAGGGTTATTTTAAAAAATAAAACCATTTGACTTACTTGAAACTACCTTTATCAATAAGAGTATCTGACTTAACATTTACTGTATGAAACTCAGTATTGTATCTATTGTCTACACCCATAACATGAGACCGTTTTAGCTTTACTACCTAGCATGAAAGTTAATTAGGGATGCAGACAGTTGAAATTGTACACTTGTGGACTAACAATATCATATTTTGGTTTTTTATTAAATACAAGTCATTTCAAGCATGTAAGTGTGTAGAAGTCGAAAAATAGAACTCTACGGTTGGACACCCACAAATTTTACATCCGTAAATGATTTGTGTGCATTTTCACATACATTTCTCGAATACTGATTCTCTCACACACAATTTTCTGTTTCATATTAGAGGGTTATGAAATGTCTTCCATAAGAAATATTATGCTTAACTGAAACTCTTCAGAAAAGAAGGAAGGAAAGTTACAAGTTCCCCTGTTCCTATTTTAAGTTACACTATTGTAAATGTTATGTATAACTTTTTTCAAAAGGTCTTCATAAAAAGTTTAGTCTCTGAGATTTCTCTCTGCCTCACTTGAAGCTTAACATTAAGCTTTAGACCGTTCACTGATCTGCCTTTCAGCCTAGTAAATATCTAAATTACTTACAAGGCATCCTCCTCTAAAACAATTCTAACAGGTAACCTGCAAGATACTTACCTTCTCTTTTTTTTATAAGATTGTATAGGGAGAAAACAGCATGTTTATTATTGGAAGTATCACCTCTAAAATGCAATATTCCTGTGACAAGTGTTACATTCAACAAAATACTTTTAAAATACTGGAGTGAGACCAGTACCATGGCAAGCAACTAAGAGCTCTTTCCTTCTTATTAACTCCATGGAAGTGACACTGAAGTCAGTTCTTGTATTAGGCTGCAAAGATTTGCACATGTGCTTAATTTTACACTATGAGTAGCCCCATTTTACTTAATGGGAGTAGGCAGACTGCAAAAAGTTACACTCATGCATAAGCAGTGCTTAACTTGTGCCAAGACTTCCAGGACTGAGCCCTGGCACCGCTAGGCTTGGTAGTTCATAATAACCTGGCACCTCTGGGCTGGCAGTGTCAGTTATGAAAATTAAAAAAAAAATTGCTTGAGCCCAGTACCTCCTTCATTACAAATTAAACACTGTGCATAAGTCTTTGCAGAACTGGGGCCTCACCATGTTGTCTGATATTGAGAAGTTCAGCAATCAACATCTTAGCAGCTACTGAAAACATTTTAACTTGTGCTTCCAATACTTCATCTTGCACTGAATATTTTCACACACATTTTTACTTCTCTTTTCAAACACTCAGTTTCACATCCTACTTCCCTGAAGCTGAAACATTCTTGAATTGGTTTTTATTTTTGTACCATCAGACATGTCTATAAAACTCAACTTATTTGTACTGTGCTTGGACTGTCTCTTGGACTGATTCTGCCCTTGCACTAATTTTACATTATGCTAGACACAGCTCAACTAAACTTCAATGGACTGATTTTTTATTTAGATCAGTTCAAGAGCAAAATCAGCTCCCCACATTCCCACTCCTGTCCACATCCTTATTACAGAACAAACCCCATTCAAAAACTAAACTAACCTGAGCATTCCACAGAAATACAATTCCATCATCTCCTGCAGATGCAAATCTGATAAAGAACAAAGAAAACAAAACCTGTAAAGAAAATGATAATAGATTTCCAGTATGATGCTATGCACCAATAATCACTACTTAGAGCAAATTATTTCATTTATAAGGAAAGAAATCACACTTCAGTTTTACTCGTAATCTGATGCATAAAAAGGTACCTTTTAAGCTCCAAATACTGCATAGAAACCAAAATCATTGACTTGCTTAATAAACAAAAGTGAAAACTTTCTCACATTACATGCTTTAATATTCTCATTGTTGAGAACATTATTTAATGTGTTCTAAGCATTTTGTCACTATTCCCAATAGTAGCCTGTACTACAGAATCCAGTCTTCTTACTGCTTAGGTTTATATTGGGGATGGTGGAGGAGAGGGGGGAGGTCATATCCAATAAAGCCAAATCCTAGTCTATTAGCCTTCTTATCTAGCCAAGTAATTTAGAGAGCACTACATAACAAGTTACACAGCATGAGGATTAAAGTCAGGCCAGGCATACAGGAATATTACAAGTTCTTTTTTTAAACTGACTTTACAAAAGAACTCACAAGGGGATTGTATGTATGCTGCTATGCATAACACCTGCTGAAACCCAGCTAAAGGTCGTATCCTGCATCTACACTAGGAAAAAGCAGCTGAGTTTTGGTTCTGTTTTACCTAAATCCAAATAAATTTGACCTGTTTCCTTACCGAGAGAGCACCTCAGTAAACATGCCTAAGCCCTGTCTACACTAGCAGTTTACTGTCAGGGAGCTGCACTATTGCTAGAGAGTGAGTTTTCCTAGTATCGATGCACCCTGTTTAAGGAAAGTGGCCATTCTCCGGCAACTGAAAACTGAAATGATATGATCTGAAGACATCTGCATCTGGCTCTTGACTGGGGATACAGCTACATTTTAACTTTTAGTTGTTCTAGGCCACAGCCCAGGATTAAACACAACTAAGCAACAAATGTGTCCTTGAACAAATGTTTGTGTAGTGTTTTTACACTAGAACTTGAAGTCCTCTCAAAAAGAGTAAAAAAAACCTAAAAGGTGATAGTGGTGAGAGATGGAGAAGGGGGGAAAGGAATTATAATCCCAGAACTTGATCATACTAAAACCACAGTCATTTTGGGTGCATTTAGCCACCATTTGTTAAAAGCAGAACACCACATAGCTAGGAATAATGGTCAGGGCTTTCATAGACAAGGCCAAATTGCTGCAGTTGCAGCTTTGCTAATCAAAATTTAAAAAATTAACAAACCATAAAAAATAGGGGTATTTAGAACCAAGGTTGCGAACAAGTTTTTTATCATGACTAAAAATATTAAAAATCCTTTGCTAATAAAAAATAACCAATTTGTTAAAACTTAAAAAATTGGTAACCCAGTAAGGCTTATTATAAATTCTCTTTTATAAAATGTAGCTATAAAAATTATGTAAAAATAAACACCACTGAACAGTCTGAGGGAGCTTTTCTTCAGGCAAAGAGGTGTCACCTCCTTGCCTGAACAGCTGTATGGAAGAAGGCCCTCTGGAAGCCTGGCTGGTAATCACTCAAACCCAAAGTCTGAGATGGTTAACTATGCTTGGGGTGCTCTGAACTTATTGCTATAGTGCATATATGTGGGTGCTTAAAACCTAATAAAGTAGTTTTAGGTAAAAGCACTCTGGTTTGTATCAATCCTTTATCAAAAGGAAGAGCTGTGTCCCCATTAACTTAGCAGTGTCAGGAATAAGTTAAGTTACCGCTGTTTTAGATTCAGAAAACCCTAGGTAACAGTGGTGGAAAGGAGGGGACAGTCAGTACAGTTTGTTGTGCAATAGGGAGGAGACAGTAGAGCAGGGTTGCAACCTGTAAATTTCCATATTGTAATCCGCAAGTTGATTTACGGATACATTCCATTTCTGGGGCTCAGGCTGGTAGCCTGGTCAAGTAAGAAAATGTAAAAAAAACCCAAACAATTTTAAAAAAAATTAGGTAACAGCTTTTGACAAATTTTGTACAAAAATATGGTAATGGACCCTGGAACCTTCACTCACGCTGGGGCATTCCTGCAGCTCTAAGCAAATGGTTTCAATAATAAATAAAATAGATCAGTTAAAGGCAAGAATAAGGGACTTAGAGAAGTACAGAGTCTACACACAAGAAAAGGAAATAGCCTAAATGCAGAATCAGACACCCTTTGGGCTACCACCCTGATTCAGACAACACAAACAGTGACACTGCACAAGCAAGTATGTAACCAAGAGAAAGAAGTTGGAACAGGAAGTATCTGAGTTGCAAAAGCAAACTAATAGAAGCAAAGTTAGAGCCTTACTGAAGGAATCCCAGGATAAGACCCAGGCAGATCACAGGGAATGTAAGAGACAAAGTTGTGCTCTCAGAGCCATGTTGGCAGAGCAGAAGGCAATAGAGGCTGTGATTAAAGGAAGCAGTAGCTTGGGGGAGGGAATGTGTCAGAGGAAGACCCTGATTTGTATCCTGGTTGTAATTATCAAAGGAATAATCCCCTTATAATGACTGAACAAACTTTTTGCAGTGGGGTTTTAGGACCAAAATGTCTGCTAATGTGAGATTTATAATTACTTTTTAGGGTGTGGTTCAGTTTAATTACCAATTCCTTTTTTTAATATTGGTTTGAATTATATATGTCCTGACTAAATTGGTAAAGGAGGGCTTTAAAATGCATATTTTTAGGCCATTTATTTTATGGGGGTTTTGGAGAAGCCATTTTTGTTATATTGGGCTGTATATTAACCATTTTATTAAGGCATTTAATTATTAAATATTGTATTTTTCCTAAATTTTTTGAATGCCTTTGAAGTGCAGGGCAAAATCTCCCAGTCCCCTTCCGGTGCTATTGTTTGTAACCTTGCCTCCCCCAGACTTTTTTGCCCACTGTTTGGGGTGTAAGGAATTCTTTTAGCTTAAAATTTATTTGCTTTTCCCCTGGTGCTGCCCACTTGGGCATGTCAGTCCATAAATGAACACATTTGGGCTTACTACAATTACATAACAGCCTGTCAGTTCCCACCCAGCGAGAACCATATGCACCTCGGTAGTTTCCAATTTCCCCCCATGAACAAATCCACTCCCCCCCACTATTTCCTTGTGTATACATGAGGATGGTGGTATTGCCACTGAAGTGGTAAGGATTCCTTAGTCACCAGCATAGACTATTTGCAACCCAAACCATAACACTGCCAGTTCTTGCTCATATCCATGCTCAGATTTACTTTAAGTTCAAGCCTTTTAAATTTTACTGAAGTGGGGTCATATTCATCCAAAAGGCCTAAAAGAGTGATCCGTTTTTCTGGGACGTTGGGATTAGTAGTGATGTCAAGGGTATTGTTTACTTTACATTTTATTGTTGTTTATGGGACTTTTCCCCATGCCTTGAACACAACAGGTTTCAGATTTACACCACCAAAGGAGCAGGTCTGAAATCCAAACACCAACAAAAAGCAGTATACAGGAGAACACTGTTTCCAAAAAAATTTAGCACTTACGTGGCTAATTATTTAACACACAAAGCAATACAAACTTCCCCTCCCTATATAGCAGGAGGTACCACTGGATATTTAAGCTAAACTTATTTTTTTTATCTAGATGTGTTGGGTTTGATGAGGGTTTTTTGGGGGGAAGGGGCTTTTGAACTTTGTGCTTTGAGCCCCCACTTGGGGCTCAGCAAATTCATCAGCAGTAATTTTGCTTAGGACTTGCTAGGGCTGGACACATGACTGTTGTTAATTTTGCTAGTGAGTATGTATTTTATCCGAAAGTAGTAGGCACCAGATATTCCCAATGCTGCAAAGCCCAAACTAGTGCCGAAACCACCTTTTCACAGGGGGTGAATTCCCTCTTTACCTCACTGGAAGATTAGGAGGCATATGCCACAGGGCAGAGCCCTGTATCATGGTTCTGACTTAGTACAGCTCCCATCCCCCTCCCAGTAGTTGCCAGTTGCAGCACAAACAGGTGTCCCACCAGGGGATATGCAAAGGCTGGAGTTTGAGCTAAAGCTTATTTTAATTGAACCATGGCTTCCTGCTGTTGAGAGCCCCACGCCCACTCTACTTCCTTCCTTAACCATTAGGAAATACGGCACTGGTGCTTTACGTGTTGTAACTATTGTGCTGATAAAACTCCAGTGCTATAAATTTTGGGGCTTTCAATATGCACTCCATTATTTTTTTTTTAAATTAGACTGAGTACAGACTGTAGACTCACCTGCAAATTTCACAAGAAAATTCACCATCTACTCTTGTGTCCTGTATCTGGTACAGGCCATTTTCAGAGGAAAGTACAAGGAACTCCATAATGGACAAATAGGGAATAATCTGCCTATAGAGGAAGTTTCTTTCTAATTTTAGATACTAGTGGTTGATTTATATTTTAAATATGGAGGAGTTCTATCCCTTCTAAACTTTTACCCAATAATATGAATGTTCTAATTATCCATAAAACTATCATCTTTATTTAATCCTAATCCATTTTTAGCCATTATGATATCCTGCCACAAGGTAAGTCTATGTTGCCTTTCAAACTTAAACATTTTCTTGCTCTTGTATTAGACAGTCAGTAAGTAGACCTAATGTAGCTTCTCCTTACCATCATTTGATATACCTCTATCAAGTCCCCTCTTCATCTCCTGTCTTAAGTGAACAGACAATCTTTTCAATTTCCCCTCATTTGGAAGTCTTTCCATGCCTCTACTAATGTTGGTTTCCCACTTTTGGGAACCTTCTATTTCTGCTATATCTTGTTTGAGATGGGGTGGCCAGAACCAAACACAATAGTCAGCCACTCACATTTTGGACATGAACACTTTAAATGTGGAAACCTATCCTTCAATTAAATGATGGGACACTGACACTTGAGCAAAGATCTGAAAAGAAACCTGACCTTTGAAGGAGAAGGCATGTGTAATTCATCAAATATAAGATGTACAGTGTTGTTGTTTTTTTAAGGATTTATTTTTAAATATAAAGATATCTGTAGGATGGCTGGTTCTACAGTATACATTTTGTTCACCAAGCTGGAGTTTCATGGGTCACCTGATTCTTTTCCAGTCATGATCACCATCCTCTATAACCTTGTCTGCTTCCTGGAGGAGCAAGGAATGGTCAAATGAGCAACAAAGAAAGCTATTCTTAAAATGTGTTATGAACTCAGTTTAGTTTAATATGTCAAATGCTAGGGTATTACATGCAATTTTATCAGTCCATTTTTTGGAAGACTCTTGCTGAGGCTTACCCTTCTTTAGTGATCTTCCAATCAATATGACCCTCACTTCATGTTCAAAAAATAAGAAAGAAACAAAGAAAAAAGCAGCTGTCTGTTAGGTTGATACAGGATTTATTTAGTATCTTCAAAAACCAATCTGAGAAAATTTTCCACTCACTGGTTTTAGCCGAGCCACTGAGAAAACAAGAAAATCCTTCTGCAAAATTCTCAATAAGATGATATTATCTAAAGACCTGAAGCGTGAAGCCTGGCTTACAACAGTTAACAAAAAAACACAATGGGATAGCTTCAAAAACTAAATAAAAACATTTCAGAAACTGAATAGCAATACTAATTTTATTGGGGGAAGGGGAGAAAGCAGGTGAAAAATTTTCCGCTGTTTAACAACTACTATGTTCATGCTAAATAAAAAAAATGAAATAACTATCCATTGACGCAAACTATTCTGAACAGTTCAAACTCAGAATATTAAACACCTATAAGATACTAATGTAACTTATTTCTTATCCATATCTGACTTATCCCGTCCTCCAACTTACTAGTCCATCTGTTTTTTACATTGATTATTATTTGTTTAGTACCGCAATGTGTTTGATACAGTACAATGAAGACAGTCCTCTCCTGAAGTAATAGAGGATTTGTTAACATCAGCAGATGCCTCTACTCTGCCTCAGGATGCTCCAACATTTCTACTATAAAGCCACATTTTCAAAGATTAATGAGATTTATTCAGTGTACATATTCTGAAAATACGTACTGTGAAGAAATATTAAAATAACTAGTCTGAAATTGCTGTAATGACTACCCAAATCACCAGAAAAGAACCTTACGGTTTTATTTGAATCTTTGTGGCCTATTTTAATGCTACTTAGAAAAATCAATCATAAGCTGCATGTATTTCCTTATCTATAATAGTTCTAACACATGCTTAATTTAAACACGTATCCTGCAGACCTAAAGAATTTTGTCCCTTTTGTAAATATTTTCAAAATTGTCAATTCTGTGAAACTTCGGCAAGCATAAGAGATCGTGGGAATTCCACATTTGGATGAATGCAGCTGCCTGATCAGCAGACACTAGGGGGGAGAGAGTCTTCCCGCAAAGTGCCTGTACCCTTGAAAGTGCACTGAGCTTAGAGAAGGCCAGGAGTTGAAATCTCACCTCTGCTGCTTGCTATTTTAGATTTCTAGGCACTTTGCAACCCTTATTATTGAATAAAGCTTCAAAGTTCTACCCTAAAAGGCAGTCAAGTATTATTTCCCCTATTGCACAAATTTAACTGAGAGATGGTACAAGATCACTTCAGGCAAAGGTGGGAATAAAAGCCAGGTCTCCAAAATGTCAGTGCTAAATCTTTCACTCACCCACACTGCCTTCAGAATGACCATGCCAAGTCAGTGTGCATGCCTCTCTGGTCTGTAACCACTGGTCTAACCATGAGACGACACTCTCTTCCTAGACTTCACCCCAAACAGTTAGACGAGGTTATAAGTAAATTAGAACTGGACTGATAATGAAAGCATTGGGGAGTACATGAATGAAGGCACGAAGCTGAGAATGAGAAGAGGAAAAAGGATTGGGAGATGCAGAGGGAGTTGAGAACAGAGGCAGGAAGAAATCAGAGGAGACCAGGGATGAGGAGGTTATGTAGGACTTTGAAAGGGGCTTCTAGCTCCTTGTGGAGCTAGAATGAGGTACTGAAAAAGGAAACCACTGACAGCTTGCTGGGTAAAGATGACAATGGTCAGAGCAGTGGGAGAGGAAGACTATTTTGGCAGCAGCATTTTGAATAGACTGATGGGGTGAAACAGTGAGAAGCTAGAAAGGAAGTAATCCTTGCAGTAACCAACACTAAATAACGATGAACCTAAGTTTCGACAGTGGGTACAGCGAGAAATAGATGGATTTAGGCAATACTAAAATTAGGAAATATGGAAGACTTCCAAAGAGACCAATATAGTTGGAGAAGGAAAGAGGTTGTGGGCCTAGGAGACAGGGAGGGTATGATAACAAAGGAAAGGCAAATAATTCATTTTCAGATAAATCCATTTTGAATGGACAGTGGGACATCTTAAAGATGTTGAAGTACTGTGTACCGTTTGGAGTATTTGATTACAAAGAGGATACTAGAGAATTGGAAAAGGTACAGAAAGGGGCAGCAATAATGTGAAAGGCAATCCCAGGACCTGTGTGCTTTACAGATCACATAACACCCTCTAAAATAAGGAAGCATTAGCCCCATTTTACAGGAACCTGAGGCACAGATAGTTCCTCTTTGACCTTGGTCAAGCCACATAATCTGTGTGGCAATTATAGGAGCAGATCCAGAAACCTGAATGCTCAAGAAGCAAAAGTTGCAGGAGAATGTTTAAATTTCAGTGAAATGACTTTTTGCTTTGAATGTAATGTTTTACTGAACATATTTGCATTAATTTAGATCTAAATTACCTGATATTTAATTTCTGGCAGAAAAATTATCAAAATATTTCTTAATTTTCATGGACTTCCACTTATGTATTCCTTTGGATGTAATACAATAATTTGAAAAAATCTCTTACCTGCAATCATCTATTTGTACTAGAAATCTCACTATATCATGATGACCTTTCAGTACAAGGAGCTCAGTATAGGGATTCTGTATTTGTTCTTCACCTAAGCTCTGCACGGACGATTTCTAAAAATCCATCAAGAGAAATCAATCATGAATACCTCAATTTGTATGTATATAATTCATTTTTAATTGTTTTCAGTCATATCTACCATAGTGTGTGTATAAAATACATTCACAAATAGATCATTCATATAAATAAAACTTATCCCCAAACATGAATTTAACATAACTATCTGTTCCCTTAATGGAAATTATAACAAGGCATTCCCTCCTATTTACTTAAATTAGGTAGATTATAATATGGAATGTACTTTGAGTTACTGTACAACATTTAAACTGGTTTAAAAAAACCTAAAGCAACAGTCCCTTATTGTTTTAGACATGATCTTGAATAACTAAAGAAAGCAATTGGTTAACAGCTATGGTAGCCAGTTCAGAGTGGTAGCCGTGTTAGTCTGTATCAGCAACAACAGCGAGGAGTCCTTGTGGCATCTTACAGACTAACAAATTTATTTGGGCATAAGCTTTCGTGGGCTAGAACCCACTTCATCAGATGCATGGAGTGAAAATACAGGAGCAGGTATAAATAAATGAAATGATGGGGGTTGCTTTACCAAGTGTCTGGAATCCTCTTCCTGTCCCAATAAACTACACCTTTAAATTTCTCATTAAACTGCCTTTTTTCTGAGGTCTGTCAACCCTATATGATGTCCCCTCTTACCAACAGTTTCATTTTAAAAATTGACAGCCAAGTTTAAAACAAACAAGAAGAAATGCTTTTAGACATGCAATACAGGTTATCCCTTGTGACCTTATCGCAAGACATTAAGGCCAATAGTTTAGTAAGATTCAAAAAAGGCTCAATTTCTATTGAATAGCATCTGCAGTTACGCCAGCTGGGGTAATTACAAGGGCTATCACTTATGCTCATGAAATAAGCTGATCACCAGCCAGGGTCAGCAAGACACTTCCTCCATAGCATACTATTGCATTACTAGATGCACGATGTTGATGGCAGTTCTCTAACTTTTCCTAGTATAAGCTACTGAGAGCCATTGGCTTGCTTCAGTATGGCTATTCTTGTGCTTCAAGCTTCCACCATTTTTGGAACAACTCAGTAGTGTACAATTCTTGTTTTATCAGGTGTCATTGCTAGATACCTTGAAACTCGGTGGCAACTCAGTGTCAGAGTACTCTCACAGTTACAGCTTAATTTTACGAGCAAATGTCAACATCTTCATACCTTCAGGACTGTCTCAATGTTCTTTTGAGACTCAAAGGACCTATTATTTTACAGCAGCACTAAAACATCTACTGGACAGACTGTGTAGCTTCGCTAGATAGCTATCTTTGTCACAGACCAATCACATGACTTGCCCGAGGTCACTTGGCAGCACCAGGAATAGAGCCCAGGTCTCCCAATCCAGTCCTCTATCCATTGGACCACAGATTTAAGATTTCTACAGACCTGAGACTCGAGACGCTGTCTCACCCTTCCTTATGGCCATGGTTAGTATTAAAACTGCAACACAATCACTGAATAACATCCAATCAGGGCTCAGATTGGGGTGGAGGGACATGGAGCAATACACCATACTAAACCATCTTAAGCTGCCATTTTGCAATCCCCAATTTTTCATTTTTTTAAAATCAAGTCTCTGCCCTTTGAAGGTTTTCTGTGCAAGTACTAGGCCATTTCCAAGCTCCATCCCTAAAATCTCATTGAGATGCCAAAAATAAGCAGTAGATTGTTTTCTTGACAGTCTAAGGTGCTTTACTGGGCTTCTTGGGTTTGGTCCTGCTTTGAGCAGGGGGTTGGACTAGATGACCTCTTGAGGTCCCTTCCAACCCTGATATTCTATGATTCTATGATTCCTGCCTCGGTGAGGTTTGGCTATACCAGGGGTTCTCAAACTGGGGGGCAGGACCCCTCAGGGGGTTGCAAGCTGGCAGCCTCCACCCCAAACCCCGCTTTGCTTCCAACATTTTAATGGTGCTAAACATATATTAGAAAGTGTTTTTAATTTATGGGGGGGGAGCTGCACTCAGAGGCTTGCTACGTGAAAGGGGTCACCAGTACGAAAGTTTGACAGCCACTGGGCTATACCCATGGGCTCTGCTGGGTTTCTTAGACTTGGCTCCTTCATGAGCGGAGAAAAACATTAAGGGCTAGTTCCCTTCCAACTGCCCCTCCTCCAGCCCTTCGCCCCCTCCCCGCCCTGCCTGCTCCTGGCCCCGCCCCCTATCCCACCCGTCTTCAGTTCACGCGCACGCTCTGGTCCCTCCTCCCAGGGGCAGGGGCGGGGCGGGGCGGCTGCTGCTGCTGCTGCTTTACCTCGGAGAGTCCCTGCGGCTCCCGCCCGCCTCCCATCAGCCATCGCAGCATCGGGAGTCCAATCGGGCCGGAGTGAAATCAGCGCCTGGGGAGGGGCAGCTCGCCCGAACAGCGCCCTGACACTTCGATGTTGTCCCTCGCTGCCTCCCGTACGTGGGGTTGGCAGCGTCCAGGAGCAAAGTGGCTTCCGCGCGCCGCCCCGCGGCACCACCTCGAGCTTGGGGAAAAGTCCTTATTAATCGAAATCGGACCGCGGCCGAAGCTCCGTGGCTTCCGGTGGCGTCTGCCGTGCTTAGCTCCAGAGCCAGGCAAAGGGCTAAGAGTGCCGAGCAACTGATCAGCCCATTGCTCCATTGTTCCCTCTTATTCGGCTCCTCTCCAAGCTAACTAATCGACATCTTTTCACTATCTCTTCATACAAGACTTTTTTCGGGCCCTTGATCATTCTCATCACCTTCTCTGAACCCCCCCCCCTTTATTTCTGGAATATCCTCGGTGTGAATTATACTGCACACACTCTTCCAAATGAGGCCACACCATTGATTTATGTAAAGGCGGATTTCGTGTATTGTATGGTGTCAAGTATCACGGTAGCCGTGTTAGTCTATCCACAAAAACAGCAAGGAGTCCAGTGGCACCTTAAAGATGTAACAGATTTATTTGGGCATAAGCTTTCGTGGGTAAAAAACCCACTTCATCAGCTGCATGGAGTGAAAATTACAGATGCAGGCATTATACCATGACACATGAAGAGAAGGGAGTTACCTCACAAGCGGAGAACCAGTGTCTCTTCACATGTCATTATGTAATGCCTGCATCTGTAATTTTCACTCCATGCATCTGAAGAAGTGTTTTTTTACCCACAAAAGCATATGCCCAGATAAATCTGTTAGTCTTTAAAGTTTCACCGGACCCCTTTCCTTACGTATCCTAACATCTTGACTGCGGTGTGCATTGAGCACAGGTTTTCACTGAACTGTCTACAGTGACATAACAGATCCCCTTCTTGAATTTTACCATTCATTTAGGCACCTGTAAGGGGTATGAGTAATTTAATTTTTTTCCTCCAATGTGCATACTTTGCATTTATCAACATAGAATTTAATGTGCCATGGTGTTGCCCATTCATCTAGCTTGTTATGATCTCTCTGAAGTTGCTCACTGTTCCTTCTGGCCCTAACTTACATAATCAAACTTTGTCAACATTTACTATGTTATCTGAGGTACCACGAATTTCCCATATCCCAGAGTAGGAATAACTGTGGTATCTCTGATACTAAAGTATGGTAATCAAATGCTGACCTTTTAATGGTGACCAATTTATGCACTGGAGGAAAGCGTATTTGGGTCTGAAATGAGGCATTATGCCTTGTAAAAATAAAATTAAGTATTGGTGAAGCCTGAAGGAGTTCAAAATGAAGGATGGCACCTGATCTTTAAATGTTACATAACTGTATTTTATTCTCATAATTATGTATGTGCCAGTTGGTAGAGTGTCAACTTTATGTATAGTTCCATAACTTTGGTGAGTTTTTACCAGTCTTAAGCCATTGACCTTAACCATAATGTGAACTCAGTATTTAAAGAAAAATGGCTTGTTATTCCAAACTGATGCTCCAATTTCAGTGGGTCATTCCTGCAAAATAATCATTGGAACTAATTACATAAATTATGTGAGTGTTTGCACAGGATCAGACCCTACAGGTGTCTTGATACACATGGTTTGTTAATAAATTATATAGTCAATTGCTTGACCACACTTTGGTTCATTATTTCATTATGAAATATACTCATTGTCAGTCAGGTTTATTAATATGGTACAGGAAAAAGGTTCTGTACGATACCAGTGTCCTAAGAGCAGTCCCGTGCTGCAGTGTTACATTCCTCTTATGCAGAAGGTATGCTCCCCAAGTTACATATTACAGCTGATATTATTTATATGATTTTACAAGTTACACATTTTTTTACCCATCACTAAAATCCAACCCATCAGTTTCCCACAGTTCCCTAACTTTCTATTCTGTTCCTTCCTTATGTTTGTTTTGGATACTAGCATTCCAGGTACTGGTCCGTGAAGGTACTTCCCTAGCTTGTACTAAGACATAAAGCAAATGAGTCTTGATTTTGACAAATTTCCTGCCTTCTTGTGCCATTGCTTACTTCAGCAAATGCAATGTGTTATGGAATATTTAATGTAAGTGAACAGGATTATGATATACGCTAGTTTAGGCTATATCACTGTTACAATATTTATACTTATTGTTATTGGTGCTTAATGCAATATGGTGTGGATAATACATATTATTAATATGATATATATTTATATTCTATCTGTGTGTAACTTGTAAAATCGGGAAACATTGTAGATTGGTAATGCCCACACATTACTAGTCTCCAGAAGCTACTTGGTGTCTTCTGTGAAATGGCAAGGGAAGAGCAGTCTCAGTCCAGCTCCTCTTGGGGAGGCATGCATTTCACAAAAATATCACAGATGGCACTAATTGCAGCCCCTATTGGCAATTTCAGCAGATGATGTATGATAGACATAGAAATTAAACTATTTTACCCATATTGGCATCCCCTCCAGAGATTGCAACAGGAAGGAGTGCTCTCACTGTACTAGCCAACGAGGTGGTGAGCTCTGGTTAACCAAGCCAGGGAGAGGAGGGGGACCTGCCTTCTTTCTTTTAACAGAGGAGAGGTATGCTTCCCTCTCGCCCCCTCCCCCCACCTAAATGCGGATGTAAATTGAGCTAAGAGCTTGTTTGTCAGACCCTGAATATGTTGGATCTGATAGAACAGTGCCTTTTGTCTTATAGCTTTCCTGACTTGGCTTTTGCCAGATCCATAATTAAAATTCTAATTTTGGGCACATTTTTAATTCTCTCCTTAAATGAATACACACTGTTGCCCAATCTCTCAGATCATTTTCTCCATTACACTAATTTTGAATGGGCTGTGAAATTCTGTGCTTCCTTTCTAAAAGGCTTCTTGCCACCAGTTTTTGTATCTCAAACAGCAAATTTGTAGTACACTTCATGAACACCAGGAAGCACCAATGCAGGAGAATATTAAATTGAACTTCCAGTATGTATCCCTAATGGCTTTTCATTCATAATTACAATATTTGTAATGAGTGTACTCGTGATGACAGAAATCCACCAGAACGTATTCCATTGCCTGATTTAGATGCACATTTTTGATTTAATGACTTATTAGCATCCACCACAGTCAGTCAACTGTGGATCATATTAAGGCTCTACACAATATGAGCATGGCATTTTTATTTTCTCACCATGTTATCCATGAAACAATCATTAATGATCTGAAGCTGTTCATACAGTCATCTGCAATTCTATTAATAAAGTTCAACTCAAGTTAGTTTACTGTCAGCATCTAGAAATTTACATGGATGAGTTTAATTGGTACACAAACGTACATGAACATATATAAACAACATACACATACATATGTATGCATAACTATATCTAAGGCTTTGTCTATACAGTACTATCACTTTTGTCAGTAAAACTTTTGCCGGTTGGGTTGTGAAAAAACACATCCCTGACCGACGAAAGTTTCACCAACAAAAGTGGTGGTGTGGACAGCACTATTTCGGCGGGAGACAATCTCCCACTGACAGAGCTACCGGTGCTTGTTAGGGTGGTTTAATTATGCCAGCAGGAGAGTTCTCTCCTGCCGGCATAGAATGGTTACACAGGAGACCTTACAGCAGCATAGCTGCAGTAGGACAGCTGTGCCGCTGTAATAGCTATAGTGTAGACATGACCTAATATGTATACACAGGAGTATATATAATATTAGAACTGAGACAATTATTGAACAAATTATGCCGCTTTTTCAATTTGTGAATTGTCTGTAACCATATTATAATTTTTTCACGTTTATGTAGTTGAAATTATTCTCCAAATAATTTCTACAAATAACTTTTGTCTTGTAGATTGTGTGTGAGCAGTTTGAAGCAGGTACATAGTAACATTTGGAATCATGCTTATTTTCGAAGAGCTGAGGGGGAATTTTTGGGGAGCAGCAACTAGAAATATCTTTGAGGTTTAATCTGTTGCGTTTGAGCTTCAAAATCGGTGCCTAATCCAGACAGTTCTTTTACCTTATTTCTAAATAGAAATATGAGGTGAAAAGTGTCTGCAAAAATTTCACACTCCGCTAGTATCAAATACAATCCAAAACATTTTACGTGTTAAAGAAATCAAGGTGGACACAGACCAGTTCAGCCACACAAATAGGATATTTTAATGGGAAGGATAATGGTTACATCTCAGTCTGGCCAACAGATTTCTTAATTCTCCACAGATTCCACTGTATGCACAACCAGTGTTGTCTGCCCAAGAGGGTCCCCTTTTTATTGTTTTATGTATTCAATTTTTGTCATCTTGAACTTGTCATAAATCTCCAGGTACAATTACAATAACAAGTCTAAAAATGTACAAAAATCAATTATTCAAAATAACTACATTAATACATGACACTGACAAAAAAAAAAGAACTCTCCCACATCTGTAAAAAGAAAATAATTATCTCTACTTAATCCACCTACCCAGGAAGAGATTAAATTTTCTATTCTACATAGGTTCTTATGCTGCACTTCTCACTGTAGTATCAGAGCACCTTCTGGTTGTGCATTAGGAAATGTTAGTAACATCTGTCCCGTGTTTGTTCTCTCATCCTTTCTCCGGGGGGAGCAGTGTGTGCAGTGAAGTGTATTGTTTTGCTAGGGTGTTAGTTCATTTGTTTTTAATATATATGTTGCTATGTATTTATATTAGAGGAGCCAAGGTCAAAGAAATGTGCCTGGCACTTGGAGTGGAAAGCAGTGAGGTTTGTCACGGTCCTTCGTTCCTGTGGGAGTTCATTCCACAGTTTCAGACGAGCCCCTAAGAAAATTCTGTTTCCTGTACAGATAAGTTTTCCCCTTATTTTAGAGCGTTCCATTGTGCTAGAGGAGCTAAGTTGTCAAGCAGAGTCTTCAGATATCCTAGGCCCAGGTCATGGAGCACCTTTAAGATGAAGATCAAGACCTTGAATTTGATTCAAAATTCTATGGGAAGCCAGCGTAGAGAGTGGAAGACAAATTTGATGTTCTAGTGGTAGCCTGTGTTACTGGGGAGACAGGCTGCAGCATTCTGTACTAGTTGGACTTTCCTAAATGCTGAAAGTTTCATGCCCAGGTATATCATATTGCTGTAGTCTAGCTGAGAGGTAATGAAGGCTTGAAAAACTGAGGCCAGGTCATTATCCACCAGGATGGGTCAGAGACTTCTAGGCAACTGGAGATGGTAGACAGTATTACTTGTGGATGCTGCTATGTGAGAACTCAGCATCAGTTAGGAATCCAAGAGTACTCCTAAACTACAGGCTGAATTGACAAATTGTGGGTGTGAACCTTAAGTCAAAAGAGATGTCACTGTGACTGTAAACACTTCAAAATACAGTAAAAGCTGTTTTATCCGGCATGTGGAAGAATGGGGGGTGCTGGTAAATGAAAAATGCCAGTTAACTAAGAGGGAGGGAACTTGCATGCGGGGTTGGGGATTGGGTGTGGGCCTGGGCTCCGGGAGGGAGTTTAGGTGCGGGAGGGGGCTTGGAGCAGCAGGTTGGGGCAATGAAGGGAGTGCGAGGTGCAATATCTGGGGGACACTCACCTTGGGCGACTCCCTGCAAGCGGTGACCTGTCCCGGGTGTTCCTAGGTGGAGGCATGGGAGCAGCTCCACACGCTTCCCCCACCCCGACCACTAGTTCCACAGCTCCCATTGGCTGGGAACCGTGGCCAATGGGAGCTATGGGGGCAGCACCTCGGAGCAGCCAAGACGGGTTGCTGCTTGCGGGGAGCCACTCAAGGTGAGTGTCCCCCGGATCCGGCACCCCAGGCCCCGTCCCGTGTCCCAACACACTGCCCCGAGCCCCCTCCCACACCCAAACTCCCTCCCAGAGCCTGCACTCCACACTCCCTCCCGCACACCAACCCCCTGCCTGCCCTGCACCAACCACACTATAAACCGGAATTTCAATGAAGATCAGAAATGCCAGTTTATAGAGCTTTCCAGTTAGTGAAGTGTCGGATAAAACAGCTTTTTACTGTACTTTCCTCTGCCCACCAGCATCAGTTCTGTCTTGCTCAGGTTCAGATTCAACCAGCTGTTTTTCATCCATGAACTGGTCTTGTCCAAGTGTGATGGGTTGGATCACAGAAACCCCCTTGGGGCTGCCAACTGATTGCCAAGACTACTTCTGTCCCTGCCTTCCCTGCCAGCTTGGGACTCCAAAACCCTGCCTGGTTGTGCCAGACACACTTGCCAGCTACAAACACAGATCCAGGTCTGAACCACCTCCCACAAACTGCAGGCTTAACTGAAAGCAGCTTAAGAAGTGTTCCTGTCTCTAACACTCAGATGCCCAACTCCCAATGGGGTCCAAACCCCAAATAAATCCGTTTTACCCTGTATAAAGCTTATACAGGGTAAACGCATAAATTGTTTGCCCTCTATAACACTGATAGCGAGATATGCACAGCTGTTTGCCCCCATCCCCAAGTATTACTACATACTCTGGGTTAATTAATAAGTAAAAAGTGATTTTATTAAATACAAAAAGTGGGATTTAAGTGGTTCCAAGTGATAACAGACAGAACAAAGTGAATTACCAAGCAAAATAAAATAAAACATGCAAGTCTATGCCTTATACAGTAAGAAAGCTGAATACAGATAAAACCTCACCCTCAGAGGTGTTCCAGTAAGGTTCCTTTTACAGACTAATGTCCTTCTAGTCTGGGTCCAGCAATCACTCACGCCCCCTGTGGTTACTGTCCTTTGTTCCAGTTTCCTTCAGGTGTACTTTGGGGGTGGAGAGGCTACCTCTTGAGCCAGCTGAAGACAAAATGGAGGGGTCTCCTAGGGGTTTAAATAGACTTTCTCTTGTGGGTGCACACCCCTCCCTCCCCCTGTGTAGAATCCAGCTACAAAATGGAGTTTTGGAGTCATATGGGCAAGTCACATGTCCATGCATGACTGAGTTCCTTACCAGCCAAGCCACATTCCTGAGAAAGCTCAGATGTGGACTGGCATCTCCAA
Organism: Eretmochelys imbricata; assembly: GCF_965152235.1. NCBI lineage: Eukaryota > Metazoa > Chordata > Testudines > Cheloniidae > Eretmochelys > Eretmochelys imbricata. The sequence goes on along the minus strand of NC_135576.1, from coordinate 46,312,607 downwards.
TTGTTGGCTTAAGTGTTTCTTGATTGGGCACTTACTGAGCATAGTCTTTTCTCAGGAAGCTGACCAATTGCTTCACTGAGGCTACTTAAGATTAAACAAGTACATAGCCAATATTCATAACTTCGAATACAAAAATGATACATACATACAAAGAGGATGAATATATTCAGTAGATCATAACCTTTACAGAGATACATTACATGGCATATGTAGCATAAAACATATTCCAGTTATGTCATATGTACATTCATAAGCATATTCCCATAAAGCATTATGGGGTGCAACGTCACACCACGCACTGGGCCATCTTGGTTGTATGTGGTGAATAATAGGTAGAACTGTGTGTCATCTGCATATAGCTGGCATCTGAGACCATGTTGCCTGACCAAATCATCTAGTAGATGCTCATAGATGTTGAAAAAGACCAGCAAGAGAATTGAACCTTATGGGACTCCACTAGTGAGGGGTCTGGTGGTGGAGGTGCAGTTTCCTATCACTACTTGTTGGGTGTATTCCTCCAGGAAAAACATGCACCATTTTGGTGCATTCCCCTAAAACCTTGCCACCTCTCTCAGGTGGGACAGCAGCAGTAGTTCATGGCTGACAGTGTTGAATGCTGTAGAGGGGTCCAGGAGGATGAGAATGGATGTCTGCCCTCTATCCATTGACTGCAAGAGATTTATCATCACTGCCAGTAAAGCAGTTTCAGTTCCATGTCTTGGCCTGAATCCAGATTTTGCCAGGTCTAGAACATGAGCTTCAGCTAGATGAATTTGTTGTTGGCCTTTGGCTATCTTCTCTATGACCTTGCTTCAGAATGGGAGGTTTGATTCTGGGAAGTAGTTGGTTAGAACTAATGTATCTACGGGGGTTTTCTTCAGTGTTGGTTGGACCATTGCATGTTTGAAGGAGGAAAGGAAGATTCCTTCTCTGAAAGAAGTGTTGACTATTTTGGTCAGTTGCTCATGCCTTTTTTCACAAACCAGGAAGGGAATAGGTTGATTTCACAAATAATAAATATTATTGGGCCTTACAATGTATCCTGAAGATCACTGTACCTGGGGGGAAGCAAGTTCACAACCTAGGGGCCCTCCTTATAATACCCAGACTCAAGGGGTGAAAACCTGGTCCCATGGGCTAGGGTTTCAACCTAGATGTATACATTTTGGGACTGTAATCTTAAATACTTCAGTCGATCTTATCTGTCAAGTGATAGTACAAGAAATGAGGTGGCCTCTGGGGTAGCCCAGTCCAAACCTTTGAATAGCTTCATAGGGAAAAAATCAACTCCTTGAATTGCACTGATAAGTGAAACAAAAGTCAGTGCAGTCTTTGAGGAACCAGAGAAATATGTTCCATGTGTGTCAGGTAAGCAGACAAATGATTACAGGGGCAGGATCGAGGCCAGATTTTAATGCTTTTTAAAATTTGGCCAAAGTTTACACATTTCAAAGAAAGTGCTCTCTGATTCATACCAAAGGCCAAGGGGGAGAGGGAAGCAGTCTGTGAATGGGAATAGAGGGATAGGAGGGAGAGCGAGACACAGCGGAGAGAGAAGTGTGCAGTTAGCTCCAGGCTGGGAAGGAGGGCCCAATGGTTCCTACCTGCTCGCCAGCCTGATTCTGCGCACTGTGGCAAATCAGCCACAATGAGGTTCCCACATTGTTCCCTTAGTGCAACGGAATCCTATTTGTAGTTAGAAGGGGAAAAATAACTAAAAATGTATTATAATTATGATTATAGAATTCAAATGAAGTATGTTTCCTATTTTGAACCTAATGCTGCATAGCATGCAAAACTGCATACAAATTAGACTTAATTTACGGAGTATTTTTGCTTTTTCCATTAAAAATTAGATGTAGAAAATGAAGAACGAGAGTTTTCTGACATTTTATCTATAACTTTCTCTGTAAAATGGACACAGCATAATTGTAAGTATGTAATGGTAGGCTGATTGGGTCTAATTAAAAACACAAACAGAAACAAGATTCACTGCATGCTATTACCAGGGGCTGAGATGGAGTGGCAGGAGGTTTCTATGGAGGGAGAGGTTAACTTGTCTTTAAAAACAGACCAAGCCCTTTAACCCCACACAAAGCCTTAATAAATGGACCCTGAGCATAGAAATTCTGCAGTAGGCCTGAGGGATTGGAATCCTCCACCAGGTCGGAGAACACCTGGCCATTCCAGGAGCTGCAGCAGCAGCTACACAACCCTCACCTAAATTTTTGGCCTGTGGACCTGAATTATCATGGATTCATGTCAATTGGCTACACCCTGCCCCACCAAATCCCTATGTGGTGGTGTGGATTGAGGCCCTGCGGATTCTATTCTGTTCCTACAGATTCTTATACCACATTTATCATCATAGTCTCTGATCACTGCTCTGCAGCCCACTGGTATGGAATCTCCACATCTTCCACCACTCCGTTCAATGGACATGGGATTTTTCTACCATTTTTGTGGTCCTTTGTGATTAGATCTGATGCATAACTATTTGGAGATGAGCCCTGACTAATTTGATTTTCATAATTCCTTGCTTTGCTTTTGCTTGACTCTTTAAAGGGGTAAACCTCAAAAGGTTCAAAGGTTCAGTTCAGTGCAGATAAGCAATCAAGCATACAGATGATTTTCTAAAATATTAAAGCTTCACAAGTAGAAGAAAAATAAACTAGAACTCTCCTGATGATAATGGGCTCTCTCATGTCATATCTATTAGGGCCCCCTTCCATTTGGGCCAGAAATACCAAAAGCAATTGTCCTTTTTATAGTAATTGGCCCTTTATTATTTATATTACAGTAGCGCTTCAGTCACAATCAGGGCCCAATGTGCTAAGTGCTATATAAACGTAGTAAAAGACAGTTCCTGCCCCAAAGACAATGCAATCTAATTGAAGAAAAGATGCTACGAACAGTGGGAGTGAGGGTAAGACCAATAGAAAGAGATGGTTACATAGATTCCATTTGTGTGCACAATTGGCCTCTTTCAAGATTTTTTTAAAATTGTTTTAACCAGACCTGGTTGGAAAAATTCCAGCAAAACGTTGTTTCATTAGAATTTGCCAGTTGGATGAAACTGAAACATTTTTTGTAGAAATCGGTTGAGTTCACTGAAGTTCCAACCAAACCTAGGCAGGAGTCTGGCAGAAACCTACCTGGTTTCTTGCCAGATCTTCAGCAGGCTGTCTGGCAGGCTGTTGGGGACCCTAGGGCTTCCAGGTTCTGGAGCCTCTAGGCAGCCCACTATGCAGACTGCCCCAAGGTCAGAGATTCCAGGTCTCCCAAGGTCTGTGTCCCGGGGCAAATCACCATGTGGATTGCTTCAGAGTTGAGGGTCCCAGGCTTCCACATTCCCTTTCAGAGAGAATTCTGAATTTTTGGGTTTTGTTCCTAATCACAATAAAATCAGATTTTGAAATACTAAAATCCTCCATGAAACAGAACTACCTTTCTCCACTCAGCTATAGTTTTAACATTTAAATATGCAAAATATGTTGTTGATTTCCCATCTGGTTTGAGTCATAACCAAGAAGTATGGAAGTGCATACAAATGGAAAAATAATGATGATGATGATGATGGGGGGAAGTTATCCACATTTTTTCTAACTACAAAAGTGTTCAAATTTGGTTATAATTTATGGCAAAGTTTAAGGTCAGTTCTTATTTTAGCTGGACCATTTCACACATCCCTAATTTAAAACCAGACAAAGACCTACTTTTGTAGCTATTTAATGAATTAGAAATATGGTTGATCTGTTTCCATTTTTAATGCTTCAATTTGCTGAATTATCTGGTTTATTTGTGCTTGAATGATCATTTTTCTGCCTCCAGAAACCCAGCAGACTTTTCTGTATTGGATCTGTGGTGTAATCTCTGGAGTTTTTGTGCATTTTATGAATATATGTGCATATTTTTGTGCCTCTTTTATTTGTGTTTTTCCAGTCAATTTTGCCGTGTGAAGGGAAGCAGCATAATGATATATATCGTCATACTGTTATGTTTGCTTTTACATTGCATGCTTTGGAGTTTCTACTTCTGCTCTATAGCAAATATGTTTGTACTGAAAAATTAGAAAAAAGCAGTGCTCTAACCATGCTAGGGATTCTGAAAGTGCTTACTATATTTTGTGTAAAAGTGTAGAGAATAATTCTTTAGAACAATTGACAGGCAATTGTAAATTGCCAAATACTCTCATCTTGATTGGATTGTGATGTCAACATAAACCCCCAGATGGCATTATAACCTTGTTTTTCTAAGCCATTTGTTTTCATAATGCATGGATCTGATTCTGTTGTTTAAAAAGAAATTCTCCTCACTCTCATGGTAGATTTGAACAAAGAAATTACAGCAGTACTCTGTTCTATTTATTTTTAAAGTTTCCAATTTGTATACGTTTTGGTAATTCAAATGCAGTAGCCTTGAACCCAGCCTTCAGACCTGATGGATGTTTAATGGAATCATGGAAATTATATTATACTCCAGATATTAAAGTCCACAAGCTAATGATGTCCTGCAACAGCTATTCAATAAAAGATACCATTCAATTTTTAAAGATCATGATTACAGTAAAATTAGTTACATTTCAACAACTTTATGAGAAAAGTGTAAATCCAATTATGACCAACGCTTTACAATAGATGGATATTAACTGATGCTGTGTTACAAGGGAGTCTATATAGTATCACATATTACAGCTACATGAATACCAAAAGAGTTCACTAGGGTTCATTTTACCTTTAAGAATACCTCCTCTGCAAAAAATACAAATGGTTAGCCCCTTAATGTAATATGTTGTCTATCTCTGTGCCATCAAGCAGTCAAAACTGATTTAAATTACTGTTCAAAATGCATTGATATGTAATAAAATTACAATTAAAAACAAACAAAATGGTGTTTTGCAAGTCTGTCAAACTGTACTTGGGGAACAGACAGCAGGATATATTATATACATCATGTGCTGGGGCAGGGGGTTGGGGTGTGGGAGGAGGGGTGAGAGGTGTGGGCTCTGGGAGGAAGTTTGGGTGTGGGGTGTAGGTTCTGGGCGGGGGCTAGGGGTTGGGGTGCAGGAGGGAGACAGGGGGGCAGCATTTACCTCGGGCAGCGCGTCTCCCAAAGTGACCAGCACACACACCTCTCCGGCAGCAGCTCCTAGGCGGGGGAGGGGCAGGGGGTCATGTGCCGCTGCCTGCTGGTGCCTCCTCCGCAGCTTCCATTGGCCGCGGTTCCCAGCCAATGGGAGCTGCGGAGGCAGCACTTGGGGCGGGGGGTAGCGCGTGAAGACACCCCCCCCCCAGGGGCCACAGGGACATGCCAGCCACTTCTGGAGTGAAGCAGCAGGGAGGGAGGGAGGAAGAGCAGGCAGGGAGTCACCTTAGCCCTGCTGCTGGCATGTCTCTGCACGCCCCCTGGGGGGAAGGGGACAGCAGTTCTCCATGCGCTGCCCGGGGCGGAGGCAGTGCGTGAAGCCGCCTCCCCCCCGCCAGAGGCATGCAGAGACGTGCCAGCAGCTGGCTGCTTCAGGGAGCAGCGTGGGGCCACCGGCCATGACATGCAGGCAGCCTGCCTGTCTGACCCCTGCTGCACCGATGGCCGGGAGTCAGGGGCAGGTTGTCAGATATCTGTCCTGCATTTTGGGCCCCCCTCCCCCCGTCACTGGGGGCCCCGTGCCACCTCACAGTTTGTTTCATGGTAAATCTTCTCCCAAGTATAAGATTTAAGATTGCCACTTAAAAGTTCATGTTTGTTTCTACTGTCCATGTGCCATAGCATGGTTAATAATTGTCTTACTTTATTACCACAGTTTTTTCAAACTGCTATTCATTGTGGTCAAGGGATGTGTACAATGTTAAGTGTAAAGGTTCAGCCATTTTTGAATTCTTAGCCCCTTCAGAATAAATATTAAAACATACTAAGGAGTTCAAATAAAATTATATTTGGTAAGCCATAATGATACAGGGTGTAGCTAGGGAATTGATTCATTTTGCACTTATGGTGGCTTTAAAAACAAGCTATTACTACATGCATTTAAACCATGTCATTAAATAAGATGTTTTTCCACTTCTAACTTCCTTCTCTGTTTGAAAATATTGAAGCAGATCAAAATTACACAGATACTGAACCAGATCCTGCACTCTTACTCAGGCAAAACTTCTTCTAACGTAATGAATAAGGTCAAGTCAAGGTAGTGTCCCTTTTTCTTAGGCCTTGATCTTGCAGATCCTGGCATGGAGCACTGCAGGGAGTTCAAGATTATTGTGTTCTAGCGCAAGCTGGGGCAGCGCTACGGGTGGCAAATAGGCATTAGATGTGGTCTTTGCCACTGAACACAAGGCTCAAGACCCTTGTGTGTGTGCTCACTTACTCTTTAGAATCATAGAATCATAGAATCATAGAATATCAGGGTTGGAAGGGACCCCTGAAGGTCATCTAGTCCAACCCCCTGCTCGAAGCAGGACCAATTCCCAGTTAAATCATCCCAGCCAGGGCTTTGTCAAGCCTGACCTTAAAAACTTCTAAGGAAGGAGATTCCACCACCTCCCTAGGTAACGCATTCCAGTGTTTCACCATCCTCCTAGTGAAAAAGTTTTTCCTAATATCCAACCTAAACCTCCCCCACTGCAACTTGAGACCATTACTCCTTGTCCTGTCCTCTTCTATCACTGAGAATAGTCTAGAACCATCCTCTCTGGAACTACCTCTCAGGTAGTTGAAAGCAGCTATCAAATCCCCCCTCATTCTTCTCTTCTGTAGACTAAACAATCCCAGTTCCCTCAGCCTCTCCTCATAACTCATGTGTTCCAGACCCCTAATCATTTTTGTTGCCCTTCGCTGGACTCTCTCCAATTTATCCACATCCTTCTCGTAGTGTGAGGCCCAAAACTGGACACAGTACTCCAGATGAGGCCTCACCAATGTCGAATAGAGGGGGACGATCACTTCCCTCGATCTGCTCGCTATGCCCTTACTTATACATCCCAAAATGCCATTGGCCTTCTTGGCAACAAGGGCACACTGCTGGCTCATATCCAGCTTCTCGTCCACTGTCACCCCTAGGTCCTTTTCCGCAGAACTGCTGCCTAGCCATTCGGTCCCTAGTCTGTAGCTGTGCATTGGGTTCTTCCGTCCTAAGTGCAGGACCCTGCACTTATCCTTATTGAACCTCATCAGATTTCTTTTGGCCCAATCCTCCAATTTGTCTAGGTCCCTCTGTATCCTATCCCTGCCCTCCAGCGTATCTACCACTCCTCCCAGTTTAGTATCATCCGCAAATTTGCTGAGTGTGCAATCCACACCATCCTCCAGATCATTTATGAAGATATTGAACAAAACCGGCCCCAGGACCGACCCCTGGGGCACTCCACTTGACACCAACTGCCAACTAGACATGGAGCCATTGATCACTACCCGTTGAGCCCGACAATCTAGCCAACTTTCTACCCACCTTATAGTGCATTCATCCAGCCCATACTTCCTTAACTTGCTGACAAGAATACTGTGGGAGACCGTGTCAAAAGCTTTGCTAAAGTCAAGATACAATACATCTACTGCTTTCCCTTCATCCACAGAACCAGTAATCTCATCATAGAAGGCGATTAGATTAGTCAGGCATGACCTTCCCTTGGTGAATCCATGCTGACTGTTCCTGATCACTTTCCTCATGTAAGTGCTTCAGGATTGATTCTTTGAGGACCTGCTCCATGATTTTTCCGGGGACTGAAGTGAGGCTTACTGGCCTGTAGTTCCCAGGATCCTCCTTCTTCCCTTTTTTAAAGATTGGCACTACATTAGCCTTTTTCCAGTCATCCGGGACTTCCCCCGTTCGCCACGAGTTTTCAAAGATAATGGGCAATGGCTCTGCAATCACAGCCGCCAGTTCCTTTAGCACTCTTGGATGCAACTCATCCGGCCCCATGGACTTGTGCACGTCCAGTTTTTCTAAATAGTCCCTAACCACCTCTTTCTCCACAGAGGGCTGGCCATCTATTCCCCAGGTTGTGATGCCCAGCACAGCAGTCTGGGAGCTGACCTTGTTCGTGAAGACAGAGGCAAAAAAAGCATTGAGTACATTAGCTTTTTCCACATCCTCCGTCACTAGGTTGCCTCCCTCATTCATTAAGGGGCCCACACTTTCCTTGGCTTTCTTCTTGTTGCCAACATACCTGAAGAAACCCTTCTTGTTACTCTTAACATCTCTCGCTAGCTGCAGCTCCAGGTGTGATTTGGCCCTCCTAATTTCATTCCTACATGCCCGAGCAATATTTTTATACTCTTCCCTGGTCATATGTCCAACCTTCCACTTCTTGTAAGCTTCTTTTTTATGCTTAAGATCTGCTAGGATTTCACCGTTAGGCCAAGCTGGTCGCCTGCCATACTTACTATTCTTTCGATGCATCGGGATGGTTTGTCCCTGTAACCTCAACAGGGATTCCTTGAAATACAGCCAGCTGTCCTGGACTCCTTTCCCCTTCATGTTAGTCCCCCAGGGGATCCTACCCATCCGTTCCCTGAGGGAGTCGAAGTCTGCTTTCCTGAAGTCCAGGGTCTGTATCCTGCTGCTTACCTTTCTTCCCTGTGTCAGGATCCTGAATTCAACCAACTCATGGTCACTGCCTCCCAGATTCCCATCCACTTTTGCTTCCCCTACTAATTCTTCCCGGTTTGTGAGCAGCAGGTCAAGAACCATTTTATATTTGGTTAAAATGGTAAGAAAGGCCACATAATGTGTATGTCTAAGGAGACATGAAGCTTGATTTCTTTCTCTTACACCAGTGTAAATGAAGAGCAACTCCACTAAAGTCGACAGAGTTACGATGGTATAAAACCAGTGTAAATGATAGAAGAATCAAGCATATGCTCTTAACTGCGATCCTCAGAACCTAGTTATGCACTCTCTTCTTTAGCTTTATTCCTGTTACAAGGCAGGAGTGGGTTGGCAACTCTGCTAAATACAAGATTGGGTTCATTCCTTCCTAAACTCCCATCTTGCCTAATGCTCTGAAAGATATCCAGTCTTGATTTAAAGACCTCAAGTGATGGACAATCCACCACATTCCTTGTTCCAATAGGTTAATTAATTGCCCTCACTGTTAAAAATTTGCACCTTATTTCTTGTTTGAATTTGTCTAGTCTCAGCTTCCATCCACTGGGTCTTTATGCCTTGTTCTGTTAAAGAACCATCTACTATCAAAAAAGTTACGTTTCTAACATGTGAAATCTTAGCTTCAGCCAGACCTTCTGCAATCACTACCTTATTGGAGTGAGGTGGACTATAGAAGAGGCCAAATTCAGCTCTGTCACATTGGTGTACCCTTGTGTCATCAAGATTTCAACTGGTTAAAATGAGAGGATAATTTGGTCCTTTGGTGTCATTTCTGTTTCTGTGCTGCTTTTGTCAGATTTTTCTACCTGCTTTAACTTTCCGCAGAATATAACAGCAGTAGTAGTTACAGTGATGACTGATAGAGTTCCTTTCATCTCAAAGCATTCCAGAATGACTCATAAACTATACACATACAGCATCATCAAAAAGCAGCCACCAGCAGAGTAGGGATCAAGCAGCCAAGCACACAGCTGACTCAGCAAAAGGACAGGGAGGGAAACATGCCAATGGATCTTTGTCCACGCCGAGTAGATAGGACCTTGTTTTTAAGGTCTCAACTTAAAACCATGGAGCTGTGACCTCAGATTCTATCAGCCCTTTTTTCCAATGTGTTAAATTACTTTTGTTCCTCCTCAGCTTCATTCTTGTTCAGTGATTCCAACATCTGGATTCTTCCTCACTGCCTCTTTACCCTACTAACTCCAACTAATGCTTTGAGCTTAAATCCATGTCTAGTCTCCCCTTCTCTTTGCCAACAAATCCTTGAAGGTACAAATGTAAAGCCTGTCTCATTACTCATCTAGTCCCTTGATTCTGCCTAAAACCACACTATTGAATGCACAGATCTCACTGTCACCCTGGAAAAATGAACTATAATGTGCAGGGCCTATTGTAAATGATTTTGAGACATAGTGAGCAATACTAGAAAAATATCTTCAGGTAAATAAGTAAGCAGAAGTCTGTATTTATTGAAAACCATCCACATGAATGAACATTTTGGAGAGGATTGTAATTTAGATAACTGAAAGAGGAGAATAACAAACTTCTGTCTATGGATCATCTTTGAAGTAACCAAAATAAAGGAGCTGAGGACACTCATAACCGTTTTCTAGAGATCAAACAGGATACAACTCATCAGTTAAATATCAGTTTATATAGGCCAAATAGGATAATATTAATCAGTAAAGACTTCAGTTGCTGGAACTCATGAGGCACCCACTTTCCTTTAATCTAAATTTCAATCATGAGAAGTAGAAAGGCTCCTTTTACTTTTTTATTTTATTTCTTATTTATTTATTTTTTATTTATTTCCTTTTATTTTGATTGCTGACCACTAACTTCAGTGTCAGTAGATAATGGGTCAAAATCTGCTCTTGGTTACATTGCAGCGGAGTATACAATCCCTTTTAGGTAATGAGAGGAACTCTTGTGGGCCACTACCACCCCATTCCAGGTTTGCCTCTAAGAATACCTGTGGGACAGGGAAGATTGAAGCTGTCAAGAGAAGGAGGAAATGGCCTCAGAGGAGCAGCAGGAGGATTATAAAGAGCCAATTTACTAACCCTGGCTCTAGGGTCCAAGGCTGGAGTTCCATGTGAAATGGCTTTGCCATAAAAATCAGATGTAGCGTACAGCAGAATATATGAAAACTCACCTATAATTTTTCACACAGACATTGGCCACCTGTATAGAAAGAGTCATTCTGCATATCTAGCGATAGAACCTGAGTTGTGGCTGAGGAGTGCTCAGCACAGCTAAGGAGGTGAGGCACAAGCTCATGATCTTGGGGCTGTTCTGTGCCGGACCAGCTGCCAACAGTCTTAAGGGACCATTGCAGCAGACGGGGATAGCCAGGACACAAAGGATCCCTAGCCAAGCCTCTTACCCTTGGTCAAAAGGGATGTCATTGGAGTGCCTACGTTGTCTCTGTGTCACCAGAGAATCTCCGAGCTATGGGAAATCCTCCTGGTGGGTGAATGCACTAGGTTTAGGGTTGCTTTGTGCCAATGGAGTGGCACAAAGTGCAGGCCAGGATTAGGATTTAGATCCAGCAATTCTGGGACCCATGAAACTAATCATCCCCTACCTCCTCCTCTGTAAGAAAATCAGTGGTTGTTGGCCCAGGTGTCATGGAATCATGGATGGACAACATCAAGGACAGTTTCTTTTTATGCTATTTACACTGCTGCTGTATAAGGCTGGACTACTTGCTCTTCAGCTTGCACAGTAAGGGCCAGATTGCCACTGGACCCTGCATGGATGCACAAGGGGAAAGGGCCATGAGGGACCTTGTCTTCCCTTTGCATTCCTACTTATCGGTCAGTCACAGTGCAGATGGAAGAGCAAGTCTGGCTGCCTCCTAACGCACCTGGCACTTTCTGCCTGAAAAGGGGCGGGTCGGGTCAGGAAGATGACAGGGCCATGACCCTACCTCCCTCCCCTTCCTGAATTGGCGATCAAAGCTGGCTGGGTGCTGAGGGACAAAACATCCTGTCTGGTGGTGGGGAAGCTGCCCTGATGGCATGTGCTGGGGAACTTTTGGCTGTATCTAGCTCACCTGCGGGCTCTAAGGTTATATGTTTGTATAGCCCCTTTTCTAAAAATGCCTGAATTGTAAATCATCTAGAGAGGAAGTGGAGAATGGGGAATAAGATGGTTCTGGAAGGAGTGGCACAGACTCATTCAATTGTGAATTTAAAAAAAATAATTTGCTAACTTATTTTCCTCTCCTTTGGGCATTTGCTGCCTCCTGCACAATTTAGACTTGTTTCCCACATGAAAATTCCCAGTTACATTAATGACCAACAGATTTAAACCAACAAAATTCCCTGGCTTCAATTTGCACATGAACCCACTCATTTTGGGAGCCCACTCTGAGACAGTTGGGCCTGATTTCCAAAGGTGCCTAGCATCCTCCAATGCAGTTAAAGTCATCCGGAGCTGCGGGTGCTCAGCGCTTCTGAAAATCCAGAGCTAATGTCTCAAGTTAGGTATCCAAAATCAATGGTCACTTTTGGAAGCTGTGGCTTGTGTTCTTTGTTGGACCTGCTTGCTGGACTGCCGGCTTCCTCCTCCCCAACACAACTTGTTTATGCTATTTTTGAGTTGCTTTGTTTATTGCCATTTCCATGATTTATGCTTTGTGAGTATGAGGGGAAAACAGATCATCTCCCTTTCTGTCTGGATACAGTGAACGGTTATTGGTACTCATTGCCTTAGCTGTTCATTCCAGGGCAGATTCTGGGTGTCCCTGAGTAGCCAGAATCCCACTGCTTACACTCCATTGGCCAGATCCCATCCACCCTGGGGTGAATTGAACTCAGTGTGAGCCTAGCCACTGACTTCAGTGGGGCTAGGATTTCACCCAGGCAGTTTTCACTGAAGTCAATGAGAGTTGTGTGAGTGTACCTGAGAGCAGAATTTGGCCGCTTGAGTGCAAGGCACAAAAGAGGCCTTGCTGGGCAGAGAGGGTGGGCTGGCCTGGCTCGCACTTGCTCACTAGTGCTGTTTGGAAGTGGGGGGAGGGGGTGCGATGGGACATGGAGGCATATGCTGTGCAAATGAGCTGCTGCTAAGTGTGTTCGCTGGCTGTCCAGAGACATCCTGCCTGACTCAGCATTCTGCCGTATGAGCATATGCACTGCTTCCATTGGCACATCTACTCTCTCTCTCTCTCTCTCTCTCTCTCTCTCTGCCAGGCTTTTTCGTGGTTTAGGTGCAAAAGCCACAATATGGCTGTTAGGACTTTATGCTTTACCAGCCCTGATCAAGAGACAGCTTTTGGGAAGATGACACCTGAAAAACACAACAGATTATTACTGTATTACTATTTGGTATCTAAAACTCTTTTCATGTCAGAATCTTTCCTCGTGCTCCTCACTCTTTCCCTTTGCTTCAGCTATGGGCGAGTGTTCTCCCTGGTGTCAGAGACCTAGGAGGTATCACCAGCTAACTGAATGCAAAGTTTAAAAAATAAGCAAATAAACCTTGCGGAACCCTAGCCCAGCAGACATCCCACCTCTGCCAGCCACCCTGGCACCTCTGTGTTCTCGTGAGTCAGACAAAGAGCCTGTCAAAGCCAGGCAGATTGGTGCATTCAACAGAAGACCCTCACTGACCTGTTCTATTCTCCCAAGAGGTTCCCTGCCCCCATTTGCTCTTACATCATTAGTATTCTTGGGGCAGACAGGGCCAGGGTCATTCCCAATTTGTGAATGCCCTTGGACCACAAGCTGGGATTTTTTAATTTGTTTACCTTGCGTATTAAAAAGTACTTTCAATGGTCTGTTTAATAAAATCTCTGGGATTTTCCTTCAGAACACAGCTTATGCTTTAACTTTCCTGATGATCCATTTACTTGGCTTGGTTATACAAAAAGTTATTGGATGGCTGTGTACAAAGGCCTAAGCAACCAACACTGGGAAATTCAGTGTAAACCTCAGAGGTCTTGATACAAGAAAACACTGCTTTGCAAGGTAAGGGTCTGATTAAGGCCCATAGAGTTGGAGCTGCCATCATGGAGCCAGGAGAAGGCATAATACTTCCAGGCATGCTAGAGACAGATGTGTTCTTGGGGGCCCTTGCTATGCTATGAGCTTCTCACAGACTCTATCCAGCAAGCAGCAAGACCATGGTGATGCCCCCACCTTGGTCAGGACTCCCCACTGGGGTGTTTATGCTGCCTGCAATGCTACTGGACCACCACCACTCTGTACTCAGAGATCATCAACAGGCAGATTATGACAATTTATTTGATTCAGCTTCCTCTCAAAAATTACATTGTGCCAACATATGCAAAAGAACAATAAACCAGCTCTTTCTCCTACAGGATTGGGAGGAAGAAAAGGGAAAGGAGAGAAAGAATTATAAGTTTTGAAAACCCAGGAGGTGCTCAGATACAAAGGTGATGGGAGACCTATATATACCTTGATCCACAGATTGATGCCCAGGCAGGAGTTCTGGGGTTGTAGGGATAGATTATCTTCTCCTACCCTTGGGCACCCACACTCAGCCCCTAGATGTAACGTTGCCCTGTGTAATCAAATGTATTCACCCTCTTTCCTCTCTTTTTTCTTGACCAGGAGAAAGTAGATGTTTATATTTACTTTTCAGCTTTTTATTTCCCAAAATGTTTCTTTGTTAACCATACTCAACAAAGAGTGGAGATGTTTCCATATGATTGACTATAAAGCAAAGCATTGTAGTATATCAGTGGCTATATCTCTCAGTGCTTGCTATGTGGTGTTACAAGGTTCTTGAGCTATAGCACTGGTATAATAAATAGAGCGATGTGGAACTCGTCAGTTTTGTTTCACAGGATTTTGTGCTAACTTGCTCCTGTGCGTTTTTGCATGCATAGGTGAGTCTGGATTTGAGTTTCAGATTTCAGTGAATCCAAAAGCAAAATTCAGCTAGAACTACCAGTTTTGCCTGATTTCTAGTTGAAACTGTAGCAAACCTCTCAAGATTTGTATGGTTTACGTGCAAACAATGATTTGAATGAGGTTTGCTGAAAACTCCACTCAGATTTGCTCACAGGTTGGCCCAGGTTTACCCATTGCTAGCCCCAGCATCATTCAAACCATTTGCCAAAGGGTTCAGAAACCACAGCAAATATTTCTAGAAACCTCATCTCCTGAAGCAGGAGAGATTAGTCAAAATATAGCTCAAGTAAACAGGATTTGTGTGGGCAACTAAGTGGAAGCTCCATCCTCCAATCCCGGGGAGATCCCAGGCTCAAAGTACATTCTTTCTAGCCAAAGGGCAGGAACAGCAGCCACTGCTCCATACTTTGGTACTCCTGACCTCTGGCGTCCCCAGCACTTTTCTCCAGGCTGGATTACTAGAGCTGGCACAGAGCCAGTCACAGCCAGGCACAGACCTGCTTTGCCCCACTTCTCCTACCATGGGGCTTCCAAGCATGGCAAGCTTCACAAGAACCCCACTGCCAGTCAGAGGGTAGTTTCCCCTCTTCATCCAGTGCTATTAGCAAAAGATGTAAACAAGCAATAGAATGCAAAAAGAGGAGAGAAAGTAACTGGATAATTTTGGCCCGAGAGGCCGGTGTTCTATTCAGCTCAGTGCATAGAACTTCTCGGTGTTCATGCTCTCTCTCCAATCCAAAGGACCAACCTGCCCACAAGTTTATTTATGCTTATATTCAAGGTGATGAATCCAGTAGCACTGGTCCTCTCTCAAAAACAGGAGTCCAAATTACCTCATAGACTTTCAGTTTGTGTGCTTTCCTGACAAGAATCTCCTTCATTTAATTGCAAACAATTATAGAATCATATGGTCAACCAGTCCTTATGCCAGTGCAGGGTTCCCTGAATGAATGAGCATGAATTATATTACTGGCATGGTGGTCTAGTGACAGCACAAGCAGCTGCTTGGCCGGGGTCCCTGTTTGGGAGCTGAGCTGAGTCTTTCATTCCCTGGGCTGGGAGCACTGTATGGATACCTCAGAGATGAGAAGGGAGTACCTTGTATTGTTCTTGAGCAACCCCTCCTGGCTAACTGAAACAATGGTGTTGACAGGCGCTGAACAGGTGGTTGGGGCATAGCCAGAGAGACATTCATTATGATATAAGGCAGTATGAGGCGTTCCAGAAGAGCCCCTGGAACAATGAATTATATAAATCAGGCACTAAAATGTATCACTGATTGAAAAGCTTGTTCAAATTGCTCTCAATATGATTCATAAACTCTTCATGCAAATTCATATGTTAGGATGAGCACAAAAAATTAGAAAGCTAGAATAAGATTACTTTAATTTAAATGTGAAAGACATGGTTGTGAATATTAGGCTCTTATACTGTTAGCACTAACCCATCAGATGTTAACAAAATCTGATATGCAACAGTTTTACATATCCCCTTGTGGGAGAAAGATCAACTTGCGAACTGCTTTATAAATCAGCCACAGTGGTAGAGTTAGGCTACTGTATCTAAATGGCTTTTAGATATGCTTCCTGTTTTAAGCTACCATATTTACAAATGAAAGCTTTTGCAAACCACGTCTTTTAATATAATTTGCATATTTAGTAATACATTGATTAACATTAAACACGGATTATTGCAATTTATTTCAGAAACAGATGGGATGCATTAAGTGAAAAGCCAGCGCATTTAAATAGAACAGACTCACTGGCTGATGACTGATGAATGATGAATACAAAAACTTTGTTAATTGACAAGGGGAAAAAAGCCCTTTGTGCTGATTCCTTTTCAAGTGCGTTCCTCACTAGGTTCTCAGAAACTGATAATAAAGTTAATTTAAAATTAATACGGTAACTCAAAGGTGTGCTTCAGTTTAATGAAAGCTGCAGCACAGATGCAACAAAATCCTGACAGTGGTCTCAAATGAAGGGATATAATCTAGTCTGACAAACTTCTTACATCCTTCCTAACTATTTTTCCCTCTCCCCATTCCACCCTGCCCACTTTCTCCTAATAAAGTAAGGCTGTATCTCTGTTTGCCACCAGATGGCACTGTACCATAACATACATTTTCCTCTGTGGGGCTCCCAGGAAACTCCACAGACTGGGAGAAAACTAAACATCAGTTTGTTCATCATACATTTGGAGTGGCCACAGAGCACCTGATTCTGAGCTTGTTTCCTTTAGCAAATGCTTGATCATATTAACACACACATCCTTTTTTTCTGTTCTCTTTAAATGGGCTGTGGAGTTCCTTAGTGAATATAAAAAGTGAGCAACAGACACAGCTAGAACAGCAGTGATACCTCTAATTGCATGTTATTAGTCTCCTTTAAGAGACCCCGCCCCCACCCAAAAAGCGTAGGGATTTGCCCTTATTTAGAAAAATTAGTTTAGTTTAATGTACAATTAACGAAAGAGCCAGTAATTTGTCAAAAGCTGATACACCTTAGTTAAAAGAAAGTAAGGGTTTGCAGTTCAATTGCTGTGTATGCAAGTGATGTGTATGTTATTTATATAGTATCTGTCCAAATTCCTTCCTTTGTGGTCTATACAGAAATCACCAAATTTTACAGAGATTCCCAAAGGCGTAGATAGAGAATCCCAAAGGAGGTCGGCTCTATTTTCCCAGCTCTGATTGTTATGCTCTGATCTAGGATTCTAGTCTCCCACTGATATGCATGTGTAGCACCCATTAGTATCTGATAGGAAAGAAAGACACCCCCACTTCCAAACTATTTAGTCAGAGTCTATGGGTAAACTTTCCACACAGAGTAAATTCATTTTCTTTGTTAGTTATCGAACAGATTACTGTATTAGAGCACATTCAAGATCTTGTGGGAGTGGGGACTGCTCCGTCTGTGGGAAATCCTGAATGAGGGGGCCCTGAGGAGGCAACATTTCACCAGAGTTTGCCTTGTTGAGTTTTCCAAGGGACATCGTTTCAGAAAAACTCAGAGTGGAGGGAGGGAAGGGGGCAAAGTTGTGTCAGCATATAGAACATTACATGTGATTATATTATACCCTGCAAAGACAGTAAGGGGCAAAAAATGGAAGACATAATGGAGCATATAGACCTATGAGAAGTTCGGGGAAGGGGCAATTGCCCCCATTATCCCCCTTTTCCCATAGCAAGTGACACCCCTGAATTTTCCCCAAATGGTTCCAGGGGGAGAGGCCAGAGTTTGTGTCCCTACAGAATGACCAGGGGGTTCAGTCCCCAAAACCTGGAGATCCCCTCAGATCTACATTGGGGCATCTGCTGGAGGCCTTGGCAGCCCATGCAGACGATTTGTGCCTCCACACTTGTTTTGGCCCCTTGCATCTACTCCATTTCCCTAGCCGTGTAGTTCCAATGGTTCCTGCACCCGAGGTACCCCACAATTTCCCCTCGAGTTGGGTTCTCACATGGAGGAGGCTCTGAGCCAAAGGCTTTCTCACTTTGTAAGCAGATTTACTGCTGGTTGTCAAGCAGAACAAACCACTTCTCTCTTCATTTCTGCCCCTGTCTTTCCTCTGAGGGCCCCAGACAGAGGCCAGTGCCAGGGATGTGGTTGACCATCCCTCCCACCATTTCCTACCAAAGAAGGGAAAAGGCACGTCCAGGAGGGACTGTCCATGCACAAATCCCAATGAGAGGATCACCCACTATATTTCAATATCAGCTTTTTGGGTTGTGCTCAATACAGAAATTGATCTGGCCTCTGCTACTGGAGAGTCTTACTGGAGGCAGACATCAGGCCCTTCTATTTTAATGGCTTCGTCTCAGCTGAAATCTGAGATGGTAAAATGCTTTTTACTCCTTTACTTAAACATCTTTATCTCTCTGTCCCCTTATTTCACTTTCTAATTTTTCTACAGTATATTATTCTATACATTGACATGGGATACACATTTTATGGAAGCAGCTATGCAAAATAAATCTGTATTGGATTGGCTTTGCACTAAAATCTCTTTTAGATTAACCAGCAGTTTAAAACACTTAGGTCAGTTTCTTAATATCCAGGACAGAAAATTATAAAAGCAGTGAACATCGGTATTAAAAAAAAATCTGTGTGCAAAAATTATCTTCGGAGTTATTTTTAGATATTAGATCTCAGTACCGAGAGAAATTCTTTGTGAAAATTTGGGTTTGCTGCGGCACAGAGCCAGAGTTTCAGTTACAACGTAAAAATTACCAAAAATTACCAACACCCTCCTTCAAAGTTTGATTAATACTCAAAAGCACTTAAAAGGTCAGTTCCCATTTCACTGCTATTGGGGATTACTCTAACATGACATGTTTGTCTCCGATTGTGAGTTGTGAAAATCCCCCTGTATCCAATGTGTTTTGTTTGGATTGAGATGGCATGCAGTTGATGGCTGTGACCTTCATGGTGGCTTAGATCCCTGGCTGGCACTGATTTTTGATTTAGTGCCGATCTGCTGCGCTTGTCACAGGCTGCAAGGTGCTTTCCATGCACTAATGGAACAGCTCAAGGGCAGAGGGGCCCTGTAAATGTCTATCTCTCACCAGCAATGTGCTAAGTAGAGAGCTGGGTTTTCTACATGTGAATGACAGACACTGAGATTACATACAGTGGAGAACATGGAGTTCTTCCACCCGGGCTGATGCTGGGAAGTAAACAAATGCAATTGTAAAAGTGAAAACTTGTTAGTATTCTAGGTGCTAATGAATATATATGTTCAGTGTGAAAACAGAACACTAACTCAAATACTTATAATAGAGCTTCATTTGATACCAGGGTGCTAACAATATACAATCTATGTGCCAAATTAAGCACCCATGTATTTCTATTGAAGTCAAGGGATTTACATCAGGGATACATTTGGCCCTGTGCCTAGTGATTTGACTAAAGTTGTTAATAAATCCTGTTCCTTAGTGGCATAATCAGCCAAAAATGAATTTGCCCCAATCTCTCCCTTGTATGAAATCATTAAAATATTTCAAATGCTACCACATGTTAAAGGCGACAAAGGTTGATCTGGTATAGTCCTGTTAGCTAAATGTTTCAAATTTATCAGGGCCCAACCCTGCAATCTTTACATAGCCAAAACTCCCATTAAACTCAATAGACGTTTCAGCTGCATAAGACAGCAGGATCAGGCCCTTAGCTTTGCATGAGCTTAACACAATGCAGTTCACTTTTTTTTTTTTTTTTATTAATCTCATATTCGCGGATCTTTTTAAGGGTCTAGGTCTGTTCAGGAGACGATCATTCCTTGTACTAGTTTTAAAAATAAAAGGTACTCACCCCATTTTATTCAGCTGCCTTGTAATTTCCAGCAAGTAGGTACAAGCAGGAACATTCAGATTACATATACAAATGTCATAATTAAAAATGTGCCCCCATTATAATGGACCAAATCATACTATCAGTTTTCAAGCAGAATTCCCCCATGTAATCAGAATGAAGGAACGTTCACAATGAATTTGAGAAGAATGAGGAGTTTTGCTTAAAAACCTAGGGCAGCATACAGCCCAGTCCGTCTATTTTTTCTCTGTAACCACTTTTTGCTGCCTTACCATCAGAGACTGATCTCTTTACTAACTAGTTTCCTAATTTCTATTTCAAATGTTGGTTTAGTGATTAAAATAGCCATCACTGATTGTTTCAGGTGGGAGACAGCCATACAAACTTCTGTTCTAATTCCTGGTAGTTAAACACATCACCTATTTTGCGCACAGATTTTTTTTTTGGGGGGGGGGGGTGCAGAGAGGAGAGGAAGTATGGTCTTGTAGTTAAAGCAAGGACTAGAAATCAAGAGATCCAGCCTTGATTCTGGGGTCCTGCTGAGCTGTGATTCTGGGGACAGCTGGGGGCCCGTGAGCTGCTTACTTACTTGTCCAAACACCTCACCATTCATTTGAGTTTGTAGAGCTAGCAACTGAGTGTCCATGGGTGGAAAGGCCTTGGTGGCTCCTGAGGATGTAAATCACATTGAGTTGCTGTGCCTTTATGAGCCTTTTTCTTTGGTTCCTTCTGTGCAACCATTTCCTCTTCCTTTTGCTAAGCAACGTTGCCTTTTGGGCCTACACAAGTGCACAGTAATTGTAAACTGATGGGATGACTGAGCAGGAACAAAACACAGTAAGAGGCAGTAAGGTCCGTTCAGCAGGGAACAGCCTATATAGACACAAATCAAAAGCTGATAGCCAAGAAGAGAAACAAACAAGAACTTCCCCAGCCTGTGTAGGAAGCCTTGCCTCTTCCCAGAGCTTGCTCCTCTCTCCAGAAGCCCTTTTTAAGCCCTTCTGAAGACATGCAAAGCAGTTGTGTGAGAAATTAGCCCCAATATCAGAGCAATAGCCTCTTAGGCCAATAAGCTGATAGCCTGTGCATGAGCTGGATTTCAAATCTTGGTTACTTGACTCCCGTATACGACTGTATATGAAAACAGCGCAAAGCTAAACGTTGGGCGCAGTATTAAAGAATCAAGCTTCAACCTCCATCACTGCACAGAGAACTGAAACTCCTTGATTATATCATATAAGGCTGTATAACTAACTCAGCACAGGCTTTACAATGCAGATGTGCCCAAGATACAACTTTTATTTCATCTGCTGTGGCACGCTTCAGATCTTCACAGACGAATGTAGAAAATCAGACATAAATTCTAAACGCAGGGTCTATATCTGTAGAAGATCACTAAGCACTATCATTTTTTCTGCGGCTCTGGAGCCCTGAAGGGGAATACCATAAAAGTGACACAGTTATGGCATATGATCCAACCCTACAAATATAGTCTTCTGACAATGTAAGAGGAAATCGGAT
Organism: Eretmochelys imbricata; assembly: GCF_965152235.1. Lineage (NCBI taxonomy): Eukaryota > Metazoa > Chordata > Testudines > Cheloniidae > Eretmochelys > Eretmochelys imbricata. The sequence goes on along the minus strand of NC_135576.1, from coordinate 46,291,293 downwards.
ATAGTGGAGAGTAGATTTGACTGGCACTGACCACAGTAAAACTGTTGTTTGAATATTAAGACATGCACAAATGGCACATGAAAGGCTGTTTTTGCCTAACACTTGGGAAAAAATTGTTCAAGAGCACTTCATCTTTACATTAACTTTTCCTCTGTAATGCTGCCATGGTCAGGAAAACCTTGGTTCATCTCCTGCATAAGTGCCGGTTACTTAACTTAAAGCTGCTGTGGGACAAGCTTCTCAAAACATTTCTACCTTCTAAATTAGAACCTGGCAAATTTGTGTCTGATCTTTTTCCACATCTTCCAGTCTCTGCCTTCTTTCAGATTTCCTAATGTAGCACATTTGCCAACCCCCTATACATTCTGGCATGCAGTGAAAAATCCAAGTCGTTAAATACCCATTTAACATAAATTAAATGGAAATGTTTCATTCCACTCTTTTGTGTTAAAATAAAAATGAAACGTGTACAGTACTTACATTATGTGAACCATAAATCCCTAAGAAGACGATCCACTCTGTAGAGGCGTCAATACATGAATTGTACAGCCCTGCAGAGCCAAGTAAAGATTTGTTTTTCATTCTTATTAAAAAGAAAATATACTTTGTATTTGACATTTCTTTACCTATGTTCAAATAAATAAGACCAGACTCCTACAAAGGGAGCTATGAGCATCTCACTGGGACTCCACATAGGCAGAGAGGATTTGAATTGGACTTTTGAAGGACTGGGGTCAATTGGCTGCAATTTCTGGAAAGTTCTAAAGTTAAGTATATTAAAACATTGTTCTCAGTCTTAATTTTACAAAATACTGGCTTCGTTGTTCTCTAGTGCAGAGGCATCTCATTACAACTCCCCAGATCCCTGCCTTTGCAGAATTATTTCACTCTGTTAAAGGCACTTTGATACTTTGAGGATTATTCTTTCAGGTTCTGTAATCAATTTAACATTAACATTCATGTGAACTATTAATGAAATAATATTGAAAAAAGAAAAATGTTCCTACAATATTGCAACATTTTAATGCCTCATTAAAATCATTAGTAATGCTAATATTAAAGAACTTACTCCATCTTTCAGAGAACCCCAAAATAAATCATAATCAAATATTTGCTAACATACATCTAGAGAAAAAATGTATATGTTGCTGGCACATAGGCATCACGTATTCTAAAGATGACATAGTAAGGTCAGCCCATTAAGCACATGCAACTAGTTCTGGCTTTGGAAACTCATTGTACACAGTATGAGTTTATAATTTTCATTAAACATACTGAATATTGTTTGTTTGTTTTTTATTTATGAGAAAAAATATATAGTGAGCCTATCAGCCAAACAGTGTTTTTATGGAACTCTAGCTGCAAACAATGACATGCTTCACTGACCTGAATGACTTACAGAAGCCATTTATATTCAGTACTCTCATTTATGCTATCTTTAAAAATGAGTAAGAGACATATATTAATAGCAAGAAACTGGTAGGATGATTGCATCACTACCCATCTCCAGACTTATTGCAACATTTCATTCTCCATCAGTTGAACTGACATGGGAATGTAAATGTCATATATAATAGTCATATAAAATTTTATTACATGTGTAAGTAAAGCAGGGATGCTCTGGTTCCACATCTTTGTTGACCAGCTTTTGCACTCTACCCTGCAAATCCTTACTCACACAGTCCTTATCCAAAGTCTCAAAAGGATTATTCCCATGAGTAAGGGACTATAGGATTAGGTCCTTTGTCTGGGACATATCAGAACCTTAATCACAAAATGTTGACTGGTTTGCTGTTGAAGCCCTCTGTCCCCGATTCATCAGAGCACTTAAGCACATGCTTAAATCCCATACATTTCAACGGTCTTTAGCATGTGCTCAGTGCTTTGATGAATAGCGATGGGGTTACTTTTGTGCATAAGCGCTTCACCGAGTCCCTGTCATGAAACTATATGGATGTGTGTGAGTTACTGTTTGGTTCTTAAATCAACCCTCACTGTTGTGGCATACAATCCCATTTTAGTTAACATGCACTATAAAATGACACATAGGATTATCCATTTGCTTTTCCCTGACAGGCTATTGCTCACATCACTGCCAATCAAATTTAACAATAAATTACTGATGAAATCCTGCAGTCCTTACAAAGGGCCCGGTCCTACAAGTGGTCTCATTAGTTAATATGTGAGTAAGGGTTTGTAGGTGTGGGCCATCCGTACCTTCTTGGGTCAAGCTCCCATTGATGTTAGTGAATTTGGCCTGAGTAGGGATTACAGGATTTGGCCCACAAGCAGGATACTATAGCAAAGCATGAAGCCCCCAGAGGTGATCCCCTATCTTAAGCAGGAACTTTCAAATATCCCCAAGATTTCTAGTAAAATTCCGTTCAACCTTTATAAAATCCAGCACTGCTAGGCCACCAAGTTTTTCTAGTCCCTGGGCTTGTAATTTAGGGCTGGATCCTGGTCCTGTTGAATGGGAATTTTGGTATTAACCCCAGTGGGAACATGATGAGGCCTCTAAGACAGTTTTCACAGGTTAGTTAATTAATTAATTACATTTACTTTAAATGCAGTTCTCATCCATGAGAGAAAATAGTCTTCACTCCCAACAATTATTTTTAACTGTGGACACTACTGTATCTAAGCCCTCCCTGCATACAGATTTGTAATGAAAATGTAATCAAGGAAGCTTAAAAAATCCAGCGACATCATCATGTTAATTCAAACTCAGCAAACTGATTCTGGAGTTGCTTGGATTTTTAGTTTTAATTTATCATTTAGTTTAGATAAAGGGTTAATTTAGTTTTCTCTTAATCTGTTTAGCCCACTGTGGTAACAAGCAAGCTCTCGGAATGATAAAGTCATTTGTTAAAAAATTCAGCGACTTCACCCTTAGCCATTCATGTTCCCTTCAGAGAGAAAATTAATTGTTCCAATCTAGTAAGCTACAAACGAAATACAGTCGACAAAGGGTGAAATATGAACATCAATGGTAAGTTTTGAATTTACCCTATTTATCTTGAATGTAAGATCTCATGACCCACTAAAATTCAGTTCACAGTGTTTTATGAAAAATAATGGCTGAAATTGAATGTCTTAATTTACATTTAATGCAATTAAGAATGGTTTAAATTATGACTGATGAACAGCACACACAGATGTCAGTCAGTTTCATCAGAATAAATTGAAGCCAGTGTCAATGAATGCACCACTGATAAATCCCACTTTACACAAAATTAATAAAAATAAGGAAATATAATCCTTAGCTAATTGCAAAATGTTCTGGAATTCCCCTGAATTTTGAAAAAGAAAAAAAATGTAACTAGAGAAAACCATTAAGTAGTTGATGAAAAATTATTTATATCCACAAGGTGCATTGCATGAAATTATCAAAAGTTCCCTCCAAATTATCTGAAGGTTTGCAATATGGAACTTTTCCATATAGAAATATTTAGCTGTTCAGAGCTCTGCAGCAGGGTATTTGTAGAATCCACAGAGCATCAGTTCTTTTGAGTAGCACTGAACTTTCAGCTTCTGTGGAAGGTAGCTTGTTTGTTGTAGGCAGAGAGGCAACCTGCATGGTGTTCAGCATATTAGCTATATTTTATCATGACGGCCTCAGCACCTTCTGCTGATTGAGGGCCTGATTTTAGTTTCAGGGAAGTCAATGGCAAAATTCTCCTTGACTTCAGTGGTGCAAGATTGAACCCATAAAGGTTAGTGTATTGTAGCTGAGAGGGCCACCTTCCAGTGGAGCTATGCAGATTTATACCAGCTGAGGATTTAGCCCAGAGTCTTAGCTGTGTAATATATCTGGTGTTAGTACCATTTAGTACATTCACATATACTTAGATTGTAAGCGGTCAAAGGCAGGGGCCATCTTTTTATTGGTGTTTGTACAACACTTAGCCCAACGAGAGGCTTGATCTGTGATTGGGGCCCTTGGGCCACTACTGCAATACAAATAATAAACAATAGTACTAAAAATGAGAGCTCTGTGTGGCTTGAAAGCTACAACTACACTGCGTATAATATAAATGCAGATTGACTTAGTCCATGATCCTGAGACTGAAGCAACTGCATGCCAGGATCTTTTCATGTGTTTGATCAATGTTTTCCATACCAGGGTATGAGGATATGAATGGTTCTGTATTATGCATAAAGCAAATGTTGCTAGTTTTCAAACTCATATAAACTTTACGGACCATTTTTCACTCTGTATTCCAGGAGCAAACGTCAAACATAGTTTGCATTGAAAACTCAATACTTGGCTCAAGAAGTAATTACAGTCTGATCCTGCAGTTCTTACTCGGGAAAAGAAAGCGAACAGTGAAGTCAGTAGGTTTTTTTCTGAGTAAGGGTGGCAGAGTCAAGCCGAATATATTTAAGTCTAAATACTCGGGGGAAAGGAGGAGGGGAATCTTTCCGTGGAAGACAATGTGACAATATTTGTGCACAGAAAAATCAGACTTCCATGTGGCCAAATCCTGCACAAGATGAAGAAGACCCTAAAAGCTTCTTTGGCTTTGCACATCATGGAGTGAAAGCTCAATATACCTTTCTATTAACTGGTTCCTAAAAACCTAGGCCCTGATCCAGGAAATCACTTAAGCGCATGCCTAACTTTAAGCACATGAATAGCCCCATGTGATTTCAGTGCGACAGCTGACCTGTTTCAAGTTAAGCATACGCTTAAGTGCTTTCCTAGATTAGGCCCCCAGACTGATGTTTATTTATGTATAGATCATGGAAATAAACACAAGTCTCCAGGATGTTTCAAAGGTCAGGTTAAGAAATAGATACTTATACTGGGATGCTGTTGTGTTTTTATGTAAGGGAAAACATTGTCTTCTAAAAGTGAGACATTGAAACTTTTAAAATATTCACAAGCAATTTATGACACATGTATAATCAAAGTCTCTGAGAATATTTTATAGTTAGGATCTCCTAATTTCCTGGCACAAATTTAGAACAAGTGGCAATAGTTCAAATTTGAATTAGCACTTAAATGCACATGGTATATATTTTGCACTGGTAGATAATTACTCGGTACCTTTTTCAGGATATGCATATTCCCCATTGTATCTCTGTCCGCTGATACCAGATTAATCAGGATGCCTTAATTGTAAATTCTGTCTGGGTGAGGGTGTTCATTGTCTGTATGTTAAATAGTTGATTGTCCTGCCTGTCCTTTTACAATATGGCCACTGGGCCAATCTGTCCTAGATAGGTCACTTGAAAAACGAGTTATCCTAGAGGAGTTTGAATTATTTATGCGTCCCCTTCTTTGCCCCCAAAATCAAACTGACCCAGGTTTAGTCCCCCACAGCATCACACTGTCATATTCACATTTTCTATCCCTGTAAAATGTTTATGTGCTCATTGTATTCCAAATGCTAGATTTGCATTTCAGTAGTTGTGTACAGAATGCGCTGTTAACCTGAATAGCCAGCCTGCTACTCAGAGGTGCTGAGCACTCTCAGTTCCCACTGAAACCAATGGGAGGTGCAGGTGCTTAGCTCTTCTAAGGATCAGGTGTTAAACCACTCGCTCTCTGCCAAATTTAACTCTTGAATCATGTCTGAGGAGTGTCCTGTCAAACCCACTGAAACATTTAATTATTATCAACAAATGCTGTCAAGGTAGTAAACAAAGCAGATATCTTGGGCCAAATTGTCAAAAGGTGGATGCCCAGGTCTGCACATTAAAAAACAATGTGTTCAGAAGTGCACTCAGAATTGCATGCAGTGTTAATACAATGTGTCTTTGCTATGCCCTTATTATCTTGTAGATATATACTATAATTTATGCTAATAGACTGACTCCCAAATTCACCCTTGCCTTGCTAGTTACTTTTCTAGAAACTACAAATGTAGCATAGTTTTCAAAGAATCCAAGAAATGAGAAAGAGAAAACGTACCCTCTACAGTCATCTAGTGCATCCCCTTGCCAGTTCAGGATACTGCCTTATATTTCTTTTTACATCCTTACACTTTCAAAGGCTTTGCCAAACTTAGTTTTAAATGTTTCATGCAATAGGGTTTCACCACTTCCCAGGAGAGAGAGATTGTTCCACAATCTTATTATAGATTTCACTGTCAGGAAGCTTTTCCTGATACTTAACCTAAATTTTCCCTTTGTTAATTTCATCCTATTCCTCCTATTTATACTCTTTTGCCATCCTAAAAAACTCTTCTTGCCGTCCTTGGAATCCACCCTTCAAATATTTGTGGAGTACTGCCACGTCCTCTCCACCTTAATCATCAGACTCATCACTTAGGCTACACATATTTTGGTTTTTTTAACCCTTTCTTATATATCAGTCCTCTTCATCCCCTTAATTACATTTGTTGGTGTTCTCCATACCACTTGCCCTTTTTTTCAGACCTACAGAGTAAAGGATATTCAATACAAATGTTTCTTTTGAAAATAAATGCTCTGCATTGGGAATGTGGCTGATTTGTTAGTTTGCTGCCTCTGTCCGCAAGTTCACCTCTGCAAGTTAAACATATAGACAGAAACGCAAGTGAGAAGTGAGGAGGAGTTTGCATTTGCATGTACTCTGCGTTGGAGTGGCACATAATACTAATAAAAACTGTTTACGTTTTTTAATGTACATTTTTTTCTGTTTGACTTGAAGAGATCATTATTCAATGTTATTTCTCAAACGAAGAATATAAGGCAAATGCTTTGACTTGATTTTAAAGACATTGAATTTTTTCTGCTGGTATAAATAGTATGGACACAGTAAAAGTACTTGAGAGAGCCTAATGAACCATTTCTTACACCCCATTACCTTTAGTCTGATATGACTGAGAGTACGGGCACTAATTATCCTCTCTTTCACAGACACCGACATAGATCTACAGTAGGTCTTAAAACACCATATTCCCTACAACTCTTAGCAGTTTCTCATGTAATACACTTCTGTATTTTTTTCTAATTGAAATTTAAATTAGAGGTATGCCACTTCCCATCTCCCTGCTATTTCTCTCTAACTCTGGGTAGCAGAAGGTACATATATTTTATGGACAATTTTTTATGACAGTTTTACATGCAAAAATGCATGCCCAACCCCAGGACAAGTCCTAAACAAATTAAAGGGGTTGCCATTAAAGAACAGGAGTAACCATACTAAAGCTTGCTCCCAGGTCTGCATGGATGGATCTTCATACAGTAAGAGTCCTAGGTACAGAAAACCTAGTGCATGTAAGTAGAGCACAAAATGAGAGTCAAAATCCATGGAGTGGCTCTGAGAGTGTACTGTTGCCTTTCATATGTTGGTTCTACTCCTCTGTGTAGAGGTAGCTAAGAACAAGGCTGAATCTTTCCATATTGGGACGCTTGAAATCATGCACTATTCTACACCCCGTCATGTATTGCATGCAGCACAGCTGATGCAATGTAATGTTGGACACTGGGAAATGTCCCCACATTGCCAGTGGCTAGGTTTTTATCGACAGCTACTGTCTCAGATTGAAATGTTCTGGCTAAGGTCATGTTAGAAAGTGCTCTTGTGTACTTGAAATTCTACCAGCCAATGACACATTAATAATGCAAAGTATAAGCAGTATAAAATCTGACACTCACGTAACACTTTGGGGCAAAGTCTACTTTCACATGGAACCAATCCAGATTTACGCCAGTGTAACTGAGAGCAAAACTTGAACCTTTATTTCGTGGCAGAAGATGGAATTTTCTGCTGGTTAATGAGGAAACACTTGGAAACATATGACCTGCATATTGGGATGCAGATGGTTCTATAAGACAGTACATACATTTACAAAGGAGACATGTAAGGTCACTGGGAACCATCTGTTTTAAATATTGAAATGTCCTTACACTGAACGTATGAGTAGTTTTGCCCTGGACTTGTAATATTAACCATCTACCAATTTTTTATAATAATGATGAAACAAAAGAAAAATGGAAATGTGGGGGACAAGGCACGGTAACAAATATACAGCATCTGGGTCCTATGTAGCCAGCTGCGAAGCAACTCTAAACGTCCAGTGGCTTCTGAAACGGATCTCACCAGTGCAATAAAGCCATCCATGGCTTTGTGGCTGATTGTGCTGGGATTGCTAATCCAAGTGTCCACTTGTGCCAGAAATGGCGGTTAGAGGACGTAGAGGAGGCTAGGAATAAATCCAATTTTAACATGTTAATACAGTTGTATTATTTCTTTGTGATGCTAAAGGATGGCTGGGCATCTGGAACTGTTGGGCGGGCACCCTTCGGTATGAAACGAAGAATGATTTGATAGCCTTTGTACATTTCAGATAGAAGCACTGCTTTGCTGTTTACTTGAGCATTCTGACATTTTATTTAAGGTTAAATTTGCACCTGTGCACATCAAATCTATTGACCACTTAAGTCCTATGCTGACTTTGTGTGGGCCATCTGCACACAAAGATGAATTTTCCTCAGTGGCACTAGTTAATTTCAGTGGGCCTGTCTGTTCACCATTCGGTTACTCCAGTTTTACACCAGTGTGATTGCATTGATTTCAGTGGAGTTATGACACTTTAAAATTGTAGCAAGAGTGATGAATCTTACCTATTATTCCTAAATCATCCATGCGAGATGGACATCATTGATAGCTGGCAGTTGAGCCCTCTAATCATTCCTGCCAAAGGAATGATATGAAAGTAGGTTCTAAAAACAGTTTGATTTTGTTTCATTTGATGTAGGGAAGACCAGACTCACTTGCCTAATTTCAAACCAATTTGAACACCGCAAAGTTGCGGGTTTGAATCAAATTTGAAATTTATTGTGTTTGGGTTCATGTTAGGTACAACTACAAGAAAAGGGGGCAGCTATGCAGTGACGGGTCAGAGTGAGCAAAATGAAAAACGGATGCAGAGAGACTGAAAGAAAAGCAGTAGAGTGGGGAAAATACCACAATGATGGGCACGAGAGAGAGAGAGAGAGAAAAGAAAAAACATCAAATGGAAAAATATGTACAGGTTATACACTATCCACTTCTGCCATGATACCTCTTAGGGCCTTTTTCTATCCCTAACAGCACAAGCTTCTTGTTAGCTAGAAAAATACTTTTAATTGAACTGCTCTTTTGGGAAAAAACACATGGGTTTAAAGTACAGGAGGGAAAGGGGCTGCAAACTTGCACTAGTTTTGTGAATGTTGTTGGAAAATGTGGTTCACAAGGTTAATAAAATTTCAAATTCCACACGGTCGACCCGTCCTTAGCTTGCTTGCTATGGGACATCACAACTGCTTGGTAGCAAGTGGTGATATAACAAATACTGAATCACAATGGAGAGGGAGGAGCCTGAGAACAATGCAACTTGTCTACACCCAGATACCTTGTCCATCCATTAATGATAGGAAAGGGAATTTAGAAAATGTGGGGAGGGTGCAATCATTTTTAAAATTTGAAAATACTCTTTTAAGTCTCAGGTCTCTGGGTACCAGACATGTATTAATCATAGCCTCTGTTAAATATAAGACCATCCTCAATCTGTTCTAAATTTGATAGCACCATAAAAATTATAGACAAAAAAGACCTATCAGGTAATCTAGTTTATGCTTTCACCGATACAGGATAGCTCCTTAGAGCATCAATTTGGAGTGCTTTGTTCAGTCTAGTTTTAAAACACTCATTATTTCCATAACTTCCCTTGGTGAACGAGTCCATAGTCCAAGCATAGATCTTATTGTTAGGAATGTTTCTCTAATATTTAACCTAAATATTCCTATGATCCGTTTCATCCATTACTTCAAATAATAACCTTTCAGCCAAACCAGCCCTCCTGAATAATCCCTTTGTCTAGCTCTTTATATTTAGGTTCCTCACATACTTCTAGACAGCTCTCTTTGCAGGCAATGACAAGCTTTTGCAGATATAGTTTTTTTAATTTGCATTACTGCAAGCTGAATGGGTCCATACCATACTGCTTGTGGGGGAAAAAGTAGCTTTAAGACCCCCTGTTCCCTCCAACTCTTAGGAGAAAACTGAGGGATTGCCAGGGCAAAGCAACAGCCCAGCCACGACTCTTTTTTCCTAGATATGCCTCCTGCACCTGAAAGGGGAAGTGGGGTAGGAGCCACTACAACTGCCTTGTGCCATCTGAGGATGCCCGTAGGCAGGGGCAATGTTCAAGTGGTTGCTTAAAATGGGTGCAGGACCAGAGTACATCTGCCTAACATGGCTGTGCAAGGTAGGGAAAAGGCACAAGCATCCTTCCTCTTCTAGACTCTTTGTAGGAGTCCATTACAGTCACAGCCTTGAGCACACGGGACGCACGAATGTCTCCAGGCTTGTGTGGCCACATGTGCAAGCCACCCCTAAGCAGGTGCAGTGAGGGGGAGGCTCTGTCCCATTAGCCATTGGAGATGAGCACCACATGGCTGTACATACTGCATCCTTTCAGGCGGTGGTAGAGCTGATGCTCTACTGTGCGCTTTCCAGTAGCGGGGCTAGTCAGAATTCTTACACTGCATGGTCATCATCACTCAGGGTCTTATCCTGCTCCTGTTGAAGTTAATGGCAACACCTCCATTGACTTTAATAGAACCAGGTTGGAGGCCCCCATATCTTTGTTTCAGATTATTTTTCCCCCTATATTTAGTTTGCCTTATTTCAGACTCAGTCTCTGTTTTTTTAAATCTCTTGACAATATTTCGATCCTTCCTAGGTCCCTTTGTCACTGTTGCTTGCAGGATCTCTGTATAAGAATTGCAGTTTCGAGCAGGAGGTTTAATTATTCTGTTTTAAAGTGAAATTTGTGCTTAAATCCAGTCTTTGACAATATTCACAATGAGCCCAGTTGGGCTCACAGTGGCCAGCAGGGGAAAGAATGAAGAGTCTGGAGAAAACAAAGAAAAGGAACATAAATAAAATAAGAAAAGCAAAACAAGAAGAAATTATTGTACTGCTTTGCTCATATAATTCAAAAGCATACAGGAAGCAAACAGTTATATTCATTTACCAAGTTCCAGTATGAGTTTTAAATCTCTACAGTCAGTTCAATTAAAAACACCCTAACAACAATACACTGAATTGGTAAAGAAAATTACATTCTCCAGCAGTGTTAGATGGTCTCTGTGACACTGACAACCTCTCCGCCTTTGGATCTTCAGATCCTTCCAAGGGTGATTTCAAACTGTCAGGGCCAGAACATAAGCAGCTTCTCCTCTGGAAACCAAACAGCCCAGCCTCCCGCTTTCTATGGCAACAACACCGAGCCCTTCACAGTCTGACCTGCTGAGGAAAACCTGCTTTTAATTAAATGTTAATTACTTTAATGCAGCCTGCATTATGTGGAAACACTCAAGTTATTTTAATCTGAATTTAAAGGAAAACATCTGAGGCTTAAAATAGCAAGTAGAGGCAGTTTACAATCCATGTATGTATGTAATTCTTTTTCTCAGTGTCGGCCGAGAACCTATAGTTTGAGATTATAACTATGTTCTATTTTTGCAGGCAGTTAGGCAGAGATCCTGGCTGATATAATTTGATTTTATTTCTGTGTAATTTACAAATATAATCTTAATGAAGGCTAATAAAAATAAACCAAAAGTCTAACTCCTTTCTGCTTAATTTGGTGCCGGCACTTTTAAGACTACTTGAAATGTGTAAAGATTAGATCAAATGTGATGCATGAGGCATTTGTCACAGTGATTCAGTGCCCAGCTTGATAATACTAATTCTCAGCAGTAATTAATGCTCACAGTACCCCCTGCAAGGAGGGTGTCAAGGTTCCTTCCCCACTCTGAATTCTAGGGTACAGATGTGGGGACCTGCATGAAAACCTCCTAAGCTTACTTTTACCAGCTTAGATTAAAACTTCCCCAAGGTACAAACTATTTTACCTTTTGCCCTTGGACTTTCGCTGCCACCATCAAATGTCTAACCAGTATTATTATTATTAGGAAACAGTCCATTTGGAAATATCTTTCCCCCCAAAATCCTCCCAAATCTTACACCCCCTTTCCTGGGGAAGGTTTGATAAAAATCCTCACCAATTTGCATAGGTGAACACAGACCCAAACCCTTGGATCTTAAGAACAATGAAAAAGCATTCAGTTTCTTAAAAGAAGAATTTTAATAGAAGTAAAAAGAATCACCTCTGTAAAATCAGGATGGTAAATACCTTACAGGGTAATTAGATTCAAAACATAGAGAATCCCTCTAGGCAAAACCTTAAGTGACAAAAAGACACAAAAACAGGAATATCCATTCCATTCAGCACAGCTTATTTTCTCAAACATTTAAACAAACAGAATCTAACGCATATCTAGCTAGATTACTTACTAAGTTCTAAGACTCCATTCCTGTTCTGTCCCCAGCAAAAGCATCACTCAGACAGAGAGAGAGGCTTTGTTTTTCCCTCCCCCCAGCTTTTGAAAGTATCTTGTCTCCTCATTGGTCATTTTGGTCAGGTGCCAGCAAGGTTAACCTAGCTTCCTAACCCTTTACAGGTGAAAGGGTTTTTCCTCTGGCCAGGAGGGATTTTAAAGGTGTTTACCCTTCCCTTTATATTTATGACAGAGGGTAAGTATTATTATCATCCTCATTTTACACATGAAGAAAATAAGGTAGAGAAAGGGACTTACCAAAGGTTACAGAGCAAATCTGTAGCAGAGCCTGGCTTAGAATTTAGGCTTGCCTGGCTGTCAAGCCTGTGCTCCTTCCCCCAGACTATCCTGCCTTCCTGTTGTGAAAAACACACTCAAAATCAGTTCTCCCCAAACCAGTTTCCCTCTCCAGAGCCTCTTAGGAACAGCTCAGGTTCCTCTTTACAGCAGCTGTCCTGCAACCATCCTGAGAGGATTGTTTTCCCTGCCAGGGAGACAGCAGCTGCTCCACTGCCATCTTGATCTGCAGCTGTAGGGGACATACCAGAGTAGAGGGAGTTCTGTAGATGGCACAGCAGCATGCTATATTCAAACAGGGGAAGCAACAGAAAGCAGGGATCAGTTATGCCCTGCCCTACCCTATCTTACTTTGACCTCTCCGACTCATTTTTCTTGGTCATCACAATCAATCCATAGATCCAAATTTCTTGGCCGCTAGGCCTTTTCCTAGCTCAGGGGTGTATCTTCAAAACCATCCACCCTTAGCTCAGCACTGACAGTAAGATAAGAGATCCTGGCTGGGCCCTGGCTTGATCTGTTGCTTTGGTTCTGCACCTGGCTGAGTTTATTATTTCATTATACTTTACATGGATGATTGTTGCTGCTGTGACTTTCTGAGCATAGCATATAGGTCATATGGCTAAGGAATGCTTTGAGTGCATTGTGAAATCCTAGTGGAGACGCTTAATAACAACTGCTGCTGAAGATGCTGTCTTGTATGTGGATGTGTGTATATGCTTTCTCATCTAAACTCTTCCTTTTCATTTGATCCCACCGAGGTCCTGAGTGTCACAAATCTCAGAGACATGCCTGCCTGTCCTAAATTCCATCATACACTCCCTGTCATCTTCTTGCTTAATGTAGAGCTGGCAAAAGTATTGGCACTTGATGATTTATTGTCATTCTCATTTGTTGACTTGAGGAGCTGTGTGGGTAAAACAAGTCACCTCACAACAGACATCTGGACCTGAGGTAAAACCATTGGCCATGTGGATGAGCATCTACTAGATTGCCTTTGCGGAAGGTTTATTTGGACAGGGAGATAAAGGTTAGTAGCAGCATCAACATCCAGAAGTGTATATTTTTCTTTCTCTTTTTTTCTGTCTCTCCCACTCCTTTTACTTGTCTGCAGTTCACAAAAGAAAAATGTCTAAGTTTAACAAACATGACACGTTGGGTCACATTCTCTGCTGGTGCAAACTGACGCACCTCCTCTGCAGTTGATGGAGTTCCTTCAGTTAAGTGAAAGGTGTGGGGCTGGTGTCCTTCAGTTGTTTGTCTGGCAGGGTTTGGTGGGAGTGGGAGGGGGAGTTGCTTTCTTTAGTTATTTGCATATTTTAAAGCAAAAATAGCCATTGCCTCAGAATTTAACTACAAAAAGAGCAAGAAAGACAGCAGGGGTGAAAAATCATCCTCTGTGAAATGGTGAAATATTGTAAGTGAAATTTCATGAAAAGAAATGGCATTGCTTTCATACAGCTTTACAGAACCACATTCGGCTGAAATAAATGGGCTAAATACAGTGCTGGTGTTAGTGGGCAAAAATCCCATTGATTTCAAAGAGATTTGCACCTACTTCTGCTTTTGGTCCAGTATGTGTATAAATGTGGAGTGTCTCCATGTTTTTATAACTTTATGTGCATTATTTTTCACATCTTAAAGCTGCCCAAGTAGAGAAAAATATAGGACTTCAATAACAGTTACCAGCGTGATTTGCTTTTATTACCTTTCTGTTCAAGACCCTTGTTTCCCCTTGTAGCATGTCAAATTGCCCCCAAAACCATATTATACAGCAGAAAAATGTCGTTCACACTTCACTGGCTATTGATTTACTTTATTTATTGGCACAAAATCAGCTTGAGATAAACATTTTGTCCCCCATTTCCACTACTGTAAGCAGTATAGTTCACTGCAAGGTATGTAAACCCAAATGTGCTGGGTCACAATTCGACATGGCTTTCTAATCAATGTGTGAAAAATTACCTAATGAATAATGGGTTGCACATTTCCACAAACAAATTAACCAGGGTGAGACTGAAACTAATGATTATATTTATCTAATGTAATTTCACATCTGTTACTAGTGGTAGTAAAAAAAAATTTCTTCCATCCATGGTGTCCTCAGAATTACAACCAAGCTTTTTAGATGCAGACACATGGCATCAGTTTAAGTGAGAAAGGTGCAATTTTGTTGGATATGTTTTTTGATTGACAGGTTTTGGGGGTGTATGATGTCATTTTGTAGTATTTTTGAACACATTAAAGGATGCCATAATAAAAAGAACCCTTTTTGGTTGCTGTTTGTTCAGTACACCTTGTAGTCTTCTTGCTTCAGCCAGAAGGCCCAGTTTAATCAGCTCAGCCACCTAAGGAAAAACAAGAGCAATTTTCTCCAAAAATACAGCCAGTTAATACAAACCCTGTTAATTTTTCTCATAATTATGCTAATGAGATTTGGTCATGATAAAAAATCATAGCAGGAAAAACCTCATAGGAGTTTTTGTTATCTTATTCATGGACAAGATTTGTGTTTTCTTCTTTGAATTATTATTGAAATGATTTCAATGGGAGTTAGGCCCCTAAATAGCTTTCAGCATCTGGGTCTTATTGCCTACTACTGTGGGTTGTGTCTGCTCAGTCTGATGCCAGCAGCTTACCGTTGTCTTTAAAGATACTGGGGAAAAAAAAAACCCAAAGCTCCAGAATGATGTCACCACTTGAGTCAACATTATTAAACAATTTCACAACCCGTCTCAGCTGTGGTGGCAGCTTTCATAAGGATTTATTATCCAGAGATAGAAGAGGGGAGGGGGGGCAGAGGGTGCATGGAGGTTTGAAAATCATTGTACCGAGAGTTTAATTATTGTATTTTTCACTGAAGTCGAAAGTATTGAGGAAAAACTAGCCAATTTCATATTACCTCGTTTGATTAAAGAAGTTGTATGATTGTTCAGAATGTGTAATTGCCATTCAATACAGCTGAAAAGAGAATAGTTTCTGAACTTTGCATCTTTAATATTGGGTTATATTTAGTAGCAGAATAAGCCAAATATATGCCACTGGCCTTATTGTGAAGACATTTAGATGATTGATTCAACTGAAAATAGTAAAATATTTTCTTACTAATAATTTTTACTAGTAATAATAAAATATTTATTACTCTTAGTAGTGAAAAAAAGCCATCTTGTCTGCAGACATGTAGGATGTGTCCCAAATGTGCTAAATTATGGGCCTGATTTTCAAACGACTAGAAGCCAAGTATGACACACAATTTCGATTATGCCATTACTGCAAATGCCAATGCAAATAGAGTATTTGCCTGCAGAGTCCCCGTAACTTTGTGCCTGTTAGGCATACAGTCGAATGTACATTTTTCATGCGGCTTCTTTAGTTGAAAGTCTGACCCTTAATGGATAACATTAAAATTATTTTAAAAATTCTATATTGCCTCATTTATCCTCACAGCTGGCCTTAGGGATAGATGACCTGGTCCATTGCCCAAGACACTAGAATATTTGAGGAGCATTATTAAAGTTATAGATCAATAATAATTTCAAATTGTTTATTTTGGGAGGCTCAAAACTGTGGCATTATGATCAAAGACTAGCTCTGCTTATCCTGCTGAGGAAATGGTCTCTCAGATTCCAAAAGAGATCTTTAATATACTAGCACATATGCAAAAACAACTTGATAAGCATGCAATCTGTTACACTGTGTTTGGGCTCCTTCCTTCTTGGTAGTGTTTTCTGTTTCTAATTGGCTGTTAACCTGTGTATGTGCATTCCTTGCAGTGAGTGAATATAAATAGTAAAGAATACAAATCAAAAGCTGGAAATTATAGAAAATTGATAAGGGAAGCAAAGGGATTCAACAAGAAATCTATGGCCAGCAGAGTTAAGGACAATAAGAAGGAGTTTTTAAAGAATATTAGGAACAAAAAGAATCATAACAATGGTATTGGTCCATTACTAGATGGAAATGATAGAATTATCAATAATAATGCAGAAAAGGTAGAAGTGTTCAATAAATATTTCTCTTCTGTATTTGGGAAGAAAATAAATGGTGTAGTCACAGCATACACATGACTATGTATGTGACACTTTCCATTCCACTGATATCTTAGGAGGATGTTAAACATCAGCTACTAAAGTTAGACATTTTTAAATCAAAAGGTCCAGTTAACTTGCATCCTAGAGTTTTAAAGGAGCTGGCTGAGAAGCTCAGTGGGCTGTTAATGTTGATTTTCAATAAGTCTTGGAACGCTGGAGAAGTTCCAGAAGACTGGAAGAAAGCTAATGTTGTGTCAGTATTTAAAAAGGGTAAACGGCATGACCTGGGTAATTATAGGCCTGTCAGTCTGACATCAATCCCAGGCAAGATAATGCAACAGCTGATACAGGACTCATTTAATAAAGAATTAAAGGAAGGTAATATAATTAATGCCAATCAACACAGGTTTATGGAAAATAGATCCTGTCAAACTAACTTGCTATCTATTTTTTTAATAAGATTACAAGTTTGGCTGATAAAGGTTGATGTAATATACTTAGACTTCTGTAAGGCATTTGATTTGCTACTGCATGACATTTTGATTAAAAAACTAGAACAATATAAAAGCAACATGACACACATTAAATGGATTAAAAGCTGGCTAAATGATAGGTCTCAAAATGTAACTGTAAATGGGGAATCATCATCGAGCCAGTATGTTTTTAGTAGTGTCATGCAGGGATCGGTTCTTGGCCCCACACTACTTATTGTTTTTATCAATGACCTGGAGAGAACATAAAGTTTGCAGATGACACAAAAATTGTCAACAATGAAGATGACAGATCACTGACACAGAGCAATATGGATCATTTGGTAAACTGGGTGCAAGCAAACAATATTAATTTTAATACAGCTAAATTTAAATGTATACATCTAGGAAGAACATAGACCATGTTTACTCGATAGGGGACTCTATCTTGGGAAGCACTGACTGAAAAAGATTTGGCGGTCATTGTGGATAATTAGCAGAACATGAGTTTCCAGTGAGATGCTGTGGACAAAAGGCTAATGTGATCCTTGGATGCATGAACAGGAGGAACTCAACTAGGAGAAGTTATTTTCCCTCTATATTTGGTACTGGTGCAACCACTGCTGGAATATTGCGTTCAATTCTGATGTCCACAAGTAAAAAAGAATACTGATAAAGTGGAGAGGATTCAGAGAAGAGCTATAAGCATGATTAACTAATTAGAAAACTTGCCTTATTGTGACAGCCTGAAAGATCTCAATCTATTCAGCTTAATAAAGAGAAGGTTAAGGGGTGACTCGATCACAGTTCATAAGTACCTACACAGGGAACAAATATTTGATAATGGGCTCTTCAGTCTAGCAGACAAAGATATAACACAATCCAATGGCTGGAAATTGAAGCTAGACAAATTCACAGTGAAATAAGGCATACATTTTAAATAGTGAGGGTAATTAACCACTGGAACAATTTATCAAGGGTCATGGTGAATACTCCATCAATGGCATTGTTTAAACCAAGATTGGATGTTTTTCTGAAAGATGCAGTCTAGGAATTATTTTGGGGAGGCTCTATGGCCTCTGTGGAGGTCAGACTAGAGCAGTGGTTCTCAAACTGGGGGTCAGGACCCCTCAGCAGATTGCAAGGTTACTACATGGGGGATCATGAACTGTCAGTCTCCACCCCAAATCCTGCTTCGCCTCCCGCATTTATAATAGTGCTAAATATAAAAAAAAAATAATGTATAAGGGGGGTTGCACTCAGAGGCTTGCTGTGTGAAAGGGGTCAACAACACAAAAGCTTGAGAACCACTGGACTAGAGGATCACAATGGTCCCTTCTGGCCATGGAATCTGAGTAGAAGCTGATGTGTCCCAGGATATTAGTGTTCTAAATCAGTGTGTTGCAAGTGTCTGTCTGGGAAGGTTAGAACATGGCTAGCTCTGCACAAGAATGTAAGTGAGGAGAGCCTTCACTGAGCCGAGCACCCCTGAGCAACAGCCAGACTCTCTATGAATAGTAGAGACGGCGCTCCCAGATCGCACCAGAGGTGATGCCAGCCTCTTGAAAGGGCGTAGGGTGACGGCAAAGCCATGGGCCAGTGCATGTATGATTATTCCTTTTGCCAATCCAGCATTCACTCCCTGGAGCATCTGGAGAAATTTTTGCTGAGACAGACAGAATTTTATCAGGATCTTCTGCAACAGCACAAGCTGTCTATACATCCCAGTATGAGGCAGTGGCTTAATGCCATAATCAGGCCCCTATTTAACAATGAGCGTGTTGAGTCAGAAAGTGTTTTCTCTGTTAACTGAGTTACTAATGGGTCAAGTGCCATCCTTCTAGAATTTTGTCTATTGCTTTTGAAATCAGAAGACCTGGACATGACTTATACAACCAAGTAACTTCAAGGAGACTGTCTTAATGATGGGTTAATATGCTGCCTGAAACATAGTGTACAAAACTAATTCAAGAAAGTTGCTCTAAATCAGAGGTGGGCAAACTAGGGCCCATGGGCCATATCTGGCCCACGGGACCCTCCTGCCCGGCCCCTGAGCTCCTGGCCAGGGAGGCTTGCCCCCGGCCCCTCCCCTGCTGTTCCCCCTTCCCCGCAGCCTCAGCTCACTGCGCCGCTGGTGCAATGCTCTTGGCGGCGGGGCTGCAGAGCCTGGCCTGACCCGGTGCTCTGTGCTGTGTGGTGGTGTGGCTGGCTCCAGCCCGGCGGCACAACTGCCTGTCCTGGTGCTCTGGGCAGCATGGCTCGAGCGCCGCCAGCCACCGGTGCTCCAGGCAGCACGGTAAGGGGGCAGCAGGGGGGTTGGATAGAGGGCAGGGGAGTTGGAGGTGGTGGTCAAGGGGCGGAGGTGTGGATAGGGGTTGGGGCAGTCAGAGGGCAGGGAAAAGGGGGTTGAATGGGAGCAGAGGTCCTTGGGGGGCAGTCAGGAAGGAGAGGGGGGATTGGATGGGGCAGTGGGGGGCAGTCAGGGGCAGGGATTCCGGGGGTGGTCAGGGAGAAGGGGTGGTTGGGTGGGGCAGGGGTCCTGGGGTGGCAGTCAGGAATGAGAGGAGGGGTTGGATGGGGCGGCGGGGGGCAGTCAGGGGCGGGAGGTTGGGGGGTGGTCAGGGGACAGGGGACAGGGAGGGGTGGATGGGGCAGGGATCCCGGGTGGGGCCGTCAGCGGACAAGGAACATGGGGGGTTGGATGGGTCAGGAGTCCCGGGGGGGGGGCAGTCAGGGGGCGAGAAGCAGGAGGGGTCAGATAGTGGGCAGGGGCTGGGCCACGCTTGGCTGTTTGGGGAGGCATAGCCTCCCCTAACCAGCCCTCCATACAATTTCGGAAACCCGATGTGGCCCTCCGGCCAAAAAGTTTGCCCACCCCTGCTCTAAATCCTTTTTCATCTAGTGCAATCCACACAGATATACACTGGTAATAAAAGCAGTATGTGATGTGCTAAACTCCCATGGATTTCAATGGGAACAGACTGGTCAGACATACATATACACAGAGCATCACAAACTGCTTCACACAGAAAGTCAGTCAGAAGCTAGAGCTAAAAGTAAGTATTAAAATGAGATTTAAAGATAAGACATGACTCACTGTCTTGGTGTATGGGGGGACTTCTAGGAAGACTGGGCAGCTTCCAGCTGTGATAACAAAGGAGGTTAGAGCAGTGGAATGAATGGACAGAAGAATAGGTAAATATAGTGTCAGAGATTTAGGCTGGGGCAAGTCCATGGAGTATTTGCTGACAAGGAAGAAAATTCTGAGCTGGATGTAGAGTTAGATAAAAAGCCTAGGACAGTAACAGAAGAATGAAAATTGATGGGACCTAGGAGTCCACGTGCCTAAGTCACTTTTGAAAATGAGATTTGAATCCTCATTTGCTTAATTTATTTTGAATTTTTAGCTTTAATATCTGAAGAATTCACTAGTGGGAAGTTAGACTGTAACCAGCACCTGATAGAATTCAACATAAAGGAAGGGGTCTATGATAAGAATCAGACAGTGAAACGACAGACATGTACAGTCTGATGTAATCTTCATAGAACTTACAGATCCATGGATGAAATTAGCAGTGGGACAACCCAGAGGAAGAAAATAAACAGAGGAGAAGAAGGCTAATGATGGAACTCTAGGCAGCCAATAGCACACAGGATGAAGAGAAGTCTCCACCAGAAATGAGAAAGGACTGATTAGAGAGTTAGGGTTCAAACCAGAATATGAATGTACTGGAGACATCAACTTTTTGTCTGAAACACTCAGAAAAGACAGTGTGATTGGTTAGTAGCAAAGGCTCCAGTCCTGCAAGGTGCTCTCCATATTTAGACCCCTGTACCTTAGTGGAACAAAGCTGAAGTCAATGGGACTCCATGCCAGTACAGAGGTCTGTCCACGTAGAATTCATTGCTGAAACAGGGCCTAAAACTGAACCGAAATCAAGAGTGAAAGGAAAAAATGTGACAATGGTCATAGAATACAGCTGAATTATAATTGTTTCTTATAACAAGTAAAACTTCAAGAATAACACATGGGTCATTAATATGGCACCAGGACCTCAAGATAAAAACACAGGTCAACGAGCCAGTGTATGTGTGAATTATTATTTACAATAGAAACAAAAATTACACATACCAACTGTACAATGAGAAGTTCTATAGTAAGTTAACATTCTTCTGTGTTCTCCTCAATGTATTTTTATATGTTTGACCTTTTATAGTCTTTTCATTTTGTTCTTCAGCTGAAAGAGCAAAGCTGGTTATTTTCTGATGACATCTTGTGGCTGTGTAGCAACTGAAATACCTTATATTCATTTTTGTTTATATGTCTTTCTTCACTAGATAGACAATTAACCACATTGTGTAAATGCAGTCTCTTTTCTAGGAGCTGCATAAATGATCTAACACGTACCGCAGTCAGGTGTGTGGAGCACCTAACTGCATATAGGTGCTCAAATCCTATGGTGATGGGCATGGCAAAGATAGACTAGATTAAGTTAATTAAAATGTACTTCTACTCATCCATGCTTCTGTCATCCCACCCAGAGTGACACTTTCCTGCAATGACTGGCTTGGTTTGTTACAGGACATCACACTTCCTCATTTTTGGCCAAATAATGTATTGCCCTTAGATAAAATCCGGGTGAGGAGGGCAAAGTGCTTGCTTGGCTCAAGTAAGGGCCAGACACAACTGCAATCACTATGTTTCTCTGAGCACAGGGTTTGCTCCCTGTCTGCAACCCAAGGTCGTAGGAAGGAGGCACAGCCATGGCTTTGCCCTACCTACCTGCAGTCCAGTTGGCCATGTAAGGAAGGGAACAAATTGCACCCTTCGAAGGGGTGCAGGAGAAGGCAGGCTGCCTTTATTTACCATGGAGCTTGCGGAGGCATTATTTGCAGAATGCTTCCTAATGTGTCTTCCAGGGGCTCCTGCTCCAACCCATCCCCATGAAGGTCTGCCTCTTACAAGCATGACTGATCCCCTTAGTTATATATATATATATATATATTAGCCTACATCCTGAGCAGCAACTTATACACACAAGGCATCCCATTGACTTCAATAAGGCTGCTTTTATGAATAAAGGTGAGCAGGATTTGACTCATGTCACTCCATTTTATAAACGTAAATCTATATTGCATGAAAGTGGCATATTGTACTATAGATTATTACATTATTTTTATATTTTAAGGGACAGGGAAAGAAGTTTTCTTGTAGCTTTTTAAATCTTCTTTCAAAGTTAGGAGTGTGCAGATATTTCTGTGAGCCTGACTCATGAGCACAAATATTAGACGCACCTGGGCAAATCCAGGTGCATGCACCTGGCCAATTAGGCACATCATTGCAACAGGGTAATGCAACTTTGTTCTAGTTTGGGTTTCTGAGAACAGAAGACTTGAGCTCTCCTCTCATGGTTTATGATGTCACCAAAACCCTCCAACCAATAATAGCCTTGCTTAATAGAGGCTAAATTCTGCCACTTTGATTTAAGATGAGTAGTCCATTGATTTCAGTGAGACTACTCACAGATGGCCTAATCCTTCACCATTGAATTCAGTGGGAATTTTGGCATTGATTGAGTAGGAGCAGGATTGGACCCAGAATGGGACACTAATTGTGAGTAAAGATGGTAGAACTTGTCTCCTTGGAAGCAATAACATAGAGAAGGATAGCAATATAGTCAAATAGCATCTTGCCTCAGGTATGATGTAAGGCAGGAGGCCAAAGTGTCATGGTTAGAGTATCTAAGACATACTCTGATTACAAAATAATGAGCACAGCTGCCTTGAAATGTGGTCGTGGTGGTGTTTTTAGTACTTCTATTATTTACTATATTTCTACAATATTTGGTGTGTTTGCTTTTTATTCTGAAATATTTCTTTGACGACTTAACACAAAATGAACCTTAAAAGCTTATAAAGAAGCCACAGGATTGCAAAGCTGCGACCTATATTGCATTGAAGGGCAGCAACTTGGAACAAATAAAATGAAATATGTCTTTACAGGGTGCATTGTCAACCTGTGGAATTCACTGCCACAGGAGGTCATTCAGATAAATCCTGGGGTTCGTTTTGTACAAAGAACTAGATATACTATTCTGATCGCTAATGACATTTCCAGCTATGCAAGAGAAGTGTAATCAAATCTCATGCTTCAAGACAGACACTGATTGCCTGTGGGGCTCAGGAAAGAATTTCAGTCTCATGGCCAGCATTCCACAATTAGGTGAATTATGTCGTGCCCTCCTGCCACCACCCCATTTTTCCTTTGACTGCAGAATGCCAAACTATATGGAATAACTGTGTAAGGTGGAATGGCAAATCCTGTGTTGCTGTCTTGGATTTCCTCCTCCTGAGTAGCAAATCCCCAGTGCTGATTTCAAAGCTTGAAAAGCATTGCTTTCGTTCTGAATTATTTCTTTGAGCACAAGCGTTGCTGAAAGAAGCAACATAAAAGGAAAATAAAGCTTTTAAACATCAAACATGGCCCGAGGCAGAGACAATTGACTGGCAAATAAGAGCAGCAACCTGCCACCCATACTGTTATACAATATCCTAGGTGGAAGTCAAAGGAGCCATTGTATGTGCCATGCTCTAGCAGTGAGCTGCCTGAAGACCTCCCCCCTGCAATCTATTCCTTCTAGGAGAAGAAGTAAACTTCACCAAGCCTTGTGAGTGGGGCCAATGCAAAGCTGAGGGGTGTCAGTGCACACACTGATCACTAGAGACAGAAAATAATAATGATTTATCCACTCATGGATCATGCTCATTGACCTCTTCAGCAGATTCTGGGCCTGTTCAGCCCCTCTGACTCCTATTGCTATTCTCCTGTTGATATCTCCTTCTGTTTGGTTCAAAATTAATGCAATGGTCTCCTGCCTCTGCCCCACTCTCCTGAACAATGGGCAGTGTGTGCCCCATGGAGCCACTGTGTGCTGCACTGACCAAATCCTGCTCACCTTACTCATAGGAATAGTGCCTCTGTAGTCATTGATTTTCTCTGTGGGTTTTCTGATGTGTGCATTTGATCAATTAGCATTTGGACCCTGGATTTTATCTATAGTATGGGCTGGCTACACACAAACATGCAGCAAAATATCTAAACTATAATCCTTGTTATTTCCATGCAAGTCTGTGTGTCAACATTCTTATTTCGGAATAAAATTAGCGAGATGTGGTCATTTTAGGAAACTGGATTAGTGAAAGGGGTGTAAATTTCTGAGCAGACCCTCCCTTGGGTCCCCATCCAGCAACCATTTACGTAGATCAATGGGACTACTCAACTACTTATAGTTAAGCAGGTGTTTCAATGTTTGCAGAATCAGGGCCTTCATTTGTTCTCTCTTTTTGTATATTTCAAATGTAATTTCATCATAGCTGTTGAACAGATTAAGAGAGATCTGTGACATTGCAAAGGTATAGCTTATTGAGATTTCTCTTTCAGTTCCTTTTACAATATTGCATGTTCTACATTTTTCATATGGTTATGACACATTAGACAACAAAGAGGCTTTTTGTTTTTCCTATCTTCTTTAAAAAAAAAAAAAGCAAAAAGCTGAGATGCTAAATCAGTCATATTTGCTGTAGTGACGGATCTGAGCTGCTTTAAGGTAATGCCAAACCGGAGGTGGTCCCCTTTATGTCAGTGCTTACTTTTTAAAAACTGGATCTTAATTCCTGCATTGGAAATGAAGATGAGTTAGCTATTAGCCCTCATATTAATAATTTAGAAAATACATGCCCAATCACTTGTGTTCTTTCAATTCCCACTGAACACAGCTGCAACCTGCATTAGGTGTTAGGGCGAACTGATATTTTTCAGATGAGATATTTGTGCTGAATTATTAGGGTAGTCTGTATTATAAAATTACTAATAAACATTGCTTCTGGCTCAATTTAGCCTGAACTCAGTGAACCTAGCCAATGGTGACAAATCAAAAACTCAGAAATACCCTATGAATGAATCTAACTAATCAAGAAACCCTGTAGGAAGTAGATGCCAGGATTAATGAGCCAGTGGTTTCACCGTGCCATGCTGTTATTTCTTCACATAAATGCTCTCAGATGAGATTACCTTTGTCATGAAAAGGAGAAGAGGAAGGTTACATACTTTCAGCTGACAGGTTAACTGCCATACCTCCATTACTGAAAGATACATTTTCATGTTCTGAGTTTTTTATTCTGAAAATGAAAATTTAAAGTCCACAACACAAATTAAAACACATTTTCATTTCCAGGAGCAGGTATCGTTGGTGCTAGTGCAATAATATAGTTTGTACTGCATGTTACCAGATACCGCAACTTGCCCAAACTTCCCCAACTGTTAATTATTGCTCAGTAAATTCAATCTCCAGTAGAGCCAGTTCTGCCTTCCAGTTGGCTTTGAGGGGTGGAAGACAGTGTCAAAGCATTTAATCAAAAAAGTAAATGAAAGGTTCAACTGCATTAACAGTATGTATATACATACCTTAGACATTAGACGTGCTGTTATGTATAAAGGGAAGTAAACCTGCTTAGATGTACCCTAGTATGGAAATGAATCCATAGCTGAATATCTGCATCTGCTTAGAGCCTCAGTGGATAAATAGCTGATCAAAGCTAAATCACATTTAAGGTGGGCAAATAAGACTAGTTTGTACAATCCGCAATCTGCTGTATTAGCTACTCAGTATATAATAGACTAATTATTATTCATCATAAATGTTCCTGTTCTATATGTATAGAATTCAGTCACTTTTCTGATCATTTTATTCAGTGGTGCTGGAAGAATTTTTATAGTGGAGGTGCTGAAGGCAGAAACCCTATATTTGGGTTGTTATTACTACTTCAAGCCAGGTGGTGTGGAAGCACCCCAAGCACCCGCAGTTCCAGCACCTATGATTTTATTTGACTGAAGCAAGGTTGTTGCTGGTGGGATGTAAAAATGGCCAATGTTGTTTAATTTTTATATTTCAATATCAAGCGGGAGAGATGTCTGGGAATAAAATCACTCACTTGCAGCCTGTAAACTGTATGACTGAAATTTGCACTTCTCTTCTTTTCATCCTGTTAAATATGTAAGTACATCAGCTTAAACATTTTATGTTGCAAAGCTTCAGCTAGTGCTAGCTGTATGTATAACTTCAAAAATCTTCAGGAGGCATAACATGAAGATCTATTGCCATGGAAACAAATATTATATCAAAATTGGATAAGGACAAAAAGCTTGGGTCATATCCAGAACAACGTTTCCATTAGAATATGAAGAAAACAATGTATATTTCGGAAAGATCATTAAATGGAAGGATCTTTGTAAGACATCTGCCACAGATTTGTAATTTTTCCATTAGTGTCAAGAGTTGGGCCTTTTGGGTTGGGTCTTCTCCCCACCACCCCTCAATCTGGAGAACACATTTTCCCATACCATTAAAAAGCACATATTTTGAAGCTCTTGTATAGCACATTTGATTACATTCCTGATTCCTACATCATAAAGCTGTCTTGCATACAGCAGTATAAAGAAGCTGTAAAATTAACATGCTTGTAAACAACCTTCCATGCACTTTGGAAGAAAGGGTGTGAGGTTTACACTGATCTCCTAAATGGACCGTTGAGACATGCAGGTGAGAATTAAAGGCCGAAGACTGGTAGGTGCTGGGATGTGGGTGAGATTTAAGCAAAAACAAAAAGACCCAGGACTGTACTGTGTTCAGCATGCACAACCACCTGCTTTTAAAAGGGCGACTATGGCGATACTGCCTGGGGCTACTGAGCTCTTATTAAATAGCATTCTTCGATATCCACTACGTCTGGATTTTCATGCTGATAAGCCTAATTAATCAGAAATGGCAAGGGCCTGGCCACATCCTGCTCCTAGTGTGAGTGGGAAAATTCCCATTGACTGCACTGGAGCAGGACTTCAGAGCAAAAGCCTCTTTATAATTGAAAACGCCCATTTAAAAGGAGGAGAAAACTCCATCACGTCTTGGCGTGTAATCGCTGCCCGGGGGCAGTGGCGCTTTTAAGGACATTATGATGTGGGGTGGCCAATGGAGGACAAGTCTCTTGCCTCCGGCTGGGGGATGTTGTAGGACACCGATGGCGCAGCGTGTTCCATTTGATCAGGTTTACCCCAGGCGCTAGTACCGCATGTAAACGGGAGTAACGTGTTGAGCATGGTGTGCCCTGGAGAGCCACCACTCAGAAGTGATATCTTAACTGGCTTGACATCTAGGGTAGCAGGATTCTGCCAAGGGGCTCAGCGTGTCACCCCAGTAGACTCACTCCTGCTTTGGAGCGTAATTTATCCTCCTTTTATTTCTCTTTGAAATTAAATGTACATGTGTAATATGCACTTTGGAGCAAGCAAGGACCCTTCTGCGTCTGACTATGCGTTGGGCACTCTCAGGTGTGTAATTAAGAGGGGTGTAATTGATGTACAGGAGGAAACGATCGTAGTGAATCACATTTTAAAAATCACTGTATGATGCTTGACAACATCCTGTACTTTTCCTAAGACAAAGTTAGCACAGAAGTAAAAGGCGTGGTTTCTCTTCCGTGCGCTTAGCCAAGTGCCAGGAGTGCACTCATTTCACGTTTCAGAGTAACAGCCCTGTTAGTCTGTATCCGCAAAAAGAAAAGGAGGACTTGTGGCACCTTAGAGACTAACCAATTTATTTGAGCATGAGCTTTCGCGAGCTACAGCTCACTTCATCGGATGTTATGTCAAATAAATTGGCTAGTCTCTAAGGTGCCCCAAGTCCTCCTTTTCTCATTTCACGTGTGGCAAGAAGATCTCTCTTCCAGTTTCATTTCTCCTCCCTACAACTTTTTCCGGCCGGGGGAGAGGAGACCAGCCACCACCGTCCAGCCATTCCTTCGCCGAACCCCAAGACTCCGTGCCCACATTAGCCATTGTCTTTGGCTGTGGAAACTGTTAATTCCTTTTTGGCTGAAAATCAAAGGACGTGGCACGTTCTACCCACAGGCAAACCTCCCGCCTCCGCGAGGGCTGCAGGATTCGCTCCGTGCTTAACTATTTACTCTACTTAACCCTATGTGGCCCCAACACGCGTTATCTGAAACGGATCAGTAAGAAAGGGAGACCTGTTAATGTCGTCATTTCGTGCCCGGTCCCGTGCACATAGGCATTGGGTTTGTGTGTCCGTGGCTGCCTCACACCTTCCCATCCTAGCCTCGACAACAGGCCAATCGTGCTTTAGCACACCCTGTCGCTTACTTCTAGTCTCCTTTCCCCCCTCCTTCCGCTGTGTTATTTGTAACGGCACTTTCTGTTTCTTGGAGTTGAAAGGTCAATTACGCACAAAGATTAACAAAAGTTTATTAATCATGAAGTATTAAAATTGTAATAAATGAAATACTTCAATGCAAAGGTCAAGCAAGCAAATCATTCCCAAAATCATTGAATTTTAAATTAAGGGGGCGGGTCTTTTTTTTTCCTGTGGGTTAAGAGACCGCTTATATCTCACAGCCCACACCAAAACCCATAATTCTTCATATCACATACTGAAAATGATTTTATTTATCCATTTACATTAACTTGTTATAAACTTGTCCGGAAAAGTCAAATAATATTCTTTATATTAGCTCAAACATTTATTAAGAAACCCAAAATTCAATAAATAAGCACAGACAATAAGTTAAAACAGATCACAAATCGACCAGTATGTAACAAGAATGCTTTATCTACACAAAACATCCTATTTCACATTGTTTGTTCATTCTTCCAAATAGCATCTGTTCTCTGGGATTGGATTGGACCAGCACATGCAGAAAAGAGCTGATTGTGTTCTCTGTACAAAGTTTGGCAGGGTTGACTGAGAGAGACTGTCCATGTGCACCAGGCCCTTGCCACTGAGCTTGCAGGGTCAGTGGCAACAGGAGAGGATGCAATAGAGACAACAGCAACAAAATAAAAATAAAAAAGGTGACAGGTTTGCAACTAAATCGATCAAGAAA
Source organism: Eretmochelys imbricata (assembly GCF_965152235.1). Lineage (NCBI taxonomy): Eukaryota > Metazoa > Chordata > Testudines > Cheloniidae > Eretmochelys > Eretmochelys imbricata. The sequence goes on along the minus strand of NC_135576.1, from coordinate 46,262,216 downwards.
TCAAAGGTCCAGAAAAGGGAAGTGCTTCCCCCCCCTCCCCCCACACACAGCTTTTTACAAAAGGAAATATGACTTTGATTTTTGTTCTCACTTATAAACGCTTTATCAAAATGGGTTCAATTTCCTCTTGATTTCTCTCATCACTTCATTAATCTTGCCCAGTCCCCCCCAACCCCCAAGCCAGTGCTGCCCGTTAGGAAACCTTCTGACCAAAAAGCCCTGCAATATTTGTTGTTGGGGTTGTTATTGTTGTGCTTTAAAAACAAATGGATCTCTTGGCAAAGCCCAAGAGCTGGCTGGGTGGGTGGGGAAGGGAGACAAGGGACAAATTAAAACGAGATCCCAAATGCCCAGTGAGTCCCTTCGTGTGTTGATGTGAAGACACAAGGCCCTGGTCATTGCGTCTCCTCCTGGGAACACAGGCCTGGGGGCTGGGGGCGTGTGGGCGTGGGGGGGGGCGCCGGGGGGTGTTTCTCTGCCCACAAACCAGTCCATTGGTGTCTGATTTCAGATCCTGAGTCGACTCCCTGGTAAGTAAGTCGGGGGCGCGGGGGCGGGGGCTGGGGGGGGGGACGCGATCCGCAGCGGGGGCGAGGGCGGCGGCCGGGCGAGGGCCAGGCGGCGCTGCCATTAGGTGAAGCTCATGGAGACTGTGTGCTCCAGCGCTTTGCGGCGGAGGGAGGCGATGCTGGTTCCCCGCCACACGTCGCTGCTGTCCGGGGAGCTGCAGAGCTGCGGCGAGCCCGTCACGTTGCTGGGGCCGGGCAGCGAGGCGGGCACCATGCCGGGGAAGGCGGGCTGGTAGAGGTGCGACTGCAGGCCGGCGCCGTTGGAGCCCGCCAGGCTGTTGGACAGGCCCATGGAGTTGGGCGGCGGCCCCGCCGCCAGGCTGCACTGGGACAGCGACTGCGCCATGGCCTGCTGGCGGCCCAGCGCCGGCGGCAGCGGCAGCTGCGAGACGCCCGGCATGGCGGCCGCGGCCCAGCGCGTGTCGTTGGCGTGGAAGGAGCACAGGCTGTCGCCCATGGCGGCGGCGGCGGCCGCGGCGGCCGAGGGGAACTGCGGCAGGCCCGGCGTGGGCAGCAGCGTGCCCGGCGCCCGGAACACGTTCGTGGTCTTCTTGCGCTTCTTCCACTTGGCCCGCCGGTTCTGGAACCAGACCTGCCGGACACGGGGTGGGGGAGAGAGCGAGAGAGGCGGGTTAGGGACCGTGCGCCGCGGGGCAGGGAGAGCTGCCCGGCCCCCCGGTCTGTGCCGGCCTTGCCCGGGACCCCAGGCCCACAGCTCGGCCCAGAGATCCCACCGCGGCCAGCTGAGAGCACGGGGCCCGCTGTGCTCGGCGCGGGGCAAGCCCACAGGCAGGCGCTGGCTCATCTGAGAAGAGAAGTGACAGGAAGGGTGGGGCAAAAGGATGCGATCAAATCTAGAGGCTGTATCTCCACTGTATAGTGCTTGTTCTGTGGCAATTATGCGTGTAATGTATCGCTTCCATAGCCTTGTGGCTGCATATATGGGGCTAGAGTCGTAGAAGTGTAGGACTAGAAGGGACCTCAGTAGGTCATCTAGGCCAGTCCTCTGCACTCAGCGCAGGACTGAGTGATAAGTGTACATGCAGCCATAAGATGCACACATAAGAAATATATCCGAGAAAGATACGTCCTTATATACATCATTCCTACATCCTACCCAATATGTGTTACACACGTGTCCATCTGTAGGGTGTACACACACATTTGTATGTATATACATACGCTTATGAACGCACTGTATATGTATGTACAGCCTACACCACATAGGCATAAATACTCCCTCTTTCTACTGAAAGTATAAACTGGGGATTTAAAACTTGGAAAAAGACGTCCTTATTTTGACTCCTCAAAGACACAACAAGACCCACAATTTGCACCAAGAAAAATAGTTTCGTTATAAGCGAAATAGATCTGATGACAATAATATACTTTGGAACACCATTGAGTCACATTCTGGTTTGTGTAGCCTTGATAACCTGTATTTGCACCAATAATGGTTGGTGCTTAAGCATTTAAATACAGAATTCCACCTGCGTATGCCAAATTCAAATGGATCTTTGGTGACTGTTTCTTTGGTTGGGGGGGGGGGGGGATCTGTTTCCAGTTGCCCTGCTCTGTATTAGCCCTCAGATCTACTGTTTGCAGAGAATGACAAGAATCCTGAGCTTGAGGGCCTTATCCCTTTCTCAACAGCCAGGTTCTTCTTATCTGTGGAGTGAACGTAAATTTATCTTTCCGACGTTGCAAATTAATGTAGGCCAAGTTCAAAGCTTTCTTACACTAGTTGTCAATAAAATTTAATTTTGCTTTGACAAACCCAAGGCTCTTTTGCAATGAGCTATATTTGACTGATTAAATACACTTGAGCCCTACTTAGGGGGCTTACATTTTAGTTCTTAATAATGGCAAAGAGAATCTCTGATCTTTGGGTTATTTGTCTACAAATGTCAAAACAAAGAAGACGAAACAGAAGTTTCCTATTAGATCATTGTCTAAACCGTGTTGCCTTGGCAATAATCTCTTAACATTTTCAGATACTCATTTTGATGTGCTAGTTAATCAACTGGGTTTTCATCTCCTTCAGCCCGCTGGTGAACTGATACGTGATAGTGAAACCTGCGCTTTACACTTCTTCATTCTCCAGTCAGCCATTTAACCCAGTGTTTTGTTTATTAATCAGGCCAAACCCCGCTGGTTTTACTCGCTGGGAGTCAATGGAACGTGATTTGGCCAGATACAAATGACCTAGTCTATATTTTGGGGGATTTTACAAATGTGCAATATAAATTAGAGCCCAGAATGTGACAACTGCTTACCTAGGATCAGCGCCTGTCTCAGTCAGATAATTCATTACTTATTGCACAGCCAAAAATCCCTCCCACGTGCACTACAATTGGACTATTCGGAATGGTTTTGTACTATAGATTTCTATTCCATTGAAATAGCATCGAGACGATTCTTTTACAGGAAAGCTAGTTAGAGCAGTAGGTTTACTCCCTCATCCCTCCCCAATTCTCGCTCCGCTCCCTTCCCCGCCACCTGACATGGTTTTTATTGTCTCCCTCCCTGGCCTTTATTCCCTCGCATTGTCTCTCCTGGTTTTGTGCTCTGTAGTCACAGCTCCGCTGCCGCCCCACAAGTTGCCGTGTGACTGCTTAATAAAGCTGCAGGAATGTATATAATGAAAGGGCGCAATGTCTCTGTCCCAGGATTGAGCTGTCTGCAGCCACCTTCACTCATAACGAGGCGAATTTGTGTAAAATAGGCCGGGCTAAAAAATAAATAAATAAGGAAGCACCGACCCTGTGCTGCTGACCCTGCTTGCGCTCGCGTCTGAATTCTTATAAAAACGTCTGTGTGATTGGAACATGAGTTTCGATCTTTGACTCCGAATTGTTTCTCCACTAACGCTTGGTGGCTGCACCGTTAGCAAGCAGCACTCAAACCCGGCCAGATTCTTTGATTCGGAGTGAATAGACTGACAGGTTTCATTGCACTGTCAAAGGACAATACTTGGGATGTTGTAAGAGGGGAAATCAGCGAATCCACTTGAATTCCTGATTATTACTATTCTGGACCCTAGAATCTGCTGGAGTTTATCGTTTAATATTATATACTTAGACGGAGAAATATGGTCGGCCATTAGCGGAAATGAACAGCTGTTAAGGAACTAAATGTTATATGAATAATCGAAAAATCGTGTTCAATTATGTTTTAGGGTAATAGTTAAATTGCGGCTACAAAATCTTTTATGTTTCATGGTTTACTGGTGTTGTAAAGAATCTCCATCAGGTCTGATCGCCTCACTTCATAGCTATAGTGCATATGCTTTTAAAATGTGAATGTTTCCAGTTGAAAACTAGTGCATGACAGATTAAAACGTGGAGAAAACCTGAGGGAGATTTTGAAAATGCACACATGACAACTCTGGAAATATATTAACCACAGGCATTGGGCAACTCTGGAGTATGTTTAAAATGCAACTAGCCCCTGAAAATTATTAATACAACAGTGAGGATCTAATGGAGGTTGGAAGCTAAAAATCTACTTTGATATCTGCTGTTACAGTAATATAGACATACTGTAAATGTATTTTAAAATATATAGCCCGTTTAATTCCCCAGCAATAAATGTGTTAGAAATAGAGAGAGAAGAGGAGAGAATCTTACATTTTATTTTTTTCAAGAGCCAAACCTTTATGAAGATCTCATTGGAATCTAGCGGATGATTAATGTGAAGATTTGGTAGGAAATCTGGAGAGCTGTATTAAAGCTCAGATCTCAGGTTCATTTCGATCAGCCAGCCGTGAACTCTGGGCCGAATTCATTACACTTTAATAGTGCTGGGAGAGGAAGAAAATGCAATTTCTCATTCCATTAGAAAACTAGAAAATACTCTCAGCTTGTCCCCTATTAAGATGTGGCAGGTGACAGGACCATTGTGGGGGACACGGTCAATGGAATTACACCACATTATTTGTGTTCGTATAAAATATTGAAAGGCAAGGCTGACTGTGCAGAAGTTATTTCACTGATTTGGTTTTTATGTAAATAAAATATTGAAAGTTAATTAATCCATGCTAGAGACTAATGATTATGCTTATTATATTGCATTTGATCGCGTAATTTGCATGATTCTCGCATTGCTGCTTAATAAGCCATTCCGGGTTATAAATAATTCTGAAATTGGTTTCTAATAATGGCATGCTATAAAAAAAACGGGTTTATTACACAAGCCTGAAAAGCAGAGCGATATCAGACATGGAATTGGGTTCCCTTATAAGCACCAGTCCTTTAATAATTATTTAGATGTATAATATACATTAAATATAGCTCTAAAATGAGGAAAGAGGCAATTTATTCTAGCATTTGAAACACATAAAAACATATACAGCCGCTATAAATTAACTGTTTAGATAATTTCTTAGTCAATGTGGTGCCCACATACTGCAAGGAATATGTAGACAATCTGTTAACCATAAAGAATACTATGAAGTACTCATATAAGAACGTAAACCAATTACTATTTAATTTAAATTTGGTCAAGGAGCAATGATACAGTGAATTGTGAAGTAAATACATTTTACATAAATTATTTTTGCATTACATTACATGTTAATCATTTTGAAGTGTTAATTAAGAAGGTTATGTTGATCTGATTACTTTTTAAACTGTAGAACATTATTGCAAAAAATATTTAAATTGCCACTCTATTAAACTGTTTTTATCAGCAGTCTAGTGCTATTATCGTTGGTTCAGGATTATGCTGAGGCCATTAAAACACGTTATCTTTCTTCCAACGAATTTCTTTGATGTGCTTTTGGAAAATAACTATTTCCATAATATATTTTATATTTTACTTCATTTACCACACTCCTAATATTGAAATTGGTATCATTAACCTTTGGGAAACCCAATAAAGTTTAATCGTCCACGTTTTCTTTTTTCATAAAGGCAGTTGTCCAGTTATATTTTATTTGTGAATCTAATTTCTATTTTAATTTAAACTAATTATCATCATGTGTCGGTTTTATACAATGGTTTTACTTTTTAAAACAAATGTGTGTGTGTTCTGGTGCACCAACACAATCAGTTTCTGGTTATGAAACGTTCATTTCGTTTTTTAAATATCTTTTGTCATTTTTTTTTTTTTTTTGGCGTGGGGACTTGGCTCGCGGTGAGAATTTTTGGAGAGAAACACTGTTAAAGTGAAAATGCGTTCATAGTGTCACCACACCACATATAGTTAAAGTATTTTCAATGTGCATAATTCGTCTAAGAGTCTCACACAAAATTTCCCAGAACAAAAGTTTAGGTTTAAAAGCGTTATTTGTAATAGTCTGTTGCTTTTATCCCTCTCGCCTACTTTTAAGTTCTGCCTAAATTGGTTTGAATAAACTGTTTGCGGTATGTCAAAAATATATATAATAAAATAATCTGAAGGCAATGTTCTTGATATTTAAGCTACTTAGTTCTAGTGCTGTCTTCCGTGATTACTCAGTTATTTAAAGCAAGTATTAAAGAAACTTAAACTCAAATTGTTGTGCTCACAGAAATTCCTTTTAAACCTAAAATTAAAAATGTAACATATTGTTAAAATTCGATTAATATGTATAGAAGGTTGGTTGAGCTATGAAATATTTCAGGCAAGCTGGCATAAAATTCTAGGGAAAACATTGCCGCAGATTTCAGTGGGAGATCTTCAGGACCTTGGACAGCTTACACTACTACATTAGATTCGTCGTACAACCAATTCAGTGCTAACGACGATAAAAGAAGCAGGAACATATTAGGAGCATACGCTTATTGTAAACATTTCAGGAGACACAAACATGTGAGTAATGGAACAGTCTCTAAATTTGCAATCGTTTTCCAAGTGTTCAGTGCTGCTTTCCACTGGAATTCAACCTTTCCCCCAAATCCAAGAAAATGCCCCTTCAGATTTACATTACACTTTGAAATTATTTTAGCTCGCTGGTAATATTTCACATGCTCATTAGTAAACAGGCAGCTCGGCTACAAGTATTAAAAAATTAAACAGAAAACTAGTCACAGCAAATACTTGATCTGTCTTTGGTTTTGTTTGTTTTGGGGTCTCTTTTTGATCGATCGATCGTTCCTTCAGCGATCAATTGTACAGTGTGAGGGTGTTCACTGGAGGTAGCTAAATTCAAAACCAGCTCAGAAAACATACCATTTTACTACGGAGACCTATGCCACGCACTACACTGCTAATGATTTTTTCTCCCTAACGGGGATTGGCTCAGTCGTTTGTGCCGAAATATGTGGGCTGCTTAATAGCTGATATTCAACTGTTGCGTTCACACTGATGCCGATAATCCCTTTCTTACACCAGATGGGTGTTTCAAAAATTCCTCGCGGCTTTCAAATGTAATTTTGTTTGGCATATTTTGTAAAAGGCTGGTCACCAAGCGCCGGCTCTGGGTGGGTTTATTATTATTTATGTTATGGGTTAGGCGGTGATCATTTGAGCTGTCTCACTAGACGGTGTGACCGGGAAATTACAAACCAGCCTGTTCTCTGTTAAGCCCACAAGGGAAAGCCTAAAGGAGGGATGTGAACACAAAAGAGAGCTGTGGGGCAGGAGCCCTGCGAGCTGTGGTGGCTACAGGTAGCGAGTGCAAGGGCGCTCGGGGGTGGGGTGGGGGGTGACGGAGGGATCCGGGAGGTTTGGGCACGGAAGCAGCTGCTCATACCTGGACCCGGGACTCGGTGAGGCCGATCCGCAGGGCCAGCTCCTCCCTCATGAAGATGTCCGGGTAATGGGTCTTGGCGAAGCTCCTTTCCAGCTCGTTAAGCTGCGCCGGGGTGAAGCGGGTCCGGTGCCGTTTCTGTTTCTGCTGCCCCTGCTGCTGTCCCGTTTGATTGGGGTTCTGCCCGCCCGGCTGCCCCTGCTGCTTATCGGGGTCTTTGGCGCTGACTGCCAGGGAGGCCGGGTTGGAGCCCACCGTGGTGATGTCCTCCCCGGGCAGGAGGGTGGCCCCTTCCACCGTGTCCGAGTTGGGAGCCATGTCTCCCGGGTGCCCCCCCGGGTCAGAGGCCCCTACGCCCAGCCGGCACTTCACCGCCTCCCGGTGTCCCAGCAGCTCGGCTGCATCTTTCATTCCTGCGGAGGCAAAGCGGCGGCGGTCACTCCCCTGCAGCCAGGTAGGCGGCCCCCGCGCGGCTCCCGCTTGTGTCCGGCGGCCAAGTTTGCTGAGCGGCGAGCCCCAGCCATGGAGCCCCCGCAGCCCCCTTCGCCCAGCCCCAGCCCCGGCCCTCCGCGCCGCCTCACACGCTCAACTCCAGCCGGCAGGAAACTTTCCAGCGCTTCCTCCTGCGCCAGGCGCCGGCTCCAGCCCGTCTGTGGGGCCTGACCCGGCGGGGCCTCCCCAGGCACTGGGGGTGGGGGGGGGTGGGGGAGTTTGGTGGGTTTATTTTGTTTGCCGGCTGGGCCGACAAACCCAACCCGCCTCCTCGCAGGTGGCTTCGCCTCCCTGTCAGATCCGGACCAACTCAATCCGATTTTGTCCCGTCGTAAAGAAAAAATAATAATAAAAAATTCAAAATCACAAATATTGGGATAATCTGCCCTAAAAGGGAGAGACCTGGGGAGGGAAAGAGACACGAGAAGCCCACAGCTGGGGCTGGATCTCCATAGCCCAGCGACTTTTTTTTCCTAAAAGACGCCGGTAAATCAAATTAAACTTTAATACAGCACAATTACTTTTAAAGAAATTAGCCCATTTAGAGCGCATTAAGGTAAACCAAGGAACAAATTGTCAATTTCCTGCTCTGGCTTCTTCCTTCGCCGCTGCCGGGGGGCGAGAAAGATGCTGGGGGAAAAAGAAAAAAAAAACAAAACCAAAAAAACTCACCGAGTCGGGCGTCCAGGAGGTCGGCGTGAGACAGCATCGCGCACCGCTCCAGGGCGAAGGCTGTTCCCCCCCAAATTGTAGCGGTTTAAGTTATTTAAAATAGATATAAGATATAGATATATATAGATCGCCTAAATGAAAGAAAATTCGGTGTGTGGTTAAAAAGGGGGTCTCTTGCATTATAATGTCCTTTAGAGAGACGGGGAGGTGCTTAACACTTCAATGAACCCGTGAGCAGCTCGGCGAAGGGACCAATCAGGAGGGCAGGCTGCAAATGTCAGCGAGCCCGGCGAGTCCCCACTCCGCCCGCCCGCCTGCAGCCTCCGCACCGCCAGCCCCGCATCCCCCCCGGCGGCAGCAGCGGCAGCCCGGGGCCTTCTCGCTGTGTCTCCCGCGCGCGCTTAGTTCTCCTCCCGCCGCCCGTTTGTCGCTCTCTTCCTTCTCCTGGCCAGGCGTGACTTTACCGCTGCCCCTGCTCAGATCTGCCCCTGGGCAAGGGTCTTGGGGGGTGTCCCGCGGCGCCTTCCAACCCAAGCACAAGGAGTGTGCACGGGCCCGCTTGGGAGCCTGGCGAGCAGGCTCTCCCGGACCAGGGGGCTTCCTCACTCCTTGTTTGGGGTTGGCTTGTGCTTTGTGTGTCAACTTTCACGCTGCAGATCGGCTGGGAGGTTCAGGATCTTTGCGGGGCAGTGGCGGGTAGTGGGAGAGCTCCCTGTCATTTGTAATACAGCGTAAATCGTTTATTCCCGCCGTTCTTGGGGGCTGAAAGACAACGAGGAATAAAGTGATCCGAGTTCCTAATGAAACTTACACACTCTCTGTTTTGCTCTCCCGTCGTCCCTGTCCCCCCGCCCCCGTCCCCCGTCCCCCCCAAGGTGATCTGGATGCGCTTCTCTCCGGGCTAAATGTTTGTGTGAAAGAGAAAACATTGCACGGAGATTGAAAAGCCCTTCAACATTTTGGGTTAAAGTTTCTAAGCTTGGCCAGAAACGCAGTTTAAGGCGGTAAATAAAGTTAAATGCTTTTTATTTTCCTCTTGACTATGTTAAACTACTTGAACAATTTAAAGTGCTTTGCACAAGTGAAGCGAACCATTTCTAATGTTCTGATTTTTCAAAGCCAGCCAACAACAAAGTTTAGATTAGTAATATATTTCTAACCAGAGTAATTTTCAAGATCATTAGGCATTTATGTAATTAGTGCCAAATCTATAAGCTTTTATTACGATTATTAGAGTAAAATCAGTATAAATTTGTACTAATTTACTACTGTTTAGACTTGGCTGTCAAGCCAAGAGGTTCTTATTGTAAATGATAACTGAGGAAATTAAGTGCAAAATTCTGTACCATTTCTGATCCGCTCCTAAACAATCCGTTTCAATTGTATTTGTAGCAGAACATAATGCCCTTTTAAAGTTATTTGACTTGTATTTTTATTTGCAAAACAAGAAAAATACCCTCTACCCAGGCACAATGAAAACTGATATTTACTACTTCCAACTTGATTAACATTGATTTTTAATTCAAAAGTGATGCAATTAAGATTATTCATTTAGTGCAAATAAAGCTTCCACAAAAAGGGAGCCCAGTGAAGTCTGTGTTAAATAATACAGCGCAAATGGCTTTTTTTGTTCACCACCCAATTGACTTACACAAAACATTGTAAATGCTGCATGCGAGCAGATGCAAGAGTGATTTTGTTTGCAGCTCAGATGTGGTGGGTTTCGCCAGTGACTGAAAAAGGAGACAAAGGAAGCGGCCGACCGCGATGTAGGGCAGTTTTGTTCCCTTTTCTCCCCTGTTCAGATCCTTGGTTACATTGATTCAATTCAGCTTTAGAGACGTCACAGGCTCTTGGGTGCATCTCTGTCCCTGCACAGTGGCACAGGAATAGCTAGGCTCAGAGGCAGAACCGGGCCCCACTTTAGTGGGCGAGCAAATCGCGGTGTGTGGTTCGATTATTTTTTTTTTAATTTTGGGTTTAAATCTATTTTATTTTTACGCCAGCGAAAAAAGGGCCCCCGTCTGGGGTGAAAACCCTGGGAGCAAAACCCCCAAAGCAACCCCACGTTGTAACAAGTAGGGCGGCGAGAACCGAAGCAAAGTGAGACCGGACCTGCAGTCGCAGACATGCCAAAGGAGACAGCCCGCCCCTGGGGAGGGGGCTGCTTGACTGCAAGAGCCCCAGAGCCCGGGCTGGCTGGTTGATGGGGTGTTATTTGTACGGGTGTTGGAGTGTTTTTACGCAGTGAGCCCCAGGCGGTGTGGCTGGACTGATGGGTTTTAATGGTCTTGAGGGCTGTAGGTGTGTGTGGAGTGGGGGCTGCTCAGCAATGCCTGTGATGTCTGTGAGCCGAATAGGGAAACGATTGGAAAGTCGGGCGCTAATACAAGCCGGTTTGAAGTTACAATACTCGAGTCCTGTTTTGTTTGTTAGCTCCATGGTACGCTGAGGCGGCATAATATCCAGATCCTGCAAGTGTGAATCCTGCCTCTCTCGCATACGTGCTAGATAGTCCCACACAAGAGATATCCTCTGTGCTGTATGTTTCGGGTCGATAAATAAACGTGTAATAGTTAATGTGAAGACACATCAGAGTAATAACAATGGGAGGAATCAAAGGATTATCAATCTCTCTTAGTAACCGCTGAATAACAATGTTGCACCGTGATTGATAGCGCGCTTCATTTTATGACTTTTCTATTGCTCTTGATTTTTATAGCAGTATAAACAAGCTAAATCATTTCTACCAAGGCTTCAAAGCATAATCGTTTTGGGGTGGGATGGGGGGATAAGAAAAGGAAATCTGTAGAAGGGAAAAAAGAGACCAGGGCTGACACTAAGCATGTCAGAAAGAAAATGACAACGGTAGATATGTAAAACACTATAATCACATTCCGCTCCTCTCTACACTTGTTTTGTCAAGTGTGTGAATCCACCTGGGCAGTGTTTGAGATGTATTTGCAAAGATTTCATTCCCCGTCATCGTTCCGTTTTCCGAGGGTAGCCAGAAAAGTGCCAGTCAAGTCCATTCCTTTTATAATTTAAGGTATTTCCCACATGATCATAAGAACCGAAGTTCCTAACAAGGAAAGGCTTAGCACAGTGCCCCCAAAATCTTCAGAATGACAAGAGTGTCTTCAGAAATCACTTCAGAGCAAAGTAAAAGGATTTTCTATGACGGATCCAGTGATTTTTCCTCAATAAATAGGTTTTAGATTGTTACACACACGTAGAACTGGAACAAAGGGAACTACCAGAAAATATATTGGTTGCCCCTAATAAAATTTATTTAGACAGTTTACTTCTCATAAAAATAGAGATTGAATTTTGTACAAGAGTGCCTGCCAAGGGGCTAGGCACCTGGAATTTTTTTTCTTTCATTTTTTCCTTTTCCTCTTTTTAACGAAGCTCATAGAGGACCCGATTGTGTGGTTGTTGCTGGGGCAAAACCTCCACTGGCTGCACTGGGAGGTTTGCCTGAGTAAGGATTGCAGGATCGAGGTCTTTAGCGTTTAAAATGGAAATAAACCCAATTCCCTCATGTTCTGACCCAGAGAAAAGGTACAGAACCTTACGAACCCCAGGACTGTTTTAAACAGTATCTAAGTACTGATTGAATGAGGCTATCACATAAACAAGTGTATTCACCCCAAATCTGCTATTATTTAGGAACCGACTCTACCTTCATTCTTTCGTCGGAATAATGATATTTTGTGTAAGAACTAACATAAAATAAGGTTAAACGTCTAAAGTCAGAAAGATGGATTGAACTCAAGAGCTGCTTATGTTTAGGGTTTTCAAGTTGATATTTGATGTATACATTTATTGAGCATCCGTTGTCAGAAATATGCAGCTAAGGGGACTGCTATATGCAAAGCGCTGTAATTGCTTTTTACACTTAGCAGACACTCTAAACGTTTATCAAATCTAACTTTGGGTTGCCTGACTTGTTTGTGCTGCTTTTTGGTATTTCCAGACAGTAGTGCTGAAATATAGGATATTATTGTTCACACGCCAGCTATTAAATGCTGAATTGTAACATTGTTCCCTTTAATGAGGAGCGCCTCCCTCAATAATTAACGAGCTCGCATTTCCCTATTTTCTTGCCTGATGAAAAGAATCAATTTTAATTCGTTGTAAATTACAGCCATGCTTTTGGGTGTTATTTGCTTACAGAAAACAAATCAAGTGACTTAGGCTCCTGTTTACTTTTCCAGATCTGCATCACCTAAACACAAATGACAAATCAAACTCTATCCGTTCGTTAGGCGTAATTTGGCATTAGGAAATGGAAAAACATGACACGTGTTTGCATTTCAATCAACCTTTTCGAAAATATGACTTATTTGGAAATCAGGTACAAGGCTGCCCGCATGTTACGGAACCCAATTTTAATAACTCTAGCCAGACTTAAATATTATGTTCCTCTCTGCTTTAGGAGGTGAGACTGCTTGCAGCATTTCGTAGCTGTAATATACATACCTCTTTGCAAGCAACTTTTCAAAGTTTAAACACATACAAGATACGAGTGGTCACAGCTAACGCTTTATAAGGCGGGCGGCCACCAGATGTTCCGAGATGTACGTGCCTGGGGGAAGTCTAAGGTTGTATCATTTATTTTTAAGCCTATTTAAGAATGTGGTTCCCCTCTTTTTGAAATATATCCGGCTAAGTCGATGGCACCATCTGAGGTTGTCTCTTCTTTGAGAGATTGTGTGTGGAAGCTCTGAGCAGCGAATCGGTTGCTTTAGATTGAAAGGCTGGCTTATTTCAATTAATTTTCATCAGAACTATGACAACCAGTCTTTCATGGGGAAAAAGCTATTTTAATATAAGGTATGTTTGGACATGTCCCCTCCCCCCAATCTATTCCATTCAAATGCAGACTATTCCTATGCGAAAATCAACACGCAAACACGTACATATATAGTTGATTTGGGTGGTGGGTTTAGATTATTAAACGTTTGTTTGCAAACATAACATACTAATATATTACGGTTTATTCAATCAGACCTGAATCGTCTGATTTATCGTGAAAGTGAAAGGGATGTTAGTGTAGCATGTTAAAAGATAAAGGTCTGTTTTAGGGAAAGAACAGAGTTTCAGGCGAACGCTTTCTGCTAATGTATGAACAGTCTTATTTGTAAACCACAATAGGAAAACAACCTAGTTTTTTTAAACAGGAACTCACACCAACTGGCTGGATAAATAAACCCTTAGCTGTAAGAATGAAAAATATACATCTGAGACTGACACGGAATATTTAACTTTCTTATGTTTAACACGATCATTTTAATCTCCCCAATTATATAGGTAGAATATAATAAGAAACATACATATTTTGTTTGTATGTGTTAAGTTCGCTGCTTTTCTGATTTCTATTTACTCAAGATAAATAATCGTATATCAGTTATTCAGTTAGGTGACAAGCCTCGTAATTGGAATAAAAAGAAAACATCTCATCCTTATCTCTTTCTATAACTAGATATAGCGCTAATAAGACTGCATCAATCTTATCTAGCAAATAAATAAAATAGACAAACAAACAAATTCGCCTCCAACAAGTTAATGTGGTGTATCTGAGTGGAAAGTAGATATTTTCACGCATTCTGGAGATGAGGAGTGACTTTTAATAAAATCAGAAGAAAAACAAATGTAATTCTGTAAGCAATTTCAGAGATCAGCCATCTCTCCCTCTCCCTTCCTCTCCCCCGGCTTAGTATTCTCCAGTCGCCCTCCCCCTTTATTTTAAAAACCAGTTAGTTCCAGAAATATGGCTGTCACTCAATCTGGGACCTCCTGCCTTTATTATTTGGGGAGGGGGGCAATTCTGGAGGTAATAGGGCTTATTTTACAAGGATGATTTTTGTGGCGTTTCCCCCTCCCCAAGCGCCGCTAATTCGGGGCGTCTATATTCACTCAATTAGAGAAATCTAAAGAGAAAATCGATCTTCCATCTGCAGAAATGCCAGCTTAACAAATTAGATTCTTGTTTCGTGCAGGTGATTCGGTGACAGTTGGGGAATTAGAAGTAATAAGTTGTTGTGTTTGAGCCCCACTCCCCACCCCCGCCCCCCCGGCAGTGCCCCGGGAGGAGAGCCGAGCGCCTGGGCGCCTCGCCCCGCCTCAGGTGCCTCCCCCTCCGGCCAGGCAGTCGAACAGCCACCGCATCTCCCGCTGTAATTAGTGCTGCTGCCCTCCATGTGGGCTCGATTAAACCGTGATTTAGCCGAAAGAAATATAATTATGGCTGCAAATAAAATAATCAGCATTGAAGAGCGATTTCCTTAATGAGATGGAGCGGTTGCACGTCACGGAGTAAAGGGGTCTCATTAAGAGGTGGTAATGAGGCTTGGGTGAATATTGGGAGCTGCACAAAATGTCTGAAGTGGCGAGAAACCCAGAGCTAACCCGGAGTGCCTGGGATCTCTCGGCCAGTCACATACCCGCTCCCCACGTGGGCTGCACGGATGGGCTCCCTAGGTAACCTCGGTGTTCAGCTGGGCGAGTCTCTGCCGTCTGATGCCCCTCCCACTGTACCGATTTGGGACCCCCGCACCCTCTGCTAAGTGGACGTGGACAGCTGGAGACTTAGGGGGAATTCAAAGCAACATCACAAACACACCGGCCCTTAGCTGGGTAGAGATCCAGCACTTTCCAGGCTCTGCCCCATTAGCCTAACTTTGCTCTTGCATGGCACCCAGTGTAGAGATGTAAACAGCCTTCTGGACACATCCAGTTGAGCCCTTCAGCTGGAGAAGTCAGAGGTGGGTTCGCTGCTTCCCCCCGATTTCGCAAGTGCTTCTGGGCGGTGATCAGGTCTCTGGCTCTGGGCGTATGTAGGGCTTCAACTTGTCATCTAGGTGAGCCCTGGAAATAAAAATGTTTTGTTTTTTTAAACGCCATTAGTGTGGCCAGTTTTAACGAGAAGCTTGAAGGAGCTGGAAGCTTTGCAGTTTAGGGCATTTATTCCAACCATCACGTGCTTTCGAAATATATACTCTTTAAAACACAGCTTTGTAGTTGATTGGCTCATAATAAAAAGGAGTCACTTTGTGGTATTTTACCCCTCGCTCTCCCACTAGTCAAAAGAGTGAACATTATACACTGCTCCTGTACTGCATCCTTAAAGCCTCTCTTTTTTAAATAGCCTTTTACTTTACACCTGTCCCGTCTGGCACCCTAGTATGTGTGGGGGTGGAGAGGGTGGATTCTTGTCTTTTCCTCTACGAAGAGTCTCGGGATAAAAACGATACAGATCCTCAAAAGATTTAAATCAATAACATCGAAAACGAAAGAGAGCATCTGAAGAAGAATACAAGTCAATCTCACTTAAGTAACAAAGCAAAGAAAATTACAAAATAAGGGAATTAATAGAGCACAAATTAAAACAAAACAATTAGAAAAAAATCAATTATAATAAATATAAAAGCCGGGTTTTGTAGTCCACATTTTAAATATGCCAGGTAGCGTCGATGGTTACTTTGCAGCCGGTAAACTGTATGGGGTGCGTACTTGATTCAAAACCAGCTAATCCCACTTCGAATTACGGATCCATTATCGGAAATACACCCCATTCCTAATGCAGTTACCCCGTGCACACGGCTGGCGCACCTCCTGCTCAGAGCGCGGGCACGTTTTTCTTACTTTCGACAAATAAACAAAGACAATTAAGCAACGCAGAGGAGTTACGAAGAGCTGATCTAAGGCTCCGAGAAGGTGGGTGTGATGCTGCCGGAGCGAAGGGTGGATCTCTTTGGTTTGCGGCAGTTCCTAATCCCTACCAAGGGGACCTGGCACACCAGCTAGCTTGGTCCCCGCTCAGCTGTGGGGAACCACAAGGGCCTGATCATGGAGTTGCCGTTGCGTGCAGATGCTCAGCGCCTCCCAGGGTCAGACCCCAAACCGCCCCCCTAGACTCATTCCTTTTGTCAAGCTGTGCCCCCCCTTCTCCCCGCCAGCGCCCCTTTGGTCAAGCTGCCTGCGCTCCCCTCCCTCCAATGAGCCCTGGCCGTGTAGCCTTGGCTCTTCTTTCCCCAGGTGATCTAGCGAGGTAGGGGACAAACAGCTTCCCCTACCCCACGTGGCACAAGGCAGAGGTCTCAGCCACTGCCCGAGCCGCTAAGTAGGGAGAAGACGCTTTCCTAGAGAGGATCAGGCCCAGCGGGGAGACTGAGCGCAGCTGCCCTGGCAGGGGGAGTAGAGCACCGCTGGAAGTGGAGCTACAGGCGGCAGATCCAAGCTTTAGGGATGCAAAGAAATAGAGTCTAACGGTTTTAAAGCGGATAGGTTGCCACCTTTTGGCTGGGACAGTCCCAAGGAGGCGCTTAAAAGGGACTGATTGCAGGCCCTGAAGGTGGGCAGTAGATGGCCTGAAATGTGATGGCTGGGCCCCAGGTAGTAGAGTCAACTCAATAAAATAGCTAAAAGGTGCCTTTCTGTTGCCTTTGGGCTCCTGAGTGTTGTCTGACATCAGAGAGGCAGAGATTAGGACCCTACCGGCAGTAGGTTATATTATATATGATTATAATTGCCTATAATACATGCAGAATATGAATATTTCTAATGGCATTCCCTGCGAGACTGCATTCTCTTTATACAAGTTAAAGAGAATAAGGTTTTCTTTTCTTTTAGACTGGTCTCCCTTTAATCCCTATTGTCTAGCCCTTGTGTGGGTTCTGCTGCATGATGATGTATGATGTCTGGCACCATTTTACAAACAATGGCAATGTAGACAAAAGTGGCTTGGCGTATTCATTTCCCATGGTGCACAAGAGTCGTGTCATGATGAAGAGCCTGGCCCTAGGACTGTGTTCTGGTTCTGCCATAGATTACATTTGTGACCTTAATAGGTCTGGGCATTAGTTTATCTATCTGTAAAACGAGGACAATAATACTCTGCATAGGTTTTAGGAGGTTTTACTCATTAACAGTTGTAAAGCACTTTGAGATCCTTGGAAGGAAAGCCCTGGGTAAGTGCAAAGTATTACACATATTAAATCTACATAAAATAAAGGGAAACAAATGGGATAATAGCCTACTGTAATTTCCCTGGGGTACATTAATGCTGGCTTTGCTCTGTGAGAGAGGGAGAGGTAGTGTTTTGCTGTCACCCACAGCTTTTTATAGAGTAAAATTGGGCACTGCTTGGTGTTTTTCCATCTAATCAAGAAAAGCAGCTTGCTTATGCAATACTAAAATAAAAGCCATGGCATTTTCTTTCTTTATGTATACCCTCAATAGCTTAAAAAAAATAAATAATTCAGGGCTTGCACTTATTCACACCAAATGCATTTTTTCCTTAACACTCAATACCTTCAAAATACAAAAAAGGTCAAAGTCTCCTGCTAAAAAGAAAGGTCTGTCTTACATTAGAAAAACTCCAGGAGAGTTCTGTGGTTGAATACTACAACTGAAGATCACAGGGAGCTGGAGGGTAAATGGCATCCTAATGAATGGGGTGCATAAAAATGTGATCTTGAGTCCCTAAATTATGGGGCTATTTTTATGGGGTACTTTTATGTCTTCAGTTTGGGAGATCCTCCTTTTGTGTGAAGAGGGCTGTGCTCTCTAGGGAGAGTTTAATGCTTCAAATTGGGGAGAAGCTACTTAGTGCCGAGACAAAGTGGTCCTTCAGTGACCTCGCATTCCTGCAGTCCAAATGTGTGTTTGGTGGGGTGGAGGGGAGGCCAGCCAGATACCAAGGTGATGGCACATGAGAAATATTTAAGATAATCACCATAAGACTCCTCTCTTCAGATATTACTATTATCCCTTTTGGCCCAAGCCCTTAGCTAATATTTGGAGTCTTGTAAGTTGTTTCCATGAGGAGGGAAAACTGACTAGGTGTTTCTTTGGTGCAATCCTGTTTATTTACAAAGAAAGCACACCAAGTCCTGTTTCCCAGAATACAATAGGAATCAAACCACAGTTTCTTTGTTCCAATGACTTTCCTCGGCCTCAAAAGCTCTCACTCTCTTCTCTTTCTCTCAGGGCCACGTTTTCAGTCCTTTTCTTGCTGTTTGCTTAGTTTTTTTGGCTATTTCTCTCTGTTTTCTTGCTTTCTCTATTTCTGACTGTATGGCTGCAGTCATACACTCTATACACTGATACCCAGCAAAACCTCTTCACCCACAGAGCTCAGTTTCTGACCAGCTTTGCATGTGTCCTGCATTTTGGGTGGTGGCACCTATTGCTTTAGCTATCTTACTCCAAAAAGGAGCTTACTTGCTTCTTACATTTATCCTGAATTAAAGATGACTGTCAGGCCCATCAGCTTCAAGGGAGTTCACCCAGTCTCCATCAAGTTAGTATGCTTAATGATTAAATCTAGATGTCTTTTTTTAAGTGGATGAAAAACTGAGGACATAAGCCATTCATGTTTATTGGGGGCATGTAGGCTGTGTGTTCTGAGGGCAACTGTGATTTAGCATCCAGAAATTTGTGTACTCTGTGGCTACGGAAAGAAATGTACAGTTAGTAGCCCCACCCCGGCCTCCATTTTTTCCCTTACGCTACAATTCTTTCAGTTCATAGAGAGGCTCATACTCCTGACAAGGGGAAAAGGTACATTGGAAGAAAACACGGAGAGCTTTTTGGCTGGGTTCAGAGACTGGATACCATATAGTTTATTAAAACTTCTGCTATATATTGGTAAGTACAACATTCATCCAGTTTGATTAGTGGAGACTCTTCCAGTTCAGCACAATGAAGCAATAATATGTTGTTGAGAGTAGTATCTATATGCAGTAAATGCCTGTCTGGGTTTTTCTTCAGTACTTACCCAACATACAAGCCCTCTATTGTGGGTGTGCTACTTTCAGCCGCACATCACTGCTATTACTTGGGTGAGAAAAGTTCAATGAAAACACTTTTTACAGGAGAATCAGTATTATGTGAAATAATTTGTAGTTGCAGCAGACACAGAGAACACAATGTGATGACAACAGTATTTGTGGAATTTGGGGACATGGAGGAGATCAGACCAGATACTCTAATTGTTCCTTCTGGCCTTAAATTAGATGAATGAATGACAGCTGACAGTTGGAAAGAGGAAGGGTGGTTTGGAACTGGATGTGTTTCGTTTTCCTTTCACAGAATTTATAAGTTTTTTTTTTTTTAGTGAACTAATCATGAATCTAGTGTGATGAGTGGAACTGGAGAAAGTAGGTCAGGTTTCAGGGGGACCTAGATTAGCATGGGAATCAATCTCAGGGATGCAAACTGGAGTTTGTGGGCTGATGGTCACCGTGGAAATAAGATTGGTCAGTGTAGTGAATCTGTGGTTTGGCAATATTGCCTTGGCTTGTATGGAATCTAGGTCGGCTCTGATAAACTCCAATTGCTGGGTTGGTTCCTGGGTGGATTTCTTTTCATTTATCTGTAGAACTAGCTGGTGAAACAGGTCTATTGTGGTCTTCAGCATGCCTGCCATTTCTTGTTGGTTGGTACCCTTGAGAAGGCAATCGTCCAAATAGGGGAAGATTATGACTCCTTTGCGTCATAAATGTGCTGCTACTACCGCGAGTGTTTTTGAGAATACGTGGGGAGCAGTGGACAGTCCAAAGGGAAGGATCCTGTACTGGTAGTGGTTGGGTCCTACTGTGAACCTCAGGAACTGTCTGTGGGCAGGATGTATTGTAATATGGAAATATGCATCTTGGAGGTCGAGGGCTGCAAACCAGTCATAGAATCATAGAATATCAGGATTGGAAGGGACCTCAGGAGGTCATCTAGTCCAACCCCCTGCTCAAAGCAGGACCAATCCCCAGCTAAATCATCCCAGCCATGGCTTTGTCAAGCCTGACCTTAAAAATGTCAAAGGAAGGAGATTCCACCACCTCCTTAGGTAACGCATTCCAGTGCTTTACCACCCTCCCAGTGAAAAAGTTTTTCCTAATATCCAACCTAAACCTCCCCCACTGCAACTTGAGACCATTACTCCTCGTTCTGTCATCTGCTACCTCTGAGAACAGTCTAGATCCATCCTCTTTGGAACCCCCTTTCAGGTAGTTGAAAGCAGCTATCAAATCCCCCCTCACTCTTCTTTTCCGCAGACTAAACAATCCCAGTTCCCTCAGCCTCTCCTCGTAAGTCATGTGTTCCAGTCCCCTAATCATTTTTGTTGCCCTCCACTGGACTCTTTCCAATTTTTTCACATCCTTCTTGTAGTGTGGGGCCCAAAACTGGACACAGATGAGGCCTCACTAATGTTAAATATAGGGGAACAATCACATCCTTTGATCTGCTGGCAATGCCCCTACTTATGCAGCGCAAAATGCCATTTGCCTTCTTGGCAACAAGGGCACACTGTTGACTCATATCCAACTTCTCGTCCACTGTAACCCTTAGGTCCTTTTCTGCAGAACTGCTGCCTGGCCACTCAGTCCCTAGTCTGTAGCGGTGCGTAGGATTCTTTCATCTTAAGTGCAGGACTCAGCACTTGTCCTTGTTGAGCCTCATCAGATTTCTTTTGGCCCAATCCTCCAGTTTGTCTAGGGCCCTCTGTATCCTGTCCCTACCTTCCAGCGTATCTACCTCTCCTCCCAGTTTAGTGTCATGTGCAAACTTGCTGAGGTGCAATCCACGCCATCATCCAGATCATTAATGAAGATATTGAACAAAACTGGCCCTAGGACCAACCCTTGGGGCACTCCGCTTGATACTGGCTGCTAACTAGACATGGAGCCATTGATCACGACCTGTTGAGCCCGACAAGCTAGCCAGCTTTCTATGCACCTTATAGTCCATTCATCCAGCCCATACTTCTTTAACTTGCTGGCAAGAATTCTGTGAGAGACCTTGTCAAAAGCTTTGCTAAAGTCAAGGAATAACACGTCCACTGCTTTCCCCTCATCCACAGAGCCAGTTATCGTGTCATAGAAGGTAATTAGATTAGTCAGGCATGACTTGCCCTTGGTGAATCCATGCTGACTGTTCCTGATCACTTTCTTCTCCTCCAAGTGCTTCAGAATTGATTCCCTGAGGACCTGATCCATGATTTTTCCAGGGACTGAGGTGAGGCTGACTGGCCTGTAGTTCCCAGGATCCTCCTCCTTCCCTTTTTTAAAGATGGGCACTACATTACTCCTTTTCCAGTCATCTGAGACCTCCCCCGATCGCCATGAGTTTTCAAAGATAATGGCCAATGGCTCTGCAATCACATCCGCCAACTCCTTTAGCACTCTCGGATGCAGCGCATCCAGCCCCATGGACTTGTGCTCGTCCAGCTTTTCTAAAAAGTCCCGAACCACTTCTTTCTCCACAGAGGGCTGGTCACCTCCTCCCCATGCTGTGCTGCCCAGTGCAGTAGACGGGAAGCTGACCTTGTTCGTGAAGATAGAGGCAAAAAAAGCATTGAGTACATTAGTTTTTTCCAGATCCTCTGTCACTAGGTTGCCTCCCTCATTCAGTAAGGGGCCCACACTTTTCTTGACTTTCTTCTTGTTGCTAACATACCTGAAGAAACCCTTCTTGTTACTCTTAACATCTCTTGCTAGCTGCAGCTCCAAGTGTGATTTGGCCTTTCTGATTTCACTCCTCCATCCCCGAGCAATATTTTTATACTCCTCCCTGGTCATTTGTCCCCGCATCTAGCACTGGGATTATTGTAACCAGAGTGACCATTTTGAACCTGTGGTTGCGTACAAACCTGTTGAGTTTTTGGAGAGCTAAGGTTTGTCTCCATCCCCCTCCTTTCTTCTCTGTCAGGAAATATTTGGAATAAAAACCCCTCCCTCGGTGTTGATGTGGTACTAGTTCTACAGCAACCAGCAGTAGGAGGTGGTCTACTTCCTGTTGCAGAAGGTGCTCGCGAGAGGGGTCCCTGAAGAGGAAAGGGAGGGAGGGTAGGGGGGATAGCTGTGACAGGAATGGTGTAGCCAGATTGTATAATCTCCAAAACCCATTGATCTGTGGTTATCGCAGCCCAGGCATGGTAAAATGGGCATAGGCAGTGACCAAAATTGTGGGATGGGGTATCTATTGGGCTAGAGGTGTGGGGAGGTCGTGTATACCCTCGACCAAGACTTTAAGATTGTGACTTAGATGTAGATGGACGGGTGGACAAGGCCTGGTTCTGTGGAGTTCGTTGTCTCTGAGCCCATTGTTTGGGTCTGTTCTGAGTGAAATATCTTGGTTGTTGATGGTTAAACGAGGGGTCTCGTGAACTCTGGTATGGTGTAAAGTGAGGGCATTTGTCAGGCAGCGGGTGTATACCTAGTGTACGCAGTGTCGCTTGGGAGGCCTTCATGGTAGGGAGGACGTTGTCTGTTTGAGACGAGAATAGTTGATCCCTACTGAAGGGGAGGTCCTCCACTTTTAGCTGTAGTTCTTTTGGACTTCCCGAAGCCTGCAACCACGATGTTCTTCTCATAACCACAGCTGTTGCGGTTGTTTGGGCCGCTGTGTCTGCTACTTCCATTGAGCTTGCAGCACTGTGTGGGCTATTAACTGACCCTCATGGATAATGGCATTGAGTTGAGGACGTTTATGCTCGGGGAGGCCCTCCACGGGCTCTTGTATTTTACTATAGTTAGAGTAGTTGTAATTTGCTTGTAGAGCAGAATAGTTGGCAACTCTAAGCAGAAGAGTGGCTGATGAGTAAACTTTCCACCCAAAGAGGTCCAGTCTCTTGTGTGCTTTATCTTGCAGTGATGAGCGGAAATAAGGCTGTTTACTGCGCTGATTAGCAGCCTCTAATACCAGAGAACAAAAACAAAAATTCCATGCCTTTTGCTGGAACAAAGTATTTTCTGTCAGCCCTTTCGTTGGTGGGTGGTGCCGATGTTGGTGTTTGCCATATTACCTCCGCAGGCTCCATTATAGCCTCATCCATGGGGAGGACAATCTTGATCGATGATGCCGGTTGTAAGATTTTTAACAACTTATGTTGTTTCTCCTGCACCTCATGTAAGGCAATTTCTTGGCTGTTTGCTACTCTTTTGAAGAGTTCTTGGAATTGATTCAGGTCATCTGGTGTCATAGGGGGAGACAACATCACCGCTTCGTCTGGTGCAGAAGACAAGTGTGGAGCAGGTGGTGAATCATCCAGGTCTGCCTGAAATAGTATCTCTTCCTCTTCTATCTCTGTCTCACGGGGGTCAGAGGTTTCTCTGTGTGGTAATGATGGGTGTACTCTGGAACCTCTTGTTGCTGGAGAAAGGGGACCAGAATAGGGGTTCTGGTATGAGGGCCAAGGACCCCATTGTGTCCATTGCATGGGCTAAGGTGGCAATGGGTAAGGCCAGTGCTGTGCATACCAGGGCTCTGAATGCTCAGAAGGATGAGGCTTAGGCTTCACAGCATTCCATGTAGGTCTCCTCTGTGATGGGGATGAACGTTGAGAGGAGAAGCCATTGTCCTGCCTGTCTCCTTCCTCACCACTATGCATGGAGACTGGTGCAGGAGATGAAGGATGGTACCGTGCTATGTAGCGCGGGGAGTGTTTGGTGCCGAGCAGTGGTGACTGCGGTGCTGAAGAAACTCCTATGTCAGCAGGATGCAGGAGTTGTGCTGGTCCCGCCTTGGGGTTGCGGTTGACCGTTGGAGCACTGACTGGTGCTGGATTCAGCTTATTAGGCAGCAGCAAGTCTTGGGTTGATACCGGTGGTGGCAGCATTGATCGCGGTGCTGCTGCCTGTGCCGTGCGCTCTGCACCGGGGTACTCGGTGCCGTGGAGGAGACTTGACGTCTCAACTGCAGTGCTGCGTGTTGGGGCTCAGCAAGGGTCCACCGAGAGACGGTGCCAGAGGAGCCCGCTGCCTCATGAGTGCTCACTCTGGATGAGTGGAGCACCAAGGGTAAAGACCTCGCTGGGGAAGCTCTCTTTTTCTGAGAGACCCTGGCTGGAGAGGTCTAGGCTCGCTTCCTGACAGTTTTGGAAGTTGGAGCCTCATCAGAGCTCAGGGGTCTCGATTTATGAGACTCCCCGGAGGACATCTCTTGTGGAGGTTGGCGAGATGTCTCCAGCAGAAGCATTTTCAAGAGGAGATCCCTGTCACGTCTTGCCCTTGTTGTTAAGTTGGTGCAATGTATGCATTTCTGGGAGATATGAGTTTCTCCCAGACAGCAAATGTAGGATGTGTGGTCATCAGAGACTGGCATTGGTTCACTGCAGGAGTCACACTTTTGAAATCCTGTTAGCCCAGCATGACTGCAGTTAAGCCTCTCCTGCCTCTTGAGAGATAAGGGTTAATTGTAATAGTAAACAGAAACTATTCCCAAATGGGGAGTTAAGGGGAGAAAAAGTCTTTTTCTTTCCTCTCTCTCTCTCTTTTTTAAAGAAAAACCTCTAAGAGAAACTAACGAAACCAAGACTAACTAAACAATGTAACTAAAAAAGAAAAGGAGTACTTGTGGCACCTTAGAGACTAACAAATTTATATGAGCATAAGCTTTCCTGAGCTATAGCTCACTTCGTCGGATGCCTCCAATGAAATGAGCTGTAGCTCAAGAAAGCTTATGCTCAAATAAATTTGATAGTCTCTAAGGTGCCACAAGTACTCCTTTTCTTTTTGCGGATACAGACTAACACAGTTGCTACTCTGAAACCTGTCAATGTAACTAAGTATAGACTAAAAAGAAGTTCCGAGGTAACTTGTAACTTTTTTTTTTTAATAGAAAGTATCAAAGAGAGCACTGCCGTGGAGCTCTGTCTGCAGCCAAGTATGGTTGAGAAGGAACTGAGGGATGGTTGGGGGAGGGCGCGCTACAGGAGGTGCCAACAGCTGCACGAGACAACTCCTGTGCATGCCTTTCCCCGGACTGAGTACTGCTGTGAGAAATCTCCGGTGCAGGGACTCACCAATACCTAGAGTGGAGCACCCAGAGGGACACCACTCGAAGAAGAAAGTAAGTTACCAAGCAAAATAGAACAAAACATGCAAGTCTAAGCCTAATACAGTAGGAAACTGAATACACTGTCAGAGATGTTCCAATAAGCTTCTTTCACAGACTGGACTCCTTCCTAATCTGGGCCCAATCCTTTTCAGACCAACGTTGTGGTTTATGGCCTAGGTCCAGCAATCACTGGAGGTGGGAGGAGCAATGACTGGAACAGTGCTCTGGATCAAGGAATCAAAATAGATGTTTGGACAGCACCAGGGGAGGGTACATGGTCTGGCCAATCCCTGAGCCTGGCTGCTTTCTCCTGTGGAATTTCTCTCTCTTTCTGGGGTAGTCCCATTGCCTCAGAGAAGGGAAAGGCTGGGCAAACTGTAGGTGATGCTGCTGCTGAATGCCATAATGGCACCTCTGTGCTACCAGCGTGTGCCTCCCCAAGGACTCCAGGGTAACCCTGGAGTCCTTGAAGGAGTGCAGCATGTCATCAGTTTTGTGTTTTTAAAAAAAAACAGCAACACAAACCCCCCCAGCATTTGGCCATCAAAAGGAAGTCCTCAATGGCTTGCTGGACATCAGGGGAAATACCTGAATTCTGTGGCCAGGGAGCCCTCCTTATGGTGACTGCAGAGGCTATGACCCTGGCTGAGGTGTCCACAAAGTTGAGTGTGGAGTGCAAGGATGTCTTAGCCACCAAACAGCCCTCCATGACAAATGCCTGAAACTCCTCCTGCAAGGCCACAGGCAGCTGGTCTGCAAACTTTGATATAGCTGTCCAGTTAACAAAATCATACTTGGACAGCAAGGCTTACTGGTTAGTGATTTTTCGCATATGTAAGGAAGAGGAGGTGTAAATCTTTGGAATCTCTATCCTTGGGGATGGATGTAAACCTACCCTGCTGCTGTTCACTGCAGTCACAACTAGGGAATTTGTGGCCAGATGGGAGCAAAACCCCTCAGATCCCTGCACAGGAATGAAATGGCATTTCTCCATGTGCTTAGCTGTAGGCAGTATCTAAGCTCCAGAGGCCTTAGCTGGTTTGAGGATTGATTGGGAGGGCAACTCTTGCAGGTGCAGATGGATGTAAAACATCCACCAATTTGTGGATGTTCTCCTGTAAGAACTCCACCTGGATGCCCAGGGAAGTGGCTACATGCTGCAAAAGGTTTTGGTATGCCTTAAAATTCTCTGGTACCAAAGGGGAGGATAAGCCTGGCAGCACAGCATCGTCCAGAGGCGAGGACCTTAACTAAGCCAAAGCCAGATCTTGTTCCAGGGATGACTTGCCTGGATGAGAAGACTCTGCTGGAAGAAGGATCGCTGGTTCTTGGGTGTGGGTCACACTGCAGACCTGGCTGGTGATCTCACCTGTGAGCAAGACCCTCCACAACGGAGGCACATACCACTGATTCCAAGGAGGCCACTGATATGGATAGGGCATCAGTGACCAGTAGGCACCAGGCCAGGGACCTCTGTCCTGACCATGCCATGCATGCTAATCCTGAGAGCCGTAATGGTCAATTAGTGACCCTTGGTACTCATCAAGCAACGGGGATGAGTACCCAGACTCAAATGCACAGGAGCCTCAGGACTCCAGCAGCAAGGGGGGAGTGAGACCAGAAGGAGTGAGTAGGCGATCTGACTCCTCCATCACCCAGAATGAGGCAGGAAGCAGCACTGACACTGGAGGCGGTACCACTGGAACTGAGCACACTGGTGCCAGAAGTAGGGTCGGTCCTGATGTGAGTAGTGATATCAGAGTGACTGACTGACTACCAACACTGAGGGTGTTGAAAGCCACCGTGACTGACTGACTACCAACACTGAGGTGTTGACTGCAGCAGCGCTGGGGAGGTTCCTGGTATTGAGGTCCCCTTTACCAATCCCAATACTGACTCTAGCCCAACTACTGGAAGGGGAACATTGGGGTGTGGAGCCAATGACTCGATGGCTCAGTGGCTCGCTCAATCAGAGGGGCTATAATGGCTACAGCCCTGGCAAAGTTCTGGATCAAAGGCGAGGTCAGGACCGAAAGGCAGAGGTTGTCTGTGGCTGCCTAGTATGCTGCCAATATGGATACAGCCAGTAGCAGGATCTCCCTTGCTGGTACTGGACTTGACAGATGCCCAGAGGCTGGAACTGGTGTCAATGGCACAGGGTTTCTAACCTTCCTACTAGGTACCTGGGAAGGGTTAAAGGTACCTGCACTGTCCCACATGCCAATCCGGGCTCTGTGCCAGTCTGCACTTTCCCTAGGGGAAGCAGAAGTCACCCAGAGACCTGGAGCAGTCTTGACTGGTCTTATGAGACCTTTTCCTTGGCACAGTCGATGGGGAATGGCTCCTTTGCCTCTTTGGAGAGGTGCCTGGCCCCGAATGTGAAATGGCAGTGCTCTCAGAGCCCGAGGGCAATCTCTGACCTGATGAGGGCCCCAGTACTGAATCCGGCCATGTGGCCTGTTGAAGTAGGTGCTGTTTGATGCAGAGGTCCCGAGCCATTTGAGTCGGTTTAGTAAATGATTTACAGGTCGTGCAACACTCCTTGAGGTAGGCCTCACCAAGACAGAGCAAACACCTCATAGGCGGATCACTGTTGGGGAGTACTCCTCTACACAAAGGACAATGTTTAAACCCCATTGAGGGCATCACCGAGGAAACAAAGTACTAAACTAACACTACTCTAGCAGTAAGGGTACTATTAACTATATGCACCAAGAAAACGAAACTATTTGTGAGGTTACAGCAACATAGAGCTCCAAACCCAGCCACAGGTGGTAAAAAGGAACTGAGGGGGACCAGGACAGTGCCACCCCATATAGCTGAGGAAGGGGCCGCAGCCACAAGGCATGAGCGCCTCCCCTGCATGGGTACTGCTCCATAATTTCTCCAGCTCTGCTGGCTGCACTTACACCTAAGTGGAAAACACAGCTACATCTACTCAAAAAAGAACTTGTAAGGTTATCTGTACAGTGCCATTTGGTGACTCCCAATAACGTTACAACACTACCTGCTCATGCAAATGTTTGCAATAAAATAATTGGGTCTAAGTGCACACTTTAGGATCAGGCCCCAAGTTAGTCTTACACAGAGGTGACAAGAAGAGTAGGTCAGATGTAGGAATATCTTTCTGTGAAAATTTTCGCCCAAAAATCTTTTTATCAAAAACTCAATCTGAAAAAGATTGAGCAGCTCTAGTGACAAGGGAAACCAACTACTACATCTCCTGGTGACAGATACATTATCATTTTATTTTCATTTTAAAGACTTCAGTTTTTTTCTCTGTTGAGCATATTTTATAATACTGAATGGGATTTTATGCAACTTGCCCCGAAGTCTTGTCAACAGTTATAAACATTTACAGCATTTTGCCATAAATTGGCCCATGTTCCACATTAACAGATCAGTGGGGCCATGAGTGCCCTCCTCCCTCCATGGCCTGGACAGAGGAGAAGCTCAGTCCACAGCTTTCCTCCTTCTTTAGTCCATAGCATTATCCCAGCCCTCTGTACAGGGATGCTCCATAGGGCTGGAGATCAATGTGGGAGGCAGGCAGGATGATGATTATGCCATATATAGTCACCTTTGTAGCCCTGTTGGGATTTTCAAAGAGAGTTAGACTCCCTAACTCCTTTTGTAAGCTAATGGGAGTTGGGTGCTTAATGTTCCTTAAGGCGCCTTTGAAAATCCCAGACTGAGGTCATATGTTTTTAAGCAGAACCCCACCCCCCTATAATACAGAACTTCTATTTGCGTGATTACAAAGGCAATGGCTGAAACCCCAGAAGCTTGGCTCCATTACAGTTGAGAGACTGAGATTGAGAGGGCAGGAAGTCCCAGAAATGATGCGGCGGCATAACGTTTCTGTGCTAATGGTCCTGTCCTCCAGTGATAAGTGTTTATATTTTATTGCATAGTGTACTAAAATGTGTTAGTTTTCTAACCAGAGAAAGAGATGGTCCCTGCCCTGAAGTGTGTACAGTCTAAAAAGATAGCTGGTGGGTGGGGTGAAGAGATACTACATACAAGCAGTGATCAAGGTGGTGATTTGTATATAGTCTTAGGTTTGCTTTTTTAAATTTACAGTTAATTGCACTAAATTCTGCTCCTCCCTACTCTCGCCACAAGTCAGTTCCATTGTCTTCCCTTACATAGCCACCACTTCACTTTTCATGTCCAGGTCCAACATCTGATCCTCTTTCTCCACGCAAATGAGCAGTTCCTGCACAAGATAGATACAGTATATAAGTAGAGACTATTGTGCCTAAGTAGAGGACATGCTAGTTTTTTGGCATTGCATTAGAGGTGGGTCTTCAGGAGGGATCTGAATGAGACCAGTAGAGGCTTAGGGTGTTAAAACAGCAGATCTGGCTCATATTCTAGACTCTCAATGGGAATAATTGAGCAGGACCATTTTCAACTGCTTTTTACCCACTGTATTGCGGAGTAGAGGTTCTAAAAGTAAGTAGGCAGAATTAAATCGCTGTCTGAGGCTGTGGAGAATGTTTCTCCATTGTAACTTTTGATCACAAATTATTCAGTGTAGTTTACTTTAACCACACTTCAGATCTAAGGATATCGGCACCATTTTATACAAGTTACTGCATGATTTGGTGGGTGTGATACTCTGTATATTGGGGGAACACCCTACACCCCCAT
This sequence comes from Eretmochelys imbricata, assembly GCF_965152235.1. Lineage (NCBI taxonomy): Eukaryota > Metazoa > Chordata > Testudines > Cheloniidae > Eretmochelys > Eretmochelys imbricata. Next base: position 46,232,312 of record NC_135576.1, on the reverse strand, counting down.
GTTCATCTTTATAAAATGATTGTGTGGTATCTAATGCAAAGTTTGTCATGTTGGGTGTCTTTGGAAGACTCATGATGCACTGAGCATGGTTGTTAGTTACAGTAATATTATGGGTTATACTTTCATGTATATAGCTATGAGGCTGAAAATGTATCCTTATGGCTTAAAGCAAGCCCAGGCTAAAACTCTCCAAGAACAGAGAGGCAATTCACACCTCATCAGGGCAGGTATGGGACAACCCCAGCCCAGCCTCACAGGAACAAAGGGGGCTGGCCTAGGCAGCAACAAAAGAATGTTAGACTCTCAAGGGAGTCACCCCCCTTCCTTTGGTCAGTTTGGAACTGCAATGAGGTAATGCTCACCTCACTCTGAAGGGGGTGAGGCAAAGCCAAGAGGGAAGAAAGAACATGATAAATGGGAGAGACATTTGCTATATGTGCGCGTGCTCTCTATCTCCCACCTCCATTTACAGATACTACACCAAGCGACTGAAGTGCTGATCAAAGGGGAGAGCCTGGCTGAAGAGCAACCAGCCAGCCTGTGGTGAGAAGCATCTAAGTTTGTAAGGGCATTGAAAGTGTTAAGATCAGTTTAGAATGTGTTTTGCTTTTATTTCATTTGACCAAATCTGACTTGTAATCACTTAAAATCTATCTTTATAGTTAATAAATCTGATTGTTTACTCTACCTGAAGCCATGCACTTGGTTTGAAGTGTGTCAGAGACTCCCCCCTTGGGATAATAAGCCTGGTACATAGTTAATTTAACAAAGAAATTGGTGACTCATTTAAGCTTGTGGCGTCCAGCGGGCATAGCTGGACGCTGTAAAATGGAGGTTCCTAGGGTTGTGTCTGGGACCAGAGATATTGGCTAGTGTCATTGTTGCACAATCCAAGGAGCAGCTTACATGCCAGAGGCTGTGCATGAACAGCCCAGGAGCGGGGTTCTCACAGCAGAGCAGGGTAAGGCTGGTTCCCAAAGCCAAGAATTGGAGTGACCAAGCAGATCATTGGTCCGGATAACACCAGGGGAATGTCACAGTGGGCACTACTCAAAGGACAAAATTGCTGACAGCCATGCTCTTCTCCCTTTAATGGAAGCTGGAGCTCAGCTGCCTCTCCCGGGCTTTGATGATGCAGTACCATCTTCCTTCCTCGTCATTTGGATGTAGGAATATGCATACAATGGAAACAGAATTACAGCATTAATTTTGACTCCATATTAATTTAGTGGAAAAAAAAAGGTTAAAGAAATATTCTGCTTCTGAAAAGCTGTGCGCTTCAGTGGACTAAGTTGCTTTCTAGCTGTGCAATGACTTGTTCAAATTCAGCTAATGCACATCATTGAGAAACATTTTGACTGAAAATGTATTAAACAAGTTTGGGTCTTCCCTGTTATCCTAATAGGTTGTAACCAGGAATGTTGGAAATCAGGCAAAGCTCTTCATATACGTATTTCTGGCAGCTCTTGTTTGGTCTTGCAGAATTGAAAGCATCATAGATATTAGGCCTAGAAGGGACCTTGAGAAGTCATCAAATCTGGCCCCCTATGTTAATGGCAGGATAAGGTAAACCTAGATCACCCCTGACAAGTGTATGTCTAACTGTTCTTAAAAACCTCCAATGCCACAGATTCCACAGCTCCTTGGAACCCTATTCTCTAGCCCAGCAGTTCTCAAACTTTAGCAAACTGAGGACCCCCATTTTGATTTAAAACTTTTTGCAGACTCCCATATCCCCCTGCTAACCCCAGGCCCTGCCCCTTTCCACCTCCTCCCCTGAGCACACCCTGTCCCTGTTCCTCCCAGAGCCTCCTGCATGCCTGGGAACAGCTATTCCGCGGCACACAGGAGGCACGGGGAGGGAGGAGGAAGAGTTGATCAGCAGGGCCCGCAGAAACCCCCCCCCCCCATTTGAGAAATGCTGCCCCAGCTCTTTGTTTGAAGACTAGCAGCTCCATGGTAGGTCTTCTTTTCTAAAGCCTAAACATGGCCAGTTTTTTAAACCTTTCCACACAGGTGAGGTTTTCTACACCTTTTATTTTTTTTTTTTTTTGTGTGCTCTCCTCTGGACTTTCCAATTTGTCCACTTTCCTTTTGGTACCCAGAACAGGATACTCCAGCTGAGCTATCAGCCCTGCCAGGTAAAGAGGAACAATTACCTCCCATGTTATACATATAACAGTCTTGTTACTACACATCGGCCATTTTTGCAACTGTACCTCTAAAAACCCAGCTCCTTTTCAGTTGTTCCCCAGTTTGTAGTTGTGCATTTGATTTTTAACCCCTTCCTACATGTTGTATTTTGCACTTGTCTTTACTGAATTTCATTTTGTTAATTTCAGACCACTTCTCCAATTTGTGGAGGTTGTTTTGAATTCTAATCCTGTCCTCCACAGTGCTTGCAACCCCCTCTCAGCTCGATGTCATCTGTAAATGTTTAAGCGTACTCTCCCTTCCATTATCCAAGTAATTAATGAAAATAATGACAAGCAGTTAACCCACGACTGACCCTTGTAGGGCCACACTAGATATATCCTCCCAGTTTGACACCAAATCAGTGCTAACTACTCTTTGAGTATGCTCTTTCAACCAGTTGTGCCCTGACCTTTTCGTAATTTCATTTAGACCACAGTTCCTTAGCTTGCTTATGAAAATGGCATCTGGGACATTTGAAGGGCTAGAGTGAACTATCCTTACTTGTTCAATAGCACTTCAATAGTCACAAAGAATTTTATTCCTGGTGGTTGCAAAAATCATTCATATTTAAAATGAGTGCATTGCTGTCATTTGTTTCAGAGACAGTCCAACAGAAGACAGTAGTACCAAGTATGAGATGAAAATCCTGTGCTAGCCTTACACTGTTAACTTGAGGCTAAATTGAACTTTTTAACTGCGTATGCCTATAAATGAGGAATTCCAATTCCTCTTCTTCATTACAGTTGCTTCCACCATTGGTGTATATGCAATTAAGTAATTTTTTTCCTCTTCATCATCTTTGGTTCCTTAATTATTTTGCTCAGTATCTTGATATTTTTGCCAAGTGCTCCATTCTCCTCTCATTTTGTTATTAAATGCCCTTCTAACTACCCCTGAAAAGACTGGTTCTCTGGAGACCAAACCGTACAGCCCCCATAGAAGGTGGACCAAAGTTCCAAGAACTCAAATCCTCCACAACTTATCTAGCCAGTGGTTTACTTCCAGAATCTACTGCCTTCCTTTACTTGCGAGGCAGAAAAGATTGAGATCATTTGGAAGCACGCTGAAGCGGCATGTCCATGTTCCTTGAAGTCATCTATAATCAGAGAGATCCTGCAATGCAATGTCAGTGCTGATATGAGCCACCACTATTGGATTATTGCATGTTAACTTCAGACGCCTATCCAGTCTTTGAGTAATGTCTCATGGCTTGGCTCAAGGAAGACAGGCAGACAACACCGTGTTCTGTCACTGGCAGGATATTCTTTCTATTGTTAGTATAGAATCCCCAGCAAGGATAGTCTGTCTTCCTTGGCTGGTTGGAGATCTTTTTGTGGACAAGCTTGATTTTCTTGCAGGTTGTGCTGAGCAACCATCCATGGGTAGGTTCTATACATACCCGTTCCTTTTGACCAGTAATCTTCAGAGATATCTTCCAGTTTCCTACACTGAGGACCTGGCATCAATTTGGAAACTTCTATCTGTGCAGAATTCCTTCTGGTCTTTATCTTTCTGGTGACTACCCTTCTCTGGCTCCAGCAATGTAGAGAGCCTTTGACTATTGCCTTGTCATTAAAGCTAAACAAGCAATTAGATGGTATTTAAAATATGCAGCAATGGTAGGAATGAATGAGAGATTGATTCAGCCAACATTAACCTCCACAGCTATTGACTCTCAGATCATCAGACCTCTTGTGCTCAGTATGCATGGCAGCTGGTCACAATTCTAAGGGAGAAAGATACTCTCTTTTGGTAGTCTCTGAATGCCCAATATACGGTGTTCTTCATCCCCTTTCCTAAAGGCAAAGGTCATTGACTCTATACAGTTAGATTGCTGTATTGGAAGCAGGCTTTAGAAAACATCCAGCGATTGGACTGTGCATGGTCAGTGGATCCTCAGCCATTCTTACTATTGCTCAATTGAGCTGGGAGGAAATTTAGTGGTTCTGTTAATGACCTGAAGACTTCTAGGGGGAAAATAAATAAATAAATAAAAATCAGGTGGCATTTCAACGTAGATCTAAAATAGTTACTCCCGTTTGCTACATGGCCAGAGTTGGCAGAATGAAGGTCTAGATTAAGGGGTTATGGAAGACAGAAGAGAACTCAGCCTGCCAAGAAGCAGAGATCTTGGAAGGCAGTGGGCATTTCTGGGTAGACTAGGTCCATAATTGGGAAATTAAAAAATGCCCAGTCATGAGTACAGGAGAGTACATGTTTCAAACGAATAAATGCAGCCGCTATTGCTGTCACTGAAAATTTAGAGGTCCTGTTTTTCACAGCATCTTAGAGACTGTCCTTTGAAATGTAATGTAATGAGTACTAAACCAAAATTATTTCAATATAATGGAGTCATCATGCATGCAAGAAGTCCACCTACAAGAAATATTTCAAGAAACTGCCTGTATGCACAATTTTTAAATTATCTTTTCTTAATGCAGCAAAAGCAGTTAACCAACTACAGGTAATTATGCCGCTAATTACCTGAACATTGTGTTTCAAGAAAGAGGCAAAGAGAAATAAAGCACTAATGTTACTTTTGGTTTTTGAATATGCAGTATAACTAACTAAGTCCCTACTTAATTTGTTTCAGAGTAACAGCCGTGTTAGTCTGTATTCGCAAAAAGAAAAGGAGTGCTTGTGGCACCTTAGAGACTAACCAATTTATTTGAGCATAAGCTTTCGTGAGCTACAGCTCACTTCATCGGATGCATACTGTGGAAACTGTGGAATCCCAATATGAGGCTTCCTTTGAAATTTTGACAGCAGGAGCCCCCGGTCAGTCCAGGGCTGAGAGCAGGATCTCTCAGGCTTAGCTCCCGCTCTCAGTCCCAAGCTACTGACAGCAGAAAATTGAAAAAAAAGTAAAAATGGACTTTATTACCACAAATAATAAGGTCTGTTATTACAGGGGATGGATCACAATGATTACCTGTTCATTCCCTGTGGGGCACCTGGCATTAGCCACCATCAGAAGACACGATACTGGGCTATATGGACCTTTGGTCTAACCCAGTATGGCTGTTTTTATGTTCTTTTCTGAAATTGTCCATGACTTGTCTGCAACTCAGCCATAATTTTTTGATAGTCATCTTGCCTTAAGTATAACAGACGACTTTAGAAATAAGTCAGTTTTCCATGGAAGATGCTACTTTTAAGCTACTGTTTTTTAGACTGCAGTTGTGTCCACCGCATACTTTTCAAACAGGAAGAGTCCCTGAACTGAAGAGCATGCAATCTAAAAAGACAAGTGATGCGGGTAGGATAGTGAGATAAAACAGGCAAGTAAAGTGATCGGAATGATAGGCATGTGTCTTACTAGCTATATTTTTAAGTTAGTCACAAATTTTGTCTATTCTCCCTTTACAGTTTAGCTCTCTTGCCTTCCTTACACCAATGTCCAATGTTGGTTTTAGTTTCCTTTAGTTCCTCTCTCCATGAAATAAACACTTCAGTCAGTTGACAACCAGTCAGGAATTTTCTTGACGATATTGTGGTAGCAGTGGATCTGCAGGAGAGATTGAAAAGAGGAGAGCATAGTTGCTTTGTTGACCAGCTCAGGAAGAGCATTCATGCTAAAAGGCAACATGGAGACACTGGTGGGAGAAATGGACATATGTATGGATGAGTACTGTTCACAAATCAGACAGGACAGCAGAGAGACAGAGACCAGTTATATAGGCTTTTTGAACAAACATCATCAGAATCTTGATGTATCAGAAGAATTCAGAGAGGAGGGTAATTGTCAGAATGTTGGCCAAGGAATATCCTCTTCCTGGTTGTCTTTTGTATAGAAAGGTGCATGTTATGGAGCATATTATAAACTTCTGAAAATAGTACATAATTTAAATTAGATGAATCAATGTCTCAGGCAGAAGTTTGGGGGAGGAAATTTTAACTATAATCCTGTTTGGGCCTCATTTTCCGTATGTCACTTTTCTATAGCTACAGCTATTTGCTGCTCATTCTTCAGTCAGAAATAATGCTTTCTTGACCTCAAATCCCCACCACTACAACAAAATGGTATGACAGGTAAACTGCTGACATAGGAGGAAGTAGCAGCAGGGGTAGATTAAATTCTAAAACAAGAGTCCCATTTTCATGAAAATGTGCTTACTAATAAAGCAAGAAAAAATATGCCAGAGACAGACTGGCATACTAAATAGACTTTTTGAAAGTTTAGAAGAGCTATCATAGTTAACTACTGCACAGAGTGCAAATGGTATAACAAATTAACTATCTGTAACTGCATTATTTGGTTGAAATGGGTAATTTCTGTTCTACAAACTAAGAAATGTGCAAAAATTAGGCCCCAATTCAGAGAAGCAGACTATATATAGCAACTATAGTTTGGAAAATGCATTTGTCTGCAATTAATTGCAGGTGCAATTGATGTCATTTAAACAGTTAATTATCTGACTACACCCACAAATCAGTTAACTATATACTTTCGTGACAGCCGATGCCTACCATTTTGTACTTGCCAGGATGAGGTCCTATTCAAAGCCAGGCTCTTTAAATAAAAGCTTATTGGACTATTTATATAGCACCAGAAGGACAAATAGTACTTTGTTGCTCTTAAAGTACATGCCAAAAGGTCTCATACTCAGTAAATTAACATGCAAAACTTTGCTTGCCAGAAGAACCACAGCTTATTTTTCAGATGAGTTGTCCCAAAAGAACCACAAGATTTGTACAAATTTAAATACTCTTGCATCCAGACGAAACACGACTCCATTAGTTCCCTCACAGTACCCAGGTCCTGGCCTGTATCCAATAAATCACTTATTTTGTCAAGAGCTAGCAAAGGGGCATAGCTGCACCCTGAAGAAAAAGGTTCCCTTCTAAACTTCTGTGAGTAGGTTCCAGTTGACAATTTTTTGCAGGGGCAAGTAGTGGGGAAAATACTGGACATCTACCATATTGCTCCTCGCAAAGGCTATTTCACTCTGGTTATGCCTGATCTAGAACTCACATATGAATGCACTCTATCTTAAAGGTTGTTTGGAATCAGATCTTTATTTAATGTCTTAGGCCCATTTCTAGTTAGTACTGTACTTAAAATAAGAACTAAAGAGCATTATATATTTGAGAAGTTACATATACATAACGCAAGTTTGTAAAAATATACAACATACTAGATTACAAGTGTCCTGTTAGAATATGCAGGCTTAATCGCTTTAAACTGTTTCCTGTTAGAACAGAAATTTGTTAAGGCAAATGCTTTCCAACTTAAGTAGTTTTGGAAATATCTGCTGAGTCATCACATTCCTCACACATTTTAGGATAATAATAAAGATGCTAAGTTGTTACAGAAAACTCATCCTCACCAACTAGTAAATTCCTAGCTTTATCTCAAAGACAGGTGGTTTTTTTTGCAATTTGATACTTTGAGTCAATTAAGTTTTCTAGCCATAGGCAAAATATAAAAACCAAAAATGAATCAGACAGTAATTTATTTGATGTCTCCAAGTTAGAGAAAGGCCAGTCATTTGCAATTGCATAAAGGGAATCTCAGCGAGTCGTCATTCTTACACTACTTTAAATAATACAACAGTGATCAAACTAAAAGTGTGGAATGGACCCACGCTAATGCATAAAGAGTACTGAAGAACATCTAGGCTTCCAACTTCACTGACTCCAGTACTGAACGTGCATCTTTATATTCTTCAGCTTCTTCCAACTCTTTTTCATTTTCCTGAAATTCAATAAAATAAAATTAGATTTCTTTATACAGCTTTAAGTACTCTGAAAATAACTTGGACATGCTTTCAATAACATAACAGATGTTATATTAAAATTCCATTTTTTAGTGCTGAGTGTTAGATGTAATAACATCGCTTGCCTCATTGGATTAGCTCCTTGGGGCCAGCTAGTTTAAAAAATATGGAGGGAAAAAACACTAAAATCAGTCTAAGATTTTGTCCAACATCATGTGGCTCCAGTTTAAACTTTGGGTGCCATCCTAAGTAAAGGGGAAGTCCAAGAAACATGAAGGGCATTTAAATATTGAATACATTGATTTTAGAGAAATTTAGGCAGTTCCTACTTCCCCTTTTACAGTGAGTAAAGCAGTTAAATCATGCACATGTCAAATTTAGAAGTACCAAGTCTGAATTATTTGTATTTTCTATATGTTGTTCAATTAAAGGAATATTCAAACCAAAATGCAGCCCACACGAAAGTTTGCAGAAATGGCAAAAGAGGTAAGACTAACAGTTAGGAAGACTTGAAACCTTCTTTGAGGTTGTCCATTTAAAAAGAGATTCTTCTTCGAAGTTCACTTTAACGGGAACTATGCAAGTGTGTTGGGTGGGGAAAATGACCTTTAAGAACTTTTCAGTATTAAGTTTTGGATTTGTTGAAAAATTTCAAGTCTCTTGATCAAAATACATTATCTGTTTGCCTTCTCAATTTAGGGAACAGTAGCAATGACTAATCAGTAAATTATGTCAACCCCTTCATGTAAACAATCTGAAGACTACTATGCACCTGCAAAAAGATGAAGTCTAACAGCTTGATCCTGCAAAGCGCAGAGCGCCTCATGGAAAATCTGACAAGCCTTTCAACTCCCCTTGAAGTTAACAGGAGTTGAGGTTATTCAGCATCTTGTAGATTCAGGCTCTAATGCTGGCAGCTTAACGGAGATCAGCAGAGGGGAATTCTACCAAGTCATCTCTCCTTCACTCACCACATGTGGGTAAGATTCCTTTGTATAGTTACACTTCACAGTAATGTTTAAATCTACATGGGTAACTAGACTGCTGGTAAAGAAACTGTCAGCTTTTTAATGTAATCCTGTGACCTTAAAGCTAGGTAAAGCAGGTTTGGGCCTTAAATTCCTATATCACCCCTATTCATATGCAAATAGTTCCACTGAAATCAAGCTAACTACTTATCTTAAGATACTGTGATTATTTTTAATGATGAAATAATCAAAGCAAGCAGAATGTTCCATCTGTAAACCTGAATTCACCTAAAGAGATTAAGAGGTATGGCAATATAACTTGCAAAGCAAGGGACTCCACTTTAATGTCTCAATATTTAAGTGTCTACTGGGTACATGTCCCATTTCGTGTTTCTTAACTTCCTTTTATTAAAGCATACTACTGATTGTATTGTTTCGCTATATCTACACTAAACTTTGTATTCACTTACGGATACACGTTCTGAAATCAACTATTCTGCTACATAATACTAGTCATGGAAATATACACAAAATACTATACAAAATACCATATACAAAGTAGAAAGTGTCCAATCTTAGTTGGTTTCATTATACTGTTACACTGTGAGCTAAATAATTTGCTAATACAACACTATCAATGAAAGAATCTGGCTTTTTAAGTCTTTGTGGCCAGGAGACATGAAATGCTCAAGGTAAGAGTTATTTTGCGCTATACTTACTAATAGTTGACTAAGATCTGCATGCGCAGCTTCTAATCTGCGTTGGCAATCTGGAATCATCATTCGAGATTCTTGCAAGATCTCAATCTGTGAAAGAGAAGCCCGTGAAACAAATGAAGAGCATTTCAGTATTGAATAAACTGATTTTAGAGCTCACACAAAGCTCATTCTTTTCTAAAATAGTTGTCAAAACGACTTTCAAAGATGTTTAAAACAGCTACCTCACAGAAAATACAGATAATTTCACATTAATGACACTACCTTACATCTTATTTAACAGATATAATTGCTTAACATTTGTAGTGAGTAAATTAAAGCATATATAAGAAAATGATTTTTATATGGCATTTCCATGTCCTACATATTATACATATAGTATAATTAAACATGACAAACTAAGTGTAATTAATGAAGTCTTTTAGAATAATTTTTTTCCGACGGAAGCAAGAATTAGCTAGTAAAAGCTTTCCATATACAATATTTGTTTAAAAAGACTATTTAAAATAAACTATTTTCCATACTGTCATGAACTAGCTTCATCCAAAATGGGATCAGCTGGTTATATAACTATCTCCTGCATCTTTTGGGTAATAAAGAAAAACAGTGTTCAGATAATACCACATAGAGATAATTACTGCATGAAAAAAGTTATTGAGTTATTGATCACATCGCGTGCACACTGCAGGAGGTTCTGACTGAAAGACAAAGGCAAAGAAAAATGAAAAGCATAGACCAGCAGGCTCATATTTTTGATGCTTATCATGCATAAAAAGTTATTACTTATCCTTCTGCTTCATTTTAGGAGAAAGATTATTCTCACCATGCACTTTGAGCAAAATTACCAAACTGGCACCCCACTGAATCTGAACATCTTGCCTACACCTAGAGAAAACAAACTTCAGAATTATACAGAAAACCCACTTATATTTCATGGAGTATTTGTGGACCTGAAATCTATACACTGAAAAAGGGGTGTGTGCAGCGTTGTTCTTCAATGTATCAAATCTATTTAGAAATGAAAATCCATTAGCAAATCAAAGTGTGAAACCTGGTGTGACAAAGTTCCTCCTCTACCTTGGTGGGTCTTGCGCTTATTGGTGGATTTGCTCGCCTTAGAGCTTCACAGCAGCCCTCAGTTTGGCCGTTTTCATGAACCCACAGTCCAGGTCAACTCCTCCTGTGTCTGACCAGGAGTTGGGAGGTTTGGGGAGAACCCGGGCCTGCCCTCTACTCCAGGTTCCAGCCCAGGGCCCTGTGGAATGCAGCTGTTTAGAGTGCCTCCTGCAAGAGCTGTGCAACAGCAACTCCTCCCTGGGCTACTTCCCCATGGCCTCCTCCCAACACCTTTATCCTCACCATAGGACCTTCCTCCTGGTGTCTGATAATGCCTGTACTCCTCAATCCTCGAACAGTACGCGTTCTCTCTCTCAGCTCCTAGCACCTCTTGCTCCCAGCTCCTTACAAGCGCACCACAAACTGAAGTGAGCTCCTTTTTAAACCCAGGTGCCCCGATTAGCCTGCCTTAATTGATTCTAGCAGTTTCATGACTGGCTGCAGGTGTTCTAATCAGCCTGTCATAATTTGTCTCCAGAAGGTTCCTTCTTGTTCTGGAACCTTCCCTGTTACCTTACCCAGGGAAAAGGGAGCTACTTAGCTTGGGGCTAATATATCTGCCTTCTATTACTCTCCTGTAGCCATCTGGCCCAACCCTGTCACACTGGCTAACCTGTAGTGTAAAGCTTTTACTTTTAATGGCGCACAACATTCTTTCACTCAAAAGGATATTTTCTCCCTTCAATGTCACTGCACAGACTAGTATTAATGGGAATTATATATTCAAAGGGGGGGGGGGAGAAGAGAGCGCGCGCGTGTGAGAGTTCAGATGCATTAAGGCCCCAGGCCAGCAAAGCACTTGAGTAAATTAATATCTTTAAGCACACAAATGATGGTCCCATAGAATTCAATGGGACTGCTTTTTTTCTTAAAGTTACATGTGTGCTTAAGTGCTTTGCTAGTCTGGAGCCTATATAACCATTTTAGATAAAAATGGGCCTCATGGAGGGGAAAAAAGTTTACAATTCAGTCTTTACCTTCCCATATGAGAAATTAAGAGACAACCTTTCTACTTTAATGAAACATTAAAAGGTGACACATTTAAAATACAATGGCAAGAAACTAAAAAGTTGAGATTCTCAATAGAAAGATCATCACTTTTATAAAAGAAAAAATGGCCCTAAAAAGACTGCATAATTATTTTAATGGTTCTACAGAAAAATTCAACATTTAGGTTTAAGTAGAAGAGGTACTGGAATTTTTAAAAAGTTAAGATGAATTTACTATCCATTAAAAGACCCTAAATTGACAATATTCAAATCTAAATTTATTCACAGACCAGGTACAGCATATGTAGTAGAAGTGCATGATAATCCACCACATTTACATGCTTACCTCTATTCTGGAAAGAACACCTACAGAAGCAAGAATAGTCTGATCATCAGGCCCAGTCAGTCAATCACTGACCTCTGTTGGTACTATTAACAAGTTGTACACTATCATGCTGGTAGATGACGTGGAGAAGAGACCAATTCATTTTACATAGGCCACTGAACAGCTATCAGAGAAAAAAAGATTTAAGCACTGACTTAAAATCTAGAAACTCTACAGCACTAATCCTGGCTTCTTCTGTGGCCTTCATCAAAGGGGCAGAGGAAGCCACATGAGTCCTTCAGTATGGGAGGAAAACTGGCTGAGAATTGTAGAGGTGGTTGCAGTGCTTCCAAATCATTGTGGATTGATTTAAATCAAAGTGATTGGTGATTAAATCACCAATTTAAATCAGCAAACAGAAAATCTTGATTTAAATCAGAGTTTACTTATGCTTTGCAGTATACTTTTTAGTTATTTTCCTAAGGAAAGGTTGATTCTCGCTGGTTGGTAACCATTAAAACATTGATTTATAATTAAATATAGCCATTGCAGTAAATTTGGTACTTCTTTTTGCTAACCAGGAGGATATATTATATTTATACAAATTTATTTAAGCAATTACATAGCTTAACATACATTCAGATTCTTACATTTTTATTATGTTAGCAAATGCATCATACACCATTTTCTATTTACTAAATGATAATTATTTTACTCTGTCAAGCTTTATTTGGATGAAAATGGGTATGCAATTAAATGTAAACAATTATTTTTTATTAGTTAAATGAAACTACCTTAAATGTGCTGGATATTGTTTTTTCTTATGTAAGTTTATCAAAGCATGATTTGCATTTAAAAACAAGTGACATTTAGTTAATCAACTGATGGTTTCTGGTCATCACATCCTTCAAGACTTTAGAATTAATAGATCTCATCCTCATACTTTGTTTTATTCGCAGATTGGAAGAACAAAGAAGATTTTTCCTGCTTTTTCAATTCCTAATTGGTTTCTTAACTTTGAATAAACTATAGTCATTTAAATGAATTAATTGAATAAACTGAAATGAAGAAAACATTCTCTCCCTACCTGCAAATAGCAGTTGAAAACCGTGTTAGCATTTCAGCAAACACTAGTTTCAACAGCTTAATCAGTCACTTCCACCAGTTCAGTGGTTTAACTTTCTTTAAAACTTTGGCAGCAAACTTCTATTGCTTACTGTTTTGTTAAATTAATAAAGTTTAGACTTTTAACATAGGTTGTCAATTTCAAATTAAATTGCACATTTTTATTTTTAAAAAGAAAAAAGTATTTAAATCAAAAATCCAATTTAAATAAAATCAGATTTTTTAATCCAGTCTGTTCCAAAATTTCTTGGGAAGAAGTGATACTAAATAGAAAATGAAAGGGGGTGAAATTCTACAGTTACATTTAGCAGGCCCATGACAAAGGAAGCCTGAAGACAACTGCAAACTATTAGTCATTCAGAAATTCTGGGAACACTTTGATTCATACAAGAATGTTACTTGGAAAAACTAACATTTTCTTTACAACAGTTGCACAGTGAGAACACTGATCACAAACCTTCAAAATAAAGCTTAAGTGTGTAAGTCTGAACAGTTAGATTAATGTAGTAACTAAAGATGGGATTTTCAAGGAACCTAAATGCTTGGATGTCCAAATCTCATTGAAATCTGAAAGTCAAAGGGTACCCAATTCCAATACACACCTCTGAAAATCCCAGGCTGAATTATTTGTGCTAGAACTACCAGGCAGGTCAAAGGAAGGTTATTATAGACTTTAAGGTCAGAAGGGACCACCATGATCATCTAGTCTGATGTTCTGCACATTGCAGGCCACAGAACCTCATCCACCCACTCCTGTCTCAACTTCTGGCTGAGCTACTGAAGTCCTCAAATCATGATTTAAAGACTTCAAGTACAGAGAATCTGCCATTTACACGAGTTTAAATCTGCAAGTGCCCCATGCAAAGGACAGCAAAATAAAACCACCCCCCAGTTGTCTGACAATTTGATCCGTGGGAAAATTTCCTCCCGACAGCAAATATGGTGATCAGTTAATCTTCGAGCATGGGGGCAAGACCCACCAGCCAGACACCTGGGAATGAACTCTCCATAGTAATTCATAGTCCTCTCCATCTAGTATCCCATCACCAGCCACTGGAAATATTTGCTGCTAGCAGTCACAGATCAACCAGATGCCATTATAGGCAGTTTCAGTTTCACCAGACCATCTCCTCCATAAACTTATCAAGCTCAGTCTTGAAGCCAGTTAGGTTTTTTGTCCCCACTGCTCCCCGTGGAAGTTTGTTCCAGAACTTCACTCATCTGATGGCTAGAAGTCTGTCTATTTTCAAGCCTGAACTTGTTGAAGGCCAATTTATATCCATTTGTTCTTGTGCCAGGATTGGCCCTTAAGTTAAATAACTCCTCTCCCTCCCTGGTATTTATTCCTCTAATGTATTTATAAAAAGCAATCATATCTCCCCTCAACCTTCTCTGGTTAGGCTAAACAAGCCAAGCTCTTGAGACTCTTGTCTTATAAGGTAGGTTTTCCATTCCTCTGATCATCTTAGTAGCCCTTCTCTGTACCATCATGAGAAACTAACCTGACTTTGCAAAGATCAATGAATATTTGGGGGTTATTGAGAAATGTGATGCCCGAAAGTATTAAGCATGGAAAGAACTAAAGTGTATCTGATTAAAAATGCTTGTTGAGGCACAATGACAGAGTACTTGGGTAAACAAACCAGATTTGTTTATAAGTGTACAGGCAAACATTAAAAAGGGATCCAGCACAGAGGGTGGTTATGTACATAACAGAAGCAACTTTTTTTTTTTTTTTTTTTTTTAAGATTAGTGCTCTTAGTGCAAAATGCAAAGATGTCAAAAGAAAAAATTGTTATGGACAAAGCTCTGATGATGAAAAAAACATCTTTACGGGATCTCAAGTTTACAAAGCAAGGTTATACAATAGATTGGGTTGTGAAATGGGAAACAAAGCATTTCAGAAACAGATATTGGAAATGAGCACAATGTGGTCAGAGTAAGCATACACAATATGTAGGGCCCTACCAAATTCACTGTCCATTCTAGTCAATTTTCAGAGTCCTAGAATTTTTAAAATAATAAATTTCATGATTTCAGATATTTAAATCTGAAATTTCATAGTGCTGTAACTGTAGGGGTCCTGACCCAAAAGTGGGCTGTGGGGAGGTTGCAAGATTATTGTAGGGAGGTTGTGGTGTTGTCACTCTTACTCCTGTGCTGCTGCTGGTGGGGCGCTGTCTTCAGAGCTGGGCACCTGGCCAGCAGCCACTGCTCTCTGGCCACCCAGGTCTGAAGGCAGTGCAGAAATAAGGGTGGCAATACCATGACCCCCCTAAAATAACATTGCAACCCTCCCATAACCCCCTTTTGGGTCAGGACCCCCAGTTTGAGAAACACTTGTCTCCCTGGGAAATCTGTATAGTATAAAGTAAAAAAAGACCAGATTTCAGGCATTTTTCACAGCCGTGAATTTGGTAGGGCCCTAACAATATGATTAGACACTGCCTGATGTTAAAATAGAAAACTACGCTTGTTTCAAGCAGAAGGCAAAACTACACTAGCACTTCTGTACAAGGACAGATACCAGACTGTAGAGTTTTAAACAGTACAACAGGAAGTTCCAAGTCTTCATGCACTGAAGAGCAGTCTGCTATTGCAGATGGTCAAACAGGTGTGTAACTTGTCTACTGAACAAGACACAGAAGATTTTCTTAAGTAATCAGATGAGATATTTAGTGAACTGGAAAGCATTAAGTGTATAAAAACATCACACACCGATACAGACTCCAGTATGCACCACCTATACACACAACTTGTTTGGACTGTAAAAGTTAGATATTATTAAAACTAATCCAAACATCAGCTGCCTCCGTTAACTGAAAGTAAAAATAAGTAAATATTTGTACAGATCCAAAATAACTGAACAGAGCCAAACACAAGTGCTAGTCCATCAGAAACATAAAAGTATTTTAGATTTAAGCAGAGAAGTTTAGGCAGTTCAATTTTCGATATCAAGTTCAGAACCACAATTTCTGCTCCCCTTGATAAATATGTTTAAGTAACTCCCATTTTAAAACTGACTAAGCATCGAAGGTGTACCAAAGCATCACATTACTGATCTTTTGAGAATCTGGATGTGGTGGAAATAATTGCTGCTGATTTGGGATGAAGAAGAGATGAATAATCTGCAACATGCCAAAAACCAGAATTTTAGATTTAACAAGAACAAATGCCAGTTTGGGTTGAATTAGTTTAATTGTGCAGGACGTACATGGAGTGACAAAGTTTGATCAGATCCAAGAAAGGTGAGGACTACTGCAAAAAAACACACACCAGGTCCCCAAAACCAGAGATTCATGGGATGTTGAACATGTAGATAATTCTATCAAATTAGAGATAAATTTAAGTGGTCCACTTAAAATGCTATTTGTGGACAGTACAGAATGGCACTGAGATAACTTCATCAAGTTTTTCCTTTTTGCCAGTTATCTGGTCAGAATGTTACTCAACATCTAGAGAAAGAAAGCCCAACGGTAACTCACCAAGTCCCAGCTTGGGATGGTAATAACAACAGCAATACTGAATTTGATCAGAGTAGTGAGAAAGTTGGTCCTAAATTCCCTGCCATGCTAAATAAATTGGCAAATTATCCCCAGAAAGAAGTAACCAAAAATGGAAGGGAACCCTTACCCCAACAAAAGCATCTAATTAAAACAGATTTTGATAACAGCTTATGATGGTCTGTAGTAATAAGTATGCATCCTCACCACAGTTTAAAAAAAACACAAAAAACAAAAAACAAAAAAAACAAAACAAAACAGATTTTAATTCAATTGGATCCTGGTCAAACCATTGAATTTTGTACTTTTCTTCAATAAGAGTGTGTTTCTCACCTTGTTGAGTAACTGAGATTCTTTGAAATGGGCATCCCTGTGAGTTCTCCACTGTAGAGTAGTGCCCATTCGTTGGAAGGATGGGGCTTCGGAGCTGGATTAGCAAATCAGTGATAAGTCAGTTTTAACAGAGCATCTGAGATCAAGTCTTGCTCAGTGGTGTATTGCTCCGTCAACGTGTGAGCAGATGCTCGGTGACTGCTTTACAAATGTCCATGATGGATACATTGTTTAGAAAGTCTATCAAAGTGGAAAGTGGTCTGCTGGAGTGTGTTCAAGTCCCTGGTGGGGGGTGCAGCTCATATTGTCAGTAGCAAAAGGTGAATGCACCCAGGAATCCATTTAGAGAGCCTCTGCTTGGATATAGTGGATCCTTAGATCTTTCTGTAACATAAAGGAATAGTCTTGGTGATTTCCTGAAGGGCTTTGTCCTTTCAAGATACAATGCTAGTGACCATCTCACATCTAAAGAAAGAAACATCACCTCTCGTTTGTTCTCATGAGGTTGATGGAAGGTGGATGGGTTGATTCAAGTGTAATGAAGGTGGTATTTTGGGTAGAAATTTAGGATGTGGTCGTAAAGTAACCTTGTCTTTGAAGAATATTGTATATGGGTGGGGGACGGGGGACATGCCATGAGTGTCCCTAGTTCTCTCATTCGTCACGTGGATGTCATGGTGACAAGAAAGGCCACCTTCATTGATAAGTGTTGTCATAACCATACAGCTAGGGGTAGCCTAGAATTCCTCCTTACCTGTAAGGGGTGAAGAAGCTCAAATAACCTGGTTGGCACCTGACCAAAAGGACCAATAGGGAAAGAAGATACTTTCAAATCTGGGGGAAGGCTTTATTTGTGCTCGTTGTTTGTGTGTGTTCTCTGGGGAAGCAGAGAAGCATCAGGTCAGAAAACTCCTCCTCCTAAAATGAGTCTCAATATTGCAAAAAGAGTAAGTAAATAAGGCAAGTCATGTTAAGATTATCTTTTGTTTTTAGCTTGTGAATTTTCCCTATGCTTAGAGGGAGGTTTATCCCTGTTTTTTGTCACTTAAGTTTTGTCTAGAGGGGAATCCTCTGTGTTTTGAATCGGATTACTCTGTAAAGTTACCTTCCATCCTGATTTTACAGGGGTGATTCTTTTACTTTCTCTTTATTATAAAGTTCTGTTTAAGAATCTGGTTTACCTATTTGGTTGGTATATTATTCTCAAGCCTCCCCAGGAAAGGGGGTGAAGGGGCTTGGGGGGGATATTTTAGGGAACAGAAACTCCAGGTGGTCTTTTTCCTGAATCTTTGTCTAACTCACTTGGTGGTGGCAGCAGTACCCATCCAAGGACAAGGAAGGATGTGTGCCTTGGGGAAGTTTTTAACCTAAGCTGGTAGGAATAAGCTTAGGGGGTCTTTCATGCGGGTCCCCACATCTGTACCCTAGAATTCAGAGTGGGGAGGGAACCCTGACAGGTGTACAAGTGAACATGTGGCTAATGGTCCAAATGGGGGACCAGTGAGACAGCATAGTTCTAGGTTGAGGTGCCAGGGTGGGGATGGGGTATGTATCTCAGGATAGAGGTTCCGAATACCCCCTGAGGAATCATTTAGTGAGAAAATGGGTGAAGACTGAGAACCCATCAACTTTTTGAATGAAAGCCATGATGGCTGCGAGGTGTACTGTAAGTGGGCTTGATGACAGACCAGACTTCTTTAACTCCAGTATATAATCTAGAACCAGTGGCAGGGGGCAGGTAATAGCTGTGGCTTGCCTATTCTGGCACCATATATGGAATCTCTTCCACTTGTGAAAGTAAGTATAACATGTAGTCAATCTTCTGCTGTTAAATAATATATCTTCTGAACAGGTCAGTTCAATGTTCTAGAGCCATGGAGGAGCCACACCTTCAGGTAGAGAATCGGCACGTTTGGGTGGCGATCCTGGTCTGCATCCTGAGACAGGAGTGTGTGTGTGTGGGGGGGGGGGGGGGGTGGACAGACGGACATCTTCAACAGGTATGGGAACCAAGTGTGTCTGGGCAATGGGGCAGCTATCAATATGACTCTGGATTGTTTGGTCTATCTTCTGTATCACCCTGGATAGCAGAGGTGCATCCCATTTGATGAGGAAAGCATCGCCCAGAGATTGGGGCTCCAATCCTGCTCTTGAACAAAAAAGTGTTGACACTTGGCATTCCGGGCTGTAGCAAAAAGGTGTATAGTTGGGAAACACCAGCATCTGAATATATTCTATAAAACCCTGGTGTTTCTTTCCCATTCATAGTCCTGAGAGAACTTTCTACTTAGTGCAACTGCTGTAGTGTTCTGACATCCTCGTAGATAGGTAGCTGGTATGTTGATGTTGTGATGAATGCACCAGTTTCATAATGTCATTACTTTGGTGCAGATGGAATATGACCTTGCTCCCCCTTGAAGGTTTCTATAAAACAAGCAAGCGATGTTGTCTGTTAGTACCTTTATAGTCTTATTCCTCCTGATCACAGGTAAGAAGTGTGAGTGCACTGCAAACTGCTCGTAATTCCAGTAGTTTGATGTGTAAAAGTTGACTCTGGGGGGGGACCACCTGCCCTGAATTGTGTGGTTGTGCAAGTGTGCTCCCAAACCTAACGGAGATGCATCCGCTGTAAGTATAACGGACAGAGGGGATTGCGTGAAGGGGACTCAGACACACATTGTGGGGTTGAGCCCACCAGTGTAGAGAATTTTTGATTTTGAGTGGCATAGTGAGACACTTGTTCAGATTGTCTGTGCGGAACATATGTTGTCCAGAGCCAGCCCTGGAGACAATGCATATGTAGCCTGGCATGCCTTACGACGAAAATGGTTGCTGCCATATGCCCTAATAGTTGGAGACAGGTCCTAGCTCATGTCTGTAGGATGGTTTGTGCTGTGGCGATCAAGGGTGACAAATCTGTGGAGTGGTAATGAGGCTTTGGCCTCCAGTGCATCAAGGTGGACCCCACTGAATTCTAGGTTTTGAACAGGGTGTCAACGTTGATTTTTGCATGTTTATTTTTTAGTCCTAGTTGAGAGAAGAGAACCATTATCCTCTGAATAGCTTCTACAGCATCTTCCTGAGAAAGACAGCTGTCTAAGTAGGAGAATATCATGACTCCTTGCTTGCAGAGTTGGTCCACCATGACTGCAAGAACCTTGGATGTCTTGGGGGCACCACAGAGAGGTCAAAAGGCAGTACTTTGAACTGGTAGTGATTCTGTCCCAGAATGAGTCGAAGGAAGCTCCTGTGCACCGAGTGTATGGAGATATGAAAATATCCATCCTGGGAAGTCGAGGGCCGAGAACCAGTCCCCCTGTTCCAGTGCTTGGATTATAGCTACTAACGTGACCATCCTCAATCACTGAACCTTCACGAACATGTGGAGTTTCCTTAGGTCGAGAAAGGGCCTCTATTCCCTGCTCTTTTTCTGAGTTAAGCAGTAGTGGGAATAAAAGCCTCTCCCTCTGTGTTGTGTCAGTACTGATTCTACAAACCCAAGAGCAGGAGGTGATTTTATTTTGTAGAAGATGCTTGTGAGAAGGGTCCCTGAACAGGGACAAGGAGAGAGGGTGGATGGGGGGCGGGAGGGGAAGAGAGGGGGCAAATGGGATTGGAGTTTATACATTTATACATTTCACAGTGTTTATACATTTCTAATATTCATTTGTCCAAGGTGATGGTCTGCCATACTGGTGGAATGGGATCAGGCGGTCTCCGAAAAGATGGATGATTGTTGATGGTTCCAGTGCTTGGAAATGGGAAAGGCATCTTGAGCCCTTGACCAAACCCTCAAAATTGCTGTTTCAAGGAGGGTTGTTGGGATGTTGATGGCTGAGATGGGAATGGTCTATGTCTCTTAGGCCTCTGTCTCCATTTTTGTAGGTCATATTGTCGCTGTGGTTGGACATATGGGGGCAGGCCTTGTTCATTGTACTGACGGTATTTCCCCGGCTTCCTTCTTTGTGCAGGTGTGTAAATGCACAAAGACCAAAGAGTTGCACTGCAATCCTTTAGTGTGTGGAGGGATTAGTCAGTCTTGGCCACGAACAATTGCTGGCGCTCAAAGGGAAGATCTTTAACAGTAGACGGGACCTTTTTGGGAAACCCAGAGACATGGAGTCAGGAAGCCCGTCACATAACTACTGCGATAGTAATGGATCACGTGGTTGTGTCTGCCACGTCCAATGAAGCTTATAAGACCATCTGTGCACGGTGGTGTTTTTTTTTTGTTATCCAGGATACAGTCAATAAATCTGGACATCTTAGAATCAGAAATCTTAGAATTAGAAATCTTGGACATCATAATTTGTGTGGTTGTATTTGGCCATCAAAGGTTTGTAATTGGGGATTCTGAATTACAGAGTTGCTGACGAACAGGCTTTGTGCCCAAAGGGTCTAACTGTTTCCAGTCCTTATTGTACAGGGTGACTCTGGAGTGGTGCTATCTTTATTCATGGCCTCTACCACCAAGGAATTTGGTGGGAGATGTGAAAACAAAAAATCAATAGCCTTAGAGGGGACATAATATTTGCTGACTGCTCTTTTACAAGTGGGTGGTATTGTTGCAGGGGTCTGCTGGATGATCTTGGTTGGATCCATGAGTGCCTCATTTATAGGAAGCATAATCTTTGATGTTTATGTCTGTAAAATATTCAACAGCTTATGTTGAAACTCCGCAACTTCTTCCAGGTGTATTTCGAGCATCAGCAATTATTTTAAATAGCTCCTGGAACCGTTTAAAGTCTAAGTGGTGAAGGCATGACTGCTTCATTTGGGGAGGACAAAGAGAGATTGATTGGAGGGGTGACTTCCCATTTCAAAGTTTCCTCCCGTTCCTCAAAAGTCTCCTCCGGAGGCTCTACCCACTGAGGCTGATGGGGAACGCCACCTCCTCTCCCTGTAGGTGCTAGAAGGCCTAAAGTACTGGTGGCTGTATGGAGGCCATGGATTCCAATAAGGCCATTGAGGTGGGAATGGCATTGGTGGTGGCATCCATGGATGTCCATACCATCCTTGGGTGTCACTTAGCTGATAAGTGGCTTGCTCCACTGGTCATGCAAATGGGTGAGGAGTGGTCCCCTTCCGCCTCATCATCATCTTCATCGCTGGAAAAAGGAGGGGTTGATCTCAGTGGTGGTATAGGTTGGCATGGTTCTGAGTATGCCAGAGTACGAAGAAGGGGAGATTCTGGTGTTGCATAGACTAGCAAGTCCTTATGATAAAGGAATTAGTGTGGTGCTGCTAGCCTCGATACAGAGGATGGTGTTTGTAGACGGTACTGCTGTTGTAGCTGATGTCACTGTGCTATGCAGTAGGGGACCAGTAGATGGAGCCACAGACTGTAGTGATGTTGAGCTGCTTGGTGCCAGATGTTTAAGAGGCTCCATCAGTACTAAGTAGGAGGAGGTAGGCTTCTCTCTGTCACTCCTCTCAGAGCCAGCCTGCTTAAGGTCTTTGGCTTTCGCAGTATCAGCAGTACCGTAAGATCCCGCCGACTTGTAGGTGCTTAACCATGCTGCAGTCAGTTGTGTGTTGAACGAGTCAGGAATCACTTCTTTTTGGCTGGTTCCCTGAAAGGAGAATTTGTTGCCTGCTTTTCCTACCCCCCACCTTTTTTGAGGACTGTGATAGGGATGGTCTGTCAGGGGCCATCGCTGGCATTAGAGCAGGGGGTGTGTATCTGTGTTCTGGGGGTCAGACACCAGGTGCAGTGACTTCTGCCTCGGTATAAGTTTTAGCTTTAGGTCCCTTGCTTGTGGTAACGAAGATACTTCTGAATAATGTGTCTTGCCAAGGCAATGGACACACTGAGCATTTCCATCACTGACCGGGATTGATTCCCAACAAGCAAGACATTGTTTAAAGCCCGGAGATCTGGGTATGCCCATCAGTAGCATTCCCCCAGGAGAAGGGGGTTAAAACTACACTATACTAAAGCGTGAATGGAAACAATGGTATCTGATAATTTAAAAGAATTTTTTAAAATAAAATAAATAGGGAAGAGGAGGGTAACTATATCTAACTCTATTCTAACACCAAGTAACAGTGTAAGTCTAAGATATAATGAAGTGAGGAGGTGTTGCCATGGCTCCATCTGAGCGAAGAGAGTTGAGAAGGAACCGGTGGCGGTTCAGGCACATATCACTATCCAACCACCAGAAGTGGCACAACACAGGGAGAGCGCATGTGTTACCAAAGTGGTCACTACTACTGAAATTCTCCGATCACAGGTGCAGGGGGACACAGATTCACCTAAAGTTGAGCACCCAAAGTGACACTCCTCCAAGAAGAATTTATCATTATGTGAAAGGTTAAAAATTATCATCCTGCCATCCTTTACCTTTGTTGGATATAATATTTCAAACAGAACATACCCCTGATAAGGTGACAAGGTCGGTGTGGTAACATATTTTACTGAACCAATTTCTGTTGGTGGGAGACACAAGCTTTTGAACTTACACAGAGGTGTCCTTCAGGTCTTGAAGAGGAGCTGTATGTAAGCTCAAAAGCTTCTCTCTCTCACCAACAGAAGTCAGTCCAATAAAAGATATTACACCATCCTCCTTGTGTGTCTAATATCCTGGGAACCAATGCGGCTACAGTAACACTGCACACAAGGATAAGGTGCACAGGGAAAAGAAGATGGGGCCAAGAAAGCAGAGATGTGTTAATCAGGAAGGTGTCCTTATTTCATAGTGTAGTTCACCTCTTAAAAGAGACTAGGTGATCTAAGGCTCAATCTGGGATAGTGAGAAGATAAAAGAACCATCAAAATACACCTTCTCAAAAACTAGTATCAGAATTACTTAGGTGTGAGAGTTTTAGGCTAAGAAATTTGCTACATGAATTAAAAAAAATACACCTATTAAAGAAGGACTCCATGACCACTTGTTCTTTGCCTGTTACAAAACTGAAAATAAAGGCACTTTTGAAAGAGTGGTTTTCCTCAGCCAGATTAGAAGAGGCTATGAATTGAAGGGAGTGGGGACAAAGGCAAACATGTTTTACTGCAGGGGTGGCCAATCTGTGGCTCCGGAGCCATATGCAGCTCTTCAGAGGTTAATATGCGGCTCCTTGTACAGGCACCAACTCCAGGGCTGGAGCTACAGGCGCCAATTTTCCAATGTGCCGGGGGGTGCTCACTGCTCAACCCCTGGCTCTGCCGCAAGCCCCACTCCCTCCCCTGAGCCCACTGTGCCCTCCCTCCTCGCCCCCAGAGCCTCCTGCACGCCACGAAACAGCTGATGGGGAGGGAAGGGGAGGCCCTGCTGGTGGGTGGAAGGAGCTGGGGTGGAGCTGATGGGGGACTGCTGATGTATTACTGTCGCTCTTTGGCAATGTACATTGGTAAATTCTGGCTCTCTCTTAGGCTCAGGTTGGCCACCGCTGTTTTACTGTAATTGAGCTTGATAAAAATGACCTTTTCCCTAATATCAATAACCTATAAATCTACTAACTCAAATTTATAAAACAGGTTTCCAGTTTATTAAAATGCAAATTTCTGTTTGTTTTTTAAAAATAACATAGTTGGCTTGGAAAAGGCTTGAGGCCGCAGCAGATGTAGAGATCCATTACACTAAGCCGCTGGTAATTCCCCCTTTAATTGCGGAATAAATTACACAGAACACTACTTGACACTCTACTCTTAGAGAGGTGTGAAGAAAAATTTCTGGAAAGTGTTGGGATACGTTATTTTCTCAGTGCAGAGAATCAGTTTTCTTTCATGTCAGCAAATTATTTCAGAGTATGGAACCGATAGGTTTCAACCACTTATACCAAGCATTGTGTAGAACGGGAGTGGAGAGGCTGAGGGAAGACGAAAGACGATAGACACCTACTTGACTTGACTTCCTCTTCATCTAACTGCTTCAGTATTTCACATTTGGCAACCCCTGGAGTTGCTCTAGCTGAGGACCAATCAATTGGTACATGGCAGATCATTTCAGGAAGCAGAAGCAAAAGTTTATTTTGTCCTTTCTGGAAAATGGTTTGCTGGCTAGGAGTTTTATGATAATCTGGGACTGCAGGTTTTCTTTGCCAGCCGGGGAGACAGAGCTAGTGCAGAGATTTAAGAGTGTAGATGCTACTCTTGAGGGGGTAGAAGCAAAATTCATTACTAGTGCCTTCCCTGAATCCAGTCACTGGCTAATTCAATCCTCCCTTTAATTTTAGAATTAAATCGTTTGTGTTATAAACACAATTCTTGCCCTTTACTTTGATAACTTCCATAAGGATAACTGGACAATGCAATCACTGCCCATAGAAAACTGTCAATCAACAGGCAGCATTTTCTACACAACAGCTCTCAAAATTTTACTTGAAAAGAATATGAATTGCCTTGGATGTAAACACTGTCACATGGGCAGACATTGGCAGAAAAAAATCATAAATAAAAGGGAACCCATTTGGAAAGTGGTGCCAGTTCTGACAAAACAAGTATTGGTCAACCACAAAGTTGGCTCAGCCTTGACAGTACTGGCTGCATATTGTCCTCCTGACCTCTTTTTTGGGGAATTATCTGTCATCTTTAGGTTTTCAGGCAGAGGGAAACTGTTGCATGATATGGAGCAAGAGCCCTCACTCAGCCCACATATGATTTGGTTTAAAAAGTTAGCAGTCTGGTTAAAGAAAAGGCATTAGGATAAATTATGGAGATTTGGGAGATTTCTTTCAGTTTTGCAGAAGGCAGAAAGTCAGGAAAAATAAATGTCTGTGCTAAAACTGGAGTCAGAACAGAACTGGCAGGTTTCCCATATAGATACAGTCAAGTCACTACCCCATGCCTGATAGGTCTGAGAGAGCCTCTTTCTGCAGAGGAATGGTGAGCCCAACTACAAGAGAATTTCCCTTCAGCAATCGTTAATGTCAATTGTTGAATCTTCTTACTAAATGGGAGTTTCCATGTTAATGTATCCCAACTACTACACAATTATTTTAAATCCTCAGCATAGAGAGCATAGTCTAGAATACAAAAAGGTATCTATATCTTAGACAAACTGAAAATAAAATTCTTTAAAAAACAAACGAAAAAAAGGAAGCCCTAGCAAGGATTACAATAATTTCTTACCAATAGGCTTCTTTCAAAAAGTACATTAGAAAAGAAACACAAAGCTGAAAACAGCAAGTTTAATATCATCTGCACGTCAGGAGTATTATTCTACAGAGAAGACAGATACAAATACAGGTTGCTAGCCTTTAAAGGAGACTGATTTGTGCTCATTAGTTAAACTCTCGAAATGCACAAATGAGTGTGTCAAACCCTTTATTCGCAACTTTGTAGTTCTAGTTGTCTAGATAAAAAGACAGTAGAATTCAGATTATTAAACAGAGGTAATCCGTTTTTAGGAGAAAACCCAAAGGATTTTGAAAGTAATCAGACTGGAATGAAACTAAAAGTTGAACCTAATCTTATTTGTGTCTGATTTATGAGGAGAGTCTGAAACTTCGCGTATTCAATCCAACATGAAATTTAAAAAAAAAAAAAAAAAAGAAATTAGATTAAAAACCATTACTTGAGCCATTAAAAACATAAGTAATATTACTTGGGAATACTCAACATTAAACAAACATTGACTTGTTCAGACCAATATCTTTCATGTTTGAAGTCCTGTTCCACAAAATACAGCTTCAGTAACTAAAGGTATAGTTAATTCTAGTCTTCCACATTTTAACTTTCAGGAATCTGCTCCACTTTTAAGTGGTGACTAGTGACAACAAAAGGATTCAGCCTAATCCTCGAGAAACATGAGAGACTCAGTGCGAGACTATGAGGAGCAGAACTTGTTGGATAAAGGACATGAACACCAGCTTCTCAAAGGGCTTGTCTCCCCACGAAAGTTAATCTGGAATAACTGGAAATTAATCCACTAGTACTCCCTCAAAGTGGATTAAACTAACCTGGAATAAGACATTCTTATTCCAGAAGAAGAGTATTCACATATGGAGTTAACCAGGAATAGCTTTTCCAGAATAACTCCTATGCAGACTAACCCTGATTATTTATATTGCCTTATTTGCACATGGAGGAAACCTGCTCATTAGCAGCACTATGTATCTATAGCAAGTATAATATAAATTCTGAGAAAAGGCCCTTAGATTCTGTGGTGTTAATGTAGAAATTCTGTCGTAACTTCAGATAAATTAAAATGGAGGGGTTTTGAATCTAGGAGGCATGGGAGGCAGTTGGGATTGTGGGACAAGTAGATGGATATTTCTGCTAAAATGATCAGCTAGTAAATATTTAAAACTATTAATAACACTCCTTTAGGTTTCAGAGTTACTACCCCATGGAGAGGAACCCAAGAAGATCACACCTCAGAGCTAATTCATACTGTACATGGATTCAAATAGGTATTAATATGTAGGTTTACATACTCAATTCACATTTATTTCTGCAACCATAAGGACTAGATTAAGAAAAAGTTAACGTGGCCACAGAACTATAGAATACACAAGGTCTTACCTATTAGTCCATACTGGTGGCTACGCTGGAGTGCAGAAGACTTATTATAAATCATAGAATATAAGTACTGGGTAAAGGCCTTGATTTACTAACCATTACAATGGCTAGGTTGGGGGAAACCCAAATTTGTAGAAAAACAGTTACTATCTTTTCCACAACTGTTGTTCTTCTGTGTTGTTCCGTGTGCAAGCATAAAAGGCCCCAGCCCCCTCAGTTCCTTCCTGGCGGAAAGATTCCAATAGAGATGAAGGAGGGCAGGTCATGGAATGGACACTTACAACATACCTCTAAGAACAACAGTTATGGAAAAATTTGTAATAGTTTTTTCTTCCTTGAATGACTGCACGTGTATATTCTACTGTAGGCCACTCAGAAGCCATCCCAACTGGAGATGGGTTCGAAGTCTATTTGAAGAAGAACTGGAGGACCACACGTCCAAATTTAGCATTGTCTCTATGTGACAGATCACACAGTGAGAAGCAAACGTGTGACATGACAACAAGGCTGCTGCTTTGCAAGTGTCTAATATGGGCACAATAGCTAGAAAAGCGGCAGAGGTCACCTTTGAACCTAAGTTGAATGACCCAACAAGCTATCCAGCAGTTTCACATTAACCAACTGGTAACACAGTCAAATACAACTGGTTATCCTTTACATGGAAACGGGACTGCCCTTCATTCGGTCTGCAAATGCAATAAACAGTTGAGCATAAGATCTGAAAGGCTTAGTCCATTACAGATAAAATGCTAAAACTCTTCTGACAAATTGTGCAGTTTCTCCTCCCCTTTATTACCAAGAGGATTTGAGAAGGTTGGTAAGAAAACTGCTTGGTTAATATGAACAATGGAGACCACTTTCGTGAGAAGACTTCGGTGAGGATGAAGGCAGATGTCTGTGTAGAAAACCGTATCTGGAGGATCTGATACTAGAGCCCTCAAATCCCCCACTCTCCTAACTGATGTAGTGGCTACTGAAAATGCTGCCTTCATCAAAAGGTGCAACAGAGTGCAGGTTGCTACAGGCTCAAAGAGGGGAGAGGCAGGGGGGACACCAATCAGCTTTGTTAAGACTAGATTCAGGCTCTATGGTGGAATAGGGTTCTGTACCTGCGGAAACATTCTGTCTAAACGCTTTAAAAAAATTGTACAGCCATTGTGTTGGAAAAGAGAGAGGGGTTATCCCAGGTGTGTGAAATATAGCTGCTAGGTATTCTCTGATCAAGCTAATCACCAATCCTTGATGTTTGAGGGACGGAAGATAGTTCAGCACATACTGAATAGAAGAACAGGGGCCCAGATGGAAAACCTCTTCCATTTAGCCAGGTAAGTAGTTCTAGATGATGATTTCTGACTACTCAGCAACATATCCTGAACTTCTCTAGAGCAGGACTCCTCCGCCAAAGTTAACCTTGAAGCCTCTAGGGTGTCAGGTGAAGGCTTGAAGTCTGTAGTAGAGGAGGCAGGTGTGATTCTGTGAAATCAAGTATGTGTGAAGCGGGAGCAGGGATTGACTGAGAGGTCCAAGAGCTTGGGGAGGGCAGGGGGAAGTGTTGGTGGGGCCATGCAGGAGTGATCAGTATAAGACGGGCCTTGTCCTGTTTGATCTTGCACACAACTCTGTTCAGAAAAGGATTGGGAAGAAAAAAGTATACAGCAGACCCTGATCATGGCAGTAGAAAAACATCCAATAATGAACCTGGACTGAGTCCGGCTCAGGAACAAAACTGGTGACATATTCTGTTGTCTTGTCGCTACGAGATCCACTTGAGGACACCCTCAGAGCTGGAAAATGGATCTTGCTGTGTCTGGGTGAAGGGACCACTGCTGGTGATGAATAAACAATCTGCTCAGGCAATCTGACAGTGTATTCTGAGGCCTTAGGACATGGTCTGCTTTCAGAAGTAGAGCTGCTGATGTAGAAGTCCCAAAATAGGATTGCTTCTCAGCAGAGTAGTGAGAACTGCATCCCTTCCTATTTGTTTACATAAAACAAGGCCGCTGTATTGTCAGTCAGCACTAATATGCCCCTTCCCCTGATGTAAGGAGGAACGCCATGCATGCTGATCAGATAGTCAATACACGAACATCAGGGAGTTGTAAGCTGAGATTTTGATTAGACCAGAAAATTTGCATCTGCTGGGGTCCCAAGTGAGCCCTCCCACCCAGGTCTGAGGCATCCAAGACTAAGGTAAGAGATTGTTGAAGTGGGGTGAAGGGAATTCCCTTTCAGACATTGGACAGATCCGTCCACCAATCTAGGGAAGATACGATCCGATTTGGTACATGCACTAACCTGTCTACGTGGTGCCTTCTTGATGAATACACATCAGCCAACTGGCCTTGAAAGAGTCTGAAACTCAGCCTGGCGTTTTGTACTACAAAAATGCATGCTGCCATGTGCCCCAGCTGCCTTAAACAGTTTCTCACTGTGGCGAGACGATAAGCCTTAAAGTCCAGAATGAGGTTTTGTATTACATGAAACCTTGCATACAGTAGTAAGGCCCTGGCCATTTTTGAGTCCAGGACCATTCCAACAAATTCTACTTTCTGAACTGGAAACAGGACTGACTCATCCGTGTTGATCAGCAGGCAGACTGCAACGAAGGTGGTTGAGATTATGTTTATGCTGAACAACATCTGTGTCCTGGACTGATCTCTTATCAGCCAGTCATTCAGGTAACGGAAACATGGACCTCTGAAGAATGGTACTACCACCGCCGTACACTTTGTAAATACATGCAGGGCAGCTGAGACACCAAAGGAGAGCACTGTGAACGGATAATGGAGACCGCTGACAGTGAATCTCAAATTTTCTGTGGCTCTGATGAATCGCCACATGGAAGCAAGCATGCTAGAAATCAAGAGCAGCATACCAGTCCTCTGGCGCCACAGAAGGAATCATGGAGGCTAAAATGACCATCTGAAATGTCAGTATTTTTAGGCACTTGTTTAACGCCTTAGATCTAAAATAGGCCTGAGACATCCTTCTGCAGGTAGCATCAAGAATAAAACCCCTTTCCCCTGAACAAAAGAGGGACCTCCTCTATAGCGCCTACAAGGAGAACCAATTGTATCTCTTGCAGTAACTCTGCCTCATGAGAGAGATCTCTGAAGATTAACAGGGAGTGGGGGTGGGGGGCGGGGGAAATAAATTGGAGTGTATATCAAACTTGCACCACATTTAGAACCCAGCCATCTGTTGCGATGTGGGCTCAAATATGACAGAAGTGAGACAGGTGGTTTGCAAAAATTAGGGAAGAAAAGGATGGCCCTCTTAGAACTGGCAGTCTGCTCTGGACCAACCCATCAAAATGAGCTCTTGGAGAATGCTACCTGCCTTGAAGAACAGGCAGCTGCAGAAGTAGAGGGTGGTAGTGGGCATCTTTTGTAACTTCTGCTAGTTCTCCTCGGCAGGTCTTGGGCTTGCTAGGCAAATCCCTGAAAATGCTGTGACTGGTGATGATAGAACGCCTTTTATTTCACTGAAGGGATGTGAATGCCCAGGGGTTTCAGGGATACGCTAGATTCTTTGAGTCTGTACAGAATCTCATCAGTTTTTATTCTGAGAAGAGCGATGGCCCTTCAAATGGGAGATCCTGAACTGTTTGTTGCGCCTCTAGAGGGAGGCCAGAAGAGCATAACCAAGACTTGAGCCTCATCGTGATGGCAGAAACCATGCCAGGAGCTGCAGAATCTGCTTTGCCAAGACTTGCCTACAGAGCTGTTCTGGCAACCAACCTGTCGTCCTTGATCAATGTCTGGAACTCCTGTTTTGCATCATCTGGGCACTTGTCCTTGAACTCAAACTGTATCCCATAAGGTGAAATCACAGCACCCCAGCAAAGTTTGCTAGTTTGCAATATGAAGCAACAACCCAGCTGTGGAATAAAGCTTCCTCCCAAATAAGTCCAGCGTCTTGGCCTCTATTTTTTTGGGCTGATGCCTGGTAACCCTGTCTGTCTGTCTCTCTCTCAATGGCTGCCAATACTACGAGGAAGCCCTTAAGGTGACTAGAGTTACTTGAACGCCAGAGAGGGGACATTGTACCTCCTATCCACTTTTTTTTTTTTTTTTTTTTTTTTTTTGCAAAGTCAGAGGCAGGAAAGCTTGAGTCTGCCAAAGAACCTTTGTAGGCTCTAAAATAGCTCATTAATAGCGACAGCTATTCTAGCTGGGGCTGCAGATGCCAAAATGTCCACCAGCCTGTGTGATTTTTACGGGATCTCCTCCAAGTAGATATCCAGGGCCATAGTCATCCTCCCTCAACAACTCCCGATGAGTCTTAAGATAATCAGGAGTTGGAGAAATAGGTTCCACTGCAATTGCCTCATCAGGGGATGAGAAAGAGGATGGCAACAGTACGAGGAGCTGGTCCAGTTCCTGATCCTGTTGCGGATGCTTGTGAGAAGGGTCCTGATTGTGCTTGGTGCTGGCCTTTGTATCGATGCTAGGGTGTTTGTGGCATTGATGCTCCTGATGGCCAGTAGATGAAGCCGGTTGTGGTGGATATGGGGACGCTCTTGATTGGAGGTGGGGGAAACCCCACAGGTTCCAAAAGGGTGCATGGCCCAAGGGTACTTTCAGTAAGCCCCTTGATTAAACTGAGGCTGAAATCAGGGTGGGCAGGTGCTTTACTCTTGATGGTGAGATCAGCTGGGCTAGGGCACATAGGATCCCACTTCAGGGTCTGAAGTGGCAGTCTCTTCCTGAAACCAAGGAAATGTGCTCTGGGGCATACTCTCTCTGAGTGCCCTCCTGAGATTTTAGATGAGCTTGACCTCTTGGCTTCCTCTGAAGATCCTGGGACTGAGTCTTACCTACAATAACCCTTCTTTGGTACCAGTGATGCCAATCTCTCTCTCGATGCCAGTAATGCTGGAGGTGAGTTACTGACTGATAGTGAGGTGCTCAATACCCGGACCGAGGTCAATGGTTCAGATAGAGGACGTAGCACCAATTCCAGCAGCAGATATTTCAGTCTGGCTGCCCTGTCTTTTTTGGACCAGGGTTTAAAGTGCTTACAAATAGCACATTTGTCACTCATGTGACTCTAAGGCAGTTGGGATGAGGATCACTGTTAGGCATTGCCTTCCCACAAGAGTGGCAGGGCTTGAAACCCAGAGAGTGTGGCCTATCTCCAGTACCAAGCAGTTCCACACAAATTGATGATTTTTTTTTTAAACTTACTATTACACTAACTACTGAACTACACCAGGGGTCGGCAACCTATGGCATGCATGCCAAACATGGCACGTGAGCCAATTTTTAATGGCATGCTGCTATCTGCTGGACCCGGGCAGACAGCAGCGTGCACTAAAAATCCTGCCCAGCCCGGCCCACTCTTTTCCGCCCCCTGCCCACTGCTCTCTCCTTGCAAGGCAGGCAAGCTTCCCCCTCCCCCTGCCTCTTCC
This sequence comes from Eretmochelys imbricata, assembly GCF_965152235.1. Classification (NCBI taxonomy): domain Eukaryota; kingdom Metazoa; phylum Chordata; order Testudines; family Cheloniidae; genus Eretmochelys; species Eretmochelys imbricata. Next base: position 46,199,446 of record NC_135576.1, on the reverse strand, counting down.
CTCAGTGTGCTGGGTTCCTGCCCCTCCTTCTCTCCCTCCCTGCGGCTGATCAGCTGACGGTCCTTGCTACGGAGGGGGAGAGGTAAAAGCGGAGCCACAGCGTGCTTCAGGGACCTTGGGGAAGGGGGTGGAATCAGGGCATATCCCCTCCAGCCCCCTGCCGTGAGCTGCTCAGTGCAGGGGGCTGGGAGCACCCCCATGACCCCAGCCCACACCTCCAGCCCTCTGCCCTGACTCCTGCACCCCCCTCACACCCGAGCCCCATGCCCTGACCCCTGCACCCCACTCCACAATCCCAGCCCTGACTCTGGCACTCCCCACACATACCCAGCCCCCTGCCCTGACTCCTGCACCCTCCTCACACACCCCCACACCCCATGCCCTGACTCCTGTACCCTCCTCACACATACCTAGCTCCCCCACACCCCATGCCCTGACTCTTGCACCCCCCACATCCCCACTCCCACCCTGAGCACCAAACTGGAGCTCCTGCACACACACACCCCATTCCCACCTGCACCCCTTGCACCAAATGGAGCTGTCCAGGTAAGCACTCCACACTCAAACCTCCTGTCCCAACCCTGAGCCCCCTCCCTCATTCTAGCTCCTGGCCAGATCCTGCACCCCAACCCCCAGCCTGCTCCTCACCCACAGCCCTGTTCTCAGTGCACTCCCACTCTCACCTCAGTGCAGAGAGAGGAAGAGAATGGCTAGAACCAGGGAGAAGGTAGGTACCTACTCTATGTGGACAGGGCTGGGACTCCAGACCGGCAGTGGGCTGAGCGGGGCCGGCAGCCGGGACCCTGGCTGGCAGAAGCTGGCAGATGGAACCCCAGACTGACAGCGCGCTGAGCAGCAGCGGGCTGAGCCACTCAGCCCACTGCGGGTCTGGGGTCCCGGCCGCCAGCCCCGCTCAGCCTGCTGACAGTCTGGGGTTCTGGCTGCCAGCCCCTTGCCAGCCGGGGTCCCGGCCGCAGGCCCCGCTCAGCCCGTGGCCAACCTAGGTGAAAAGAACCCCAGGCCAGCAACGGGCTGAGCGGGCCGGCGGCGTAAGATCAGCATTTTAATTTAATTTTAAATGAAGCTTCTTAAATATTTTGAAAACCCTGTTTACATACGACAATAGTTTAGTTATATAATATATAGACAGAGAGAGAGAGACCTTCTAAAAAATGTTAAAATGTACTATTGGGACGCGAAACCTTAAATTAAAGTGAATAAATGAAGACTCGGCACACCACTTCTGAAAGGTTGCTGACCCCTGAATTACACTAACTATACAGGACTACAATGAGCACTGTTTAAATGCTTGACTAAAGACTTGCGGAAGCAAGGAAAGGGAGCTCCAACAACTGTCACAGGCAATAGGAAGGAACTGAGTGGCGTGAGGGGCACCTTGACCCTTTATGCCTGTGCACAAGGCAGCAGAGGGCACTTATGCCTCCCAAATGGGGACCACTAAGTGAAAACTCTTCAACAACTGTACACTGGAGTGCACAGATACCTACAGTGTAATGATCATGGGCAATCACTCAAATAAGAACTACAGTTTTTAATCCCTTTTAAAAAAAAGCACTGGAGTCCATTGTGCTGTTTTGCTAGAACGGATGAGATTTTTCGTGGCATTTTGCAAAGATTTTATTTGCAGTTTACACTTGATAAATAAATTCCGAGTTGTAACATTTTCCTGCCTGATAATCTTAAACTCATATAAATCTTGTGGGAATCATAGAAGTGTAGGACTGAAAGGGACCTTAGTAGGTCATCTAGTCCAGACCCCTGCACTCAAGGTAGGAAAGCTCAATCAATTAAAAAAAAAAAAAACAATTTAGTATGAAATCTGCTTTTGGAAAAAGCTATTAGGCAAACATATTTTGGCTTAGGATATGGTGACTTGGATGCTTGAAGCATAAAAGTTATATAAGCCTTCCTTTATTCCATAGTATTTTCTCAGTTTTCCCTCTTGCTTTATCACACTTTTCTGGCAGTATGATTTGGGTCAGGTACGATTCTTTATTTAAACTGGTGGAAAATCTTCAAACTCTAACCTGCATCTATATTTTCTTGAGAAAAAAAGAATATAGCAAAGTATGATGATAAAAACAAAACCATCTTTAAAGCGGTAGAGAGAATTTCAATTTTTTTCCCCAAAGGGGACTGGGGATGGATGAAGATATGGAGCTTTTCACTTCTGAAACAGTGTGTCAATTCACAGCCCATTCGGGTAAGGAGTGAGCTAGAACGGTTAATATATTATGTCTTTTGGGGACCCTATGTGAAGTGAGTTGAGGACATCAGCCTAATTAGTTAGTAGATGGGTGTCATAGCATCATAGAATCATAGAATATCAGGGTTGGAAGGGACCCCTGAAGGTCATCTAGTCCAACCCCCTGCTCGAAGCAGGACCAATTCCCAGTTAAATCATCCCAGCCAGGGCTTTGTCAAGCCTGAGCTTAAAAACCTCTAAGGAAGGAGATTCTACCACCTCCCTAGGTAACACATTCCAGTGTTTTACCACCCTCTTAGTGAAAAAGTTTTTCCTAATATCCAATCTAAACCTCCCCCACTGCAACTTGAGACCATTACTCCTCGTTCTGTCATCTGCTACCATTGAGAACAGTCTAGAGCCATCCTCTTTGGAACCCCCTTTCAGGTAGTTGAAAGCAGCTATCAAATCCCCCCTCATTCTTCTCTTCTGCAGACTAAACAATCCCAGCTCCCTCAGCCTCTCCTCATAAGTCATGTGTTCTAGACCCCTAATCATTTTTGTTGCCCTTCGCTGGACTCTCTCCAATTTATCCACATCCTTCTTGTAGTGTGGGGCCCAAAACTGGACACAGTACTCCAGATGAGGCCTCACCAATGTCGAATAGAGGGGAACGATCACGTCCCTCGATCTGCTTGCTATGCCCCTACTTATACATCCCAAAATGCCATTGGCCTTCTTGGCAACAAGGGCACACTGCTGACTCGTATCCAGCTTCTCGTCCACTGTCACCCCTAGGTCCTTTTCTGCAGAACTGCTGCCTAGCCATTCGGTCCCTAGTCTGTAGCGGTGCATTGGATTCTTCCATCCTAAGTGCAGGACCCTGCACTTATCCTTATTGAACCTCATCAGATTTCTTTTGGCCCAATCCTCCAATTTGTCTAGGTCCTTCTGTATCCTATCCCTCCCCTCCAGCGTATCTACCACTCCTCCCAGTTTAGTATCATCCGCAAATTTGCTGAGAGTGCAATCCACACCATCCTCCAGATCATTTATGAAGATATTGAACAAAACCGGCCCCAGGACCGACCCTTGGGGCACTCCACTTGATACCGGCTGCCAACTAGACATGGAGCCATTGATCACTACCTGTTGAGCCCGACAATCTAGCCAGCTTTCTACCCACCTTATAGTGCATTCATCCAGCCCATACTTCCTTAACTTGCTGACAAGAATACTGTGGGAGACCGTGTCAAAAGCTTTGCTAAAGTCAAGATACAATACATCCACTGCTTTCCCTTCATCCACAGAACCAGTAATCTCATCATAAAAGGCGATTAGATTAGTCAGGCATGACCTTCCCTTGGTGAATCCATGCTGGCTGTTCCTGATCACTTTCCTCTCATGCAAGTGCTTCAGGATTGATTCTTTGAGGACCTGCTCCATGATTTTTCCAGGGACTGAGGTGAGGCTGACTGGCCTGTAGTTCCCAGGATCCTCCTTCTTCCCTTTTTTAAAGATTGGCACTACATTACCCTTTTTCCAGTCATCCGGGACTTCCCCGGTTCGCCACGAGTTTTCAAAGATAATGGCCAATGGCTCTGCAATCACAGCTGCCAATTCCTTCAGCACTCTCGGCTGCAACTCGTCCGGCCCCATGGACTTGTGCACGTCCAGCTTTTCAAAATAGTCCCTAACCACCTCTATCTCCACAGAGGGCTGGCCATCTCTTCCCCATTTTGTGATGCCCAGCGCAGCAGTCTGGGAGCTGACCTTGTCAGTGAAAACAGAGGCAAAAAAAGCATTGAGTACATTAGCTTTTTCCACATCCTCTGTCACTAGGTTGCCTCCCTCATTCAGTAAGGGGCCCACACTTTCCTTGGCTTTCTTCTTGTTGCCAACATACCTGAAAAAACCCTTCTTGTTACTCTTGACATCTCTCGCTAGCTGCAGCTCCAGGTGCGATTTGGCCCTCCTGATTTCATTCCTACATGCCCGAGCAATATTTTTATACTCTTCCCTGGTCATATGTCCAACCTTCCACTTCTTGTAAGCTTCTTTTTTATGTTTAAGATCCGCTAGGATTTCACCATTAAGCCAAGCTGGTCGCCTGCCATATTTACTATTCTTTTGACTCATTGGGATGGTTTGTCCCTGTAACCTCAACAGGGATTCTTTGAAATACAGCCAGCTCTCCTGGACTCCTTTCCCCTTCAAGTTAGTCCCCCAGGGGATCCTGGCCATCCGTTCCCTGAGGGAGTCGAAGTCTGCTTTCCTGAAGTCCAGGGTCCGTATCCTGCTGTTTACCTTTCTTCCCTGCGTCAGGATCCTGAACTCAACCAACTCATGGTCACTGCCTCCCAGATTCCCATCCACTTTTGCTTCCCCCACTAATTCTACCCGGTTTGTGAGCAGCAGGTCAAGAAAAGCGCCCCCCCTAGTTGGCTCCTCTAGCACTTGCGCCAGGAAATTGTCCCCTATGCTTTCCAAAAACTTCCTGGATTGTCTATGCACCGCATATCACTAAAGCTGTTACAACTAATATTCCTGCTGGTACACAGTGAAGAGGACAAGGGTTGATAATTCATAGCTGAGGTACACTGATTGAGAGCATTAGGAGGTAGTTTGCAGTGCCATTGCTTAGGATGTACCAGTGGCATATAAACAAGGACTTCAGGCCCAGAACCTTGGCTGAGGTGCACTGGGTATAAAAGTGGCCCTTTGTATTCCCATAATCATGGGGCAACACTTCACTGACCTAGTGCCCGGCTGCAGGACAGCAATCTGAAGGCTACTGTAATTTACACCAGCTGCCAACAACCCCAAAGAGTTGCTACTGGAGCCATGGATCACGAGGCTTCAGAGGAAGCCCCAAACCATACTTCCTCCACCAGCAGCCAAAAGAAGGGTGACAGGAAACACGAAGGTGGCACACAACCCCCTAAATATTGTTCCCTACAGGGGGAAATCCTACAGGCTCCAGATCCACCATGTTTATATCCACTTTGTGCTGGTGGATTGGTGCAAAGTGATGGAGCACAGCCCAGGATTAGTGTCTCAGTCTCCTGATCTGTCAATTCAGCATGTTTCACCAACACTCACTTAAAAATAGAAATTTCTTCAGGCACTCATGTGCATTGTTAGATAATCTGTGTTTCATTGCAAAGTCACAGCTAAAAGATTTACTAGTAAGTGGCTTTACTTGTAAGTGGTTTTCCTCTATTCCAGTTTCTCCCTTAAAAAAATTATAGTGATAATTATTATAATATATTACCTGATCAGAGTTCCCAGAACTGGATTTCCTACCCCAGTTAATATACTATAGACTAGCTAAAACTTTAGTTTTACTTCACACAACTGGATCTAGTATCTAAACTATTTCTGTAATGCTATTCTACCATCACTGAAAGATACAGAAGCTTATGTATAAATATTAAAGATAGAACTAAATTCTCAATTTATTATAGTTAAATAGTTAATTTCAATTCTTAATAACGATATAACTAAATAGAATTTTCTTGAAGTCTTTTTAAATATGTAAATCCCATCCCACATATATTCTGGAACAAGTTTTCCACTACTAGAAGTATCTTGAAATTAAGGGACTAGTGGAACAAGTAAGCACACTCACTCTGTTCAGCATCCTAGTCTTTCAGAACTTAAAAATTCCTTGCACTCTGGAAATTGTCAGAGCTGCGAGCATATACCAAAAAAGAACACTAAAGCAGCTGTGTGAAGATGTCATCTGAGGAATCAAATGGCAGCCATTTTCATAGTGTACTGAGAGCCTTAAAAGTTATGTCTACACAGCTTCTGGGTGCAGGTCTTGCAGCCTGGATCAAAAGGCCTGTGTTATTTGGGCTCATCATACTAATGCGCGAAAAACAGCAACATGGATTTTAGGGCTTGGGCTGGAGCTCAGGTTCTGAAACCCTGGGAGCAGAGTGGGCTTCAGGGCTCAATCCCAAACATCAAAGCAATGTCTCCACAGCTATTTTTAGCACACTAGCTTAAGTTCCTCAAGCACAAGTCTTTTGAACCAGGCTGCAAGACTTGCTCCCAGAAGCTGTGCAGACATACCCACAGAGTGAATGGAGGCCATCCATTTAAAAACTGTTGTCACTGGCTCCTCAGAAGACATCCTCAAAGTACTGCTTTACCATTCTCTTTACTGCAATAGCTTCAAAGGCTATTATTGTCAATTATGACAATTTCTTAAGAGTAGGTGAGGAAATTCCTTGATGCTCTCAAATAATCTGATGAATTGGGACACTGAGCATCGGGATTGCATTCACTAGTTCCAATTAGTGTCAATGAATCTTTAAAGAAATTATTCTCATTTCTATTTCAGTAGAGCCTAAAAACCACAATCAGTGATCAGAGGCAGTGAGATTATACTTCTATAAAGTGGTATGAGTAAATGGTGCAATGCCCTCCAAATTCTAAATATTTCTTTTAAATAACCTGTGTGGTTTTTCTCCTTTCCAGAGTTGGGCTTGTGCCATTTATGATTAATAAAGGCAGCGAGAAGGGAGATTTTGTTGGTTTTTAAATATTTTTTTCTGCTTGTTTTTTGTTACATTAGACACTCAAGGTCTCATTTATTCTTCCATTTGTCCAGGAAGACAAAGGATAACTGGAGAACCGTTATTTTATAACACCAGAGACAATGCAAGTGAAGCCTGATTAAGACTGAAAGTGATTTTAATTCAGACTGTTTAAAGGTTGGGGGGGGGGGGGGTTGTGTGTGAATATCTATTGAAAAGCAAATACCTAAGAAATGCTTGGGGGAAAAAAAACCTGTTAACAATTCAACACATTCAGTTAGAAGCTGAGAAAGATCAGTCCATACTGAATATCCCAGGGGCTCCCCAAAAAACCAAACTCTGTATTCCTATTATTTCTAAAGTAAAAGCAAGCAGAAAAAAATTCCACATTTTAAAACAAAACAAATCAGCCAGACCTTAATTCATAGGACCAAAAAAAAAAAAAAAGGGGGGGGGGGGGGCTTAATTCATAGGCCAACATAGCTACCACCGCTTGGTTAGGTGGTTTATTATGTCGACAGCAGACCTCTCTTCCGTCAGCATAGAGAAGCTACACGAGTGATCTGACAGTGGCGCATCTACATTGGTACAGCTGTGCCGCTGGAAGATCACTAGCGTAGACATGCCATTGGTTTACCTAAATTATTTAGAAAGCAGAAGGTAAGAAAACCCTCCTCAGACTCCATCCTGAGCATTCATGCAAGGTATGGAGAAACCTTAACTCAAAGATGAGGAGGCTTATCATTTCACAGGAACAATCAGTACCTTGCAGGATTGAGCTCCTTATGAGTCACCAGTTCTGGAAAGAGCAACATATTTAAAAATGCAAAGAATTGTGTACATTTGTATACTGCCCTTTTTATATTTAAGATAACTTAGTATAATGTTCATATCAGCGGAGCTTGGAAAAAGCTGAGAGATTCTTTTGTTAAAAGTCACTTTCAAATTTCCCCCTTTATAAGTTATAATGCTTTAAATATATTTTTTAAATATTTTAGAACATACCTGCTTTTTAATTCCATAATCATCACTTGCTTCTGCTTTCATTCTTTCAATTTTTTCTTCTTGCTGTTTTGCTTCTTTTTCATACATAACTTTCTCTTTTGCCAACCTGAAAACAAATCAAATGATTTTGTTTATACACTAAAAAAAGCAAGATTAAGCTGTATAATTGGAAAATGACATCATACCCAACAAAAATAAAAAATACAGCGGCCCTTCAAGAGGCTGCTGTCTAGTTTTATAAAAGTTAAATTCTTGACCTTTTAACGAAGGATCTAAACACAAGTGGATAATAGAGAGTACATCTATTTTACTTCTGGTTTTATATTAAATATCATGGATTATTTCAACCAATATTCACTTAAAAAGACATTCTGCTACTCTGTTTCAAATATTCGACAAACAAAACGAAGTAGTAAATTCCTAGCTGCCACATGCTTTACTGATAGAGGAGAAACACTTGTAGTCTGCAATGAGAGATTCCAAGTCACAAAAGACAACTGCTCAGATTCAAGTCACGTGGCTTTTGAGTACAGATATGTTACACAAGGCAAAGAGTAATAAGCTACGTTTGCATCTCAAAGATCATAACTTTTCAGAACAGCCCAAGAAACAATTTTAAAAAATTACTAACCTGTTCTATAATTGTTCTTTGAGATGCATTGTATATCCATTCCACTTTAGGTGTATGCACACAGTGCACCAGAGTCGGAAATTTTCCCCTTAGCAGTATCTGTTGGAGCAGCACATACACCCTTTGCTGACAGTACAAAAAGGGTGCAACCTGACTTCCCTCAGTTCCTTCTTACCTGAGAGACTCCTATATAGAGGGGAAGGAGGATGGTCATAGAATGGACACATGCAACACATCTCCAAGAACAACAGTTACAGAACAAGTTGTGATAGTTTTTTCTTCGAATGATTGAACATGTCCATTCCACTTCAGGTGACTCACAACCAGTTCAAACCAGACGTGGGTTTCAGAGTCTACCTGAACAAGAGCTGAAGGACTTCTTGTCTGAACCTGACATTGTCTCTGGAATGCTGAGAGGTGTCATGAAGAGTTGTAAATGTATGCACCAATGACCAAGCTGCAGCCCTACAACCGTCTGTTATTGGCTCTTGAGCTAAAAAAAGGTGCAGAAGGTGCTTGAGATCTTGCCAAGTCTGCTACCATCCTGCTTGGCAGGGTTACGTTGGCAATGTCATAGCACATACATATGCAGGAAGAAATCCATGACAAGCTCCTCTGTGTTGAGACTGTAAGACCCTTCATCCTGTTTGCAACTGCTACAAACAGCTGGTATGACTATCTAAATCGGTGGTCCCCAAGCTTTTTACCTTGTGCTCCCCCCCCCCCACCCGTCTGCCCCTGAGAGCTGGGCTGCGGCCAACAGCCCGGGTCAAGACCCCCCCCCCAACATTCTTCTGTATCCCCCAGGGGGCACGCCCCACAGTTTGGGGACCTCTGATCTCAACAATCTGGTTCTGTCCAAGTAAAAAGCTAATGCCCTTTTGACATCCAAGGCATGGAGTCTCTCCATCCTTTTGAGAATGGGGTTTAGGAAAGAAAGTCAATAAATATATTCCTTGATTGAGGTGGAATTCTGACACTACTTCAGTCACAAATTTCAGATGTGGACAAAGTAAACTTTGTCCTTATAAAAGATTGCATAAGGAGGCCTCTACCAGAGCAAGGATATGGGTCTCTGGTTCACCACAGGACCACAGCTGGATACCAGGAGGAGGAGCCTCTGGAGGAAGTTGAGTGATGCCTTCTATCCCTGGAGCAAGGGGCATAGGAACATAGGAACACAGGAGCATAGGAACAACTTAGAGCAGTCGTTCTCAACCTATTTACCACCATGCGCTGCATCCAATACCACCTGTATGGCCTTGAGGATGTCACATGGGCCACAGCTCTGTGCTGATTGGGCCACAGATTGAAAATCACTGCCTCAGAGGAAGAATCAGTGTCACCTGACCAGAGATGCACTGTACCATAAGGTGTCGAGGTCCGATGGAGTGTTGTTGGATCATATTAAAGAAGTTCTGTATCAAAATCACAAATGAGTTTGATTCCCCATAGTTCAAATTCCAGGGTATTACTAATTAAGAGGTCTCTTGGTTTTTGGTACTGTTTCTCTCCCTCTATGTGTGAAACTTGCAAGCTGCTAACTGTGTTAGTACATTCTAAGACAGAGTCTGTTCTCAAAGCAATTCACAGAGAGAGAGACTCAAAACAATACTCTAACAACAGAAACAGCACCCAGAGACTCCCCGCCCTTTTGTTGTATTAACAATTGTGATTAAAATAGAGATAGAGGATGTATGTGGATGGATGCTTGGTGTGGATAATAACTGAATGATCAGGGAGGTGCCAGCCTAAGAATCCAGTGTCCATCCGCTGAAGAAGGCGTCAAGTGGAAATAACCAGAGGACCCCCCGGAGGGCAGACTGGAATCCACCCAACAGCCTCAAGAATGGGAGAACCAAAGAACAAGATAACATCTTGGAGCCGTCAGGAATGTGCTATCTGCTGATTGATTCAGCAACAGCATGATGAAGCAATTCCCATAGACTGGCATAGGAAGAAATTCCTATAAAAATAGACTCTAAAAAGTGAGAACCTTGGGGGGGGTCTGATTCTGCAAACCAACTTCCAGGAGCATCAGATGAGCATCTGACAAGGCCCTGCTCCCTCCTCATGTCCAGGCCACCTTGCCAGTGGCTTGGCATGAGCAACTCTAAGGCTGGTAACTATGATAACAACCTTGCAGAACCTGTGTGTGTGTGTGTGTATGAATGAATGTGTGAATAAATATGAGATTGAATAGAATGTTATAACTATGACTAACTGCTTACTAGGATTCTTTCTGTATTCACAATAAATGTGGTATTTTGCCTTTTTCCCTTTAATAAGATCCTGCTGGTTTTTATTTTATTGGTACAACAGTGTCTCCAGAGAGGTCTGTACCAGTGACCATATACTGGTTTTACCTCTGGAAGGCACCAGGAGAGGATTCAGTGGACAGTCTGAAGTCTGCCACAGAGCTGAGGGTTTGACCTTACTTGTAGGTATGTCGACGAAGTCTGAGGATCAATCAGTACTGGACAACTTGTCTCCTATGCTGCTGGAGAATCTGGTACCAAGAGACTTAACAGGTCTTGCACCGCAGCATATGCCTCCGGCGTCATCACTACCAAAAGGTTCTCCTGCTGCTGCCGCATTCAATGAGTCAGTACCACTGCGAGTGTAGGTCTCAATGATACAGGCACTGGTGCTAGAATCAAAAACCCTGAGTGAGACAAAGTCAGTACCAGGGAGCATCTCTTCCCAGAGGATACTCTGCCCTGCTCTCCAGTTTGCTTGCTGGTAGACAGTACTGGGGACCTCAATCTTTTGAAAGAGGTTGGCTGCTTTGAGGCATGCTGTCTGTGCTTCTTCCTCGCTACTGGAAAAGTGGAAATGCTGCAATGTTCAGATGTGCCCTAACTGGCGTAGAAGTACTCGGTGCCCGCCCTGAGTGGGACAGTTCAGACAGTGGACACAAGGCGGCCTCATGAGAAGGAGACAAAGACTCAACTTCCTATCCTTTTTGATCCAGGACTTGAAATATCTACAGTTTTGACAGTGGTCCTAGATGTGACCCTCATGCGGCATTTGGAATGACGGTTACTTACTGGCATAGACTTGCAGCAGATGAAAGGCTTAAAGCCTGGAGGCTGAGCATGACTCCGTACTGAGGGTCAGCACTCAGAACAAGCACAAACTGACAATCTAAGCAAAACTAAACAAAATAACTAAAGGTCTAACTAACTATTGAGGGGTACACTAACTATATATATTCTTGAGAAAGACAGAACACTTGCAAAGCAAGCCAACACACACTGACTACCAATCATGGGCAGTCAGAGGGAACTGAGGAGAACTGGGGGCCACCCTTTATACCACTGCACAGCAGCATGAGGCAGCTGAGGACAGATACCACTAAGGGGAAAAAAGTCTCCTACTCTGGTGCACTGGGCATGCCCACACCTGAAGCAGAATGGACATGTTCAATTACTCAAAGAACTGTAATTCTCATTTTAATGTAGATAATACTTTGACAGTGTAATCACCTCCACTATTTAGATTAGGAGTTCAGACTTTGATACAGAAATGTCTTGCACATATCCTGCCTTCCTTGCACAATTGTGCAACCTTCTCCCTTCCCTGTGGTAATTACAGCAATGCCTTATATGGAAAAGGAAATTCAGAAAGTATCTTATATTTTATCCTCTTTTAATGCAATTTGGTAGGTGCAAGCAGGAGGAGCAAGCCTGCATGACCAGCCAATTCTTCAGTTCAAGAATCTCTTCTAGATCACAGTTACATTTCACACCACAGTACCTAAGTGAGTAGATGTAATTCCACACATCAAATTTCACCACAAAATTATTATTACAAAGTCAACTTCCCAAGCACAGCATCTCCATAGTATCAAGGTTCTTAAAATGTTTGCTCCAAAGGGTCTTTTGCAAACTCAGAATCCCAGAACTAGTATGTATCATGGTAAGTAGTAGACCCATGATTTTACCTTTAACTAGCACCAGCATATTGGAAATTTTCTTAAAATCTGCTTTTTCAAAGGGGGAAGAGACTCATTTTTAGCCTTAACACTGGACCCAGATTTGGAAACTGGATGCTCTTTGATATAATCCCCCTTTTCCAGAAAACTACTAAGATCACCTTAAGTAAATTCAAGTCTAACAACTATAGCACTGAAGATTCCAGTTTAATAGAATTCCTTTTAGTTTGTGATATGTTCTCTACATAAAATAACACAGTGTGCCGGCAAAAATTATGTACCACAAACTCCCATTAGCACCAGTAAATAAAGTAAAAGCTTGACTTTTCTGGCTGGCCAGCTGGCTATTATTGAGCAAGTTCAGACACCAACTGCTCAGGTTTACTGTATGATTCTATTATGATGACCAAAGAAGAGAAGGATTTGTATGGATACTAGAGATTTGAATAACATGTATTGAGCTTTTTCTGGTATAGAAACTTCATTAAAACCCACACCGTTAGCCAACATTAATGTACTAACCAAAGTTTCCATTATATACACTTCATCTCTATTACTTTCTCAAAATAGTGACTGCTAAAAATAATGTTAGGGGACAGATGAAAGGTGGCAAACTGAATGGCCTGATAGGGTCACAATGTTCCCTCTAATTTGACAGGCCGTGTGTGCAAATTATTGTGCTTCTGTGCAAATTATTGTGCTTCTGTGCAAATTATTGTGCATGTGGTGTTTCATCATTTGCGCAGGGTTTAGGATCTGTGCGTGCGCGCACATCTTAGAAGGAGCAGTGGTCACAAATACTTTGGAGTAGCAGTAAACCTTTCTAAAGATCAGTTCTGGACCTGGCATCAGTATGAAAAAGTACGATTTTATAAAGGACTGGATAACTTTACGATCAGGATGGAATGCTTTAGGTCATGGCAAAAATATTCTTTTGTTTGTTAAGTTCCCCCCCAAAGTTAATTTTTCAAACAGAGATAGTTGACTTTTGAATTACTGTACCCAAATTCTTATTTATAGGTTGTCTGATGTAATATTTAAATTTATTAAAATGAAATGTTTAAGCATTATTCTTATAATTAAACTCAACTGCATCATTAAAACGAACATTTCAGAATTTGTTTGTATCAGCTAAAAAAGCTACCTTAAGGTTATTATATATGAAAACATAAGTGACAATCAACTAATGTTTATATTCATAAAACAACTCTACGATCAATGACTTTACAAACTATAGCCATACAAGCCCTCTCTTGGCAAATAAAAAGGTTTGTTTCTCCAATCACATAAGCACAACAGTGTTGGTTTAACACAATTGAAAAACCCCTGGAAGCTCACTAAGGTGCAAACTAAACACATCAGAAGCAGGGTTTGCTAGCCATGTTGTGGGTAAAGCTCCTCCCTAGGAAATAAAAATAAGTTTAAAAACACCACATCCACTTTGGAACTTGCTTACAAGTTTATATGTCACCAATATTAAAACAGTGGTTTAAATTGTGATAAACATTACTGCCTTATAAAAGGTAAAGAAAGACTGGACACACATTTTTCAGAATTTACACATTTTTGAACAGACTGTTCAGTGTGATGAAAGTATTTTATAAGTTACAGCTATTAGAGCTGGCAAGTACTTTGTGCCTTATTTACCCTATCTCATGAACTGTGGTAAGAAGATAAGCATCCCCAAGTATATGGCTGATGAAAGGATATTTACATATTATAAATGGTTTGTACAATTACAGTATACTATGCCAAAATAGCAAAAGAATTTACTATACTAAGTAAACACAGTCTGCACTTCTGAAAATAACCATTCAACCACCACTCCTTACGACCAAAAGACAGGACCATACGTTATAGCCCAGCTTAAGAAAAGGATACCAACAAAATAAATATAGTAAGCGACATTTTTCAAGCCTAGATGTTCATAACGTTAGCTCCTAAATCTACATGTAGACACCTATTTCTGTTTAAGCACTAAATGTGGATTTAGAAGTGGAACTTTAAGTACTCAGCTTTGAAAAAAGTGGCCAAAATATTTTAACCATAACCACTGTTGATAACTCCTTAGATTAAATATTAAAACTGAAATAGCGACAATTTTTCATGACTGATATTAACCTTCTGCATTCCACTCACCTTGATTACCAAAGTTAGACTAGTAATTTCACTTTCCGCCGCTCATGCACACTACTGATGTTTGCATTCACACCACTGAGAAGTTCTAATTTCTAACATTTCTCTTAATGGATTGTTCTACAATATCTTTAAGCCATTTCTATTTATATATGTAAATTCTCCTATTTTTTCCCCTCTTAACCCCATTTTTTAAAGGGAGGCACATACCCTAATTTAT